>NC_061153.1:12535358-13177328 GCF_905220365.1 Vanessa cardui
ATATATATATATATATATATATATATATATATTTATTTTATTTATTAACTTAAATATTTACATATACATAAATTTTAATATATCTATATACATACATAATTGATAGTATTTTTAATATTATGATTAATGATGACAACGACGACACATTTTTCTTCCCATGGATTGAATATTGACGACAGTTTTCTTAGTATTCCTACTTTAAGCGAAAGCCTTGATTCTCACTTCTCAGACGTACTGAAAAATGTTATCATCGTACATATTAACGCCCAGAGTATTCCTGCACATTATCTTTCATTATTCTACCTCATATGCTCTTCCAGGTTTTCACCTTGTACGAAACGATCGTATTGGACGAACTGGAGGCGGTGTAGCAATATATCTCCGCTCGCATCTACCATTTAATATTATTGACCAGTCGCAGTGTCAAGCTAATCCCCATGCTGAGCACCTTTTGATAGAAGTAGTTTTCGCTCATTCTAAAGTTTTGCTAAGAGTATACTACAATCCTAGTTCAACGATCGAGTATTTCTCTTCTCGATGATCTTTTACATAAATACCTACCCCTATATAAGCACGCAATTATTATGGGCGACTTTAACACGTGTTTATTAAGAAATGACGCCCGCTCTACTCGTTTTAGCTCCATGGTTGAAGCATCTAATTTACATATTCTCCCACTCTCCGCGACTCACTTCTTTCCAAATTGTACTCCTTCCCTTCTAGATATTATTCTTGTTTCTTCTCTTGATTATGTTCAAAAGCATGGTCAATGCACTGCTTTCTCTTATCACGATCTTATTTTTCTATCTTACAAGATTAAACCTCCTAAAATGAAACCTAAAATTCTTCTGCAACGTAATTTTGCTGGTATGGACTTAGAGCGTCTGAAAGATGATGCAGCTAAAATTGACTGGCAAGAAGTTTTGCTTGCACCATCTCTTGATGATCGGGTTGCAATTTTCAATTCCCTTTTGAACCAATTTTACGACGTACACGCGCCTATTAGACCTGTCCGAATTAAGCATCTTCCTGATCCTTGGCTTACAGATGACGTAAAATCCTTGCAAAATAAAAAGAACGCCGCTAAAGCTAAATATAAGTGTAATGCGAGCGACGCAAATCTGGAAAAATATAAGAAAGCTAGAAATCACTGCAACAGGATTTGTAGAGACGAACAACGACGCCACATTCATAAATCTATTTTAGAGGAAGATGACTCAAGTAAAGTCTGGAAATTCCTTAAATCACTTGGAGTTGGGAAAGCTAGTCAAGAAAATTACTCTCAATACTGTGACCTCGATCAGCTTAATCAGCATTTCTCATCCTCGGCTGTTATAGATGGAGCCACGAAATTAAGTACGATAAATCAAATTCTTGCTTCATCCACTCCAGATTTCTTATCTTTTGTTTTTAGTCTAATTACTGAAAGTGATGTTAAGAGTAACATCTTAAGTATCAACTCTAATGCCGTTGGTTCTGACTGCATTAGTCGCAAGATGATCATTCCTATCCTTGACCTTTTGACACCTATAATCACGTCCATTCTTAATCACTCTATAACCACGGGTAAATTTCCCTCTGCATGGAAAGAAGCTCAAGTGATTCCTATCCCTAAAAAACCCAACCCTTCCTGTGTTACTGATTATCGTCCAATATCTATTCTCCCTTTCCTCTCTAAAGTCCTAGAGCGACTGGTACATAAACAGTTAAGCTTATATGTACCTTTCCAAAAATAATCTTTTAAATCCTTTCCAATCCGGCTTTCGTCATGGTCACAGCACGACTACTGCATTAGTCAAAATTACCGATGACATTCGTTTTGGTATGAATAAGCAGCGGGTGACTGTGTTGACATTGTTGGACTTCAGCAATGCGTTTAACAGTGTTGACTATGATATTCTGCTGGCTTTCTTAAGGTCTCTTAACATATCTCCTAAAGTAATTGACTGGTTTCATTGTTACTTGGACGGGCGTCGGCAACGTATACGTGTTAACGATAATTATTCCAACTGGTGTGTACTAAATGCTGGCGTCCCCCAAGGTGGCGTGTTGTCCCCTCTTTTATTTTAAATATTTATTCACTCCATAACTAAACATCTATCTTCTCTCTACCACCTGTATGCTGATGATCTTCAGCTATACCTAACGTCGCATGTAAATGACTTACCAAACTCAATAAGTGTTAAGGATCAGCGCGGGACGGGGGAGATGAGCGCCCCACCGCGGTCGACAGACGAGCTAGCTCATTAGCATTACCGGAGTCACCGTGTGTATACATACATCATGTTTGTAAACTCACAGTTGTGCCAATAAACATTTATACAGTCCATTGTTGTTCATCATTTGGCCCAAGCAGAAACATATTTTGGTCCAAAACGAGCCGGATGGGATCTGGAACGAGCCAACTTTGAGATGTGGACCCTGGGTGCGATCTGGATGGAAGCAAGCATTGACCACTACGGCGAGCAGCCCAGCAGGAGCGAGAAACAGTGAGGACGTTCCAACTTTTGTATTCCTTTAATCCCTAACATTCCTAGATTTTATCCATTATCCAAGTTTGCATTATAAATCAAACATTAGTAATTTCAATAGTTAAAGTTAAGTCATTTTATTTATTAATATTCAGTCAGAAACTCGCATAGATCGATTTAAATTAACAAAATATAATTTACTACTTATAAAAAAAAAATATTTTATACACAACGTAATATTATTTACTTATTTAATCTTCCCATATTGATGCGTATTAAGTGCAGTTGAGACGATCCAAGCGATAAGGATCTTTTGTTCTATCGCCACCGAGCGGCGTTGTTTTTCTATATGAAGTTCATTAGAGTAATATTGTAAACAACTAGTGTTTATTGTCATACATTTAAAGTCCATTTTAGATACTCATTTTCTCTTCATAACTTACATTACTTATTTATTCTTTGTAGAAGTACAAGATCGTAATTATTGTAACTGATTAATTAAAAACTTATAGTTAAAATAAATTTAACAACCTCCTGCCATAATAGCCTTCATAATGTCCGAAAATATTAAAGATCTTATAAAGAAACGCGGCTCAGTTAAAGGCCGGCTAACAATGTTTATTAATTACGTAAATTCTTTCCCAGAATTATTATCAGCCGTGCAAGTTACTGAGCTAGAACTTAGAATAAAAAAAACGGAACAGCTTTTAAATCAATTTGATTTAATCCAGAGTAATATTGAATATTTAATTGAAACCGATGATGATGTTCAACAGTTCAGTGAGAGGCAGGAAATTGAAGATCAGTTTTACATGATATTAGCCAAAGCAAAGCAAATACGTAATCGCAGCGCACGTAATCTAAATGTCGGGGATGATGATAACGATGATATTCGTTCGTGTATTTCAGGCAGTTCGCGATCTTCAGAAATGGTGAAACTGACGAAAACAAATAATGTCAAATTGCCAACGATCCAGCTTTCTAAATTCGGCGGTCGGTACGAGGACTGGCTTGAGTTTCGGGATACATTTGTTTCCCTAATACACGAGAACCAAGGAATAGTTGACATACAAAAGTTTCACTATTTGAGGGCTTCCCTGGAGGGAGGCGCTGCGCAGGTAATAAGATCGATTGGGTTTTCATCCTGTAATTACAAAATAGCGTGGGATTTGTTGTGCGATCGTTATAATAATGAAAGGTTACTAATTAAGAACCACGTACAATCTATGTTTGTTATTGAACCCTTGAAGCGTGAATCAGCGTTAGGTATACGCTCAATTATTTTTATACGCTTAATTACAAAACTACTTCTATCAAAAGGTGCTCAGCATGGGGATTAGCTTGACACTGCGACTGGTCAATAATATTAAATGGTAGATGCGAGCGGAGATATATTGCTACACCGCCTCCAGTTCGTCCAATACGATCGTTTCGTACAAGGTGAAAACCTGGAAGAGCATATGAGGTAGAATAATGAAAGATAATGTGCAGGAATACTCTGGGCGTTAATATGTACGATGATAACATTTTTCAGTACGTCTGAGAAGTGAGAATCAAGGCTTTCGCTTAAAGTAGGAATACTAAGAAAACTGTCGTCAATATTCAATCCATGGGAAGAAAAATGTGTCGTCGTTGTCATCATTAATCATAATATTAAAAATACTATCAATTATGTATGTATATAGATATATTAAAATTTATGTATATGTAAATATTTAAGTTAATAAATAAAATAAATATATATATATATATATATATACAATTACAATTTTAAGTCCATAAGCCCACCAGCTACTTGAAGAATCAATTTACAGTAAGAGAAAAAAAAAATATTTTTTTTAAAAACACCTAAAACAATAATTAAGACTAAAGTAAAATAAAAATTAAATTAACAAGACATAAATAGAACATTACTATAATTAAAATTATTCTACAGTTATATAAAAAAAGAAAAAAAAGTAAAGTTCTATAATTATCTATCTTTATATCTACTACGAAGTGTGCAAAATTACTTGCATCCAAATCATAACTGTTATTGTCATTGTAGAGCAGGTTGTCATAATCTACATTTGACTTGCGTGAATAATAAAAAAGATAATACATAATAAAAAATAAAAAAAGGGTACTTAAAGCTAAAAATAGTTGAAAAAAGGGTATTACGAAAACTAGCCCTGTATATTTACATCGAAAACTATTTCTTGATTACCCTTTTCGTTCGAGCTACAGGAATTTTGGTCACAGGACTTTTACTCGTTTCTACTGTCGCCGGTGATTTCGGTGTTTGTTGAGAAATAGTGTCAAGTTCCGCCAAAGACTCCACACGATGCTGAGACTCATCAGATGCAATAATATGTATCCAGCCATCCCGGGTCCAGCACTTACCAATGCCAAAACGCTGTCTGGCCGCAAGGAAAACCTCGTGACGGGACTCGGTTAAGAACTCAGATTGAGTAATTCCAGAGCCCTTGAGCTTCGTTTTGGCATACCAAACCTGGTTACGTATAGTTTGTTCAGCGAATTTCACAACAATAGGTCTGGGCTTCTTAACAGATGAGCGACCTAGGCGATACGATGTTGTGATACTTGAGCTGGCAAAGTTAGTTAAGTCCAAATGCTCAGCAACCAGACTAGTAATTCGCGCTTTCAAGTCTTCAGACTTCACTTCAGGAACCCCATGGAAAAGAAGCATCTTACGCCTTCTCCTCATCTCCTGGCGCTCTATTTCTTTACCGAGATACTCAACCTGCCTTTGTAAGGTGGTCAAAGCAGAGAGTATAAAACTTTGGAATACATTGAAGTCCGCAGCCAGAGAAGCTGTTGTCAATGGAGTGGATGTTTTTTGCAGATCATTTTGAAACGCTGTCATCTTAGTGTTAAACATCTCTGCCATCGATGCAAGTGAATCTTTGATAGCCTCCATAGTGTACTTCCCGTTTGTTATTGAACCCTTGAAGCGTGAATCAGCGTTAGGTATACGCTCAATTATTGATATATTTTCAAAAAATTTAAGATCCTTACATACTTTAGGTGAAAGTACAATGCATTGGGATACATTAATTATTTATTTAATGAATTCCAAATTAGATCCTAAAACGTCTCGAGATTGGGAAGAGCGTAAATCTACTTTGAATAAAATAACATTAAATGATTTTATGAGTTTTTTAAAAAATAAAGCGGACCTTCTTAAAACAATACATATAAACAACAACACAAACAAATACAAAAATAGGAATGATCAAATTAAGGTATTATTAAACACAAATATATACATACCAAAATGTCCTCTATGTAAAAACACACATAAGATATACAACTGTGAGACTTTTTTAAATCAATCTATCAGTGATAGGATCGAATCTGCCCGTAAGCTTAAGTTATGTAATAATTGTTTACGGCCAGGTCATCATGTTCATAAATGCAAATCGGGCTCTTGTACTAAATGCTCACTAAAACACAATACACTATTACACAAAGAAATAGGTTCCTCATAACATGTCGAGTCGTTGTTTGTCCTGATTTGGCGCTTATTGAATTACATACATTTTGTGATGCATCGCAGGAAGCTTACGGAGCATGTATATTCGCAAGAAGTATTTCAGTCGATGGCAAGATCATGACACGGTTACTGTGCGCAAAAAGTAAAGTCGCACCGTTAAAACCAACTACAATTCCTCGCCTGGAATTATGTGGCGCGATTGTAGCAGCACGTTTAACAGAAAAAGTATTAAAAGCATTTAGGTTACCTGTGCAAAGATGCATTCTTTGGAGTGATTTATCTGTCGTTCTAGGTTGGCTGAAAACACCTCCATCTAAATTAAAGTTATTTGTTAAGAATCGTGTTGCTGAAATACAAGAACTTACTTACACTTTTGAATGGCGTTATGTTCCAACTTATGACAACCCTGCTGACCTGCTAACAAGGGGTATAAACTTGGCATCAATAAATACCTTGGATTTGTGGTGGTCAGGTCCAACATTTTTGCACGAGTTGGAATGTAAATGGCCTAAAAATAACATAAATTACAAAGACGACTTACCTGAAATTGTAGCTCATGTTGCATCAACAATTGCAATCAAGAATAATCAGCTTATTGATTTTCATAGATTTTCAACATTTACTAAAATTAAACGTACAATGGCTTTTGCATTAAGATTTATTTACAATTGTAAAATTCATGATTGCAACCAGAAATTATCTGGACCATTGAATATACAGGAATTAGATAACGCATTTAATTTACTATTAAAACAATCACAAATTGAATCGTTTCCCGAATACAAACTTTTGTATTGTAAACAAGCTTTACCTAATAAAAATAATCTTATTTCCCTGTCACCGTTTCTTGATGAAACAGGTCTACTAAGGGTAGGTGGCAGATTAAAAAAATCAAAATTTAACTATAATAAAAAACATCCAGTATTAATTTCATGCAAACATCCTTTGACAAAACTAATTTTTACTTATGAACATTTGAGATTGTTTCACGCAGCACCACAACTTCTTTTATCATCTTTAAGGCAACAATTTTGGCCTATAGGTGGTCGCAATATGGCTAAACAGATCGCACACAAATGCTACAAGTGTTTCAGAATGAAAGCTCAAACGATTAACCCTATCATGGGTCAATTGCCGGAGCAGCGACTCGACCCAGGTTACCCGTTTCAAACAACAGGCGTAGATTACTGCGGTCCTTTACAAGCTGCCGATAGGAAAGGACGTGGATCTAAAACTATCAAGGTGTATATTGCTGTTTTTCTCTGTTTCACTACAAAAGCATTACATTTAGAATCGGTTACCGATTTAACAAAGGAAACGTATATTGCTGCGTTACGTAGGTTCATTGCTCGGCGATCCAAGCCCTCCATTATATTTTCTGATAATGGTACACAATTTGTTGGGGCTAAAAATGAAATTAAGAATTTCTTTAAACAAGAATCTCTAAATTTAGCTCAGTCTATGACAAATGAAGGCATAGACTTTAAGTTCATACCCGCCTATACTCCTCATTTTGGAGGCATATGGGAGGCGGGCGTTAAATCTGTTAAATACCATCTATTAAGAGTATTAGGAAACGCTCGTGTAACATTTGAAGAATTATATACAGTTTTAGTTCAAATAGAATCAATATTGAATTCTCGTCCTCTATCACCAATTTCCTCAGATCCTAACGACCTTACTCCTCTCACTCCTGGTCATTTTCTAGTATGACGTCCTTTAACAGCGCTGCCTACATCTAACCTAATCAACGTAAATCCCAATAGACTACAACGTTGGGAGCTAGTAGAACAGCTACGTCAGAATTTTTGGATACGCTGGCAGAAGGAGTACGTGTCTGAACTTCAACAAAGGACCAAGTGGAAGACTTCTAAGGGCGATCTGAAGGAACGGACAATGGTCGTGATCAAGGATGATGCACTGCCTCCGTTGAAGTGGAGCCTTGGACGAGTTCGTCGAGTGCTCCCAGGTCCTGACGGAATTAATCGTGTTGCAGACATAGAAACCACTAAAGGCCTGACCAGACGAGCATTCAATAAAATTTGTCCACTACCAATCAATGAGGCTGTTGAAACCCAAGATTTCAACGTCGGGGGGCATGTTAAGGATCAGCGCGGGACGGGGGAGATGAGCGCCCCACCGCGGTCGACAGACGAGCTAGCTCATTAGCATTACCGGAGTCACCGTGTGTATACATACATCATGTTTGTAAACTCACAGTTGTGCCAATAAACATTTATACAGTCCATTGTTGTTCATCATTTGGCCCAAGCAGAAACAATAAGCTTTATCAACAATGACTTAGCACACATTTCTCATTGGAGTAAAACCCATGGTCTAACAGTTAATCCGACTAAGTCGCAGGCCATTATAATTGGTAGTCAAAAGTTATTAACGAAAATTGATTGGACTAATCTACCACCTGTGAAATTTGATGGAGTTCTTATTCCTTTTGAAGACAAGGTCAAAAACTTGGGCATAATCTTTGATAAAACGTTATCATGAATTCCGCAGGTTACCGAAGTGAGCAGAAAGATGTTTTCGGCGATTGGTTCTCTGCGTAGGTTACAAAACTTTTTGCCCATACCTACCAAAATTACGTTAGCACAAACTCTCTTATTACCAATCTTAGATTATGCAGACATATGTTATCTCGATTTAAACGAGGAGCAACTAAATAAACGCATTCAAAATCTCTATATACGGTTCATATTTGGGCTTCGCAAATATGACCATGTTTCTGAATTCCGCAAAAAGCTCAAGTGGCTCCCAGTCCGCCTTCGCAGGAATACTCGTATTCTATAATTTCTTTACTGTATCCTATTCAATCTAAAAGTTCCTCTTTATTTAAAAGAGAGATTTAAGTTCTTCGGCGCTTCTCATTGTCGCTCTCTGCGCTCCGAGGATAATTTAATTTTGAGTATCCCTTCTCACTCTTCAACTTGTTACTCAAAATCTTTTACAATTAACGCAGCACGCTTATGGAACTCCTTGCCCTTAGCGGTACGTCGAGCTAAATCTCTTGAAATATTTAAACGTCGCATTTTCGAATATTATATTGATACTTGAAATCGTATTTTCATCCCTTACCTTTCTCCTCCTCCAATCCTCATTTATTTTAAAATTGTGTGTATGTTTTTCTTACTAGTTATGTGTGTATTTTTACATTATGTATGTATGTATTATTTTTACTACTTTATTATATTTGTATTATAGTACACCTCCACCCAAAATTTATTTGTTATAATGTCCTATGCCAACCGGTTGCCTGGAAGAGATCGCTCTTCTAGCGATAAGGCCGCCGATTGTATACTCTATAACATTGTTTTTTTTTCTGTTTTAAAATTTTATGTACTTTCCTTGGTGAACAATAAAGTATATTTCATTTATTCATTCATTCATTGCTCGTAAAGAGAGACCAGCCCACCACGTCCAACCAGCCCACTCAATACAGTGCGTTCGCAGAACTGTTGCAAAACGTGGGTAAACGTGGAACACGTTACATACATTTAATAATTGGATACAATATTAATTATTATTCTATGTGTAATATTACCAAGGATCATATATATGTCGGAGTCAGTCGTCACATCAACGCAAAGATAAAAGTACCCACCTTGACTTGATTGATTTGTTGTTTACTCAATGATAATTACAATTAGCTACATTTTTAATGCAAATCTTTTACGACAATTTCTAATTATATCTGGTATGATTTACTAGCTAACTGCGATTGACTTATGACGACTAGTTTCGATTTCAGTAATTGTTAATAGCGTTACGAAACATTATAAACGATTATTTAATTTGTATCACATAGAAATAACTCCAAATTTACTGTTCTTGATTAACGATAATTCATATTGGAATATTTTATGACTAAAAGTCATAATAGCAGATTTAATTAGTTTGAATTTTCATTTTGGTAAACACGTGGCTAGCGTTTCGCGCCATGGATAGAGTTGTTGGGAGTAGGGGCTAGGGTATAAATACCGTGTTTACTGGCTAGTCTTCAGTCGATTTCCAGGATCGACTCAAGCAAGAGCTCTAGCTCCCGACAAAACTGTCGGTTTACCCCTCAGGCTTGACTGCCTTTACTACGCTATTTAGTTAGCTGTACTTGTCCGCTTGTACGCGGTTACGCTACCCTTCGGCATATTGCTTTCGCTATATATCTCTGGCTTATCTGTTTTTTTTGATTGTGTATAAATTATTTTAAGACCATTACTGTAATTATTGTAAATAATAAATCTGTTGTTATTTAAATTAATTGTTATTTCTTAAAATGGGAGCCCGACCTTCTGACGATCCGTCTAATACCGCCCTCGATCCTATATATATAATAAAAATAATAACCTAATTTACATTAACACTGACAAAAGTAAGGATATTAAAATTCATAGTTTACACTAAATAAAATGACAAAACCTATGCCCTCCTACTTAAATATTATACATCAAAATATACAGGGCATAGGTGGCAAAGATCATGAAATATAATTATTTTCGGAGTGTTATAAAATTCATGTTGTCGGCGCTTCACATATGCCGACGACGAGGGAGGCGCGGGCTCGCGGCCCGTTGCGCGTGCGGCGCGATGCACCGATCACTAAGCAAGCGACAGCCAACTAGGCGGACACTTTATCGTCCTTGCGTGCAATTTTTAATACGCGAATAAATTATTATAATACAGTCCAAGTTTCATTACACCGAAGTCCCGTCAGGGCTCCTTCATTTTCTGGTCCTTCGAGCGAAAAACCTGCATACTTCCGTGGCATTACAATTGCAACGCAACGGTCATTGACGTAATTTCTAGTTAATTAAGTAATATATAGCTTAATTACTTCATTGATGCATTATTTAATTGTTTTATAAAAAAAAGTATGCACGCACTTGACACGTGTTGACCTTGAAACCGGTCAAGTCTTATCGCTTTGAATAGAACCCGTTCGTCTACGCAAACAGGTGCTGCATTTTTTATATCCATTCATTACGATTCCTTTGTTTAATTTTATTTCTTTAAGACTTTTTTTTTGTTTCACATTGCAACATAAAAACGTTTAAGATGTCTGGTAATTTAAAAACCCTTATTAAAAAACGTAGTTCAATAAAGTCTAAATTAACAATATTTTATAATTATTTAATGTTAATAAAAAGCAGTCCCGAATTATCAGAGTTACAACGTCTTGACCTCATGGAACGTTTTCGTAAATTTGAAAATTTACGTAATGAATTTGATGACCTGCAGAATACGATTGAACTACTTTCCGAGGATGCCGAGTCTACGTTTACTGAGCGTGAGGACTTCGACCGTCAGTATTTCAATCTAGTAGCACTCGCGCGCAGCCTGCTCGGTGCTTCGTACAATGGTGCTGGATCTGAGGCGGGCTTCAAAGATGCTGACTCAGGTGCACATATTTCCAATTCAAGGAATTTTATTCGTTTGCCTAAAATAGATTTACCGCATTTCGACGGGACCTATCAATGCTGGCTAGAATTTTGCGATACTTTTACATCTTTAATTCACAATAATACTACCATTAATGATATCAATAAATTCCATTACCTTCGAGCTTCACTCCAGGGTAATGCAGATTTAATTTTTAAAAATATTGATTTTAAAGGGGATCATTACAATATTGCATGGGATCTTTTATGCGAACGATACAATAATAATCGCATTCTCGTCAATAACCACATACAGGCCCTTTTTGATGTCGAGTCAATAACAAATGAGTCTAGTGTTTCAATTAGAAATCTAGTTGATACGATTAATAAAAATGTTAGGGCATTAACAACATTAAATCAGCCCACTCAATATTGGGATACTGTACTCATTTATATAATGTCTAAAAAATTAGATTTAAAAACTAGAAACAATACTTTAAAAGATGATCCTACTCTAGCACAATTTTGTTCCTTTTTAAACAAAAAGGCAGATTGGTTGGAATCCGTCGAATCAAATATTAATCTTTCTCAAAATAATATTATTGTTGCTTTGAATAATAATCATTCAAATAAATTTGTTCCAAATAAAACTAATCAAATACCTAAAAAATCTACTAATAACTTTAATAAATCTCCGCTTTGTTCCCAAGCACATGCTTTATACAAATGTGATTCATTTCGAAGCTTATCTATTGAAAGTCGCATACAAAAGGCAAATGACTATAATGTTTGTCTTAATTGCTTACGATTAGGCCATTCTGCTAAGCAATGCAAACTATCACATTGCAAATATTGTAAAATAAAACATAATACGCTTTTGCATTTAAATTCGAATGACTTCAAAACTGTCAATTAATTGCCTTCTTCTTTGCACGTTGCTACGTCTAATGTTGCACTTTCGGCCAATTGCTTGCAGCTTGCTACTTCTGCGCATATATTACTGTCCACAGCTCTGGTGAACGTGATCGGCG
Source organism: Vanessa cardui (assembly GCF_905220365.1). Classification (NCBI taxonomy): domain Eukaryota; kingdom Metazoa; phylum Arthropoda; class Insecta; order Lepidoptera; family Nymphalidae; genus Vanessa; species Vanessa cardui. The sequence goes on from NC_061153.1 coordinate 12,547,744, forward strand.
CGTCGGGTAAAAAGTACACTGCACGTCTACTGCTGGACAACGGTAGCACGGCGAACTTTGTTACGCAGACATTCTTCGAGAAACTGGGTTTGTTACGACGAGGTACTAGCACCAGGGTAACAGGTATTAATAATAGTATTTCTACTAGTACACAGTCTTGTCACCTCCTAATAGAGTCTTTATGCTGTGCCTATACTGTAGATATAGAGTGTCATATCTTGCCTGAAATTACAAAAGTGTTACTGTCGTCTTTCGTACACATCAACCACGTCTCAATTCCTTCAGGTCTTAAACTAGCGAACCCGAACTTCAACGTTCCGTCGGCCGTAGATATCCTGGTAGGGGCTGAAGTTTTCTGGGAGTTATTAAGTAAAAATTATATAGATTTAGGGAAAAACTTACCTAAATTACACGAAACTAGATTCGGATGGCTAGTATCAGGTAGTATTCCCCACCAATCTAAACAAAAATCTATTTCCAATCATTTTTGCCATCACACTAATGTCACTCCCGACCTTACTCAATTCTGGGAGCTTGACAACGTTTCTTCAAAACATTCATATTCTCTAGAAGAAAGAGCATGTGAGCAAATTTTTAAGCAAACCACTGTTCGTAACAATGATGGTGGATTTGTAGTCACCATGCCTTTAAAGGGTGACCCTAGTAATTTAGGTCAATCTTATTTACATGCTAAAAATAGATTTTTATCCCTTGAAAGGCGATTTAAGCGTGACCTTATTTTTAAAAAGCATTATATTGAATTTATGCGAGAATATGAAAACTTAGGTCATATGACTTTAGACTCGCACTCTACTTCAGTACCTGAAATCTCTAAATTTCAATATTTTATTTCCCATCATGGAGTCGTTCGAGATTCTAGTACCACGACAAAACTACGCGTAGTATTCGACGCATCAGCCTCTACCAGTTCGGGCGTGTCTCTTAACGACATACAGATGGTCGGACCAGTAGTTCAAGACGACCTGTTTTCAATTTTAACACGTTTTCGTCAGCATAGGTACGTGGTTTCAGGTGACGTTAAAAAGATGTATAGGGCGATTGAATTAAATCCAGTTCAATGACCTCTTCAAAAAATTATTTTTCGTTATAATTCTTCAGAACCTCTAAAGACCTACACATTAAATACGGTTACATATGGTACTGCCTCTGCCCCCTATTTAGCTACAAAGTGTCTCACAAGTCTAGCTGATAACCTTGACGACGATCGTGTTCAAAGCGCTATTCGTCGTGATTTTTACGTAGACGACTATTTGAGTGGAGGGAATACCACAAGCGAGACTATCGAAATTTCAAAAAAGGTACAATCGGTTCTATCATCAGCTAAATTTAATTTACGTAAATGGAGATCAAATAATCCAGAAATTCTTAGACATGTTACTAATAGTAAAATCTAATCACAAAATACGCTACATTTCTTTGATCAAGATCCGAATTCTTGTCAGGCTAAAACTCTAGGTCTTAATTGGGTTTGTGATTCAGATTCCCTTACATATACTATTTATATAATGCCTAAAACTAAAATCACTAAACGTCATGTTCTTTCTGTAATTAGTAAAATATTTGATCCACTGGGTCTAGTAGGACCTTGTGTCGTTCAAGCAAACATCATTATGCAGAGACTTTGGATAAATAAATATGATCGGGATGACGAGATATAAAAATCGAGCTTAAAAATCTTTGGTCGACATTTGAAAACACTTTGATATCATTAAATAATTTAAAAATACCACGGTGGGTTTTGTGTCAAGACTATTAAACACGAAATACATGTCTTTACAGATGCATCGGAAAAAGCGTACGGGGCATGTCTGTATATTCGATCAAGTAGTGATAATGGTTGTACAAATGTACAGCTTCTAGTCTCTAGAAACCGAATAGCGCCTGTCAAACCGACGACAATACCGAGGCTTGAACTTTGCGGAGCTTTGTTAGGTGCAAGGCTGTGTACTAAGGTTCAGGAATCACTTACCATACACATTCATAGATGTAGTTTTTGGTGTGACTCTACCATAGTTCTAGGATGGCTTTCAACTCCTTCTAATCAATTAAAACCTTTTGTTAAAAACAGAGTCAATGAGATTTTGGAAATCACATCTGGTCACCCCTGGAGCTACGTACCGTCGAAGGACAACCCGGCGGATCTTGTTTCTCGTGGCCTCAGTGCCGACGTAATAAACAATACACCTCTGTGGTGGTCCTCGAAAATGTAGTTCGAATTCTCAGGAAAGAAGGCACGAGATATTGTGGCATGCAGCGTAAGGGCAGGAAGTCGAACCTTTCGGAAGAGACTTTGGGGCTCATGAAGAAACGACGTGAAAACCCACCTGTCACTTCGTCAGAGAAACGGCAATTAAACCAAGAGATCAGCAGGCGCGTACGACACGACCTCCGGTGCTCCAATACTCTTGCAATAGAAAGAGCTATTGAGCAGAATCGGGGGTCTAAGGTGTTCGTACAATCTCTTGGAAGGAGCCACCTGACGAAGCTGACCACAGCAAGTGGAGAAGTCGTTTCTTCTAAGCCGGCAGTACTTTCGGAAGTAGAAGACTTCTACGGCCGGTTATACGCATCGCATGCATCTCGACCTGATCCCGAAAATGAGGATCCTAGAGCTACATTAACACGCCATTTCTCCGAAGACCTGCCTGAAGTCAGTATTGGCGAAATCGAGACTGCTCTTGGACAGCTTAAAAATGGAAAAGCCCCTGGAGAGGACGGCGTTACCACAGAGCTATTAAAAGCGGGAGGTAAACCAGTACTTAGGGAACTTCATACGCTTTTTAACTCTGTCCTCTTCGAAGGGAGAACTCCGGAGGCGTGAAGTAGGAGTGTGGTCGTCCTGTTCTTCAAAAAGGGAGACAAAACCCTGCTGAAGAACTATCGTCCCATATCCCTACTGAGCCACGTCTATAAGCTGTTTTCAAGAGTGATCACGAACCGTCTTGCGCGAAGATTCGACGAATTCCAACCCCCGGAGCAGGCCGGGTTTCGGACCGGATACGGCACCATAGACCACATCCATACAGTGCGGCAGAATATACAGAAGTCCCATGAGTATAATCGGCCCCTGTGTCTTGCATTCGTGGACTATGAGAAGGCCTTTGACTCGGTTGAAATCTGGGCTGTTCTGGAGTCCCTGCAGCGTTGCCAAGTTGATTGGCGATACATCCAAGTGATGAGATGTCTCTATGAAGCGGCCACCATGTCCGTCCGAGTACAGAATCAGCAAACAAATCCGATACCATTGAATCGAGGAGTGAGACAAGGGGACGTTATTTCCCCCAAATTGTTCATTAATGCAATGGAGGATATGTTCAAGACGCTGAACTGGAAAGGACGTGGCATTAACATCAATGGCGAATACATCTCTCACTTGAGATTCGCAGACGACATCGTCATCGTGGCAGAAACGCTGCAGGACCTACAACAAATGCTGAACGAGCTGGCTGATTCTTCTATGCGTATCGGCCTACGGATGAACTTGGATAAAACTAAGGTCATATTCAATGAACATGTTCTACCGGAACCGACTACGATACATGGTACCGTCCTCGAAGTTGTTCAAAAATATGTCTACCTCGGGCAGACTCTGCGATTAGGTAGAAACAACCTTGAGGACACGAGGTGAATAGAAGAATTCAGCTGGGTTGGGCAGCGTTTGGGAAGTTACGTCAAATCTTAACATCGTCGATCCCACAGTGCCTTAAGACGAAAGTCTTCAATCAGTGCGTCATGACATACGGAGCCGAAACGTGGACACTCACGACAAGGCTGGTCCACCAGCTTAAAGTCGCTCAGCGTGCTATGGAAAGGGCTAAGCTCGGCGTTTCTTTGAGGGATCGCATCAGAAATGAGGTGATCCGTCAAAGAACCAAAGTCATCGACATAGCCCACCGGATTAGTAAGCTGAAGTGGCAGTGGGCTGGTCATATTTGTCGTAGAACCGACAACCGTTGGGGAAAACGTGTTCTCCTCAGGCACGGTGGAGTGACGATATACGCAAGGCGGCAGGCAGGAGCTGGATGCGAGTAGCCGGAGAAAGACCACAGTGGCGTGCACTGGGAGAGGCCTATGCCCAGCAGTGGACAAAAATAGGCTGTTGATGATGATGATGATGGTGGTCCGGTCCTTCTTTTTTACTTCATGGTGAAAAAGAGTGGCCGAAAATGCCAAACACAGAGAAACACGATTTGCCGGAAGTAGTTAGTCATTTCATTAGTAATTGTCGCAATCATTCATACGTTTATCATTCAGACGCAATCACGCATTCATCAATTATTAATTGCTTATTAGAAAAATGTTCTAGCCTAAATAAAATTTACAAAATATTTACATATATACAAAGATTTATTTATAACTTAAAACATAAAAATAAAATGCATGGCAATCTTTCTGCAACAGAAATACAAAATTCAATAAACACTATTATACATCATTGTCAACTTGAAATGTTTCCTGAAGAGTATAAATTTTTAAAATCTAGTCAGAAATTGCCACGCAAAAGTAGATTGCTTCCTTTGACTCCATTCATTGACAATCATAATCTCATTCGCGTGGGCGGGAGGCTTGACAACTCCCCCTACGATTTTAACATAAAACATCCCATTGTAATTTGTAGTAAGTATGCTTACTTACTTTTTACTAAACTTTAATTTCATGCAACATTTAAAACTTTTACATGCCGGCCCACAATTATTATTGTCACATATAAGACAAAGTTATTGGCCTCTAGGTGGCAGAAACTGATCTAGACTTACCGTAAATAAATGCCTCACATGTTTCAAAAATAGAGCACAAAATGTACAGCCTCTAATGGGTCATTTACCTAGTGCTCGAACTAATCTGGAATTTCCATTTCTCAACTGTTATGTAGATTACGCAGGGCCAGTTTTGATAGCCGATCGTAAAGGCCGCCGTTGCAAACTAATAAAATCTTATATGTGCATCTTTGTTTGCTCAGCAGTAAAAGCAGTGCACTTGGAGCTCGTCTCTGATCTTAGCACTGATGCTTATATGGCCGCGCTACATCATTTCATAGCGCGTCGAGGCAAACCGCGGACGATAACATCTGATAACGGCACAAATTTCGTAGGCGCATCTAACGAAATACAGAAATCTATTCAATCATCGAATGTTGCATGTGAGATAGCACAAGAGGGTATCGACTTCATTTTCACACCTGCTTATAGTCCTCATTTCAACTCATTAGCAGAAGCAGCAGTCAAATCATGCAAGCATCTGTAGCAGCACTTTATTAAGACGCGTAAAATCGTTGAAACAAGATTAGTCCTGAAAAGGACTGTTTTTTACGTCGTATTGAAACAAGATTAGTCCTGAAAAGGACTGTTTTTCGAGTCGTATTGAAACAAGATTAGTCCTGAAAAGGACTGTTTTTCGCGTCGTATTGAAACAAGATTAGTCCTGAAAAGGACTGTTTTAGATTCGTTTATATTCATATCTCTTCAAGCATCTTCATCTTTCTTCAACACTTCACAAACCATGGCGAGTCGACACGGCGATCTTAGGTGCGGTCGTCCTCTCTCCGCGCGGCGCTCGAACGAAACTGCTGACGCGACGTGCGGGGGCAATATTTATAACATCGCGGCAGTGGGTACGCGACCCAGCATAATGCGCGCGCAGCTGGGCGCGTGACGTCAGCGTGTGCGAGCAAGACGGAATCGATATCGGACGATATCCTCCATTTATTTCTTATTATTTCTTTATACTGTTTTTTTATTGGTTAATTTATTTTGTAAATTTTGTATATATACCGGTGCAATTTTTCATTAAATCATTCCTTCGATCGCTCATCAAGAGTATTATTTAAGAAGCCTCAACTCTCCTCTAAACATCATTTAAAAAGATTATTTTCTCTAACCCATTTCACATTTGAGGAGATGACGACGTGTTTCACTCAAATAGAAGCGATTCTTAATTCGTGTCCTCTAACACCTCTCTCTTCAGACCCTTCTTCTTCAATCTTATATATCTTGTTCTTATTCATTCCTTCTTACGAACCTTAATTTTCTTCATCGGAATAGCTTCAAATAATAATTTTTTGGCACACTCAATTTCCTCGGATGCAAAAGCCGTTTCACAGATTCGGATCAGACTATCCTCGTCCATAACCATTATTTTATTCTGCATAAATGATAGCAATTCATTTATAACGATGTTACAAGAACTACACTTCACTATATTTGAGGTCATTGTCCTCGTACACAATCACAGCGCGTCGACAACCTTGCGCGTACGCGATCAGCTGACGACTCACCACCACGACCCACTTTTGTGGGTAGACTTACAAGTGTGTACATCTTCGCTATAAAGCTCCTAAATATAATTAATAATTTTATTTATTTTAAAAACTTTTATTACATGAATTAAAATTATAATAAAAGGCAATCACCACTCCTTTAATTTTCACTTTTATTTTGCACAAGAAAAACCTTATTTAGAACAAAAATGGACCAATTACTTAAAATGTCCTCTAACTTTGATGAAATAGTGAAAATGTTTGATTCTCGTATGAAGAATTACGAAGAGAGGCTGAAAAAACTTTCCCCGCCATCTGCTGCTCCTTCTATGGATTTGAAGTCATTGGCCACTGAGTTTCTCGACTTCAAAGTCTTTGTTTGGAAGACTCTCACACTTATGAAATCACAAGTTGAGATGTTGACCCTTGATCTTGAACGACACGAAGCTCACTTACGAAGAAAAGTCATCCTTGTCCATGGTGTCCCTGAAGAAAAAAATGATAAGCTAGACAACACTGTTCACAGTATATTAACCGACCGATTAGAGTTGTCCGAGGTCAGACCTAGTGATTTGCAAGTGTGCCATCGCCTGGGATTTCATTAAGGTAAACCGAGGCCTATTTTAGTCAGGTTTATCAATTATAACATGCGCCTTGTATGGAATTCTAAGACTTCACTCAAAGGGTCCGGTATTACTATGTATATCAGAATTCCTTACGAAATCCAAACATCACGTTTTCATGGAAGCGCGAAAACATTTCGGCGTTAATAGCTGCTGAACTTCTGATAGCAAAATTATCATACTGCTCCCTGACAAGACGCGAAGAAAAATTGAAGTTATGTCCGATCTCCAAGCTATTATTTCAAAGTTCTCTTCCTCTTCGAAGCAAGACTTGCCCGATCGTCCGGTTATCAAGAGTGCTGACAAGGAAAAGGAAAAGCCGCTCGTGAAATCTCCTAGAAAAGTTAGGCGCAAACTGTAACTTAGGTATTGTTTTCGTACAGCCACTATATAAAATATATTAAATACTTTAACGTAAACGTACCTCTTCACTTTGGTCGGGTTACATCGTTTAGTTTTTTTATGTCTTTCGTTGTAGGGTAACTAAACTTTTTTTTTTGTAATTCCTCTGTGTAATAAGTTATTTGTTATTATTAATTTACTTTTTAAAATGCTCCTTCGTAATTTGCACTAGTCATTGTCATTGTACGTGACAAACGATATCGGGATGTCACTGTTACACATGACAGTGACAGCGCATTTATAAAGCTTATTACAAAAAATTGTTTTCTATGCTTATTAAGTTATCTACTTATGAGTGCAAAATGCATTTCTTATTTTTTTTTTTTTTATTTTGAGTGGTGTTATTGATATGTAAATTTTATTGCATTTTTTTTTAAATATAATTAAATAACGTAGTTCGTAAAAAATAAATTAAGTAAAGTAGATATAGTAACTTAAGTAATTTTAAATTTATTTATTTCTTATTTTTTTTAATATTTTATACATTATTTTATTTTATTTTTTATATTATATTATATATTTTTTTTTAATTTTTAATATGGATAATGCCGATCTACTCAACATTAGTTCAAATTCTTACTCTTCTTCTTGTGATGAATTTTTTAGTGCCGAAAGCGATGGTTCCCCTGACATTTTGTTACATGACCAATTAAACGCTATTTTTTCTCCTTTTCCTCTTAACCTAAATATCGTTCACATTAACGCTCAGAGTATCCCTGCACATCTCTCTGATATTTCAATGTCCTTCAGTAACAGTCAAGTAGACGCTATCTTGATTTCGGAATCATTCTTTAAACCTTCACTTCCCTCCGTTCAATTCTCCTTACCCGGCTACAAATTAATAAGAAACGACAGAACGGGAAAGGGTGGGGGTGGGTTTGCTATTTATCTAAGAACGAGAATCCCATACACGATTGTACATACTGTCCTCTCCTAACCAATACTCCGAATCCGCTGAATTCCTTTTCCTTGAAATTATCCTTGGCCACTCCAAAGTACTCCTAGGTGTCCTGTATAGTCCCTCAATTCACATTGATTATTTCTCGTCCCTAGACAATATCCTAAACAACCTTTGTCCTTTGTACCAACATCTTCTATTGTTAGGAGATTTTAATACTTGTTTAATAAAAAATGATTCTCGTTCGCATAAGCTTCTATCTATTCTGTCGTCCTTAAACTTACATTCCCTCCCTCTGTCTACTACACATCACTTTCCTAATACTACAACTTCTCTTCTCGACCTGATTATTGTTTCTCTTCCTGATCATGTTGCCACCCACGGTCAATTACCGTCCTGATTCTCCTATCACGACCTCATATTTGTCTCCTATTATGTCCGCCATTCCAAACGAAAACCTTTATATACCTTTCGTCGTAGCTTCAATCAAATCGACAATGACGAGCTAAAGCGTGATGCTGGTAACATCGACTAGACACCTATCTTAGACGAAGATTGCATTGGGAAGAAGGTTAGCCTCTTTAACACCAAATTGATGGACCTTTATGATTGCCATGCTCCTATTAAGCGAGTTAAGTTGAAGCACCGACCAGCTCCCTGGATCACTTCCGAAATAAAGGAAATTATGTCTAAGCGTGATAAAGCTAAAGCTCGCCTTAGAAAATGGTCGTCTGGTGATAACTTGGACCGGTACAGATTACTGCGAAACCGATGCAACAAATTATGTCGTGAAGCGAAGCGTAGATACATCCACGACACTATTCATAATTCTGACAGTAAACAGGTGTTGGTAAAGTTCCCGTTTCTGGTGACAATTTAGTGAATCTCAATGCTTTAAATTCACAGTTTTCTACATCTCCTATTGCTTTGGACGATGTAATTAAATCAAATACTATTTCGGACTTGTCCAAACATTTATTACCGCAATGTTCTTCTTTCTTTCTTCAGCCAGTTACCGAAGATGATGTAAAGAAACATGTATCATCGATTAAGTCAGCTGCAGTTGGTAGTGATTCGATTTGTTCCAGAATGATTCTCCCTATTCTCCCTGAGCTCCTTCCTGTCCTGACGCATCTGTATAATTACTCCATATATACCTGCACTTTTCCGTCAGTATGGAAAAATGCTCACATTATCCCTATACCTAAAATACCTAACCCTAGTTCTCCTTCACACTATAGACCAATTTCAATCCTCCCTTTCCTTTCTAAAGTTTTGGAACATATCATTCACGAACAGTTGGCGTTTTACCTCGTGTCTAATCGTCTTCTGAACCCTTGGCAGTCTGGTTTTCGAGCTGGTCACAGCACGGTTACAGCGCTTCTAAAGGTTACGGAGGACATTCGATACGCTATGGAGAATCTTCAACTTACTGTAGTTGTATTGCTTGATTTTAGCAATGCATTTAACTCGGTAGATTATGATGTTCTTTTATGCGTTTTACGATCTTTAAACGTGTCATCCTCTGCGTGTATCTGGTTTGAATCAAATCTTCGAGGACGCTCGCAGTTTACAAATTTATGCATCCGCTTGCATGACACCGGCATGCATGCATATGACACCGGCTCCAAATATAGCAATAATTATAACTACATTATATAATCGTAAATCGACTTTTAAGTAGTCTAATATTTTTTATTTCATTTTACTTAGGAGGACTCTAAAAAATAAGTAGATTACGCAATTATTTGTATTACTTTTTAGTGCATATTCATTTGTTTTAAAATAGTGTTTTGTTTGAAGTCGGTTTTTCTTTTTGTTAAAATTTTTATTTATCACTCTTCTGGGTATGCTGGAAGAAATCTCTTATTAGGGATAAGCATACCTTTTAAATTTTGCTTTCCTGTGACTTATATATTTATATCTGTACTGTATCTGGCAAATTTTAATACCATGTCTGTCTGTTTCTACTGAATAATCCGAAAGAGTCACTGAAAGTGAAAAGTTACTGTCTTCGTCCAAGTCGTTTATCGACGCCATTTTATGTTATAAGTCTAGGAAAAAACAATGTATTTTTAACTAAAATATAATAATAATAATAATAAAAGCCTTTATTCGCTGACCAAAATACTTACAAATAACTTACAACACTATTATAACTAATAACACTATAAATAATGGTTACAATAAATATGCTTAATTTAAGTGATATGTTCAATTCTACAGCAACCAGTTCGTTGGTCAGGTTGTCTTTCGACATAGGCCTCCCCTAGTTTTTTCCATTCGTGTCTGTCACGAGCAAGTCTTCTCCAACCTTTTGGTAGGTCATCCTCCCATCTTTTGGTTGGACGCCCCTTTTGTCGTTTCCCATTCCTAGGATACCATTCCATTACGTCTTTCGTCCATTTTTCTTTGTTTGTTCTCATAATGTGGCCAGTCCAGTTCCATTTCAGGGTTTTGATCTTTTGTAAGATATCGCTCACTTTCGTCTTTTTCCTTATTTTTGTGATCGACCATCTGTCATGTAGCCTTATGCTTAGCATACTTCGTTCCATATTGCGTTGGCAAACTACAAGTTTTTGGATATTTTTACTGGTGGCAGGCCAAGTTTGACACCCGTAGGTGAGACATGGGAGGATACACACGTTGAACAGTTTGCTTTTCACCGAAATTGGTATTGTTTCGTTCTTGAATATTTCTTGCAGGGACCAGTAACGTTTCCAAGTGTTGCTAATTCTTCTGTCTATTTCTTTTGAATATTGGTCTTTTATTGATATTAGTTGTCCTAGATATACGTATTCATCGACATATTTGATAATCTCCTGTCCTATTTCTATGTTTTCTTTTATCGCATTCGTCATTATTTTAGTTTTCTCTGGATTCATTGATAAACCAGCTTTTTTACTTTCTTTATCTAATTGTTGCAACATAGTTTGTAGTATATCTGGTCTGTCTGAGAATAGTACAATGTCGTCAGCGAATCTTAAGTGATTTAGGTTTTTTCCATGTACATTAATTCCAAAATCTTCCCAGTCTAAATTTCTGAATATATTTTCTAACACTGCCGTAAAAAGTTTTGGGGATAATGGATCACCTTGTCTGACACCTCTCTGGATACTAAATTCTTCTCCCAATTGTTCAAGTCTGACTTTTGCCGTTGAGTTTTTGTATGTTCCTTTTAGGATTTGTATATATTTTCTTTCTACGCCCTGTTTTTCTAGAGTTTTCCAGATATAATTATGACTAAGAGAATCAAAAGCCTTATTATAATCGATAAATGCTATGTAGTAATGATGGCCATATTCATTAAGTTTTTCAATAATTTGTTTAACCACGTGAATATGATCAATGGTAGAATAATCAGCGCGAAATCCAGCTTGTTCTCTCGATTGGCTTTCTTCTAAGCGTTTTGTTATTCGAGCAAGTATTATTTTAGAAAACACTTTGTATATATTGGACATTAGACATATGGGTCTGTAATTACTACTATAATTACTATTTTTAACTAAAATACAAACATTTTAGTATGCAAAAAGCTTAAACGACACGAGCAAGGAGACTCGTTCACGTGTCCAGCGAGCAATGAGCACTGAACGCAACGAACGACGCCCCGCGCTCGACGCGTGAGTGATGGAGACGAAAATTGTATACGTGATGTGTGTGAGAGCGAGAGGCGAGAGTACTCGTGCGGCTAGACAAAATGAACATGTTACGACTTGAAATGTTTTTGTCGAATCAAAACAAATCAAATCAAAATAAACTTTATTGAAATAGGCTTTTACAAGCACTTTTGAATCGTCATTTTACAATTAAGTGAAGCTACCACCGGTTCGGAAAGTAGATTCTACCGAGAAGAACCGGCAAGAAACTCAGTAGTTACTCTTTTTTAACATTTAAAAGTACAAAGCCATGTTATTATTTTATTTAAATGCTTCATTGAACACCATCCTTACTAATATACTAATACTAATATAATATCCCATCAAAAATGAGGACGTATATGAGGACTAGCCAAGCCAGACCTTAGGCTATAATATATTATCCTAAGTTATGGAAATAAATGAAATTTTATGTAGTTATAAATAAATTCACGACTGGCCATTGAACTTGGCACCCATTTAGATCTCACTTCTTTTGTCGTTGAAGTTAACAACCAAAGTTTATATCATAATATTGAACTTGGCTCTCGTTTTACATTTATGTTTTTGATGGGATATCATTACTTTTTGTACATAAATTAATAGGAGGTACTTCTTTGTAATCAAATCGTTTTTGTTAATTTCCTGTATTTTCTCCGTTTATGGGGCATAATTTTATTTATTGCATTATTTACTATGTTTTCTTGAATCTTGGAAATATTCGAGAGAATTGCCCATTCGGTATCTGGATTATTTTTTTATTGATATTTGATGTACACTAAATATTGAAACAATAATTAGTGGAGAAGTTTCATGATGTTGTTAATATTATATTCAACGTAATGGTAAGAAAATATAGATCAAAACTAATCTATCACTGAAAGAAATTTTGAAATCCATCAATAAATGACTTAGAAACAGATTATTAAAGTTTACGTATTTTAGTACGGAACATCTGTAGTTTACGAGTCGCCTGTGACGTCATTCGACCTGTTCGGTATCACCGCACCACGAATCATTCAACCATTAGTTCCCGGGTCGTGCTCTTGCTTTGTTTTTTTACGTAATTTCTTCTACAGGTCGAAAATATGTGTATAAATTTATTCATTAGGTGAGCTATTAAGCGAAAAGTTTTATTGAATATTTTACTAACTAAGGTTTTACATAATATATCGAAATCTATAGCCAGACTCACAGAGGAATCGTCTAAGGGATTTTTTTTAAATTATATTAGAATATCACTTACTTGACTAGCATATATAGTATAAATACTTTCATAAGTAGTTTAGCAAGAAAATAAATCTTCTCGTAACATCATATAAAAAATAACGTTTTTAGTTATTTTATTTAAGGTATGATTGGGATATTAAGGCTTGATTATGACTGAGAAAGAACTATTTGAACACAAAATAGTACCGTTTTGTGAAAATATTGAAGTTTTTGAAGGAGAACTGCTTACAGATGATATAGATATTTTTGATGGAGAGTGCTGAAGATATTCGTAAGCGATTTGGGAGCACTTATTTCCTGTATCTTTCGCACTGTTCCTTTAGTACGATTTTTAGCATTGCTTGATTTTTCTGTGAACTCATGATGTTAACTTTTTTTTTCTTTTTTTTTTTCTGCTTTATTGTTAAGGGTTTTTTATCCATCTGGCATGTCAAACCCATCATAACTTAAGCTATATACACATCAACTTATATTTAAGTAATTAATTTCCAGAATAAAATTATTGACGAATAGACAACATCTTGCATATTGCTCTAGCCACGTCAGACGTGGGATCAGTCAAGGCGCTTTGCATTATTCCGACGTTGATTTTATTTAAGTTAAAAGTATTCATCAATATATCTCTGGCGTTTTTATATTTATGACATTCTACTAGGACATGATATATGTCATCTATTTTATCACATAAGTTACAATTATATGAATCAACTTTCTTCATAAGATAAAGGAAATGCTTACATGGATAATGACCTGACCGAAGTCTACATAATATGGTAGTCTAAAATCTATTTATTTTAATTAATTCAAACCAAGGTATTCGAGGAGGCTGACAAACGATCGTTTTGTACCAAATGTCTTTGTCTCTAGACCGTTGATCAAAATATTCCTGCCACAAACGCCAATTTGCGACCTTAAACTTTGATAAAATCTCTGTAAAACTAGGTTGAATACGAAAGATCCTTCCTTGAATGCATGCGATTTTAGCTCGTTTGTCAGCCTCCTCGTTACCTCGTAGCCCAATATGAGACGGAACCCATTGCAATTTCAGCTGTCGTCCCTGTTCGAGAATATCGGTACACCTCTGCGCCCAGAGGCGCATCGAGCCAAGTGTTGTAAGGCACTCTTACTATCAGATAATATAACTATTTTATCGTTATTAACATTGATTAAGGCGTGTGTCAAAGCTTCTGAAATTGCAATGAGTTCCAACGTCATTATAGAAACATTCTCCAGTATTTTAAAAATACCGTCACAATTTAAACTAGGGTCATAATATGCAGCTCCCGAAAGATTACTGGATCTAGATCCATCGGTAAAAATTTTATGCCAGCCACTATATATTTTGTTTAAGCTCGAAAGAGTATTCTGTTTCAAAGAATTAATCTTATACATATTTTTAGAACCCTGAACATCATCAAGATCGATTTTAACAACATTTTTAATTCCAATCGAAGAGATCCAAAATTGTAGGGAGAACATTTCCAACGGCTCTGATGAATGTACGCGATAAGTTTTAGCATCATCGTAGGCTTTTATTAGGAGAGGTTTATTTTTATTTGACCAGTATTTACTATTTTGCAGAGTACTAATTGATTGTAATATTTCCAGTGAGACATTATTAGAAAAAGAAAAACTCTTAAGAACAAATTTTTGAGCTAAATAAATTCGTCTGACATGTAAAGGTGGTAAACTTATCTCGCTTTCCATAACATGGATTGGTGTACTTCTTAAAAATCCACCTATAATACGAAGTGCCTGATTTTGTATTTTATCAAGCTTAGAGAGGTTTGTATTACAAGAGCTTCCTATCAAAAAACTAGCAAAATCTAATTTACTTCTAATAATAGATAAATAAATTCGTCGTAGATGTTTAGGATGAATTCCCCAGCTAGGTCCCGTTAAAACTTTAATAATATTGAGGAACTTAGAGCACTTTTTGACAATTTCGTCTATATGGATTTTCCAACGCAAACTTCGGTCTAACCACACCCCTAAATACTTAATACAAGTTGATGAAGGTATTGGAACACCATTAATTTTAAGACAAGGTAAAATTCTTCTTGCACCTCTACTAAAATAACAAAAGTAACTTTTGTTATTAGAAACCTGCAATCCCAAAGAATTCAGTTTTATTACAACAGAATTTAGAGCTGATTGAATTTTTAATTCACACCTGTGCAAATCTTTATCACTTATATACAAGACAAAGTCATCAGCGTATTGAGCAATAAATACTTCCTCAGAAAGACATATTTGTTGGGTAGCAATATTAAATAATAAAGGAGACAGAGGATCTCCTTGTGCTAGACCTCTATCAGTATTGCGGGAAATCTTTTTTCCGTCCTCGGACTCAATAAATAACTGACGATTGCAAAGAAAATTCCATAAATATTGACAAAATTTGCTACCCACTCCTAAATCATCAATAGTCTTGAGGACGGTTTCAACGAGGATATTGTTGTAAGCATTTTCGATATCCAGAAAACATGCTAATGTTGGAATGTTCTTGACAAAACCTATTTGAATATAAGTTATCAATCGTGATAATCTAAACAGGAATAACATTTTCTAAACCCAACCATATATGGTGTAAAAGCGATCCTTTTCTCAAGAAACCATTCTAATCGTTTCGCCATCATTGAGTGAAACAGTTTGCAAACACACGATATTAGCGAGATGGGTCGCAGTTTTAAATCGCTACTGTTAGAGCTAGTTTTAGGGATTGATAGTATTCGAATTTTAAGCCATTGCTCTGGGACACAACCTGACGTAAAAATTAAATTAAATATATATATGAAGTAAGAACTTTTTAGCATTCTGTGGTAGATTGTATAACATCGAATAAGTTATTTTATCTTTTCCAGGAGATGTGTCTTTTTTCTTAAGACAATTTTCAAATTCTTCTAGTGTAAATTCTGCCTCCAAAAGAGTATTTGATGATAAGAAACTAGGACTACAATTCGTTACAGAAGTAGGAGTTAAAGATTTCAATAAAGTTTCTTGTTTATCCATAGGTACTGTAATGCGACTCCTTTTGAATCCTTTAATCCAACCCATTCGACGCCACATTTCTGTACTCGTCATGGTTTCACCAATAGAATCACAAAATGCATGACGATTATTAATTTTAGCTGCCTCGATTGCCAACTTAACTTCCTCTGACTTTTGTTCCAATTTATCTAAATTATTAGGCGTCGGATTGCGTCGAAAAATACTTAGAGACAGTCTTCGCTGAGCTACTGCCAGCGATAAAAATGAAATCCAATAGCTGCGAGGCTTAAACCGTGATTCTGGGTCCGTGCATATTTTAATTAAGGGCACACTTACATTGATAGCTTTAAAAATTTGTTCTAAGAAAAAGTTATACATCATCTGAATATCATTACTAAAAGTACTTGTATCAAGACCAAGAAAAGATTGCTGAAGAGAATCTATATATCTTGCCCAATTAATCTTTTTAAAATTACGTTTTTCTAAAAGTGACCGAGTCATTAAACTACAATGCGTTATTTTGATCATAAGGTGGTCACTCCCTAAATTTTCATTTAGAACATTCCAATCAAAATTAATTGCTATATCAGAAGATAAAAAAGTGATATCAGGTGCAGATTGTTGTAACTGTGTGTTTACTAACTTAATACGGGTAGCCGAGCCGTTATTGAGCGCAATGAAGCCATATTCAAGTGCTGAATCTTTAACCTGTATTCCTCTACTGTCAGTTTTATTCGACCAATCACTATGATGAGCATTGAAGTAACCAGCTATAACTGTCTTTTTACTAAAACACGAAAACAATTCGTCCCAATCGTTCCTGTTAGTATTTACCGAAAAAGGACAATAAATTGAAACTATATTTTCAAAAATTTTACAATTATAAAGGTTTACATATAGTACTTCAATGCCTCTGTTGGAAATGTTCACCTTTTCAACTGTACATTTAACAGGCTTATGTACCATTATTGAGACCCCCCCGTAAGAATCAGTCCTATCTTTTCGATAAACTTTATAATCTTTAATAAATAACTCTTTATCAGAATTCAACCATGTTTCACTAATTAGTGCAATGTGGACTTTCTCATGTATTAAAAGTGCATCAAAAGAACTAAGCTTTGGCAGTATACTCTGGGAATTCCATTGTAAAATATTAATTTTTAATTCTTTTAAACTATCCATGATTAAGTAGATTTAAAATACCTTCAAAACATTTTCCCCCTAAAAATATCTTATATAAAAATTGTTTACATTCTTCAAAAATAGCTAAAATTACACCAACTATTTTCTCTTCTATTTTAGTGTTTGAAATAACTATAGCTTTAATTTTATTCAATAACTTTTTTAATTCAAAACTCTTCTCTGATTTTTCTTCTGTATCTGAATTTTCACGTAAAATTCTGATCGATGAGACTTGTTCTTTATTTTGATCTACTTTAGTCTTCACTAACTTCTTCTTTCTTGTGACAACTTTTTTAGTTTGTCTTAATGTAGCTGCTTTTATTACTTCTGAATCATTGCTGTCCTGACTAATATCCACATGTATATCAGCTACAGTAGTTATTTTTCTATAAGAAGGAACATAATTAATAGACTTTTCATTTGTTACTATGTTAATGTTTTGTGAGTCATTATTTAAAATTATTTCAGATCTTTTATCTTTTTCAGATAGTTTGGTGTTATCTAAGACTTGTAATGCTTTTTTGTATGTTATATTTTCTTTACTCATTATCCATCTTAACTCTTTTTCTTTAAGGAATAATGGACAGGTTTTATCCAATACAAAATGTGGCCCTTCAAATCAAATCAAATCAAATCAATTTTATTCAAGTAAACTTCACAATGAAGCGTTTTTGAATCGTCAATAATCAAATACTACCACCGTTTCTGAAAGCAGCTTCTAGCGAGAAGAAACGGCAAGAAACTCGCATAGTTGCTCTTTTCAAATAAACACATTTACAATGCTGTTATTGACAGTAATTAGCGTCCTATGATGGAACCCGAGCCTAACTCCAGGCGTTTCTCTCTAAAAAGTACTCTTTTAATGAATAGTATGATTTATTTATTAATTTAGTATTAATAATATTTTTAAATTTTGAAAATGGTAAATTGATTATATTTTCCGGTATCTTATTATATATGCGTATACCATTGCCCAAAAACGTTCTATTTACCGTATGCAAACGGAAACTGGGGGTTACAAGTTTATTCTTATTTCTTGTATTAATAGTATGTACATCAGCATTGATAGAACAATTTTTAATATTCTTTTGTATAAAGATTATATTATCATAAATATATTGTGAAACAGCCGTTAATACACCTATTTCTTTAAATTTCTCGCGTAATGATGTCCTGGAGCTAATATTGTAAATAGATCGGATAGCTCTTTTCTGTAGAATAAAAACAACTTCAATCTCTGCTGCATTACCCCATCACAACATTCCATATGACATAGTACTGTGAAAATTACTAAAATAAACTAGTCTAGCAGTACTTATGTCCGTGAGTTTTCTAATTATTTTTATTGCATAAATGGCACTACTTAGTTTTCTTGCCAGGGCATACAAATGGGTGCCCCACTGCAGTTTGGAGTCAAGGGTTATCCCTAAAAAGACCGTCGACTCAACAAACTCAAGCCTTTCATTTTTCAAAGTTATTGCAGAAGGATTTGATTTGACATTTGGCAAGAAAAACAAAACACATTTAGTCTTTTTAGCATTTAGTACTAAATTATTTATGTCAAACCAACCAAGAACCCGCGACAGAGCACTGCTTACAACGTCATAGTTGTTTATTTTTCTATCAAGTTTAAAAATGAGGGATGTATCATCTGCAAACAGTACAATATCGCAAGTATTTTTTACGAAATAAGGTAAATCATTTATATATATTAAGAACAAGAGAGGTCCCAAAATTGAACCCTGTGGTACACCCATTTGCGCCACAGCGACATTTGATTTTGCACCATTAACCACAACCTTCAAAACTCTTTCACTAAGTTAGGAGGAAATTAATTTCAAAGCAGGGCCCCTGATACCATAATATTTAAGCTTTTCTAGGAGAATATCATGCCTAACGCAATCGAAAGCTTTTGATAAATCACAAAAAACTCCAATAGCGTTTTGTGACTTTTCCCACGCATCATAAATGTGCTTAACAAATGTCAGACATTGTATCCAGACTATTTGGACTATTAATATCGGTAGTGACACATTTCTGGGAAATGGTTTTGGTAATACTATTTTCTTTGACACTATGTGACTCATTGACCATAGGAAGTGGCTGCACTGTGTGAACGGACTGACAGTTACAATTTATGTGCTTATTTGTTAGGGAGTCGAATCGCTCCATATTATAGTTGCTGATATTCAATAGCTCATTAGCTGCAAGAATGTGCTCTCCTATTTGTTTTTGAGCCAGTTCATATTTATTACTAATATTTTTTAGAGCAGATTCTAGTCTATAAATTTCATTTTGGAACTGCTCTAAGTCAGTTTCATATTTATGTTTTGATTCTTGAAGTTCAAAAGAGCAAGAATTAAGAGCATTAATTAGACTCATGTTTTCTTTTCTTAACAATATTATATTTTTAGAATTTTTAGACTTTTGTATTAATTTTCTTGTTCTTTTGATCATATTGCTAATTTTAATGTATTTCTTAATTTTTGTTCGACTTCCCATGACTATCCTGCTCTCACACTGTGATACATCCTCCGTTAAGTCAATAGTGGTGATGTTGTTCATACTAAGCGAGTCATAATTAGAAAGCTCATTGAAAAGACTCTGTGTGGCATCGGAGTCTATACAACTTTTGACATTTTCAAAGTGTGATATTGACTTTTGTGCCTCACACAAGCTCTGTTCCAACTCAGTGATGCGACACAGGGCCCTTTCGTGAGTAACACTACATTCCCTGAATGAGGCAATTTCTTCCTGGAGATTTTCATAAAGTTTGTCTTGAAGTTTTCTGTCTAATTCTGCTAATTGTGTTTTCAATTGAGAGTTTTTGTTTATAACTAGTTGTATTTCATCTTCAATATCTTCTCTTTCCTTCATAAGCTGCTCACATTGTTGTTTCGATTCCTTTAATTCTAAAAGGGTGTGTTTTAGCTTTGTTTCCAAATCTCTAGATGTTGCTCTTCGAGTAAGGATTGTCGATGGCATCATAATAGTTAACTGTAATTGACAGTAATATTCTCAATTAATAATAAGTCTGGTTATGATTATTGAGGAAAATAGTTACAGACAATAGCAAAAGGGGTGAATAAAAAATAAAATAAGATGAATCAATTTAATCAAAAAATAAAAAAGTTAAAAAAAAAAGAAGTTAAGAATAGGGACCAGGAATGTTAAACCAAAAATTTAAGATTGAATCAGATTATATAAGCAAAGACTTATGGTTAATTATGAAGGTTATGTGTTATAAAGATTGAAAAATTAGAATGTTTGTTAAAATGTTACATAAAATGTCAAACGCAACAGCAATTCAAAAAGAAGCACTGTTGCTATTGTAGCTATTAATTTTGTTATGATGTATGTGTCCTATAGAATACAATTATAACTATTGTATTTGCACTATAAGTTTTGCTATATATTTTAGTGTTTTGACAGGTATGACTGTGGCTTATTACATCAATTTGTCTTCAGCTTTGCTTCCACTTTATGTCAAGCAAAGAGAGATAAAAATCAAGCCAAGTGTGTGAGGAGAGACGTATCTCGGCTAAATAACCGAGTAAATTTGATGAGTATGTGTATATTACTTTGTGTTAAAACTTTATGAATAGTGAAACATAAAATTAATTACAACAGCGTCCACAGTACTTTTTACATTCATTGGTACGTTTTGACAGTTACTAATGTTATAATGTTATTATTTATAAAGTAAATGTTATGATATGAGCAGCAGTAAAATAAAATAGAATCAATACTCCCCGGGATCAAGTTTAATTTTCAAATATCGTTCGTTGAGGTTGATCTGTCAGTTGTTCACTTTAGATGTCGAATTGTTTTCTAAATTTAATGTTTCCTTCTTCAGATTAATTATTTTTCCGGTCATACATCACTTAAGCACTACTAATTTACAATATTGTCTTATTATATTCTTAAATTAAACTTATTTTATTACAAATATCACGGAGCCAGTAAGAGACAAGTTACTTGGCCGGTTTTGCCACTTAATGCTTTACAGTTGAGGCATTTTAAATTTGTCATTTCGCAATTTGAATGTGCCGTACTTCCACATTTAGGACATAACATCTTTTTAATAGGACAAAATTTTATGTCCAAACTACCAACACCCTGAACATTGGGTTACAGGGAAAACAAAAGAAAATACTTCAGGTTAAAGAACTTTATTACCCATAAAGAACCTTACAGTTCACTTTACAATGAGCAATACACATATCTTATACATATACAAAGTTTGTTTTTTGTGGTATAATCCGCGGCAGTACATATCGACATTGACCCAAAGAAGATAAATAAAAACAATGAAAAAATTATGTAGTAAATGGTTAAAATTTTAGTAACATTAAATTGTATTTTAAATATAGAAATAATGTTTACCAATTTTATTCATATATATTTTCGCCTATAAATATTTTTAGTTTCTTTTTAAAGTTAGCTATACTTGTACACTCTTTTGTACTATTCGGCAAACTGTTATATAATTTTACCCCGTTAAACAGAATGCTTCTATTACCATATTTCGTTCTAGGATTATAAAGATTTATTTTGTGTTTGTTTCTTAAGCTGTGTGTATGATTTTTATTTGTTAGTCGTAATTCCGTATGAATTTGATGAAGCTGATTTTTTTTTATAAATGTACATATGTTGTTTGTGTATGACTGTTTTAAATTAAAAATTTTTGTTTCTCTGTATAGTATGGGCGTGTGTGTCAGTCTATCGTAATTGAAAAGTACTTTGATAACTTTGTTTTGTGCTATTTGAAGAGGCTTAAGACTAGTTTTTGGAGCGCAACCCCAGACTTCTATTAAATAGTCAAGGTTGGATTTAACATGTGCATTGTACACCGTTAGTCGTGTCTTGTGTGGTACACAAGAGGCCATTTTGCGTAATGAGCTAATTAGTGAAATTAATTTGTTTTTAACTTTGGCAATGTGAGGTTTCCATGTTAATTTTTCGTCTAGTATTAGACCTAAGTATTTCTCCTGTTCAGATCTAGAAAGTATGTCGTTGTTTATAGTGAGAGGTGGATAATCGGGAAATTTTTTTGTTACTGGCTCTGAATATCATATGTGTTGTTTTTTTTGTGTTAATAGTTAATAAGTTGCACTGACACCAGGTGTTATATTTGTTTAGATCTCGTTGAGCAATTTTTACTAATTCTTTTATATTTTGACCAAAATAAAAAAGGCAAGTATCGTCAGCATATAAGGTGATATGGCCCGATAAGCCTTTTTTAGTAACATTATTAATATAGATTAAAAATAACAAAGGACCCAACACTGACCCCTGTGGTATTCCGCAGGTAATACTTTTACTTGTACTTGAAAATTTTCCTATCTTTACTATTTGTGATCTATTGCTAAGATATGATTTAAATAAATTAAGGGCTGGTCCAGATATTCCTATGTTACTTAATTTAAAAAGTAGTACTGAGTGGCTTATCGTGTCAAATGCTTTTTTCAGGTCTATAAATATTCCTAAGCATATGTTTTTACTGTCTATTTCTGTGCTGATTTTAGTGACAAGGTCCATTACAGCTGATAAGGTACTAGATTTCTCTCTAAAGCCATACTGTCGCTCGTTTAAAAATTGCAACTTGCGTAAATGTTGTTTTAGCCGCTTGTAGATAACCTTTTCGAATATTTTTGAAAGTACTGGTAATACTGAAATTGGACGATAATTTTCAGGATCTGTTTTAGAACCAGACTTGTAAATTGGTGTAATTTTGGCTATTTTTAAACTATCAGGAAATGTGCCTAGTGCCATACATTCATTTATACATTTTGTAAGACTATTAGCGATGAGATCTTTTAAACATATAATAGTTTTAACATTAATACCATCAATGCCTGTACTACAGTCAACATCAAGACAGTTTATTATGGTGATAATTTCTTGTTCTGAACATAGATCAAATTTTGTAAGTTTATGTTGAGGTTCTTGGTCTATATAAGTTAAGGTGTTATATATTTCGTCTGGGTGATTACGTTGTATTTTACTAGCGAGTTCCGCACCTATAAGAGCAAAAGTACTATTAAATGCTTCACAAATTTCATTTCCGTTCGTTAAAGCCATCGAATTTATTACGAGTCTAGGAGGTTGTGGATTGGATTTTATTTTATTGTCAGCTAATTTGTAAATTAATTCAAAAATCTTTTTTGGGTCATTGTTACAAGAATTAAATAATTTACTGTAATAATCTCGTTTAGTTTTCTTTATCAATTCACGAACTTTCTTGCTTTCTATTTTAAACTGATCTTGCAGTTCCTTCTTATTTGGATCTTCTTTTATTAATTTCCATAAAATGTTTCTTCTGTTTATTAAATCAATAATTTTTCTGTTAATCCAGTCTTTTTGTGGTAAATTTAAAATTTTTACTTTAGTAGTTTTGTGTGCTTCTATCTGTTCTTTTAAATAACTTTCAAATGTACAGTAATTGTAAGTTTCGATTATATCTTTCATCTTCTTAATATATCTGTGCAACGCAGTGTAGTCAATAACTTCATACGTACTTCGTTGAATATTTTTATGATTGTATTTTTTTAATTCAAGATAAATTTGCTTGTGGTCAGATAACGGGCTGTCAATTATCGAAAGATGCAAATGGCTATTCTGAAGATTGGAGCATACATGGTCTAAAATAGTTCTCGTTGTTGCCGTTTCCCTGGTACAGTATTGTTCCTCTATCTTATTTATTATATTGTAGTCTGTTGTATTTATCATATCTGTATATAGTGTTTTATCTCTCGTGTTAGATAATAAATCAATATTAAAATCGCCAAATACGATTCCTCGTTTACGACGTTCTAGCTGCGATGAATATTTTTCAATAAATTTGTGTAAGTTCTTTTTTCCAGGGTTGTAAATTGCACCAACGTTTAATACATGTTTTATTATGTATATCCATAAGTAGTGGATTCCATCCTCTTGTAAATCCTCTGTAATATAATACTGAAGACTTTCATGGATATAAATCGATACCCCTCCGCCTTTTTTAGTTGAGCGATAATTATGTATATGCGAATAGTTAGGCAAGCAGTAGGAATTTGCATCGATTTCGTTTCTGATCCAGGTTTCAGTTAAGATAATCAAGTGAGTTACACGGTTTATAGATTTAAGTAAACATTTAAGCTCTTCAAATTTTCCTGATTTACGAATGCTGCGTATATTTGCATAGAAAAATAAAAGTGACGAAGTGGAGGTAGTTATGTCACAGTAATTGTTGAACAAAGAATAAGCTAAGGGTTCAAGCGATGGTGTCGAGGCTCGATGGAGTTTTTTGTCCGTTTGTTTACTATTTTAGGTGTTCCCTTTATGTACTTAATAGTCAGATTAGCTTCTCCACTCTTTTCACGAGATGATAGTTCATCTTTAAGTGATTGCATATACTGTATTTGCGCAGGCGTCTGATCAGAGTATAAGCGAATGTCACTATTGTTAGTGTTACGTTTACAGGGCCGCCGTAAGCGGGGGTGCGACGCGTGCACCGCACGCGGGCGGCACGTCCAGGGGGCGGCAAATTGAGCAATACATCACGTACCTAATTCAAGTCATTACTATAATTCCCACAAATCCTTAAGTAAAATAAATTATTCAAAGCATCGAAAAATATCGCACTCAGTAAAGTTAAAAGTCCGTCGTCTGTTATCCTATGAAAAACAATACTGTCGAAGTTACGAGAATCTCCTTTAAGGTTCCTTATCAATCGGTAGATTAGGTATCCGTTACTTGTAGTAGGGCGTTGTCGTAGGGCGGCTTGAAGGGTATTACGCCGTAAGTTATATTGGTGGTCGCTCGAAATAGCAGAGCTACGGGCACCGTCAAACCGGGCGCGGAGGGCATACGTTCGCTGTCGCAACGTGCTCAACGCAAACTTAGAGGTATACCTGCGGGCTGCACATCGTCAGTTGAAAAAAGAGTTAGAAAAGGCTGTAAGTAAACAGAGAGCAAAGGGGCGCCCCTATCGTGGTTTGCAAGGGAAGCTCCGAACATACGGCGCTCCTGTTACGGAATAACTACCGCCAGATCTCCTGCGACTAATCGGGGAGCTATTTCCGGGGAAAAGGGCGGGTCATTCAACCATCGATGCCCTAAAACACCCTGAAGACCCGGACAATGGAGGCGGTGGTCCAAGGGAACGTTGTCGTTGAAATAATAAAGATTAATTAACAAATTGTGAGAAACGATATTGGTGTAGTTTGCAAAAGTTAGTCATTTTTTAGTTAAGAGCTTGAGATTTAATGCGGATTCGATTCGAATTTGCGGCTCACCTTCAGCTTTACGCAGGAATACGGCGCCTCGTGAAGTCCAGCAGTACATGTACCCATTTTCTTTTGCAAACTGACGTGCTGCATAGAATAGTTTCTGCGCGTTAGGCGTAAGGGTTTCAGATATAAAAACAGGTTTGACAGGTCCGGGTATATTGAGGTGTGCAGTATTTAGTTTTTGTTCATTTGGTTTCTTCTTGTTGTAAAACTTGACTCCCTGCAATATTTTGTCTTTTTTTAAGACACTGTTCATCTCCACTATGATGGGTTTACTGCCTTCTTTGTGAGTTTGGATTCTGTATATGTCTTTTATATCACAGTCTTGTATATCTACCTCGACAACTTTCGACAGAGTTTTCACTATCAAACTAGCATCTTCCTTTGTCTCAAATTTCCTGTCATCTCGCAGGCAGATTGGCAAATTTCTTATCTCCAAACTAGCCGATCTACTTTTACGCTCGAGAACTTCAATTTTTTTTTCCAGTTTCTGAAAAGTCTTCTTATCGTCAGCTCTGTCGTCTTGCAGGTTTTGAAGTGTTTTAAGTATTAAATCATATTTATCGGACATAAATTGCAAACTTTCTTTCAACTCTTCATTTTTCTGCTTGAGTTCGAAGAAACTTTGGTCTACCTTAGAAGATAAGGACGAGATCAACCCTTTAAGTTCCTTGATATCATCATCACCATGTCTACGTTTATATCTCACACTGACATTTTTGCTACCGCTTCTCTCGGATGCAGTGTCCGATTCACATAATATCTCGGGTGCACGTACCTCAGAGAACGTAGATCCGAGCTCAGGGGCTGTCACGGGAGCGGGTGATTTAGGCGGGGGGGAGCGTTGAACAGACATGTTGGATAGATGGTTGATTCGGTGTAGAAGTACCAGGGTCCAATACTTATAAAGAGATTTCACCGTCTGAGATGCGCGGGGGTCACTATACTGGTCAACGATCGAGGATCTAGTACATTTTTTCAATCCGCCAGCCTAACTTGACCTCTCTATATATAAAGACTCGCTGATCTACAGCAAGCGGTGCAGATAACAACGCACACACTCGCAGGCGCAGTTCAGCTACCTGTTGTCTTGTCTGTTGCTGTTCCGCTCGCGTTTTTGCTCCGAGTCTTGTGCAGCACCACCGTATTATGCGCGCCTAGTACTTTGTGAAATTTATGACAATCTATTTATACCAAAATTTATAAAATTAACAAATATTTGAATATTTAAAGCACTGTATGTACTACGGATACACGTCCGTTTGCTTTCGCGGTCTGTGGGGAAGGGGAATAAAACCTATAATCACGTCCATTCTTAATCACTCTATAACCACGGGTAAATTTCCCTCTGCATGGAAAGAAGCTCAAGTGATTCCTATCCCTAAAAAACCCAACCCTTCCTGTGTTACTGATTATCGTCCAATATCTATTCTCCCTTTCCTCTCTAAAGTCCTAGAGCGACTGGTACATAAACAGTTAAGCTTATATGTATATAAGCATCAACAGTTAAGCTTATATTTCCAATCCGGCTTTCGTCATGGTCACAGCACGACTACTGCATTAGTCAAAATTACCAATGACATTCGTTTTGGTATGGATAAGCAGCGGGTGACTGTGTTGACATTGTTAGACTTCAGCAATGCGTTTAACAGTGTTGACTGTGATATTCTGCTGCCTTTCTTAAGGTCTCTTAACATATCTCCTAAAGTAATTGACTGGTTTCATTGTTACTTGGACGGGCGTCGGCAACGTATACGTGTTAACGATAATTATTCCAACTGGTGTGTACTAAATGCTGGCGTCCCCCAAGGTGGCGTGTTGTCCCCTCTTTTATTTTCAATATTTATTCACTCCATAACTAAACATCTATCTTCTCTCTACCACCTGTATGCTGATGATCTTCAGCTATACCTAACGTCGCATGTAAATGACTTACCAAACTCAATAAGCTTTATCAACAATGACTTAGCACACATTTCTCATTGGAGTAAAACCCATGGTCTAACAGTTAATCCGACTATGTCGCAGGCATTATAATTGGTAGTCAAAAGTTATTAACGAAAATTGATTGGACTAATCTACCACCTGTGAAATTTGATGGAGTTCTTATTCCTTTTGAAGACAAGGTCAAAAACTTGGGCATAATCTTTGATAAAACGTTATCATGGATTCCGCAGGTTACCGAAGTGAGCAGAAAGATGTTTTCGGCGATTGGTTCTCTGCGTAGGTTACAAAACTTTTTGCCCATACTTACCAAAATTACGTTAGCACAAACTCTCTTATTACCAATCTTAGATTATGCCGACATATGTTATCTCGATTTAAACGAGGAGCAACTAAATAAACTTGAGCGCATTCAAAATCTCTGTATACGGTTCATAATTGGGCTTCGCAAATATGACCATGTTTCTGAATTCCGCAAAAAGCTCAAGTGGCTCCCAGTCCGCCTTCGCAGGAATATTCGTATTCTATAATTTCTTTACTGTATCCTATTCAATCCAAAAGTTCCTCTTTATTTAAAAGAGAGATTTAAGTTCTTCGGCGCTTCTCATTGTTGCTCTCTGCGCTCCGAGTATAATTTAATTTTGAGTATCCCTTCTCACTCTTCAACTTGTTACTCAAAATCTTTTACAATTAACGCAGCACGCTTATGGAACTCCTTGCCCTTAGCGGTACGTCGAGCTAAATCTCTTGAGATATTTAAACGTCGCATTTTCGAATATTATATTGATACTTGAAATCGTATTTTCATCCCTTACCTTTCTCCTCCTCCAATCCTCATTTATTTTAAAATTGTGTGTATGTTTTTCTTACTAGTTATGTGTGTATTTTCTCATTATATATGTATGTATTATTTTTACTACTTTATTATATTTGTATTATAGTACACCTCCACCCAAAATTTATTTGTTATAATGTCCTATGCCAACCGGTTGCCTGGAAGAGATCGCTCTTCTAGCGATAAGGCCGCCGATTGTATACTCTATAACATTGTTTTTTTTCTGTTTTAAAATTTTATGTACTTTCCTTGGTGTACAATAAAGTATATTTCATTCATTCGTTCATTCAATACATACATAGAAATATAATATATATCAAAATATACATACATATATACATAAATATAAACTACATATTATTACATACATTATTTAGATATGGATTGGTAATAGTTTCTCAAACGATGCTTAAATATTGCCAATTATTTAGACTGCCGTATATCAGTGGGTAGTGCATTCCAGAGTTTGACGGTTTTCACGGTGAAAGAGTTGCTGTAGGTTTGTGTCCGACTGCAGGATGTGACAAGTTTGTTGTCCTCACTAGAACGCAGGTTGTGTGTGCTATCAAACCCAAGAAATTTGAAGCGTTCTTTAAGGTAAGGTGGTGTATGCTCAACATATAATATAGCATAGAGACGAGATAAGGCGTGCAAGTTTCTTCGAAGCCTGATTGGCAGCCACTTTAACTGAGACCGATACTGCAAAACGTGATCATACTTACGCAGGCCAAATATGAATCTAAGGGCCAAATTTTGCAGCCGTTCTAATTTATTCAGAAGGTCTTCATCTAATATTGGATCTAATATTGGAAAAAGAAATGCATTGGCTAAGCTGATCTTAGCCTTGATGGGTAGTTGATTTTTCCATCGCCTTAAAAAACCAATGATGGCATACATCTTACGACTCATTTCTGCAACCTGAGGTACCCAGGATAAGGAAGCATCCAGAAGTAGTCCAAGATTTCTAACAGTTTCTTGCAGCGGTTGTGTGTGGCCATCAAGCATGATTGGAGATAGGATTTTGTCTTTGACCCTCGACAGAAGCTTAGGACTGCCAAAAACAGCTACTTGCGACTTCCTTGGATTCAGTTGGAGACCGTAAGATCTACACCATTCACTGATCTTTACCAAATCAGTATTCAAAGTTGCAACAGTCTCGTCGATACCGTCCAAGGGAGCGGTAACATATATTTGAAGATCATCACCATATAGATGATAGGAGGAAGAGATAAGTGTAGAGAGAGTATTAATGAAAATAGAAAAGAGAAGAGGAGAGAGTACACCACCTTGCGGGACACCGGAACTGTACTGTTTGCCGTTATGCATTGCTGTCGATTGAATAGGTAAGAACGGAACCAATCAACAGCAATAGAACCTATGTTTAGAGATTCAAGGATTGCCAAGCATATGTCATAGTCGATAGTATTAAAAGCATTCGAAAAGTCTAGAAGAGCTAGTATAGTTACGCATTTGTTGTCAATTCCGTTACGTATATCGTCACATACTTTGGTGAGAGCTGTAACTGTACTATGGCCTTTTCTAAACCCAGATTGAAAGGACAGAGGATTTTATTTATATTATTGAGAGGAATTGGCTTAGTTGAGAATGGACTACACGTTCTAGCACCTTCGAGAGAAAAAGAAGCACGGATATAGGTCTAAAATGAGAAGGTAACAAGGGATTGGAAACTTTAGGAATAGGAATCACTAGAGCTTTGCGCCGAATAGAAGGGAAAGTACCAGTTGACAGGGAGTAATTAAATATATGGCACAAAATAGGTAAAATATTGTTGAGGGTAAGGAGAATCAGTTTTCGACTTATTTCATCACAGCCAGTTGAGTCTGATTTAATACTAAGGATGTGCTTCCTTAACTCGCTAATGGTGACAGAGCTGAATTCGAAAGGAGGGTTATCAGGGATAGGCAATGTATTAAGAAAGTTGATTGTATTAAGTTTGTCACACATATTTATAGAAGAAGGAGAAAGAAAGTGTCTGTTAAGATCATCAAGTTCGATATTAAAAGAAATGGTTTCCCGCTGACGACCGATTCCCAGCGATTTCAAAAACCGCCAAACCTTGGATGTACCGCTATTATCAATAGCATTTGCAATAAACTTACGCTGAGCATCACGACAGAGTTTATTGCAACGATTTCGTAGATGTTTATATTTTTCCAAGTTGTCAGTAGTTGGATTTCTTTTATATTTAGCCTTCGCAGCATTACGCTTAGCCATGAGTGCTCTAATATCCTGAGTTAGCCAAGGAGCCGGTAAGTGCTTAAGCTTAATAGGTCTTAATGGGGCATGTACATCCAATAAATCGGTTAAGAGAGAATTAAATATGCTAATTTTTTCATCAATTGAGCTGGCATTATAAATAGCAGTCCAGTCGATATTGTTTAAATCACTCAAAAAATTGGTGTTATTAAGCTTTTGAAAATTACGCCGCATCACTATAGTTGGCTTCGCTCGCGGAGGCCGAATTCAATAGGATAAATAAACTAAGTCGTGGTAGGAAAAGGCCTCTGCGGGAAACTGACCATGAACGTCAACATGACTGAGAGAGGAAACAACCATTAAGTCCAATAGCGAGGGAGAACAATTCGAAAAAAAATGAGTCGCATTCGTTGGAAGTACATTAAGGTTACAGCTATCGATTATATTCTTAAGTCGTCGGACACGTTGGTCGTCTTTAATCAAGCAGGTGTTAAAATCACCCATAATTATCGTGTGATCGACAGAAGTTCTAAATTGATCTAATAACATTTCAAAATTATTAAAATAATTAATATTTTTTGTATCTTATTACATTTATATGCATTTGTCTTTATTTCCTTACAACAATATTATAACGCAAATGACTTTTATAATGTAACGTAATGTATGTTTCAATATTTAGAATATATTAATATAAAAAAAATTATAATATCAAAATTTTCAATTAATATAAATAGGTATTAATAATTATGACAAACATTTGAGTAACACTTTCTTTCCTTCTTATAATATGTATGACTTTACATTATTAATATAATATTTGTATTTAGAAAGAATAATGTATCTCATCATATATATAAAAGGAATGTCCCTCAGTTATTGTTGGAGTTTTGCTCCAAAACTGGTTTTCAGTGACATACATTTCTTTTTTTTGTTTTCGGTAGGCAGCAACTTGCTGTACACAAAAACTATATGAAAAAAAAATAAGGGAAGAAAATCTTTACAAGTAAATAGAATATTTACATATACATCATTATAAAACTATACTAAACCTGACACATATACTTATAAAATACAGATATGAAAAAAAAGTTATATATATAATTTTATATATACGCTTAATATTTTCTTTAGGCGCAATAAGTAGGCGCATAAAATCATGTTAGCGTCTTCCCAGAACCCGGTGGGACTAGTTGCGGGGCGAGAGGGGTGGTCCGTCGGGCGCTCACGCCACACACAATTCGCGCCTACAGGATGGCGTGACTGCCATTACGCAACGCACGACCGTTAATTTGTGTATTTAGAATCACATTATTGTTTTAGTTTAATTATCAAACCCCACTACGAGAAAAAACGAATAAAGACTAAAACGTTAACTAAATAAACCAATATAGTTTTACCACGCCACGCGACGAAGCAGTAAATTCAAGGTACTTACACTTATCTATAGATACATTATTCTTTCTAAATACAAATATTATATTAATAATGTAAAGTCATACATATTATAAGAAGGAAAGAAAGTGTTACTCAAATGTTTGTCATAATTATTAATACCTATTTATATTAATTGAAAATTTTGATATTATAATTTTTTTTATATTAATATATTCTAAATATTGAAACATACATTACGTTACATTATAAAAGTCATTTGCGTTATAATATTGTTGTAAGGAAATAAAGACAAATGCATATAAATGTAATAAGATACAAAAAATATTAATTATTTTAATAATTTTGAAATGTTATTAGATCAATTTAGAACTTCTGTCGATCACACGATAATTATGGGTGATTTTAACACCTGCTCGATTAAAGACGACCAACGTGTCCGACGACTTAAGAATATAATCGATAGCTGTAACCTTAATGTACTTCCAACGAATGCGACTCATTTTTTTTCGAATTGTTCTCCCTCGCTATTGGACTTAATGGTTGTTTCCTCTCTCAGTCATGTTGACGTTCATGGTCAGTTTCCCGCAGAGGCCTTTTCCTACCACGACTTAGTTTATTTATCCTATTGAATTCGGCCTCCGCGAGCGAAGCCAACTATAGTGATGCGGCGTAATTTTCAAAAGCTTAATAACACCAATTTTTTGAGTGATTTAAACAATATCGACTGGACTGCTATTTATAATGCCAGCTCAATTGATGAAAAAATTAGCATATTTAATTCTCTCTTAACCGATTTATTGGATGTACATGCCCCATTAAGACCTATTAAGCTTAAGCACTTACCGGCTCCTTGGCTAACTCAGGATATTAGAGCACTCATGGCTAAGCGTAATGCTGCGAAGGCTAAATATAAAAGAAATCCAACTACTGACAACTTGGAAAAATATAAACATCTACGAAATCGTTGCAATAAACTCTGTCGTGATGCTCAGCGTAAGTTTATTGCAAATGCTATTGATAATAGCGGTACATCCAAAGTTTGGCGGTTTTTGAAATCGCTGGGAATCGGTCGTCAGCGGGAAACCATTTCTTTTAATATCGAACTTGATGATCTTAACAGACACTTTCTTTCTCCTTCTTCTATAAATATGTGTGACAAACTTAATACAATCAACTTTCTTAATCAAATCAAATCAAATCAAATCAAATCAAAATAAACTTTATTCAAGTAGGCTTTTATAAGCACTTTTGAATCGTCATTTTACAATTAAGTGAAGCTACCACCGGTTCGGAAAGTAGATTCTACCGAGAAGAACCGGCAAGAAACTCAGTAGTTACTCTTTTTTAACATTTAAAAAATACAACGTCATGTTAATTAAATACAATTATTTCAATTAATGTATCCTGCTTGGAAGTCAACAGGTATTAACTCCACGCTTTTTTATCATCTACAAAATCTTGTATCGAATAGTATGCTTTTTCTAACAATGTATTTTTAACAAACGATTTGAATTTACTAAACGGCAAAGTTAAAAATTTCTGCGGAATTTTATTATAGAAACGGATACCTTGCCCCAAGAAGGATCTATTGACTTTGCGGAGTCGGAAACTTGGCGTTATAAGTTTATCCTTACTTCTAGTGCATATACAATGATTATCACTGATTTTATCAAAGTGATCAATGTTACTGTGAATATACATAATATTGTTGTAAATATATTGCAACAATACATTGCCTATCCCTGATAACCCTCCTTTCGAATTCAGCTCTGTCACCATTAGCGAGTTAAGGAAGCACATCCTTAGTATTAAATCAGACTCAACTGGCTGTGATGAAATAAGTCGAAAACTGATTCTCCTTACCCTCAACAATATTTTACCTATTTTGTGCCATATATTTAATTACTCCCTGTCAACTGGTACTTTCCCTTCTATTCGGCGCAAAGCTCTAGTGATTCCTATTCCTAAAGTTTCCAATCCCTTGTTACCTTCTCATTTTAGACCTATATCCGTGCTTCTTTTTCTCTCGAAGGTGCTAGAACGTGTAGTCCATTCTCAACTAAGCCAATTCCTCTCAATAATATAAATAAAATCCTCTGTCCTTTCAATCTGGGTTTAGAAAAGGCCATAGTACAGTTACAGCTCTCACCAAAGTATGTGACGATATACGTAACGGAATTGACAACAAATGCGTAACTATACTAGCTCTTCTAGACTTTTCGAATGCTTTTAATACTATCGACTATGACATATGCTTGGCAATCCTTGAATCTCTAAACATAGGTTCTATTGCTGTTGATTGGTTCCGTTCTTACCTATTCAATCGACAGCAATGCATAACGGCAAACAGTACAGTTCCGGTGTCCCGCAAGGTGGTGTACTCTCTCCTCTTCTCTTTTCTATTTTCATTAATACTCTCTCTACACTTATCTCTTCCTCCTATCATCTATATGGTGATGATCTTCAAATATATGTTACCGCTCCCTTGGACGGTATCGACGAGACTGTTGCAACTTTGAATACTGATTTGGTAAAGATCAGTGAATGGTGTAGATCTTACGGTCTCCAACTGAATCCAAGGAAGTCGCAAGTAGCTGTTTTTGGCAGTCCTAAGCTTCTGTCGAGGGTCAAAGACAAAATCCTATCTCCAATCATGCTTGATGGCCACACACAACCGCTGCAAGAAACTGTTAGAAATCTTGGACTACTTCTGGATGCTTCCTTATCCTGGGTACCTCAGGTTGCAGAAATGAGTCGTAAGATGTATGCCATCATTGGTTTTTTAAGGCGATGGAAAAATCAACTACCCATCAAGGCTAAGATCAGCTTAGCCAATGCATTTCTTTTTCCAATATTAGATCCAATATTAGATGAAGACCTTCTGAATAAATTAGAACGGCTGCAAAATTTGGCCCTTAGATTCATATTTGGCCTGCGTAAGTATGATCACGTTTTGCAGTATCGGTCTCAGTTAAAGTGGCTGCCAATCAGGCTTCGAAGAAACTTGCACGCCTTATCTCGTCTCTATGCTATATTATATGTTGAGCATACACCACCTTACCTTAAAGAACGCTTCAAATTTCTTGGGTTTGATAGCACACACAACCTGCGTTCTAGTGAGGACAACAAACTTGTCACATCCTGCAGTCGGACACAAACCTACAGCAACTCTTTCACCGTGAAAACCGTCAAACTCTGGAATGCACTACCCACTGATATACGGCAGTCTAAATAATTGGCAATATTTAAGCATCGTTTGAGAAACTATTACCAATCCATATCTAAATAATGTATGTAATAATATGTAGTTTATATTTATGTATATATGTATGTATATTTTGATATATATTATATTTCTATGTATGTATTGAATGAACGAATGAATGAAATATACTTTATTGTACACCAAGGAAAGTACATAAAATTTTAAAACAGAAAAAAAACAATGTTATAGAGTATACAATCGGCGGCCTTATCGCTAGAAGAGCGATCTCTTCCAGGCAACCGGTTGGCATAGGACATTATAACAAATAAATTTTGGGTGGAGGTGTACTATAATACAAATATAATAAAGTAGTAAAAATAATACATACATATATAATGAGAAAATACACACATAACTAGTAAGAAAAACATACACACAATTTTAAAATAAATGAGGATTGGAGGAGGAGAAAGGTAAGGGATGAAAATACGATTTCAAGTATCAATATAATATTCGAAAATGCGACGTTTAAATATCTCAAGAGATTTAGCTCGACGTACCGCTAAGGGCAAGGAGTTCCATAAGCGTGCTGCGTTAATTGTAAAAGATTTTGAGTAACAAGTTGAAGAGTGAGAAGGGATACTCAAAATTAAATTATCCTCGGAGCGCAGAGAGCAACAATGAGAAGCGCCGAAGAACTTAAATCTCTCTTTTAAATAAAGAGGAACTTTTGGATTGAATAGGATACAGTAAAGAAATTATAGAATACGAGTATTCCTGCGAAGGCGGACTGGGAGCCACTTGAGCTTTTTGCGGAATTCAGAAACATGGTCATATTTGCGAAGCCCAATTATGAACCGTATACAGAGATTTTGAATGCGCTCAAGTTTATTTAGTTGCTCCTCGTTTAAATCGAGATAACATATGTCGGCATAATCTAAGATTGGTAATAAGAGAGTTTGTGCTAACGTAATTTTGGTAAGTATGGGCAAAAAGTTTTGTAACCTACGCAGAGAACCAATCGCCGAAAACATCTTTCTGCTCACTTCGGTAACCTGCGGAATCCATGATAACGTTTTATCAAAGATTATGCCCAAGTTTTTGACCTTGTCTTCAAAAGGAATAAGAACTCCATCAAATTTCACAGGTGGTAGATTAGTCCAATCAATTTTCGTTAATAACTTTTGACTACCAATTATAATGCCTGCGACATAGTCGGATTAACTGTTAGACCATGGGTTTTACTCCAATGAGAAATGTGTGCTAAGTCATTGTTGATAAAGCTTATTGAGTTTGGTAAGTCATTTACATGCGACGTTAGGTATAGCTGAAGATCATCAGCATACAGGTGGTAGAGAGAAGATAGATGTTTAGTTATGGAGTGAATAAATATTGAAAATAAAAGAGGGGACAACACGCCACCTTGGGGGACGCCAGCATTTAGTACACACCAGTTGGAATAATTATCGTTAACACGTATACGTTGCCGACGCCCGTCCAAGTAACAATGAAACCAGTCAATTACTTTAGGAGATATGTTAAGAGACCTTAAGAAAGGCAGCAGAATATCACAGTCAACACTGTTAAACGCATTGCTGAAGTCTAACAATGTCAACACAGTCACCCGCTGCTTATCCATACCAAAACGAATGTCATTGGTAATTTTGACTAATGCAGTAGTCGTGCTGTGACCATGACGAAAGCCGGATTGGAAATATAAGCTTAACTGTTGATGCTTATATACATATAAGCTTAACTGTTTATGTACCAGTCGCTCTAGGACTTTAGAGAGGAAAGGGAGAATAGATATTGGACGATAATCAGTAACACAGGAAGGGTTGGGTTTTTTAGGGATAGGAATCACTTGAGCTTCTTTCCATGCAGAGGGAAATTTACCCGTGGTTATAGAGTGATTAAGAATGGACGTGATTATAGGTTTTATTCCCCTTCCCCACAGACCGCGAAAGCAAACGGACGTGTATCCGTAGTACATACAGTGCTTTAAATATTCAAATATTTGTTAATTTTATAAATTTTGGTATAAATAGATTGTCATAAATTTCACAAAGTACTAGGCGCGCATAATACGGTGGTGCTGCACAAGACTCGGAGCAAAAACGCGAGCGGAACAGCAACAGACAAGACAACAGGTAGCTGAACTGCGCCTGCGAGTGTGTGCGTTGTTATCTGCACCGCTTGCTGTAGATCAGCGAGTCTTTATATATAGAGAGGTCAAGTTAGGCTGGCGGATTGAAAAAATGTACTAGATCCTCGATCGTTGACCAGTATAGTGACCCCCGCGCATCTCAGACGGTGAAATCTCTTTATAAGTATTGGACCCTGGTACTTCTACACCGAATCAACCATCTATCCAACATGTCTGTTCAACGCTCCCCCCCGCCTAAATCACCCGCTCCCGTGACAGCCCCTGAGCTCGGATCTACGTTCTCTGAGGTACGTGCACCCGAGATATTATGTGAATCGGACACTGCATCCGAGAGAAGCGGTAGCAAAAATGTCAGTGTGAGATATAAACGTAGACATGGTGATGATGATATCAAGGAACTTAAAGGGTTGATCTCGTCCTTATCTTCTAAGGTAGACCAAAGTTTCTTCGAACTCAAGCAGAAAAATGAAGAGTTGAAAGAAAGTTTGCAATTTATGTCCGATAAATATGATTTAATACTTAAAACACTTCAAAACCTGCAAGACGACAGAGCTGACGATAAGAAGACTTTTCAGAAACTGGAAAAAAAAATTGAAGTTCTCGAGCGTAAAAGTAGATCGGCTAGTTTGGAGATAAGAAATTTGCCAATCTGCCTGCGAGATGACAGGAAATTTGAGACAAAGGAAGATGCTAGTTTGATAGTGAAAACTCTGTCGAAAGTTGTCGAGGTAGATATACAAGACTGTGATATAAAAGACATATACAGAATCCAAACTCACAAAGAAGGCAGTAAACCCATCATAGTGGAGATGAACAGTGTCTTAAAAAAAGACAAAATATTGCAGGGAGTCAAGTTTTACAACAAGAAGAAACCAAATGAACAAAAACTAAATACTGCACACCTCAATATACCCGGACCTGTCAAACCTGTTTTTATATCTGAAACCCTTACGCCTAACGCGCAGAAACTATTCTATGCAGCACGTCAGTTTGCAAAAGAAAATGGGTACATGTACTGCTGGACTTCACGAGGCGCCGTATTCCTGCGTAAAGCTGAAGGTGAGCCGCAAATTCGAATCGAATCCGCATTAAATCTCAAGCTCTTAACTAAAAAATGACTAACTTTTGCAAACTACACCAATATCGTTTCTCACAATTTGTTAATTAATCTTTATTATTATTTTAAGCTTAGTATTACATTATATGGTCTTATTGGTTCGTTGGTAACTTGTATGGCACATCTAAATAGTATAGTTAGCCAATATTCAATAATAATTTGTTATTTATATCCAAAGTTTGTAGAAGCCGTTTTGCTTATTATTATTATATGTTCTATGATACTGTTTTATAATATGGTTCACTTAGTAATTAAAAAATGTTACTAACCACAACACATCACAATTCCAGATACACACACAAAACATTCACACCAAACACCTTATTATAAATAGACTAAACACAGAAGATCTTAAAATCTACACTAAAGTTCTTACACAAATCATACTCGGCAGCACAAAGATAAACTGGTCATTAACGTTCAATATTCTAAATTCGATAAGGACAACTTAAATAAATTTATTGATTCTGTGGAATCATTCAGTATCTCACGGTCACATGCGAGCTTACCAGACGAATGTTTGAAGCATATAAACACTACGAAACCAACTTTGAATATACTGCATGTCAACATCCGAAGTTTAAATCACAACTTTGACGGACTTAATGTATTACTACATTCCATGGACATTAAGTGTGATATAATAATCCTCTCTGAGTGCTGGTTAAGTAAAGTCACAGATATTCCTGTTTTAACTGGTTTTACCTCAGCTAGATCCTCTTTCAACAACCAAAACGATGGGTAGTTTACGTAAGTTTAGATGTGACTCATAGATTGGTGGAACCGGTATTCCAGGATGCAAACGGTCTTATTTTGAGGCTAGGTCTGGATACAGCGATTGTTGCAATATACCGTTCACCCTCAGTCAGAAATATAGAAAATTTCCTTAACTCTTTAAACAATATCTTAGAGTCTTTGGCGTCAACAACTGTAAGTGTTATTGGAGATTTAAACATAAATATTCGACCTGGTAATAATGACCCAAACTCTGAAGAATACTTAAATACAATGGCTTTTCACGGGCTACTGCCTGCTCACTTTCTCCTACTCGTATGGAAAACTGCCTGGATCATGTCCTTTTAAAAACAGATAAATCCTCCACAACTTTGGTTCTGGACTCATATTTTACTGATCATGCACCTATCCTCTTTTGCATTGAACGAAACCCTCTAAATGACACAAAACCTAAAAGTATGATACGACATTTAAACATCCCGGGGATTATCAGGTGCCTAGAAAACAGCGATTTTATATCACATCTGTGCATATAGCACATCATAGCATATAGCACATCATAGCACAGATCCCAATCAAAGTGCAAAGCAACTTATTTCCATTATATCAGATGCAATAAAACAACACACTACGCTAAAAAACGTTGGTAATAGGAAGCAGACTATTAAACCATGGATGACCACTGGCCTTTTGAGGTGTGTGCGAAATCGGGACCGACTCCATAAAAAAGCACTGAAAAATCCTTTAGATCTAACTGCTAAACTTATATATTCTAGATACCGAAATTTCTGCAACAATTTACTGAAGACTGTTAAATCCAATTATGATCAAAAAGAACTCCTGAAGGCAAATGGCAACCCCAAAGCAACCCGGGACATTATAAAAACAATCAGCTACAAGAACACCTCACCTATAAGTAGGTCAAGAGACCTGCTTAATATGTGCAGCGATCCAATTTCCTCTGTTAATGCTATAAATAAGTATTTTGCAAACGTAGGAGCTAACTTTACTAGTAAGGCTGCGCAAGGACAGCGTTTAAATTGCCCAAACTTTGAATTCGACGGCCTAATTAATCCTCAAGGTAACTCTTTCGTATTACTTGAGACGAATTTTTCGGAAATAGAAAATATAATCATAGAATTAAAACATAATTGTGCAGTGGGCCACGATGGAATACCAGCCTCAGTTATTAGGTCTGCCAGACATGTACTTGTTCCAGCAATAACGCATATCTGTAATTTATGTATCGTCACTGGTATTTTCCCCGACACTTTTAAGAAGGCGTTAGTAACACCAGTATTTAAGGGTGGGGATGGTGACCGTGTCGAGAACTATAGACCTATATCTGTCCTCACTACACTATCTAAAATTATTGAGAAGGTTCTGAACAAAAGATTGCTTGGCTATCTCGAATATAACAACATCATTGCGCGAAATCAATACGGGTTTAGGAGAGGCGTTTCAACGGAGGATGCTGTTCTTGAACTAACAAACCAAATTGTTAAAAATCTTGATTGTAGGACTAAAACTATAGGGATATTTCTTGATTTAGCCAAAGCATTCGACACGGTCTCTACTCCCCTCCTTCTTCGTAGTTTAGAAAGTGTGGGAATAAGAGATATCACTCTCAACCTCTTTCGTGATTATCTTACCATATACCATAACCGTAACCAACGAGTTAAGGTAGGCAACTACATCAGTGACGATGTTAATCTAGCATT
Source organism: Vanessa cardui (assembly GCF_905220365.1). Lineage (NCBI taxonomy): Eukaryota > Metazoa > Arthropoda > Insecta > Lepidoptera > Nymphalidae > Vanessa > Vanessa cardui. The sequence continues at coordinate 12,588,597 of NC_061153.1, forward strand.
TGGCGTGCCACAGGGCAGCGTGTTAGGTCCCACCCTCTTTATACTATTTGTAAATAGACTGTGTCAACTGTCGATCCCCAACTGTAGGATACTTGTATATGCAGATGACACTGCGCTTATTATAAGTGGAGAAACATGGGAATCTGCTCACCGCGCGGCTGAAAATGCTCTTGGCATCGTGATGGATTGGCTTTCGTTTAATTTATTAACGCTAAATATCTCTAAAACCCACTATGTCCCTTTCTCAGCAAACTCTGCTACACAGCCTAGTATTCCAGACGTTAAAGTCCATAGTTGTCACCCTAGACTGACCAATTGTAGCTGCCCTCCTATACATAGAAGCTCTTGTGTCAAATATCTGGGGGTGCATATCGACAATACATTAAGTTGGCAAAAGCATATCAGTGTGACAGTTGCGCGAGTTCGCAAACTGATGTTTCCAATGAAAAGACTAAGACGAGTAGTTGCCGACAAACTGCTGAAAACCGTATACTTTGCCTTAGCCCAGTCACTTCTTACCTATTGCATATCTGCCTGGGGTGGTACACTTAAAACCTATTTACTTCGCCTTGAGAGAGCACAAAGAGCTGTTTTGAAAATCATGCTGCATAAACCTTATCGGTACCCGACTACCCAACTTTATAAGGATATATCTGTACTCACTGTTCGGCAACTCTGTGTTCTCAACATCACTTTACGTGTACACTCATCCTTGACCTACGACCCAAGACAACTACAGCAAAATAAACGACGTAAAGATCCTGTATGCCCACCTGTCTCCACCAAAACTGCTATGGCAAGAAGAAGCTATCCATGTCTTAGCAGCCACCTTTATAACGCAATTAATGAAATCTGCAACATATACTCCTTACCAAAATTCAAATGTAAAACTGTTATAAGTAGCTTTCTCCGAAAGTTAACGTACGATGAGACTGAAGAACTTTTCGCAAAAAAAATTACGAACGCCTCTATAAACAGATTTAAATTACTTCTCTAATATAGTAATTAAATCTTCTAATACATATGACGAACACGTATATTCACACACACGCACTACACGCACTCTCACACACACTTCACACTCTCATACACACTTCACACACTCACACACACCTCACACACTCACACAACACGCGACCATTACCTGCAATCTAAATTACAATAAGTTAAACCTATGTTAAATTAAGTTTCATTTATTTTTTTATTTTTTATTTCTTTTTTCTACTAACCAGAACTTTTACAAAGCGAAGCAATCTGTGAATAAACTGTAAGAGGAAGGCGCCTGTGTCTGTAACACAGTTTATACTAGCACGGACACAGGCGTTCATTCTGTCTCATAAATGTATATACATTGTACCTATACATCAAAATGGTGTTTTATACCAAATTGAGACGGACATATTGTAGCTGGCTTTATGAAATAAAATTTTTATTATTATTATTATTATTATAGGTGTCAAAAGGTCAAGGATAGGAATGATCATCTTGCGACTAATGCAGTCAGAACCAACGGCATTAGAGTTGATACTTAAGATGTTACTCTTAACATCACTTTCAGTAATTAGACTAAAAACAAAAGATGAGAAATCTGGAGTGGATGAAGCAAGAATTTGATTTATCGTACTTAATTTCGTGGCTCCATCTATAACAGCCGAGGATGAGAAATGCTGATTAAGCTGATCGAGGTCACAGTATTGAGAGTAATTTTCTTGACTAGCTTTCCCAACTCCAAGTGATTTAAGGAATTTCCAGACTTTACTTGAGTCATCTTCCTCTAAAATAGATTTATGAATGTGGCGTCGTTGTTCGTCTCTACAAATCCTGTTGCAGTGATTTCTAGCTTTCTTATATTTTTCCAGATTTGCGTCGCTCGCATTACACTTATATTTAGCTTTAGCGGCGTTCTTTTTATTTTGCAAGGATTTTACGTCATCTGTAAGCCAAGGATCAGGAAGATGCTTAATTCGGACTGGTCTAATAGGCGCGTGTACGTCGTACAATTGGTTCAAAAGGGAATTGAAAATTGCAACCCGATCATCAAGAGGTGGTGCAAGCAAAACTTCTTGCCAGTCAATTTTAGCTGCATCATCTTTCAGACGCTCTAAGTCCATACCAGCAAAATTACGTTGCAGAAGAATTTTAGGTTTCATTTTAGGAGGTTTAATCTTGTTAGATAGGAAAATAAGGTCGTGATAAGAGAAAGCAGTGCATTGACCATGCTTTTGAACATAATCAAGAGAAGAAACAAGAATAATATCTAGAAGGGAGGGAGTACAATTTGGAAAGAAGTGAGTCGCGGAGAGTGGGAGAATATTTAAATTAGATGCTTCAACCATGGAGCTAAAACGAGTAGAGCGGGCGTCATTTCGTAATAAACACGGGTTAAAGTCGCCCATAATAATGGCGTGCTTATATAGGGGTACGTATTTATGTAAAAGATCATCGAGTGAAGAGAAATACTCGATCGATGAACTAGGATTGTAGTATACCCCTAGCAAAACTTTAGTATGAGCAAATCTCTTTAAATCTATCAAAAGGTGCTCAGCATGGGGATTAGCTTGACACTGCGACTGGTCAATAATATTAAATGGTAGGTGCGAGTGGAGATATATTGCTTCACCGCCTCCAGTTCGTCCAATACGATCGTTTCGTACAAGGTGAAAACCTGGAAGAGCGTATGAGGTAGAAGGTAAGCAAGGCTTCAACCAGGATTCTGACACTAAGATTGCATGTATGTTCTTATTTTCAAAGGACGATACTAAGTCGGGATAATGTGCAGGAATACTCTGGGCGTTATTATGTACGATGTTAAAATTTTTCAGTACGTCTGAGAAGTGAGAATCAAGGGTTTCGTTTAAAGTAGGAATACTAAGAAGACTGTCGTCACTATTCAATCCATGGGAAGAAGAAGACATAGAAAATAATGTATATATATATATATATATGCAATTACAATACTAAGTCCATAAGCCCACCAGCTACTTGAAGAATCAATTTACAGTAAGAGAAAAAAAAAATATTTTTTTTAAAAACACCTAAAACAATAATTAAGACTAAAGTAAAAAAAAAATTAAATTAACAAGACATAAATAGAACATTACTATAATTAAAATTATTCTACAGTTATATAAAAAAAGAAAAAAAAGTAAAGTTCTATAATTATCTATCTTTATATCTACTACGAAGTGTGCAAAATTACTTGCATCCAAATCATAACTGTTATTGTCATTGTAGTGCAGGTAAAAAAGATAATACATAATAAAAAATAAAAAAAAGGGTACTTAAAGCTAAAAATAGTTGAAAAAAGGGTATTACGAAAACTAGCCCTGTATATTTACATCGAAAACTATTTCTTGATTACCCTTTTCGTTCGAGCTACAGGAATTTTGGCCACAGGACTTTTACTCGTTTCTACTGTCGCCGGTGATTTCGGTGTTTGTTGAGAAATAGTGTCAAGTTCCGCCAAAGACTCCACACGATGCTGAGACTCATCAGATGCAATAATATGTATCCAGCCATCCCGGGTCCAGCACTTACCAATGCCAAAACGCTGTCTGGCCGCAAGGAAAACCTCGTGACGGGACTTGGTTAAGAACTCAGATTGAGTAATTCCAGAGCCCTTGAGCTTCGTTTTGGCATACCAAACCTTGTTACGTATAGTTTGTTCAGCGAATTTCACAACAATAGGTCTGGGCTTCTTAACAGATGAGCGACCTAGGCGATACGATGTTGTGATACTTGAGCTGGCAAAGTTAGTTAAGTCCAAATGCTCAGCAACCAGACTAGTAATTCGCGGTTTCAAGTCTTCAGACTTCACTTCAGGAACCCCATGGAAAAGAAGCATCTTACGCCTTCTCCTCATCTCCTGGCGCTCTATTTCCTTACCGAGATACTCAACCTGCCTTTGTAAGGTGGTCAAAGCAGAGAATATAAAACTTTGGAATACATTGAAGTCCGCAGCCAGAGAAGCTGTTGTCAATGGAGTGGATGTTTTTTGCAGATCATTTTGAAACGCTGTCATCTTAGTGTTAAACATCTCTGCCATCGATGCAAGTGAATCTTTGATAGCCTCCATAGTGTACTTGTGTCAAGTGTTTAATAAGTGGTACTAAGTGATTAATTGTAGGAATTAAGTCTGCTGGTAGGTTATATTAATCACATACACATAATATTACACTAGAGTATTAAAAAAAAATGTATGTTTAATATTTTATTATAATATTATAGTAGCACTATTGCAAAACACGTAGTTACGTTTTTTTGTCTCCTACCCGAAAAAAAGTGTAATTGGTATTATGTGTAGTTTATTACTATACCTTAGTATAAATATTATTATATTGTACTTTTCCTCATTTTTTCATATCTTTTTCTACACTTACCAGTTTTCGTTTTCGTTTTCGTTCTAAGCTCCAATCACCAAAGGTTGTCTGTGAGAGATCGCTATACGGGATAAGACCGCGTTTGCGCACCATGTACTTATTTTATGTTTTATATTTCCCCTTTTTTTTCCATGTGTTGTGCAATAAAGCATTTTAAATAAAAATAAAAAATTGATTATATTATTGTAAAGCTTTTATGTTCCTATTTGCTGCTTTAACAAAAACGATTTACAATGACGTCTAAAACTATTAATAGTGGATACACGGGAAGAAACGGACGCAAAATCACTGGTCGTTCTGAGTTCGATCCCCGCTAAAACTGAAAAAAAAATTATTCTCATAATTTTTAACTAAGTTTTAAAGAAAATAAACTTCGGATCGAAAATGTCAAATAATAAAAATATTATCATCTGCGCAGCTTGTCTCAACAAGATCAAAGGTCGAGATTACCTCGTTTGCTCAAAGTGCAAGCAATACTTCGACTTACTGCGCTAACGTATCTGATGACAAATTTACTTCAATGTCAAAAGAAAACAAGAGCTCTTGGATGTGCCACGGGTGTCGTTGTAAACAACCAAAAAAGTGACAACACAAATACGCCTATTCGACCAAAGGTTCGGTACCACAATCATTAAACATTCACTTCGAAGACGACGAAGAAACAGATAATGAACTGACTAATAACATCACAATGCGAAAAAAAAGTAAAGATACTATATTACAATTGAATTCTCCATCTAAGGATTACCCGGACATGTTACAAATTAAACGCATCATCCAAAACACAGTAAAAGAGTCTGTCGAATCAGCTGTTTCCACTTTCTTTTCCAAAGAATTCGAGCTTATAAAAAACGAACTGAAAAAACTAAAAGAATCCGTTGAGTATCTGAGTTTCGAGTACGACCGAGTTAAGGTCGATTTAGCAGCATCCGAGGAAAAAATGAAGTCTCTTGCAAAAAACAACAGCACCCTAAATCAAACTGTTGATTCTTTATCTGCTCGACTAAATCTTATTGAACAACATTCGCGTGAAAACAACCTGGAAATCAACGGAATTCCAGAGAATCGATCTGAAAATTTATACTCAGTTATTAATCAACTCGGAAATACAGTCTCACTGTCTATTCCCGAGACCGATATATTGTCGTGCACAAGGGTACGGAAAATGGATGAAACCAATAACAGACCCCGATCTGTAATTGTCAAACTGCGTAATACAAAAGTCAGAGACAGTATCATCGCTGCAGTATTCAAATTCAATAAAAAGAGACAAACCGCAAGATTGAATTTAGGCGATCTGGGGTACGGCGGTAACAAGTCGAATATGTATGTATCTGAACATCTTTCCCCCTTTTACAAAGCATTACAAGCACGCACCAGGATCGATGCAAAAGAAAAAGGAATAAGTTACGTATGGATTCGTAATGGTCGGATATTCATTAGGAAAAATGATCAGTCACCTGCTAAACAAATCAAATGCGACAATTCTTTGAACAATCTTTAAAATGAGAATCTCTTAATTACTATTAGTCCGTAGATAGTTAACAAAATTCAAGGTTTACTATCAGAATTTTCGTGAAATGAAAACTAAATGGCATAAAATACAAATGGCAACATTACAAGCTACCTATGAGATGATTGTTGCAACCGAAACGTTGATGGATGACACTGTTGCGGATGGGGAATTGTTCACGGATAAATACACATCTATAGCAGAGATCATCAGTCAACCTCCTCTCAACGCAAAACTGGTGGTGAAGTGCTTATTGCAGTATCTAAATCTATAGAATGTAGACGAATTGAACATTTAGAAAGCAACGGTGAAGATTTATGGATTTCTGTAAAAGTGTCGGAAAATGGATTTTCTACAAACATTTTATTTTGCGCAGTATATAATCCTCCGCCTGTCTCTTTGGAAAGTTTAAACCTTATTTTAGGACACTATAAGTGTTGTAATACAATCTAACACTCAAAATCAAAATCAAAATAAACTTTATTCAAGTAGGCTGTTACAAGCACTTTTGAATCGTCATTTTACAATTAAGGAAAGCTACTACCGGTTCGGAAAGTAGATTCTACCGAGAAGAACCGGCAAGAAACTCAGTAGTTACTCTTTTTTAACATTTAAAAAATACAACGTCTCCAGTCTTGGAAGTCAACAGGTAGTAACTCCACGCTTTTTTATCATCTATAAAATCTTGTATCGGATAATAGGCTTTTTCTACCAATGTATTTTTTACAAACGATTTGAATTTACTAAACGGCAAAGTTAAAAATGTCTGCGAAATTTAATTATAGAAACGGATACCTTGCCCCAAGAAGGATTTATTGACTTTGCGGAGTCGGAAACTTGGCGTTATAAGCTTATCCTTACTCCTAGTGCACATACAATGATCATCACTGATTTTATCAAAGTAATCAATGTTACTGTGAATATACATAATATTGTTGTAAATATATTGCGACGCAACAGTGAGTATTCCCACTTTGTTAAAAACATCCCGAAGAGAGTCTCTAGCTGCAAGATTATAAATAAACCGGATTGCTCTATTTTGTAAAATAAAGACATATTCAATATCTGCAGCGTTACCCCAAAGTAATATGCCATATGACATAATACTGTGAAAATAACCAAAATAAACTAAACGAGCGGTATCGATATCAGTTAGTTGTCTAACTTTTCTAATCGCGTATGTTGCGGGGCTGAGTCTTCCTGTTAGGGATGATAAATGAGAAGTCCACTGAAGTCTGGAATCCAATTCTATTCCTAAAAACACCGTAGTATCAGCTTCTTTAAGACGGTCACCATTTAAAGATATATTATAATTTTGCTTGCTAACATTAGATAGGGTAAAAACTACACATTTTGTTTTTTGAGCATTCAAAACTAAATTATTTACTGTAAACCAATTGTGTATCTGTGATATTGCACCATTCACATCGTCATAGTCATTTTTTTGCCTGTCAACCTTAAAAATCAGCGAAGTATCATCAGCAACCGTTTCAAATGAAAAATCAATAACGCATTCAGAAACACTATTATTTAATAACCTAGCTGATTTTGATGTAGATGATTTTAAATGAAATGTTATTTTATGGGGTACTGCATCAAAAAATGTTTTAAATAAATTAGCAACCTCTAATTCAGAACTCGTGTATCTACTACCTGTGTTCAATTATATTGGTATCATTTCCTTTGTGGGTTTTCCACTAACACTACTAATAACATCCCATGTGGCTTTAATTCTATTATCAGAATCCAGGATTTTTTTCTTTAAATATAAGGACTTAGCAGAAATGCATACTGTTTTAAAAATTTTGGAATATTTATTGACGTATTCTAAAAAGGCTACGCTTTGATTCCACCGCCTCATATCATATAAGTCGTATAATTTATTTCTACTTTTATAAATACCAACAGTAGCCCAGTCACTAAACTTTAATTTTATGTTACTATAACATGATTTCATTTTAAATATATTGTTAAATTCTTTTAATATTACTTCAAAAAAGAAATATAATGTTCATTTGGATCCTATGTCGTAAGATCTAGATTAGACAATTTATACGCCACATATCTTTAAAACAATGTAATTTGTTAGCCGTTATTGGCCTGTATGTTATTTTTTTTGAATGATTTATTTCTTTGTGTTTTAATGAAAACTTCTGACCACAATGGTCAGAAGTTAAATTATTTATATTTGATACTTCATATATTTTACAGTCACAAAACACATTATCAATACACGTAGAAGTATCGTCGGTTATTCGCGTCGGTTCATTAACTCTATGGGTTAAATTAAATGTCATAAACAAGGCGACCAACCGAACACTTAACGTAGTTTCTTTAAGTAAGTCGACGTTAAAGTCCCCACATACAATTATATATTTATTAGTTTTACATAGCTTTTTAAGAATGTCCTCCATAGTGGTTTCAAACAAATAATAATCTCCCGATGGTTGCCGGTACACGCAGACTATAATGTATGGTACTGTGGAAATTCCACGCAGGATAGTTCGATAGTAAGTTCGATAGAGAGGGCCACAATATCTTTTCGAGATTTACAAACGATATCATTCCGTACTAATATTAATGAGCCACCACGAATAGCACTCCTCTTACGAATGCACTTGACAGTTTAAAGTTTGAAATATTAAATATGTCAAATTTTTTTACCCACTGTTCTGTGAAACAAAATACATGAATTTTATAACACTCCGAAAATAATTATATTTTATGATCTTTGCCACCTATGCCCTGTATATTTTGATGTATAATATTTAAGTAAGAGGGCGCAGATGTTGTCGTTTTATTTAGTTTAAACTATTAATTTGAGTATCTTTGATTTTGTCGGTGTTAATATAAATTAAATTATTATTTTTATTATACATATGATCCTTGGTAACATTACTTGTTAAATAATTTTTGATATTGTAGGCAATTAGGTTACCAATTTGTCTTTTCGATTTCATTGGTAGGTACATAGTATCCTCTGTCAACTTAAATCTATGAATGAATTTATTATTGTCAAATAACATTAAATCATTACTGCAATGTCGAGTTATTTGACTCGACATTGCAGTAATGATTTATATAGATATATGTATGTTTAAGTCATAAATATGTAAATTCTGTGCATCTGTGAAGGTATGTGAATATGGAAATAAACTAAGTATAAATTTGCATTTCTTTTGATTTTGGATTTCAATTAATAATTTAATATCCTTAATTAAACTCTTTTTGTTTAGAGACAAACTGCCACCATGCATTAATACTACTACATTATTAGAACCCAGACGCATATAATTTATTTTATTTATTTGATGTTGATAGGTTGCCCCGGGTGAGTACGTGTTAAATACATTTTTTATTTCACTTTTAATTATTGAGCCAAAGCCCTGTCCTAACTTATCAGATACTACAATAACATCTTTATTTTCTTCTAACCCCAGTTTATTATGGTTGTGGATCCCTAGTGCACATTGACTCAATTTGATAGGTGATACTTTGGTATTATTACTATTAGGAGGAACCAACTCATTGTCCTGAGTATGCATACAGTTACATTTATTCGACAAGGATTAAAATTTTTCTAAGTTGGAGGTGCATAGCTCAAGAAGATTGTTGGCTGTGTGTATATGTTCCTCTATCTGTTTTTGAGCCAATTCATATTTTTTATTAACAAAATCTTAAGATCTTTGTAGGCTAGAAATTTCTAATTGCAGTTGTTCAATGTCATTTTCATATATTATTTTATTATTCTGCAATTTATTATTTGATGATTTTACTTTATTAATTAAATGTGACCGGTCTTTTATCATTTTGCATATGATGAATTTATTTAATTTTATATATTTTTTTATCTTATTATGTGCAATGCCTGAGAGATCGCCAATAAAGACAATCACCCAGACGTGGTATTGAACGCGGGCATAGTTCTCGCATCCAATCTGAGAGATTTATGATGAGAAGATGAATATGAACAACATCGCTCTTTTTCTAGGCTCGATGACACCGATGACACGAGTCTTGCGGAAAATATAAGATTTAAAGAACGATCTAGATCACGGCATAATTCGCGTCGCATGCATCGGATCTGATAGTGACAATCATTCTTACAAACATTCGACCAAACAAGGCAGAAATAAAAACAATCGAAGGCAATCTAATGGTATTGAAGATAATAGCAGTTCTGCCTCACGTATTTTTGAACAATTTATTGAAGCTCTGAAAAGGGGAGTATGAGGTTCATAAAGGCAACGGAAGTTTATTGATTCGTAACTTATCTTCCAAAAAAATATAGAATTCAAGAAGAATACTCTAATGACTCGTGCATTACCCGTGAAAGGCCTCAACAATGTATGTAACTTATCAATTGTTACGAACGACTATGGAAATGCAATGATCAATTGTGGAGATACAATAACTACAAGTCAAGAAGCACAATTGAAAACTTTATTAGAATAATTTAGTGATCGTTTTTCGACAGGACTCAAAGACTTAGGATTTACCACAGTAACTGAAATTCAAATTAAATTGAAAGACTGTGATCCAATCGTATATCGTCCTTATCGGCTGTCACATAAAGAGCGAACCCAAGTTCAGGGCATGATACAAGAAATGCTAGATTCAAATATTATTCAGGAATCGTCATTACCATATGCTAGCCCAATTGTTTTGGTGAAAAAGAAAAGTGGGGAAAAAAGACTACGTGTTGATTACAGAGCCTTGAACCGGAAAACAGTGAAAGATCATTATCCAATACCACGTGTCGAAGATCAACTGGAACTCCTTGCCGGTCATATGTTCTTTACATCATTGGATCTCACATCTGGATACTACCAAAATACCAATATCTGAGGAATCTCGACCAAAAACAGCTTTTGTAATACCCGATGGACAATTCGAGTAGTTACGAATGCCGTTTGGAGTAGTTAATGCGCCACCTGCATTTCAGCGCACCATCAATAAAGTGTTAGCGTATGCAAAAGTAAAGTTTGCCATGATCTACATGGATGATATCCTTATTCCAGCTCATAACTTCGAAGAAGGAATGTCTCGCCTACGAAAAGTATTAGAACTTTTGCGTGAAGGTGGACTCGCGTTAAATCTCAGCAAATGTAATTTCTTTTACAAAAAAAATGACTTTTTAGGCTTCGAGGTAGGTAGTGATGGAATTCGACCCGGTAGTACAAAAACAGAAGCAGTAGCCAAATTTGTACGTTCAGACGTTTTGTCAAGAACTTTGCTATTATAGCACGACCCTTAATCGACCTTCTACGCAAGAATTGTAAGTGGGAGTGGACCTCAGAACAAGTAACAGCATTTGAAACTCTGAAAAGGCGCTTATTAACAGGCCAGTTATTGCCATTTATGATCCACACGCTGTGACCGACCTTCATACTGATGCATGCAAGATTGGCGTAGCAGGTGTTCTGTTACAAAAGGACAAAGAAGGTTTATTACGTCTAGTTTCTTATTTCAGCCGTAAAATAACTATAAATGAGCAAAAAAATTACACTCATTTGAATTAGAGACTCTTGCTGTTATTACGTCGTTAAACCGGTTTCGCGTATATCTCATTGGAAAACCCTTCAAAATTTATACAGATCGCAACGCCTTAATGACAACCCCTTCCTAAGCGAGATCTGGTACCACGCATAGCACGTTGGTGGATTCAATTGCAGGAGTTTGATTGTGAAATTGAATACAGGGAAGGGAAAAAGATGGCTCGTGTTGATGCTCTAAGCCGTAACCCATTTGAAGCAGCAGCCGCTGAAACACATGTTTTAGATGTATTTCATATAGAAACAGATAATTGGTTCAATACTGCTCAGATAGTGGATGAAGACATTTCAGCAATCAAAAACATTCTCGAGAATTCAAGCAAAAACGAAAATATTGACGTGGCAAAGAATTTTAAGTTGAAGAATGGTAGAGTCTATCGTAACACAAATGATAGACTACGGTGGTTTGTACCAAAAACAGTGCGTTGGCAAATTTTAGGGAAGAACCATAATGACATTGGCCACTTCAGCTTGTTATGTTGTATGTTAGCTCGAATAAAATCATCATATTGGTTTCCCAAGATGCGCAGATTTATTAAAAAGTATGTAAATGCTTGTCTAGAATGCGCTCATCACAAAACACACGGTGGACCTCGGGAAGGATTCCTTCATCCTATACCTCAAGTATGAGGTATAACCCTTTGTTCGTAGTAAACGTGGAAACTGCTACTTGCTAGTGATTATAACTTAACTAAGTTTGTGAACATTACTGCAGTAAGAAATACAAAGGCAACAACTACAGTGCGAACAATGAAAGATCACATAAGCTATTTTGGCACACCAACAAGGCTTATTAAAGACCGTGGCTCTTGCTTCACAAGTCTGGCCTTTAAGAAATTTATACAAGGTACTGGGATCTAAGCATGTTTTAAACGCCGTTGCAACGCCAAAATTAAATGACCAAGTCGAAATATACAATAGGACAATATTAGACGCACTAGCTACAAAATCACACGGAACAAATAAAAGAAATGAAATGGGATGAATTCGTACCTGAGATCCAAATGGGACTTAATACAAAAATAAATAGGACAACACAAAAAAGTCCTTGTGACCTTCTTTTTGGTTATAAGGTTATGAATATATCCGAATCGATATTAAATGACGTTTTGGAAGATACGAGTGTGGTCGCGTCATCTGAAGAAGTGCAAAACATGAGGAAGGAGAGCGGAGACCGTGTAGAAGTGATGGAGAAAACGAAACCAGCGCCGCATTATAGGGAAGTGGGGGACTTGGTGAGAGTTGAAAGAGTCATTAATAGTGGCAATGGAGGGTCAAAAAACTTTTGGCTAACTACCAAGGGCCTTATAGGATTGCTAAAATTTTGCCGAATGATAGATTTTTCGTAGAAGACACTCCCATAACGACGAGGCGAAAATCGCCGATATGAAATATGTTGTAGCGGTGGATGGAATGTCCCCCTGGTTAACTCTCGGCACTCAACTGAAGACTTCCACAGATGGTGATACTGACGATAGTTAGAAATATATAGAGTAAGATCTATTTGCCATAATTTCGCCTACTTAAATGAAGAAGTTATTGTATGATATTGTGTGGTAACGTATTCTTGTATTGTGTATTACCTACATATACCTATATAATTTAATTCAGATTGTTTATATTTGTTGATACGGGGACGTACCGGAGGTCTGATGGCCGAGCTGTTAGCATATTTATTTTAATATGATAATATTTTATTGTTTTAATGTATTGAAGTATTATCAGCATAAATAATTCGATTTAAATAGTTGTTACAATTTGCGTTGATTGTCAACATCCGGTTTTGACTAAACTAAATTGTTTTTAAAAAGGATCAAAACCGGATGTTCCTACAGTCGGAGGAGGGGCGTGTAAACATTAAATACTAGGAGTAAGCCTATAAATGATCATTCCTACTTTAATCGTCGAATTGGAAGGATCGTGAAAAATAATCAATCTTGTATCAGTTTTGATTGTGAACCACTTCAGGAGAGATAAGGTATTGATTGTGAGGAGAGTTTTTGTATTATTCCAACATTAGGATCAAGTAAATTCTTTACTAGCCTAGACATGGCCACTGGCTTCCACCAGGTACCTTTTTTTTTTTTTTCGCTGGAAAAACCCTTAAATATTAAAATGCCGTACGGGTTATCTATTGGTTATGCGCCGGTAGTTTATCAAAGGATTATTTCAAAAACACTAAAGCGTTTCATACATTCGGAACAGGTTCTAGTATACATAGACGATGTCCTTTTGCTATCGAACTCGATATCTGGAGGGCTAATTATATTAAAACAAGTTTTAGAAACGCTCACATCTTCGGGGTTTTTTATTAATTTGAAAAAAATGCACTTTCCTCTGTAGTGAAATCGAATATCTCGGGAGAGTGATTAAAAATGGTCAGGTTAGGCCGAGTATGCGTAAAATACAAGCGCTGATAGATTCGCCTAAGCCACGTAACGTCAAAAAAATTCGCCAGTTTCTCGGTCTTGCTGGCTATTTTAGAAGGTACATTCCGAATTACGCTCAGCGAACAGCTTGTATTGCGCGTCTAACTAAAAATAATGTGTCCTTTGAGTGGGGGCCAGAACAAGATAAACCACGCGAGTTCATAATCGATTGCTTAACAAACGAACCCGTCCTTGCTATTTATGACCCTAAATTACCGACCGAATTGCATACCGACGCAAGCGCAATAGGTGGACTCAGACGCGCGGTCGCGTATTTTAGTAAATCCACTCAAGGTGCGGAATCCAAGTACCATTCGTACGAACTGGAAACCTTGGCTGTAGTGAAGGCCCTTCAAAATTTTAGAAAATACTTGTTAGGAATATCCTTCAAAATTATTACTGACTGTAACGCCTTAAAATTAACCGAACGCAAAAAATAATTTACTTCCGCGTGTAGCCAGATGGTGGCTTTTCATGCAAGACTTCCAGTATATATTTGAGTATAGGAAGGGGTCTTTTATGTCTCACGCCGATTATCTGAGTCGGAACCCTGTCGATGTATGACATATACAAAACCCGAAAAATTGGGCTAAATTAGCTCAATCCGCGGACGAAGAGACGCTTAACCTTATAGATAAACTTAATAATGGGCAATCAGACTCTTCCCGACATGACCTTAAAAATTGACTTTTATATGTTAAATATTGTGCCATTGGTGAAGAATCCCGCCTATTATGTTATATTTCTAAGGGGTATCGATTAAGCCTACTTCACGTTTTTTACGACGATCAAGACCACATTGGTTACAATAAAACAGTAGAACTCATATTACGGCATTTTTGTTTCCCCGGTTTACGTGCTGTAAGGAAATATCTAAAGCACTGTATCGTATGTCTTTCTCACAAACGGGTACCACGAGCCCCTCATCAACCGATAGAGTCCTGGTCTAAGCCTGATGCTCCATTTTCGGTAGTACATATGGACGTTCTTGGTCCTTTAGAATCTCAAGGTTATGTACATATTGATAATAATAATCACGAAATATTGTTTCTTATACTCACTTTACCGTCAAGAAACAAATGAGTTAAAATGAGCTTTTACCGACGCGATTTGACTGTTTGGGTCTCCAAAACTTTTGGTCACTGATCGAGGCCGGATGTTTGAAAGCGCCGCGTTTAAAGATATGGTTAAATCATTTGGTAGTGACATTCATTTTATCACGCCAAGTATGTACCACGAAAATTGACAGACTGAGCGGTATTGCCGAACGTTATTGAATCTACTCCGAATCGAAGTGAACCATAAAAATCAAAGTTGGTCTAATGTGCTGTGGAAAACGCAACTCATAATAAATAGTACTAAACATAGCACCACTAATATGTCAACTCTTCAATATATGATCAAAGGAACTTCTCAAGTGAAGTTCAATCATTATTATATGAGTTGTTTCATTCTTCAGATATAATTAACTAGGTAGTCCTTCTTACCTACAAGGTAACGTCGCATATTTAAGAGATTTCATTTTTTTTACTGTGGTACATAATAAAAAGTTATTTTTCGTGTACCTACATTATTTCCTTCATCGTTCCTGCGCTCCGTATTAGCCTCATTCTTTATAGTATTTATTTTTGCAAAACTTGTGGGATTTTCGGGAGGGAGGGAATCTATATCTTCGAATGAAACAACTCATATAATAATGATCGAACTTCACTTGAGAAGTTCGTTTGATCATATTTGGAAAACGTCATAAGCGCAAGACGTGTTTTGCTGTCTCTGCTTTATTAATTGTAATAACTATATTTTAAACTGTCGAAATAGTGAAAAAGTGATATATTTTTAAGTTACCGTATTAGTGCTAGCATAAAGTATTAAATTTGTGTGAATCTATTTAAATAAAACCATATAATTTTTATTTTTTTATTTTAATTCCGTTATAACTGAAGGTACTCTAATAGTGTTACGGAAGATAAATAAATAAGTGGATACATCAATTTAACGCAATATACAATAATAAATGAATGTCCATAAACTCTGACTCAGTTGATCAGGAATTTACAACACCATCTACAATTTCACGCTGTCAAGTATTCGCTTGATAGCGCAGTGTTACTGTTAGTGGATAACGGTGTAACTTTAAGGATCCCAGTTCAAACTCCTGCAGTCTTTGAAAGAGCAAATTCAGATTTTAATTTTTAATTTGAAATCTACAAACTATTATAATTTACAATAAGATGCCCAACTTCTGCACAGGCTGTCGCAGTAAATTACCATTAATAATAAAGAATTTATGAAATGTCATCAATATAAGCATAGTTATTATCCTCTATGTGAAAATATCTCGTCTAATAAATTCAAGTCACTATCTAATGAAAGCAAAATTAACTGGATGAGCCAAGGATGTCGTAACAAGATACCAAAAACAAATAATTCTAATACCCCTATTAGACCACCACTAAACAGTCAGGTTGATTGTGTATTAAAAGATTGCGGGACTTCCTTAGATATCGATAATGTTACTATTCGAAGTAAAAACACCAAATTACAAAATGATATTTTAGCCAGCCAGCGATTCCGTTAAAAATGCAGAATCGCTTAGCGACATTTTGGAGAGTTTCAAATCAGATTTATCAACGGTCATAACCAAAAATATATCCGATATGATAACTGAAAGGTTGAAGGATATTAACAAAGAAATAACTGGATTTAGAGAGGCTATTACCTTTTTTAATGAACAGTATGAAGACCTAAAAAAGCGTCTTGATGACTATGACGATGTGAACGGTGCATTATCACAGATACACGATTGGTTTAAAGTAAATAATTTGGTTTTGAATGCTCAAAAAACAAAATGTGTAGTTTTTACCTTGCCCAATGTTAGAAAGCAAAATTATAATATATCTTTAAGCGGTGGCCGGCTAGATGTAGCCGATACTACGGTGTTCTTGGGAATGGAATTGGATTCCAGACTTCAGTGGAGTCCCCATTTGTCGTCCCTAAGGCCCAGCACACACGGCGCAACGCATTTGCAACGAAACTGCGACTTCTAGTTACTTTTGAGTTTCAGCCATAGACTCCTTTGAGAGACCGCACACGACGCAACCTGTATGAAACTGGTTGGAAACGCGTTTCAAACCAGTTGCATTGAAACCGGCGTGCAGGAAACTCGTGTTTGCGTTTCTTCGGATTTCGCGCCTTTTTCATCAACAAAATGGCTGACGATGATAATCAAAGCATTGAATTTGTGTTAGAAGTAGAAAAATATCCTTGTTTAAATAATAACACATTACCTAGCTACTCTCGGAGAACTGAGACTGATAAAGCATGGGCAGAAATTGTAGTAGAACATACAACAGTTGATATTAATATCAATGTAGGGATGTATCCCCATAGTTCTTCTTTTACGCCTTCTCCTTTGTCGAAGATATAAATACATAACCACAACTTCTTCATCACTTGAACTAGACATTTTGCAGACTTCTATTCTTTTAGAAAACCGAACTGATTGTGAGCCGTGAGGTTGCTGCGTGTGTGGAAATCGATTGAAACGAGTTTCAAACTGTAGGCGAATTATTACATTTATTTAGTTTATTTTATTTATTACACTTTACATAAACATAATATAATATTTTATTTAATATTTATTTATGTATTAATATTATAAACATCTTACACATTTCACTAATACATACATACATACACATTATAATTTATATTAAATAATAAAATATATATAAATAATTAATTCACAAGCATATTCGGGCGAAACCCGTAGTATACGGCGTTCGGATATTATTCTCCGACTACCGACTACTGCGGAACAAAGTCACATATTTAGTCGGCTTTAACGTTCGATGCGATTTGCTTTGTTTTCTCATTACTTTATATTTCCTGAGTTCCTAAGTTTTTGTGTTGTGCTATATTTCTATGTGTGATATTTCTATGTGTATATTCTATTCTGTCTATCTTCTATTGACCTTTTGAACTTTCTTGTGTGTTTTGTGAACTGTGACTAATATACGTGTACTGGACTGTTAGCGTGAGTACTTTCATTTCCCCTGTATACGTGTTTACGCATTTTACCACAAACTGGTGACCCCACCGTTCACGCTTATTTAGAAGATGAGTAGCGACAGTGATTCACACACTTCGCAAGTGAATACGCGTCCACGCCGCGTTAAGAAGATGGAGCGCGTTGAGTTGGAAAGCACGGATGCTCCTACCCTCACACTTGCTTCTGCACAATTCAGGACACCACCTTTTTGGACAGAGAAGCCTGCAATATGGTTCGCACAGGTGGAAAGTCAATTTAAATTATTATCGATCACGGATGACGCAACAAAATTTTACCACATTTTGGCGAACTTAGATAGAAATTACGCTGCCGAAGTCGAAGATATAATAATTGGTCCCCCGAATTATAAGCGTCTTAAAACCGAACTAATTAAACGGTTATCGGTGTCTCGAGAAAATAATGTTAAACAGCTGCTGACACACGAGCAGCTCGGCAATCGCAAACCTTCTCAATTTCTTCGGCACCTTCAACATTTGGCTGGACCCAATATCCCCGAAGATTTCATTCGAACAATTTGGACAAGTCGTTTGCCAACGGAGATGCAACCAATTATCGCATCTCAACCAACGCTAACACGTTGCACCGATGCTATAGCAGAGCTTGCGGACAGAATACACGACATCGCGGCACCCACCCGCCAAGTAGCGGCAACATCTTCTTCAACGCCTATTGAACTGTTGACGAAACAAGTTGCTGAGTTGACCAGACAGGTCAGCGCTCTCACAGATAAGGTCAATCAGCGATCACGATCCAGAGAACGCGGCCGTGGTAACGGAAGACGACGCAGTCGATCCCAATCACGTAGGTCTGACTCGTGTCATCGTCGGTACCCTCTTTGCTGGTACCACAATAAATACGGCGTCAAAGCTAGTAACTGCAACAAGCCCTGCTGACTTCACATCGGGAAACGCTCCAAGCAATCGGTAATGGCGACTAACGATTGCGGGAGTTCGACGGGTCGCCTCTTCATCACAGATCACGGTACCAAAAGACAATTTTTAGTAGATACTGGTAGTGATATTTGTGTATATCCAGTTAGTGCAATTAGTGAACGTCGTTATAAGACATCATTCCAACTGAGCGCCGCTAACGGCTCAGCTATAGATACTTATGGTTATATAAATTTAACTTTAAATATTGGTTTACGTCGTAATTTTCCATGGCGATTTATTGTAGCTGACGTAACCAAAGCCATAATCGGAGTCGATTTTCTGTCTCATTACCGACTCGTTGTTGATATTAGTAATCGCAAATTAATAGATAGTTTGACTAATATTAGCACTGTAGCTTCTATAGATAAATCGCATAATCTTGTAACGAGCGGTTAAGTAACGACTGGCGGTGATAGTCTTTATCATAATATTTTATCAGAATTTCCGGATATAACCCGTCCCGCCGGTACTCCGGGTATAGTCAACCACACCACACTAAACACCACATTCGCACTACACCAGGTCCATCAGTGTCCTGTTCTCCTAGGAGGCTAGCCCCCGAGAAATTAAAAATCGCTAAACACGAGTTTGAAGCGATGTTGGCGAACGGCACCGCTCGTCCTTCCGACAGTCCTTGGGCGTCGCCACTCCACCTCGTATCCAAGACAAGGACAACGGTTGGCGTCCCTGTGGCGATTACAGGCTACTGAATGCCAGGACCATACCTGATAAGTACCCCATACGCCACATACACGATTTTTCTCACAACTTGATTGATTTTGATTTGATTTATCAGTCATCCATTTAGTGAAAGCTTATAACCAGATCCCAGTTGCCGAGGAAGATATACCCAAGACCGCTATTACAACTTCATTCGGTCTATACGAATTTCCCTTCATGACGTTTGGGTTAAGGAATGCCGGTCAGACCTTTCAAAGGTTCGTTGACGAACTGACGCGTGGACTTGACTTTTGCTATCCTTACCTTGATGACTTTCTAGTCTTTTCCAGGACCCAGGAACAGCACAAGGACCACTTGCGTCAACTTTTTACCCGTATGCAAGATTACGGCGTACTGGTGAATACCGCCAAATGTGTCTTCGGTGCCTCTGAGGTAACATTTCTTGGTTATCATATTTCAGAAAATGGTACCAAGCCCCTGGATAGCAAGGTCAAGGCCATTTCGGAATTTCCTGTCCCGAAAACCGTCAGGGAGCTTCGTCGTTTCTTGGGCATGATTAATTATTATAGACGTTTTGTGCCTAATGCCGCCAAAATTTAAGCTCCTCTGAACGCCTTACTGACCGGATCCGTTAAAGCTTCCCACCCGGTCGTCATAGAGGGAGATTCTCTCAAAGCTTTTGAGAGCTGCAAAGACAGCCTTTGCCAAGCAGCGCTCTTGGCACACCCAAACCCTGATGCAAAGTTAGGACTGGTCACTGACGCCTCTGATACGGCGATAGGTGGCGTCCTCCAGCAATTTCAGGACGGTGCTTGGCAGCCTCTAGCATTTTTCTCACGCAAGTTGAGCCCATCGCAGACCAAACACTCTCCCTATGATCGCGAGCTCCTTGCAATATACCAGAGTATTAGGTACTTCCGACACATGCTAGAGGCTAACCACTTTACTGTCTATACTGACCACAAGCTGGATATAGAGGTAGAGGACGACCAAGGAAACGATGGATGGATTGTGTGAAAGACGATATGGCTAGAAAGAATGTTACTTGTGAGATGACGTCTGACAGAGAAGTATGGAAGGAGAAGACATGCTGTGTCGACCCCAAATAAAATTGGGATAAGGGCAGGAGAATGATGACTGACCACAAGCCTCTCTGCTACGCTTTCCATGAAAGGAAAAGTAGCTGCAGTCCCCGTCAGTATAGACACTTGGACTTCATCTCGCAGTTCACGACCGACATACGAGACATTGCGGGCAAAGATAACGTCGTTGCCGACACTGTTTCTCGAGTCGACGAATTGCAGATGCTGGTCGATTTAGAAGTCCTTGCCTAGTACCAAGCCACAGACCCTGATCTGGCTGACACCCTTAAAGGCGACACATCACTTCGTCTTATAAAAATGTCGATACCCGGTAGTCGTACTGAATTGTACTGCGACGTCAGTACACTGACTCTCAGGCCTTTTGTCCCCATTAACCTCCGTCGGCAAATTTTTGATAGTCTGCACTCCCTTAGCCATCACGGTTCTACAGCCTCAACTAAGCTCGTTGCACAACGCTTCGTATGGCCACTCATGCGCAAGAACTGCCGTCAATGGTCTAAGGCATGTTTGACCTGCCAGCGTACGAAGGTAAGCCGTCACGTGACCTCACCGTTGGGTACACATGCTTTACCTTCAGCGCGATTCAAACATGTCCAGGTATAGACCTGATCGGACCATTACCTCCAGCCAGTGGTTATCGGTACTGTTTGACAGCCGTCGATCGCTTCACGCGATGGCCGGAAGCTGTACCCATAGCCGATATCACTGCTGAAACCGTGGCTAAAGCGTTAGTGTCCTGCTGGTTCTCCCGATTTGGTTCCCCTACTGACATAGTCACCGATCGCGGAAGACAGTTCGAATCAGCCCTGTTCGAACAATTGGCTAAATCCATTGGATTTCAGCATCGCAGGACAACCGCTTACCACCCTCAGTGCAACGGCTTAGTTGAACGCTTTCACCAGCAGCTAAAAGCAGCTATCATTTGTCACGGAGATAGCAATTGGGTTGAGACACTTCCCCTAGTTCTTCTCGGCATAAGGAGTTCCTTTAAAGAAGACCTCCAGGCTTCATCGGCGGAACTGGTATATGGCGAGCCACTGCGCTTACCTGGCGAATTTTTCGGCCATAATGTCGCAGGCTACACTACCGACATTACCGATTTTTCCGCTCGTATGAAGTCCTTTGCCGAGAAGCTACGTCCAGTCCCAGCACAGCATCACTCCACACGTAAGACCTTCATTTTTAAAGACCTTACCACATGCAGCCACGTATTCCTTAGGGAAGACGCGCTGCGTGGTTCACTGCAACCCGCATACACAGGTCCACATAAGGTTATAAGCAGAGGTGCTAAAACTTTTAACATAGATTTTAAAGGCAAAGTCGTGACGGAATCGATTGACCGCCTTAAGCCGGCCTATATACTGTCCGACGATTTGCCACAGCACATACCACCGCCTGACCACGAACTACCAATTCAGCCACGATACCATAGTCCCCCCATAAAAACTACTCGTTCTGGGAGGAAAGTTCACTTTCCAGATTATTATCGTCCGTAGACACGGCCTCTGGAGGGGAGTAATGTAGGCGAATTATTACATTTATTTAGTTTATTTTATTTATTACACTTTACATAAACATAATATAATATTTTATTTAATATTTATTTATGTATTAATATTATAAACATCTTACACATTTCACTAATACACACATACATACACATTATAATTTATATTAAATAATAAAATATATATAAATAATTAATTCACAAGCATAGATATCATTCTCATAATTATAGATATTATTCTCCGACTACCGACTACTGCAGAACAAAGTCACATATTTAGTCGGCTTTAACGTTCGATGCGATTTGCTTTGTTTTCTCATTACTTTATATTTCCTGAGTTCCTAAGTTTTTGTGTTGTGCTATATTTCTATGTGTGATATTTCTATGTGTATATTCTATTCTGTCTATCTTCTATTGACCTTTTGAACTTTCTTGTGTGTTTTGTGAACTGTGACTAATATACGTGTACTGGACTGTTAGCGTGAGTACTTTCATTTCCCCTGTATACGTGTTTACGCACTTTACCACAAAACTAATAATTTCAGAAGGGTTTCGTTGCAGTTACGTTGCAGTTGCGTTGCGCCGTGTGTGTTGGGCCTAACAGGAAGACTCAGCTCCGCAGCATACGCGGTTAGAAAAGTTAGACAAATATTGATACCGCTCGTTTAGTTTATTTTGGTTATTTTCACAGTATTATGTCATATTTTTTAGAGTCCTCCTAGGTAAAATGAAATGAAAAATATTAGACTACTTAAAAAGTCGATTTACCATTATATAATGTAGTTATAATTATTGCTATATTTGGAGTCGGTGTCAGCCCAGAAAACCCTATATCTATCAAAAAACAATACGCGAAAACTTTAAGAAATATGTTTTTTACAAATTACCTTTTATACGATATTATACTGGGTCAATCAAGGGGCTCGTATAGCTTCTTTCTTTTGATTGTTGAGGCGTGTGCCCGAGGCTGACAACGGCTCCAAATATAACAATAACTATAACTACTTTACTTGGTATGTTTTTAAAAACAAAATTCACTTTAGTCAACTCACTATTACTTCCTATCCTCGATTATGCTGATGCTTGTTACATAAATCCCACACAAGAACTGTTGGATAAGTTGGAGCGGTTACAAAATTTATGCATTAGGTACGTATTTGGGTTGAAGATATTTGACCATATTTCTCAATACCGCACTAAGCTTCAGTGGTTAACTGTTCGGCATCGTAGAAATTTCCATGCTCTTTGCACTCTCTTTACCATCCTTTTCCATCCCCACACTCCTCACTATCTTAAAGAACGCTTTGCTTTCTTTACAACTGACTCTCCTCCGCATCCTAATCTTCGGTCCAGAAGTGACAATAAATTAAAATTACCAATATGTCATTCTAAGTGTTACAACGAATCTTTTACAGTTAAAACTGCTAAACTGTGGAATGATTTGCCGTATACCATTCGGCATTCAGAAACAATTAATATATTCAAAAATCGATTAAAACGTTATTATTTGGCTTTGCAAAACGAACATGTAAACGACAATATATACTCGTATCTGTTTAATTTGTATTTATTGTTAATATAGAGGATATATATGTGCATGTATGTATGTATGTATGTATGTATGTATGTATATGTGTGTATTTATATATTATGTACATTAGGTATACATTATTGTATATTATATTTATATAGATGTATGCGTTTGTGTATATTGGATGTATGTATTTATTATTGTAGTCAACATTTACTTATTATTATTTTGACATAAACTTTCTATGCACTTAACGTATTACTAATATAATAGCTTTTTACTCCTGAGGTTGTCTGTTAGAGATCACTAATAGTGATAAGACCGCCTTTGCATACTAATGTTTTCTATATAGCCAATGCTAAAAACGTAACAATTTGTCGTTTTCCTCCATATCATTGCGAGCTCAACCCAATAGAATTAATTAATTTGGGCTCAAGTTAAATCTTACATTGGCAGAAAAAATAAAACCTTCAAAATTCTTGAGGTTAGAAATCTGCTCCACGAGGCTATTAAAACGATAGATAAAAATAAGTGGCTACGGTGCATTGACCATGTCATAAAAGAGGAAGAGAAAATGAAGGAATTGGACGGAATATTGGATACCAAGACGTCGAACCCTACCAAATTTATTATTTCGGTTTCTGACAGCACAGAAACGGAATCAGAATAAATATTTATTTAATAATTGTTGTTTTATTTTTATTTTACCTGTAATTGTTATACAATTATTTATAAAATAACATAAAATTACTTTTAACATCAAAAAAATATATCGTTCCTTAGCATTCATTACCCATTCATTCAATTATTTTCACCTCACTAGTCGAAGGCAAATGACATATCAATTCAAGGTCAAAGTTGTTTATTTACATTTTCTCCTCTTCCCATTGGAATAGACTATTTGTCATCGACCAGTCTGCCTAACAACGCCATCTAGTATCTATTTATATTAACTACTCACGCCATCTATTCGACTAACGAAGAACTAAATACTAAGCTACCGGCTTAACCTGATAGACAAGAGAAAACCTTAATGTCAAAGAAGATTACCCCCTGGATGTCCTAAAAAAACGGAAAGAATTACAATTAGAAGCCGAGAAGGAGAGAAAAAAAGGGAGAAAAGCGTTCCTCAAATACGACAAACTTATTATAATAAATAATCATAACGATAAAAAACAAGATGAACACAAAGTACCACAAGAATATCAAAACAAAAAGAGAAACTTATCTGTATCACCGGAAACTACAATCACCTAAAACACAAAGAACAAAGTACAAACCAACCAAAAAAGATTAATAAAACTAACAACATGAACAACTATCTTATAAAAGCTCCTGTTCTCTCCTATCAAAAGAAAAACCCAACCACAATGCAAGGTGATAATCAAAATCAAGAGAAGTAGCAACTACCGCCTCCCTCTCTCAGCCTCCCAACACGGCTTGTCACCGCGGGAGACAAAGACTACAACCCTCCAACAAAACAAAAAATATATATGTCGGAGACGGTCATGAATCCCTTATCGTAACGAAGCGCGGCACGAATCCCGCGAGGCGGCAGCACTGTCGTTACGTCACGACGCGACTAACTTCGTGCTACGACGGAGCCTACCCGGTGGAGGCGCTCAGAGACGACTCACTCACGATTCCGCTCTCGTGAAGATCAGTACCTCCATCCTAGGAACTGTCATTCGCTTCGTTGCCAAGTGTGATACAGTGTGATACTGAATTAGTGTATTAAGGACTTTAAACGTAGAATAAACGTGTTCCTGTATTCGCGGTTTCCTCTTTGCTCGATCACCCTAGTAATACGCCCCTTTGATGCCTGACGATCGTACTGATGTCGCTGTCGATCCGACATATATATGTACCTACAACGTTAGATCTCTATTAAAACCCATACAAATGGAACTATTAAAATATTCCCTTACTAATATCAAGCATGACATCATTGGACTCTCTGAAGTAAGACGAAGCGGAAACGATATCATAGAAGATGAAAATTATATATTTTGCTACACAGGCAAACCAAAAGGACAACACGGAGTTGGATTTTTAATTTAAAAAAATACAAAACGAATATAGACAACTACATAGGAATATCCGAGAGAATTTGCCTTTTAAATCTTAAATTTGAAAACTTAAAAATAGCCATCATACAAGTTTACGCTTCTACTCAAGACGCAACAGAAGAGGAGATAAATACCTTCTATGACTAAATAAATCATGCTAGAAGCCTTTAAAAATGGAAAAGAAATAATTATGGGTGATCTTAATGCCAAAATAGATCAAAGAAAAAACCAAACACCAAACAGATTGGTGCAATATGCAATTGAAAATAACTTTACTATAATCAACTCTATATTCAAAAAGAAGATTAATAACCTATGGACATGGATCACACCAGACAAACAAACAAGAAACTCAAAATAGATTATATTATGAGTACCTACCCTAAGCTTTTCCAAAATATAGAAATCTTAAATAACAACACTTTCGCAAGTGATCATCGACTTGTAAGAGCCCCGATACAAATTGATAGAAAACAAAAGAAATGTAGAACAAATTTTAGTAGAGCCACATCCTACTTATCTGACATACAAAACCAAACACAGTACTTAACTAATCTAACGAATAAAATATAAAATATACATTAGGAAGATGCTGACAATATAGAGACATTCTACTCTAAGTTAGAAACTTGTATTCACCAAAGTTGCAACGAAATTACTACAGAAAAACCGAAACAACATATAATATCAAATTAAACGAAAGAACTTATCAAAAAACGATCAAAACTATTACATGTATCACGAAAGACACAGAAACAAAAACGGGAACTATCTACACTCTTTAAAACTACAAATAAACAATTGAAACAAGATTACCAAGATTATAGGTTAAAAATAATAGAGAAAAATTTCTACAAAAACTTGTGTAGGATCATTATCCTATTTTACTTTTTAATTATAATATTTATATTTAATAATAATATTTGTTTCTAGTTCATATTACATACGCAGTTTACTAATTATTTAATTTTTGTTATATATGTAAAAATTTATATAAATATTTAACATTTTAAATGACACATTTCGTGTACGGTGTTACAGGAGGTTCGTAATAGTGACGATGCACGAGCCTATTGTTCTCGCGTCGTGCGTCTGCGCTGCGGATCGTCACTCTTCGAGAATTAGTCGATCCGCACCGTATGAACGTTGAACCTGTGTCGCTCGATCGCCGCCGCTCGCTTATCGTATCGCCTATTTATTCGTTACGATATTTTGAACTGTATTTTATCTTTCTTTCCCGCCTTCTGTTTTTCTGTGTGTACTCTCCTCTCGAACTCTTGTGTGTGTGTAGTGCTTCTTAAGGCAATATACTTTTATTTGATTTGGAAAACTGGACTTATATTTAAATTGCCTTATTCATATCTACCCCCAAACTGGTGACCCCGCAAAGTGAACATTATTTTTTTTAAATGAGTGATAGCAGTGACTCTAGCAAAAACAGCTGGTTCACAAAATGGCGACCACGTAACGAAAAGGAAGAAAATTATGCGCGTTTCTACTGAACGTTCCGGATCATCAACGACTAATGGAAGAATGCAACTAAAAGTACCTCCATTCTCACCTGAGGATCCAGAGATTTGGTTTGCGCTCCTAGAAGGTCAGTTCGAAAATTTTGGTATTACCGATGATGCGATAAAATTTAACAACGTAATTACCAATTTGGAAACAACACGCGAAAGCAGTGAAGGATATTATAGTTAATCCGCCAGCTAGGAATCACTACATTAAAATAAAAAGCGAATTAATACGGCGATTATCTGCTTCACATGAAGAAAAAGTTAAGCAACTGCTGACTTGTGAGGAACTTGGTGATAGGAGGCCATCTCAGTTCTTGCGCCACCTCCAGGATTTAGCGGGACCTACAGTACCAGAAGAATTTTTAAGGAAGATATGGAGCAACCGTCTCCCTCACAGCATCCAGACGGTTCTAGCATCTCAGGTCACACAACCACTGGAACAGCTAGCTGACTTAGCTGATCGCATCCAGGAAGTGACATCACCATGCAGCGTTGCTACGATGTCCTCCAGTCAAACGCTCCCTTCGGTTCAATCTGACGAGATCGCGGAGCTGAAGAAGATGGTGCAGCTTCTAACAGTGAAGCTGGATGAACATACCCGGGGATCTTGCTGCTCCATAGTGCGCTCCAGGCAACGCGACCGCAAGCGTTCACCTTCACGCCGTCGTAACCGGTCAGGTTCCAGTCATCGGAAGTATCCCACATGCTGGTACCATACTAAATTCGGGGCTCAGGCCCTCAAGCGTCTGAAGCCATGTGAATTCGCGAAGTCGGGAAACTCCGTGGGCAGTCGATAATGGCGACAAACGATTGTCCGGCACCTTCGGGTCGCCTTTTCATTACCGACCGCTACTCCAACACACAATTTCTGGTGGACACCGGGAGCGACTTGTGTGTCTACCCTCGCTCGGCACTTCGGGATCGCCCTGCCAAAATGGACTTCCAGCTAAGTGCAGCCAATGGGTCTACTATTGACACCTACGGATTTATCGATATTAAGTTAAATCTAGGTTTATTTTTATTTATTTATTTATTTGACAACACCAACAAGTAGTAAAACAAAAATATACATTAAACAAAAGTCATAATACGTAAATGGGTAATTGCCTACTTTTTTACAGGTGTTCTAAGATTACTTGAAAATTATTATATAAGTCAACATTGTAAAAAGTTAAGTGATAAAATAAAACATTAGAATTAATAAAAATAAAGAGACAATCCGATACAGTCTTAATACAGTTTCATGTCAAATTTTAAAAATAAATTAAATTAATTAAACTAAGCAAAATGATCAATTGTGAGTTTAAATAAGTAAGAGATTGTAAAATGTCATAATCAAAATTGAAAGTTTGAATTATACATAAAAAATAATTAAAACTAGGATAACCGATTTGAGTTACTGAATTATTATAGTCTATAAATTATAATTTATGTACACTATTGTTTTTTCAACCGACTTCCAAAAGGAGGAGGTTATCAATTCGTCTGTATTTTTATTTTTTTTTTTTATTTTTATGTTTGTTACCTCATAACTTTTCACTGGGTGGACCGATTTTGATAATTTTTTTTTTGTTTGAAAGGTAGTGCTTCCCGTGGGGTCCCATTTTTTTTATTTTTTTTTCCGATGATGGTATCCATGTGAAAACGACATAAGTCTTAAATTTGCATTATGTATATGCGCGACAAATAGGTGAATAACTGAAAATCACGTTAACCAATTTTGATGATTCTTTTTTTATTATAAAATATGTACTTCAAGGGTAATTTGGTGAAAGTTTGGTAAGGTTCTGAGCACAGGATCCATGACAAAGTAACGAAACGAAAGGGAACGGAACAATTCTGAGGAGCACGTTAGCGATACTCGGTCGAATCTTTTATTTATAGGTTATTTGGATATTTGAGTCACCTTCCGTAATGTGGTTATGTTTATGTAATTATCATAGTCGAATATTATAATCAACTAGCTACCCACCCCGGCTTCGCACGGGTGCAATACTGATACTAAATATACTACAGAATTTGTTTATATACGACATCACATCGCAAACTTCTAAAATTATCAGTGTTTCTTTACTATATTGTTCATGTTTTATATACACAAACCTTCCCCTTGAATCACACTATCTTTTAAAAAAAACCGCATCAAAATCCGTTGCGTAGATTTAAAGATATAGGGACAGAGAAAGCGACTTTGTTTTATACTATGTAGTGATGGAACTCCTATACGGCTCGCAGTTAGGGTGCGATATGGGGCAGAATTTCTTACTATCTTTAATCAAATTTTGTGTATGTGATGTGATGTCATATGATGAACGAAATATAGTTGGTCTTTTTCAAAGTTTTTTTGCTGAGTTCGATTACAGCTCTTTCGAGGGATCCTTGTAGTTTACGCCGCGTGACGTATTAAATCCGCATTTTCGAAAGTCTATTTTTGCTTTATTCGCAAGTTTCCTTTGAAATTGTCCTCGAAATAGTTTCTGACTCATATAAACGGAACGTTTAATCTATCCATATTAAAAAAAATTAGTTAGTCAACATCAGCTTCACTTAAAATCAAAAAATAAATAAAATTTTAACAAAAAGAAAAACCGACTTCAAACAAAACACTATTTTAAAACAAATGAATATGCACGAAAAAGTAATAAAAATAATTGCGTATTCAACATATTTTTTAGAGTCTTCCTAAGTTAAATGAAATGAAAAAATATTAGACTACTTAAAAGTCGATTAACGATTATATCATGTAGTTATAATTATTGTTATATTTGGAGTCGGTGTCAGCCAATAAAACCCTACAGTATATCTATCAAAAAACAATACGAGAATACTTTGACAAATATGTTTTTTACAAATTACCTTTTACACAATAATATACTGGATCAATCAAGGGGCTCGTATCGCTTCTTTCTTTTGATTGTTGGGGCAAGGGCACCGTGGCTGACACCGGCTCCAAATATACCAATAACTATAACTACATGATATAATCGTTAATCGACTTTAAAGTAGTCTAATATTTTTCATTTCATTTAACTTAGGAAGACTCTAAAAAATATGTTGAATACGCAATTATTTTTATTACTTTTTCGTGCATATTCATTTGTTTTAAAATAGTGTTTTGTTTGAAGTCGGTTTTTCTTTTTGTTAAAATTTTATAATATTACAAAAAGACACTCCTATTTTATTATATTTTATTACATGAAAATCCAGTCACATATCGTAAATAAACAAATTCTGTAGTGTCAGTATTGTACCCGAGCGAAGCCGGCGCGGGTCGCTAGTAACAATATAAATACGACACAAATGAAAATACAAACAAATAGTTACCATCAGTTAATATTAATAGCACCATTAATGTCATAGAAACTCAACCGATCTGGACACCAGATGGCGGAACTGGATTTTTCCAGTTAAAACCAGTTTTACGTACATAGTGTGAACGTGCTGGAAGGTCCGTGATCTGAAGTTAATCAGCTTCATTCTCATAAGATCTGGTTTTCGTCCGTTTTCTTTCAATTGAAAGCATGAAAGAAATTGGGTCGAACAAATTAATATTTCACGTTTTGTTAGATTTTGTTTTTTAATGGCGATTTTATTGCGTGCGTTCTTTAAACTTTACAATTTATTGTATATTTAGATGTTTGTCGATTTTCATTTTTTTTATAAATTTAAATCATATGCTTTTGAATCATTAATAGATTAAGGATATGAAATCTGCTATTAGAACAGATGATACCTTTAATTTGAAGTAAAAAAATACACTTTCTTTTCTATATTCAAATTCACCTAAAGTCAAATTGTTTTTTTTATTACTTAAGAAATATAAATGTAAGTTTATTTTTAATAAGTAAAATTAACTAAAACAAAACTTTGCTATAAGGTTTTTCACGATACATGAAACATAATAAATTAAAAACAATGTAATTAAGTCCGTATTCTACACTGTACTGTATGAAGTTTATAATAGAATAGAATATACATATATTTACCACTAATCGGTGTAACAGGTTCGTTTTACACTAATTTCAATCCTAATACTAATTATAAAAATATAGGTTATTTTGTATAACGTACGTTAATATATGATTATATTATATTTCTATTATTCTTATACATGTTTCAAAGACATTTATTTCGCATGTCCTAGTTTGTTATATTTTTGTATATTTATGTAGGCCAACTGTTATGATGTCTCTGAATCTCTGTTTCAAAACAATTTCATGAATTCGTTTCTCTAATTTTGTTTATTTATCACTAGTTATCGCCCGCGGTTTTAGGTGTTAGTCAGGTGATAGGCATAAAGAAGTCCTTCGTTTATGTTCAAGCTTTTTTCATCGAGTCGAGATGGCCCAGCGGTTAGAACGCGTGCATCTTAACCGATGAATGCGGGTTCAAACCCAGGCAAGCACCGCTGATTCATGTGCTTAATTTGTCTTTATGATTCATCTCGTGCTCAGCGGTGAAGGAAAACATCGTGAGGAAACCTGCATGCGACAAAGTTCATAGAAATTCTGCCACATGTGTATTCGACCAACCCGCATTGGAACAGCGTGGTGGAATATGTTCCAAACCTTCTCCTCAAAGGGAGAGGAGGGTTTCAGCCCAGCAGTGGGAATTTACAGGCTGTTGTTGTTTCTTCACCATAAGTTTCATCAAATTCGGTTTAGTCATGCAGAGTTACTTTCGCATTTATAATATTAGTATATATAGATATTATAGATTAACACTGTTTTAGGGGCTTGTCTGTCGCGATTACAATATAGCGAAAAATAATACGTTAAATTGTTCAATCATATTTCACGGTTATATTACGACAGATTAAAATTCATTTCGTCGGATTGTAATCTAACGAATTTTGTAATTTTACGGTGACATATATATATTGCGTATTTCTAGCATTTCACGATCGTTTTCTGCAGTGAATGTCG
The DNA here is from genome assembly GCF_905220365.1 of Vanessa cardui. Taxonomy (NCBI): domain Eukaryota; kingdom Metazoa; phylum Arthropoda; class Insecta; order Lepidoptera; family Nymphalidae; genus Vanessa; species Vanessa cardui. The sequence goes on from NC_061153.1 coordinate 12,620,810, forward strand.
AATTTGTGTCTGATTTTAGCAAACATATTTCATTCTTTATCTGTCGGCAGAGAAAACAGTCATTTAATCTTATCTATGGTTTCGAACGGTCGATCTCAATAATTAACCGTCAATCATTCGAGATCAAACGCCCGAGGTTTGGTTCTAGGGCAGTTATTTGAGTTCTCTTTGTCAATGGCAGCGAGGCCGCCCCACACCTGCCCCAGAGTTCATTACACTTTAAACTAATTATATATTATGCATCTGACGTAAACAAACGAAAGTAACACTCGTCGTTTGCGAAAATACATTACAAAGATTGTCATCATTACTTTTAATGTGCTTTTAAAAAAGCCTGTACAATATACCTATTACATCTTGTTTTTAAATTAACATGGTTATTTTTATTATTAAAGTTATCAATTTCGGGACATTCGTAGATAATGTCGAAATATCCAGCTCCACCGAACAAAAATAAAAAAAACATGGTAAATATCGCGAAATTAATAACTTTAATAACCTTTTTTTTTGTTCAATGTGATGATTAAATAAATTAATAAATTATTATCTAAATAATTTCCTTTTCCTTCGCTCTTACAATGAGACACAGTTGAACTTCGATAGATTACAATATAGCGAAAAATAATACAATATTTCAGTTTAAAATGTGAGGAGACAAATTGTAATCTAACTATTATTTTAATCTTATGGTCATCTTAATCTTTATATATGTCAATATATATTTCAACAAGTATTTTAGTAGTCATGTATAAAGTTTTATTACATATATTGATATCGTATTGATTGAAAACATTCCGTGGATCTATTTATAAAGTCATAAATAAACCTCGAGTTAAACTGTTTATTTTTAAAAAGTTGTAAACAAGAGGTATCGGTAATTCAATTGAATTTCAAACGGTGACTAATATTTAATTTGTTTATGTGTGCGCGTTAACACATTGCATTCGAGGAAATTAGCGAGCGTTTACCTAAGTTGTTTTTTTCCTCATTTTTAACACAAACAAATATATTAATCAACCGAGGTATTAGTTGCAATAGTTTTTTGTATATCTAGTATATATTTAAATACGCAAAGAATCCATCCTTACTAATATTATTGTAGACCCAGCTTCAGATAAATAGGAACATCAAATATTTTACAACATTTAATATGGTTTACAATATTTATTTTTACAGTTTTCTTTACAATCATCCATTATCTTCCGTATTCAAAAACAGATTAACAATTCTCATGTCAAATTTAATAATATTCTATTTCTAATTTTATTTATAAAAATGTCAAACCAAAAAGTATTCATTAGATTAATATAATTATGTGAATGAATTTAGCTCAACAACTAGAAGTTATACAACTTTAATGATTATTTATAAATACTTTATAGGCTCTCAATATAAATGTGGAAGTTGGTTGGTTGAACTACTGAACTGATGATGATGATGATAATGCCGGGACTCCTTACTATGGAAACTACTTAGTCAGTTATTCTTAAAGCAAAGTATATAATCTGCTTTACCAAAACAGTATTTATTAGTGGATATATCAGGAAGCAGATCCGGCCTTTGTCCAGTTTCAAGTATATATGTCAGAGGTGGATGTGATACGTCTACAGAAATCAAAGGGTCCATGCACTCACATACATCAATTTGAGGTTTATTTGAAAGCACTAAGTCAAGAATTTTATTTTTATTGTTGACAATGAAGTTATATTGTTTTAAATCGTGAAGGGATGAAAAGTCCGACAACATGTTATCCAGTGCGCTATTTGAATTTCCTATATAGGTATGGGACGTCCTAGATCATAACATGTTGCCCAAATTGAAATCCCCAACTACTAACGAAGTGCCATCAAAAGATTCTAGTACTCTATTAGTATTGTCAATAGTGTTTGAGAATGTGTTTTTGAACGGGAGGAGGAATGTAAACTCCGCATATAGGGTAAGGAGGGGGAATGACGTTCACTTAAAGAAAATATGTTGTATTTTTTAAATTATATATTTTAAATCAAAATTTAAAAAAGTAACAAAGTCTTTAACTCTCGAATAATCAACAATTTAACAATAAAAAGCATACATCTTTTATTTACTAGTAGTAGAAAAACTTAAAAAAAAAACATGCTTGAGCGGCATTACCCCCTGACTATGGGTAATGCCGCTCGGGGCACGGGGTAATGACGCTCAAACATGTTCTTTTGGAAAATAACCAATAATATACGTTTTGATAAAAGATAAAGTAATGAGATCAATATCATAAATAAAAATAAACACAACTTAGTATCAATTATCCCCCATTTGTACGAAAAATCAGCCTTTTTCAATTTAACAAAAATAGTAAAGTTTTCAAACTTAAAATCAACTTTCTAATTAACTTCGATTAACATAGTATTATAAAATAAATATTATTCTTAGAGGTAGGACGAATTAGTAATTGGTATATATTATTTTTGAATACACAGATCACAGATAAATCCATCTGGTGAATCCCACCCTGAACATACAGCATGTGCCCACAGTCCGCAGACGGTGCAACGATACCACAACTCGTTATTTTTTCCAAATTCTTCGCAAATAATGCATTTGTTATAATTTTCATCGTCCACATTTATTTCGTCATCGCTGTCATCGTCGCAAAGGTTCTCTTCATCTTCACTATCTGAAGAACTGGACTCGAAAATTTTTCTCTTGTATGATTTTTGTTTCTTAGGTTTGCTCTTATCTTTAAGAACTTTTTTTCCCGTCTTCTTAAGTTTGTCAAATTTTTTCTTTTCTTTATTTTCTAAAATAATTTTCATAGGAGTTGCAGTTAAAATGGTAGCATGTTGTTTTCGCTTTCTTTGAACTCGCTTAGAGGATGGTACTGTAGTAGGTGTATTTGCTATAGCAGCAAAGGATATCGGAGTTCTTTGCTCATCAACAGCTTTTTGGTTACGATTTATTGCCAGAACTGGTTCAGAGCATTGATCCTTATTTGATGGACCTGCCACAGGAGACTTATGTCCTGAAATTAGAGTCCTGCCATCACACTGCACATCGTCAGAATTCTGGATATTAGGATTTTGATTTTCAGCTATTTGCTCCGATTCTTGTGCTATCAGCGACGCTGCCAAAAAGTCTTGTTCAGTAAAAACATTCGGGTTCAATGGGTAAATTCCTGTGGCTCGAAATCCAGACTCTGCTTTACTTATATTCGCAACCTGTACATATGCTTTATTAAATAGACCTGCAACATCATATGGAGTTATTGTAGACATTAAATGTGTCTTCATGTGCCTGTTGCATTCATGTTTGTAAGCAGTTTTTAGCGGCCCATAAAAAGACACATCTAGTGGTTGTATTCTGTGAGAACTGTGTGGCGGAATGGAAAGCATTATGATATAGTTTTCTTTGCAAAAATTATAAGCTTGAAGCGAAATATGACTGCTGTGATTATCTAAAATTAATAACACTGGTGATTCTTGGGTCGGCTTAGCAAATGCTGCAAAATGTTTGAGCCAAGTGACAAATAATACTTCGTTTATCCATCCATTTTTAGAGATGGCATATAACGCATCGGATGGTCCATCTTTTTCTAATAATGGTGTCATTCTCTGTCTGGCAAAAATAAACATGGGCGGTATGAAATTTCCGGCTGCACTCATCGCACACATGACTGTGGTGTTCCTCCCTCGCTCGCCACTCGCAACAAACCCCACTCTTCTTTGTCCTTTTTCAGCAAGCACTTTTCCCGGGTCTGTCATCGTAGTGATACCAGTTTCGTCAGCGTTATAAATATTGCTGGGAATAAACTTATGTTTTTCCATTAACTCGCCAAGTTTATCGTAAAAATGCGTTATTTCTTCTTTGTTGAAAGCAGAAATTCTATTTAGGCTTGTCGCTTCAGCTTTTCGTATAGAGACTGAAGGATTGCGTCTTATAAAGGCGTGTACCCAATCCAGTCCAGCTGTTTTGCTGTTGTTATCAAAATTATTTTTGATATTGTTGAGCTCAGCATATTTGTAAACAAGTTTACGCAGATCGGCGACATTGAGTCCATAGTACAGAGAACCCAGTAACTTAACTTGTTCAGCAATTTCATTTTCTTGCTGTTGGTTGAAAACAGGCTTGCGACCTAGTTTTGGATTGCTCATGTTTTCATTTTTTAGTCGATCACGTAAAGTTGAAAATGGTATGTTATATTGTTTTGCGGGTTGTCTCTTGGACAAACCTCCTTCAATTGCTGCTTTAGCAGACTGAAGCTCATCCTCAGTCCAAGCCGCTTTAGCAGTGGTTCTTTGACGATTTCTTGGCATATCTACAACAATAAACAAAAATATCACTATGGGGTAATGGCGCTCAAATGAGTGGTATTACCCCAAACGGCCATTTTGCAATTGATTTAAAATAGTAATAAAAATATACAAATTACGAGTTTAAATTGACTATATTCACAAAATAGAATAATTTCACTATCGAAAAAATTAGATTGATAATTAAATACGGATTAAAGTTTTAGACTTACCGACAGAAAACACCTAACGTAAAATTACATCAGCGCGGCCGCAAATGAAGAAACGCACTTCACTGCCAGATGACGCCGGCTGACTGTTCGTTTGCATTGCCGCCTATTAGTGGCCCCCTTCCCCCGCGCCTTCATGCGACGTGGCGTATTGCTATGTTACATTTTGATAGATTTACTGAGGTGAGCGCCATTACCCACTGAGCGTCATTACCCCAACTTACCCTATATATGTATATAGTCTCACTGTTAACGCCCTTTTTGCTATTGATATTTAAGCTAACCCAAATATCCTCACAATCAGATTCATATTCTTGAATTCGACAAGATTCAATATGATTCGAAACGGCTATAAGGACCCCTCCACCTCTTCCTTTTTAGAATGAAACCCACTGCTCATGCGATCACGTCTATAAACTGTGTACCTATTATAGTCAAATAATTCAGAGTCAAAGATGCTATTATTCAGCCATGTCTCAGTCAATATAATGATGTCATACGAATTACATGCAATATTATTAAATAATTCAACGGTTTTCGTCCTCAGACCTCTTACATTTTGATAGAATACAGATAAACCATTTAAAGTGCCTTTAAGTAATAAAAAATACGTTAGTCAACCTTAGCTATTTATGATAAATTATTAATACAATCATGATTACGTATCTGAATGTATTTTGCGTTTTCAGATTTTCACATATAAATTTTACCGTCACGCACCCACACAAACCTGTAATTTAACTCCTTAGATTTCTGTCGAGCGGCGGCGAGTAGCGTTTTAGTTTTAGGCGACAAATGCTCCGATATAAATATGGGTACCTTTTTTGTATTTGCAATGCCTAAGTGATCGCTGTGTAACTTCTCGTCAACGTTGCTTCTGTTAAATTTACTTGTCGCTGCTAAAAATTCATCACGAAGGCGTGGTGTGTTGAATTTTACTAATATCGATCTCGGGCGAGGGCTGGTCTTATTCATTTTAGCAATTCTGGCACAAAACTGTACATTATTCGTGTCGAACGGACATTTTATAACCTTAGCCAGCTGCTGTACTGTGTTCATCAAATTTTCAGATTTGTTTTCCGGTACACAATGAATCTCAATGTTACATGCGCGAGAGTGTTGCTCTAGTTGTGTTAGGCGGGAGCTTAGTGATTCATTAATGGAACGAAGTGATTTATTTTCTGCGTGAACTACCTCAAGAGTTTTTTCTTGAGCAGATAATTTCTTCTTTACTACTTCTAACTCTTGGTGAAATGATGTCAGCGATGTCTCGAGCGAAGAAACTACTCTGAGAATGTCTTGGAGTTTGGAATTGAATTCGGTCGTTAGCACCCGACGAAATTCTTCTCCTATGATGTTACGGATCGCGTCAGCAGAAAGGCAGTTGCATGATGATTTTTTATTACGTTGTGTCACATAATCCTGTTGTACGTTGAGTGCTGGCGTGCGTACAGGAGTATTAGTGTTGTTACCTTTATTTGGTTCTTTGCAACGACATAAATCACAGATCCAAGCATTTAAGAATTCTTGGTTCATGCTATTATACTCTGTCATCGAATGTCTCGTGCAGATAACATGATAAAATTTTTTACAACGCATGCAATGTAAAGACGCAGCAGATTTTATTTCATTCGGACAACCGGCGCATTTATGCGTATTCATTTTTATTTAAATACAGCAAATACACGTATAATAAAAAAACAAACGAGCGATGTTTCATTAACAGCGCAAGGGTCACTGACCTGGCCGAGTGGTCATAGATGCGACAGCGGTGCAACTTATTGTCGTAGGTCAGGGCGAAATAATTTAAAGATGTTCTTCGTTATATCTTGCGAATAATATGTTTTTGCACTAAGATATCTCACTTATTTGATAACAATATTCACCAACTACACAAGGCTTTAGTTAAAAGCGGTAATATTTGATTTTAAATTAATAATTTGCGGTAAAATTTGGGGAGCGCAATAAAATAATGTTAACTCTTTGACCGAGCGTATGATATGAGCGTATATTAAGACGAACTTTTGCTTGGCGATTTACCGTGGCTAATGTATCAAAGCTAATAATAGACGTTGATTTTCTTAGTTTTTTTAATTTAATAGTAGATTGTCGTAATCAACGCCTAATCGATAACACAACAACATTGTCGTCATGCGCTGCAATAGCTAATACTAGTGTGTTCTCCATCAAGGTCGCGACGGGTGACACAAGGTATCATGAGCTCCTAGGTAAATTTCCCGAAATTACTCGCCCCTCAGGCACACCGCGCACTCCTGAACACCATACAGTACACCACATTAGGACTACACCTGGACCTTCTATTTCGATTTACGGAAAATTCATCTAAAACGATTCGTCTAAAACAATTAGACTAAAGCAATTCGTCTAAAAACCAATTCGACTATTAGCAATTCGTCTAAAACAATTCGACTAAAGCAATTCGACTACAACAATTCGATTAAAAACAAGTATACTAATTATACTATTCGTCGTAAACAATTTAGCTGAAAAAAAATTTACTAAAATTAATTCCACTAACATTGAGTATACAAAAGTCAAGTGGAACACGAGTGTCTTCTTTTGCTTACTCTAAAGCTTTGTTCCGTTAAACTACTTAAAAAATTCCTATTGTGTAGGTGTATCCACTATTTTTGAGATATCTGGTTAGAATTCGCTATATGGACTAATCATAAGGTTGAAATGATCATCCTTCGTACATCCCCTCCCTTCACCCTCTCTTTTATAAATTTCCTCTTCCTCTGTGCCGGAATCCCAGAATCAACGAACGAGGACGTGACGGATTGCTGACTCCATTTTTTTTTTGTTTTTTTTAGTTATTTTTTGTTTATTCCAGTTTTTCTTATATTTTTTGTGTTGTTTTTTGTATTAAGTTTATTATTATTTTCTTGAACGCACGATGAAGACAAGCTGATTTCAAAGATGAAAGAAAGAATAAAATTAAAAAAAAGAAAATTAAAAATGAAGAAATAAATTCTTCATATCGACAGACTCTTCGCAATTGATTTGACGTATACAATTCTGTCTGTATATCTCAGAGCGTCAAAGTTGTGCGGGTGTGGGGCATCTCGGATGGTATGTGGGAAATAGCCTAGCCGGTGTGGGGAAGACAGAAGGTTCACATGAGGTGAAAATTTGCGAATTTTCAATAAGATCGATAAAGACTGCAGAGTCGCGAGACTGATGTGTAATGGGGAATAAGCAATGTTTCTAGTCGATTTGTTTTTAGTCGAATTGCTTTAGTCGAATTTTCTTTAATTGAATTATTTTAGACGATTTGTTTTAGTCGAATTGTTATTAGACGAATTGTTTTAGTTGAATTTTCCGTAGACGCCTATTTCATGTACCCCCCGCAGGCTGGTACCGGACATTCAACGTTCGGACGTCTTAGACGGAGGTTGTGTTGAATATTGCTTGTTATTAAATATTATTGATTAAAATAATATTACGACTTGAGGAATTTAAACGACATCTGGCTTGAAAACTGGTTTTCGTTATCTCTGACGTCACATCTCGACTATTTGCTTTGTTTATCGGACACTTGTTTTGCTTACGGATTGGTTTTGTTGTTGTTAAGTGGTCTTTTTAGACCATATTTATTGTTACAGATTTATGCATTTATATTGATATAAATACATATATTGTTTGTTTCGTTGTTTTTTATGTTGTTTGTTCTTGGCGATGGAAGTCGATACTGAATTATCGTCCGATGCCCTAATTCGCCGAAAAAGGCCATATGAGGGCCTCGTTATTTTTAACTCCGATTCCGATACGGAGACGGAGATGAGGATGGCTGCAAAAAGCAAGCCTGCTATTCGCGGCAAAACTGCTAAAGGTCGTGGAAGTGGTCTTGCTCGGGCTAAGGCTGAGCTGAAGGCCAAGGCCAATGAGGCTAGAGAGGAGGCCTTCGAACGATCGCTTCGTAGTCGAGCGTTTCGAAAGGAACCTCCTCAGGCTGTCTTGGACTCCGAGGAATCTTCTTCCTCGGATGTCCACACCAAGGATCCCACAAAAATGGGCGCCGAGGAACTTCGCGCACAGGCTGGTCGAAGCGCAGCCCTCATTTTGGAGGTGGCACAAAAGTCCTCCAACTTAAAAGGAGGATTTGGCAAAAAGCTGAGGGAGTCGGCGGCTGCACTACAGGCCATTGTAGATGCCTTAGCGTCTCGGACGGAAGCCGAGGAGACTCGAAAGCTCCGCGCTGATAACGGACGCCTGCGCAAAGAGGTGGATAGCCTCAAGGCCGAGGTGAAGGCTCACCGTCGCGATTTTGCGGAGATGCGGTCCAAGGTCGCTGTGGTCAGTGAGGCATCCACCAGCTCTGCACAGGATGCTATGGCGGTGGAGAATATAAAGGCCTCAATTATATCGTCGATAGGCGTTATGATTAACGCCCGATTTGCCGAATTGGAGGAACGCCTTCCTCCGGCTAAAATACAGCGCCCACCATTAGCTGCTGATAAGAGGCGGGAATCAGCACAGCAAATTGCTGTGTCCCGAGCGCAGGCAGTCAATTCGGCTCCACCGTTGACTTCTGCACCCCTACCTAAGCGGGTTCCACCAGCTGCCCCACCGGCACCTGTTGCTGGCTGTTCAAGCGCCTCGCTCGAGTCGGAGACAATTCCGCCTCAGGTGGTCCAGGAAATGTCCTGGTCCACTGTAGTAAAAAAGGGGAAGAAGGGGAAACAGGCTCACTCTCCGGCTGAAACAAATGCCACGGTGGCGAACACGGTGCTTAAGACACCTCAAGCGGCCAAGCCTAAGCTGACTGCTCCTCGTACAGCTGCAGTAGTGGTTACGCTGCAGCCAGAAGCGGAGCAGAAAGGTGTCACATATGCTCAGGTCTTGGAGCGCGCTGAGCAAGGCATTAAGCTGCAAGAACTCGGCATCAATGGAGGTCTAAAAGTCCGACGCTCCGCGACGGGAGCCAGGGTGCTGGAGCTGCCGAGAGCACAGTCGAACCAGGCAGAAAAACTAGCCGATAAGCTCCGCACAGTGTTGGATGGGGTGGCCAGCGTCGTTCATCCCGTAAAAAAAGTGGACATTAAGGTGACGGGGCTAGATGACTCCGTCACCAAAGATAAGATTATCGCCGCAGTCGCCCGCAAGGGGCATTGCGCCATTGAAGAGCTAAGATGTGGAGAGATTGCGCGTGGGCCCGGTTACATGGGTATGGTCCGCGTGACATGTCCAATAGCTGCGGCGAAGAAACTGTCTGACGCCGGTCGTCTCTTGGTTGGGTGGAGCTCGGCCAGGGTATGCGTGCTAGAGCAGCGCCCTTTGCGCTGCTACAAGTGCATGGGCCTTGGCCATACAAGGATATTATGCCCATTCAATGCGGATCGAGGGAGCCTTTGCTTCCGGTGCGGCGTTGAAGGTCATAAATCGGCTGAATGCACCGGGAAGCTGCGCTGCGCGGTGTGCGCAGAAGCCGGAAAGCCCTCCGGGCACGTGATGGGGTCGAAAGAATGTAACCCCCCCATCACGAAAGGTAAGGTGGTCCTCGCTACCCAGACCACCAACAACGTCGGACGGCGCCAGGCCGAGGAGGAAGCTGCAATGTCAACATGAGTACCGACTTCAGCTTCCTTCAGACTAATCTCAACCACTGCGCCGGGGCTCAGGATCTACTGCTGCAGTCCATGGCGGAGTGGAGGATTGACCTGGCTGTGGCCTGCGAGCCCTATTACGTTCCTCCCTTAACTCATTGGGTAGGGGACGTGGACGGCACCGTGGCGGTCCTCGCGAGGAGTGGAACGGGGCCCCCCCTCTCACTCATCGAGAGGGGTTCGGGCTACGTAGTGGTGGGGTGGGGGAAGTACGTCATCGTCGGTACGTACTTCTCCCCTAACCGCAGCCTGGCTGAGTTCGAGACATATCTCGGCTTTGTCAGAGCTGCGGTGGCCAGGCAGTCACCGAAACCAACACTGGTTCTCGGTGACTTAAATGCGAAGTCGCGTGCCTGGGGCAACCCCGCCACGAATCCGCGAGGGAGGGCCGTTCAAGTGTGGGCCCTGCTCTCCAACCTGTCCCTTCTCAACAGGGGGCAGGTTCACACCTGCGTTCGCCAACAGGGGGGTTCCGTGGTGGACGTATCGTTTGCCACCCCTGTGGTGGCTCGCATAGTGCGGAACTGGAGAGTAGAGGAGGAGGCGGAGACTCTATCGGATCACCGCTACATCCGATTTGAGATCTCCACCTCTCGCAGGCCGGCGGAACCCCAGAGGGTGCCGACCACGCTTCCGAGATGGTCTCTCGGCCAGGTCGATCGAGAGCTGGTCAAGGAGGCCGCCATCGTGCAGCGGTGGGGTTCCACAGGGAGGAGGGAGGGCGCAAACGCAGAGGAACTGGCGGGCCGTATGCGCAGTTCACTCAAGAAGATCTGTGATGCGGCCATGCCTCGGACCCGGCGCAGAGTAAAGCGCCGGCACGTCTATTGGTGGTCGCCCGAAATCGCCGACCTTCGGGCGACGTGCTGCCGGGCGCGGAGGGCCTATGTCCGCTGTCGAAGGCGCAACGGCCTTGACACGGATCTGGAGGGACAGTTGCTAGACATTTATCGCCAGTTGAAAAAAGATCTACAGCTGGCGATAAGGAAGGCTAAAGAGAAAGCCAGGGACGAGCTTCTGGCGGGTCTCAATCGAGACCCGTGGGGGCGTCCGTACCGCGGTGTGCGCGGGAAGTTCCGCACCCAAGGCGCCCCTCTCACCGAGACGCTGCCGCCGGAACTCCTTCTGCGCCTGGTCGGGGAACTGTTTCCCCACCCAGGCGAGCATGTCCCTCCACAGATGGCCCCCAGCTCCGTGACCGAAGACGCAGTGGCTTCACCATTGATCACGGAGCGGGAAATGGAGATGGCCCTCGGTCGCTTGAAGGCCAAGAAGACGGCGCCGGGTCCGGACGGGGTTCCTGGGCGTGTTCTATGCGACGCTCTGGAATACCTAGGTGCAAGGCTTCGGGAGCTGTTTGACGAGTGTCTGTGCAGTGGACAGTTTCCGAAGCCTTGGAAAGAAGGGAAGTTGGTCCTGTTGCCGAAGGAAGGTCGGCCGTTGGATTCCCCTTCGGCATACAGGCCAATCGTGCTGCTGAACGAGACTGGAAAACTCTTCGAGAAGATCCTCGCAGCCCGTCTCGTTCAGCACCTCGAGGAGGTCGGTCCGGGTCTCTCGCAGGCTCAGTACGGGTTCAGGGCAGGCCGGTCGACGGTCGACGCCCTGGACGCCCTGAAGACTCGGACCACGGAAGCGGTGGCCCAGGGGCAAGTCGTCTTGGCGGTTTCGCTCGACGTGGCTAACGCCTTCAACAGTCTCCCCTTTGAGACTATACGGGAGGCACTTCGATACCATGAGGTGCCGTCCTATCTCAGGAGGCTGTTGGAGGCGTACCTCCAGGACAGGGAGATCCTCTGGGCGGGGGTCGATGGGAGGCTCATCCGGCATCGAGTGAGCTGCGGCGTTCCACAGGGGTCGGTTCTCGGCCCAATTCTGTGGAATGTCGGTTTCGACTGGCTCCTGCGGGCTCCCGTCCTTCCCGGGATGGGGGTGTTGTGTTACGCTGACGACACCCTCGTCACGGCGATTGGGCGGGACTTCCGGGAGGCGGCTCGCCTCGCCGAAGTCGGAACGGCTCTCACCGTGGACCGCATGGAAATGCTGGGCTTGAGGGTCTCCATATCCAAAACGGAGGCCCTCCTCTTCCACGGTCCACGGAAAGGACCCCCACGAGGTGCGAGTATCACCGTCCACGGGACGGTGATCAAGGTGCAGGCCCAGATGAAGTATCTGGGCCTGATCCTGGACGGTCGATGGAGCTTCGGGCAGCATTTTATCCAACTCGGCCCGAGGCTCATCAACGCCGCCGCCGCTCTTGGTCGCCTCCTTCCGAATGTGGGGGGGCCGGGGTCACTATGCCGGCGTCTCTATTCCGGCGTAGTGAGGTCGATGGCGCTTTACGGTGCCCCGATCTGGATAGATGCCCTCACCACTAAAAATCGGGCCCTGCTGCGCAAGCCGCAGAGGGTCATAGCGGTGAGAGGCATCAGAGGGTACCGTACGGTGTCGTGGACTGCGGCGACACTTCTCGCGGGCGATCCGCCCTGGGAGCTCCAGGCGGAGGTGCTCGCGGAAGTGTACCGGTTCCGGGTCGAGGCGAGGGACCGCGGCGACCGTCCAGGGTCGGCGGAGATCGGGCGGATCAGGGCTCTAGCCCAGCAAGCCCTGATCGTCCGATGGCAGGAAGATCTGGGGTCACCCACGGCGGGCCTAGCGACAGTGGAGGCGATCCGTCCCCACTTGAGTCGCTGGGTCGAGAGGAAGTACGGCACACTGTCGTACAGAATGACGCAGGTACTTACTGGACACGGATGCTTCGGTAAGTACCTGCACGGGATAGCGCGGCGGGAGGAGTCACCCTGCTGCCACGAGTGTGGTGCGCCAGTGGATTCGGCGTACCACACCCTGTACGAGTGTGCTGCGTGGGGGCCCCAGAGGCACACCCTTGCGGCGACTATGGGCGGAGACCTTTCGCTGCCGAGCATCATCAACGCCATGCTCGGTAGCGAGATGTGCTGGTCAGAGATGCGCTCCTTCTGCGAAAGTGTCATGTCACAGAAGGAAGCCGCGGAGCGGGAGCGGGAAGAGAGTGCCGCCGCCGACTCGCTCCGCAGAAGACGACCGGGGAGGAGGAAAAGGCGCTACGCGCACCTTCTCCCACCGCCTCAATAGGCGCCGCAGGGACTAGAGGGGTCCCAGTACCCCGGGAATCACCCCTAGGTGTTAGAGGCCCGCATAGGTGGGCCGACCGTCAGGGCGTCACGGTAGCATGCGTAAGCGATCCCGTGGCGTCCATCGAAAGACGGAGAGGGTACCGCTGGTTTTTTAGTGGGTAAACCCGGCGTACTTGGGCGCACTCGGCGTCCAGGGCTCCGGGGAGTCCCACACACCCCCCCACTTTCCATCACGTGGGGGAAGCGCGTAATGCGTTTTTCCAGCGAGAAAAAAAAAAAAAAAAAAAAAAAAAAGGCTGGTACCGGACAAACTTAAAATTGCAAAAATGAGTTTGAGCTTACGCTAAGTAATGGCACAGCGCGCCCTTCTAAAAGCGCCTGGGCTTCACCTCTGCACCTCGCGCCTAAAAAGAATAATGGCTGGAGGCCTTGCGGTGATTACCGGTTGCTGAACTCACGAACTATACCAGACCGGTATCCTATTAGGCACATCCATGACTTCGCCCAGTCCATTTCTGGTTGTAAAATATTTTGACCATCGATCTAACGAAAGCCTACAACCAGATTCCCGTCTTTAAGGATGATATCCCCAAGACTGCCATCATTACGCCCTTTGGTCTGTACGAATTCCCATATATGACCTTCGGCTTAAGGAATGCAGACCAAACGTTCTAAAGGTTTGTTGACGAAATGACACGAGGCCTCGACTTTTGATTCTCTTACTTGGATGATTTCCTCGTTTTCTGCAAGGATGAAGCAGAACACGAAGCTCACCTCCATCAGATCTTCCAACGAATGAAGGAGTATGACGTTCTCGTAAATACGTCAAAGTGCATCTTCGGTGCATCAGAGGTAACATTTTTAGGTTGCAAAATTTCGGCATCCGGCACCAAACCTTTGGAATCCAAAGTTCAGGCTATCAGAGAATTCCCAGTCCCTAAAACAGTCAGGCAACTCAGGCGGTTTTTAGGAATGATTAACTTTTACAGGAGATTTTTACCTCACTCAGCTTCAGTCCAGGCTCCTTTAAACTCTTTACTTGCTGGCAGCGTTAAGGCATCACAGTCCATAGACATATCCGGTTAAATACTGCAAGCATTTAACAACTGTAAGGAAAGCCTTGCTAATGCTGCATTACTGGTACACCCAGATTGTTGTGCGGAACTTGCTCTGGTAACAGACGCATCTGACACAGCAATGGGGGCAGTTTTGGAGCAAATGAAGAACGGTGCCTGGGAGCCACTGGCATTCTTCTCTCGGAAGCTGAGTCCATCTCAACAAAAATATTCTCCGTACGACCGCGAGCTCTTGGCTATATACGAGAGCATTAAACTTAACCGCCACATGTTAGAAGCACGTCATTTCATAGTGTATACCGACCATAAGCCTCACTCACTCACCTAGGCAGTACCGTCTCCTCGAATTTATCTCACAGTTCACGACCGATATTAGGCACATCGCAGGTAAGGACAACGTCGTATATTTTAATTGCCTTATTCACATCTACCCCCAAACTTGTACAGTGATGAAAACTACAACCACGAACAAGCATTGTTGCAAGAGGAAAGCCAGAGTTATAACTGTGAAATAAATAGTCCTGTCCAACTTTTCAACGCTACTGAAATAATAAAAACAATTGTCAAATTAAAGAACGAGAAGAGCCCGGGATTCGACAATATTCCTAATGAAGCCTTAAAAATTGGAAAACATATATTAATCCCGCACCTAATCATATTGTTCAATAAAACATTGGAAGCACAAAAGATACCCCAAAAATGGGCGGAATCAAGAATAACTCTATTGTATAAGAAAGGTGATCCAACGGATATTGGCAACTACCGTCCAATAAGTCTACTCCCAGCAATGTATAAATAGTTCGCAATCATGTCTAGAAAAAAGGATAGAAATAGATATAGAGAAACACCAACCCAAAGAACAGGCGGGATTCAGACCCGGGTTCTCAACTATTGACCATATCCATACGCTAGAGAAAATAGTGGAAAAATATCAAGAATTCAAGGCCCCGCTCTACCTAGCGTATGTAGATTATGAGAAAGCATTTGACTCTATATCACATGAGAGCATTTGGCAGGCACTGAAAAACCAAAACATTCCGAATATATACATAAATATAATTAAAAACATATATGCAAAAAGCACAAGTCGTGTAAAGCTCGATAGACTAGGACCAACAATTTATACATATACGCAGAGGTGTGAAATAAGGAGATCCACTCTCACCTAAACTGTTCATTGCTGTTCTACAAAATATAATGAAGGGTTTACAGTGGGAAAGAAAAGGAATAAATATAAACGGCAAGTTTCTCAGCAACTTAAGATTTGCCGACGATATAGGCCTTTTCTCGACGTCATCGAAACAACTGCAAGAAATGCTTAAAGATCTAAGTGACTCTAGCAATACCATTGGTCTACAACTCAACACATCTAAGACTAAAGAAGCTACAAACAGCATACAAACCCCCATAATAGTAAACCAAACACCGATCGAATATGTCGACAGCTACATATATCTAGGAAAGCTCATTTCATTTAAAAACACACGGTATAAAGATGAAATAGACAGAAGAATGAATATGTCTTGGAAAAAGTTCTGGAGCCTGAAAGAAAACATTAAAATCAAAACTTCCATTACATCTTAAGAAAAAAATCATGGACTCATGTATACTACCATGCCTGACATATGGAGCACAGACCTGGATCTACAATAAATACACAAAAACAAAAATACGTACATGCCAGCGCTCAATGGAGAGAAGCATCCAAGGCCTAAAGCTCAAGGATAAACAAAGAAGCAGTGTTATAAGACGCAAAACCAAAGTTATAAATGCGGTAACGCGTGCACTCTTACTGGCTCCGTGATATTTTTAATAAAATGAGTTTAATTTAAGAATATAATACGACAATATTGTAAATAAGTAGTGCTTAAGTGATGTGTGACCGGAAAAATAATTAATCTGAAGAAGAAAACATTAAATTTAGAAAACAATTCGACATCTAAAATGAACAACTGACAGATCAACCTCAACGAACGATATTTGAAAATTAAACTTGATCCCGGGGAGTATTGCTTCTATTTTACTGCTGCTCATATCATAACATTTACTTTATAAATAATAACATTATAACATTAATTACGTAGGGCTGCCGTTGAGGATGCAGAATGAAACCGAACGAATTTAACTTATACGTTTATTTAAGTAATTCAATTTAACAATTAATTATTTCTAATTTATAATACGTGACAGTCTGTTCGATGTCAGAACAAAAAGTGAAGTTCTGTAGTCTGAATTACATATTTATAACGAAATCGGTAAATCACTGAATGGTCCCCACGGTATGGTGATTCTTGGTAGCGCTCGATGTTCGGGAGGTCTTGCGAAACAAAGCAGCGACGCTGGCAACAGGTGGTAGCTTCAAGGAATGCATGGTGTGATTATTTCTCACGGTATGGTAATTCTTGGTAGCGCTCGATGTTCGGGAGGTCTTGCGATTATTTCTTAACAACTCCATCCGCAGGATCAGCAGCTATTTGGAGACTTTTGTCGAAAATAGTGCTGATAGAGACATAGGATCTCTGGGGCTGTCCTGGACTTCTTGTGTTCTGGTTGCCTCATTTTCCTTCTGGTTGGTATTTTTTGAATGCATACATTTGCGACGAATGAGGACGATGCTAATAGTGAGTACTGATGCACCGATGAGTAGGTAGACAGGCATAGTCGTGTGATAGAGCGTGTCTAAGTTCGACAATTCCAAAGTCACTAGTTCTTGAGAGACAATCCTGGTATTGGTTGAATGTAAGTGAGTCAAATCTATACTGTTCAATTTCAAGATGTTCTTCGCTGTCGCTTTGTATGGATCTTCATTACTATATTCTATATTCAACATTTTCAAAACTTGTCCTTTTACTTGATCATGGTGGTTAGTGATGGTGAAGATGGACGTTTGTAGAGCACACCCTTTAGGTATTTCAGCTAGATAGCTTCCAAGAAGGTTTTTGTATTGATCTTGAGAACAGGTTAAATGAACTTTCGTTAAGTTGGGAAAGCTCAGAACATAGTGACGATCATCCAATTGTTCCATGGCTTGAGAAGATAAGATTACTGGAGTAACCCGACAGGTTTCATGGATATGTTGCTGGAGTATAAGATGTTGAATGCAGCTCGTTTGCTCTCCATAGTGTCGGTTTAAGTTGTCCTCGCAAAGATGACCGTGACTGTACTTCGGACATTCTGTCTCTATATACAGTAGATCTTTCTCGTGAATCGCTACGTATGGATAGGTAGGGATTATAATTTTATCATTACTAAGGACAATTTGTAAAGGATGTAGTTATTGGGATTCATGATTGGAAACTTAATTACCAAGATTATATCATTATCTTTATAATAATATCCTAATCTTAATAGATCTAAATATTCCCTAAAATTAATATCTAGCACTACATTTGAATTGTATAAACCTTTTAGTTTATTTAACATAACTATATAAGTGTCGTAATCGAGAACGGAATAATGGATGCTCTTAGCTCTTATGAATGCCAATAGATTCTGTAGTTTTGACAACTCTTGTGACAAATTGTCTATGTCATCACCTAGTATTGTAAGTAGCTGGGCTAAATGAAAATACTTAATTGCATCTTCTTCTTTCCTAACATCATTATCTAAGATGGTTTTAATAATGTTCTCTATTTTCCTCTGGTTTTCTACTATCCTATCTGTAACATTTGAACTCTGAGATGCCCACTGCTTGCTTAAACTTATTTGATGATTTATTTCAATGGCTAAGTTATTTTCGTTCTTTTGTAGAATAGCAATGGCATTTTTGTACTTTAGTGCGTCCGTATAATCTAAATTTCCGGAGATACTTTTGATTATGGAACCAAGACCGTTAACGAGGCCTCTTTTTGAACGTTTTCCTTGAAAGGTTAACAGTTGCTCTGACATGTCATTTAATTTCGTTGCAAGATATTTGATATGCGGGGCGTAAAGTAACGACGTTTTATTATTTAAGTCAGGTGCTAGGTTGCTTAATTTCTCTCGAACGGATTCTAACCTATTTCGCACATTATTTAAATTTATAATTTGAACAAAAAAATGGAAATGGGAAATTATTCTAGTGGGTCCTAGGTTGAAGGGGAGAATACCCGGTCCATTTTTTAAGCTTTCAAGTGTTATCACGTCTGCTTGTCCCAGCTTCAGGACCTGAGCCAGCATTAACGCGAGTAGTGTTTTCTGTATCCTGTAACAAACGAGCACTATTAGGTACCCGTTTCAGGCGCGACTTGGGTACGGGTCCTCCCTTTCTCTTTGTATAAATATGTATAGGTAAATCTGTTACAACCGTATCGTTCGTATAGCGGGCAGCTAATTTTTGTCTATTAGCTAGGGGATTTCTGACATAGATTCGTTGATCAGGTGCATATGTTTGCTCAGGCTCGCGATTTCTATTAATGTTCTCGGTTATTTCAGTACGACGCTGAAGGGCGGTTTCATTAATGATTTCGTATACCTTTAACATTCGCTTACGGTGATCTAGTATATATTCCTGCAATAGGTGCTCTGTTATATTCATGTCTAAAGGATCTCGCGGATCTAAATGACCAGTAATTATTTCTATTGGGCGACATTTCGTGAAAGAATGGATTGAACTATTATATGCCATTACAGCGTACGTCATAAGGTTGGTAACGGATTCATTGCGGTGTTCTAATTTTAAGATACGCAAGTGTTCGAGTAGGGTATTATGAAAGCGTTCTATCATTCCATTTTCATTGGGTGTATTGGGGCATATTCTATGATGTTCAATTTTGTGTAATTTAGTGAATTCAGAAAATAGTTGATTTGTAAATTCAGGGCCATTATCCGTAATGTATTTAAGAGCCATACCATGATGGGAAGAGAACCTAAATAAAGCCTGAACTACACTAACGGCTGTAGCATCTCTCAAAGAATATGCTTGTGCATATTTCGAGAATGCATCGATAATTGTTAGGTACTTGTTACTATCTACGCTGAATAAATCCAAGTGTACAACTTCCATAGGCTTGGTAGGTGGTGGTACAATTTCATATCTAGGTCTTACAGGATTTCGGTCATATTTTGCCTGACCGCAAATAAGACACTCATTAATGAATTTTGTCACTTGGTTTTTCATTTTTGGCCAGAAATAACGTTTAGACAGAGCTAAACAACATTCATTAATGCCTCTATGGTTCGTCTTGCCTTCATGATAGTTCTTAATAATTTCTTGTTGCTTTAGGTAATCCTTAACGTTTTCAACTTCTAATTTGGAAAGAACTAGGTTCATTGCGGAATTTTTGAAATACTTTTGTATAACCGGTATAATTTTGTACATTTCAAGCGGGGGATTAATTAAGATTCCTGTTTTTATACGTGGTGTAACGTATTCTTTTATGGCATCTATTACATCTTGTTCTAGGTTTGATTTGGAGATTTGTATGCAAGTTTTTGTTTAAGTTTCAAAAGGGTGAGTTATGTGAGGTCTACTTTTAATATCGCCAACAACGTTAAATACGATTTGTCTGCTAAATCTGTTAAGGGGATCATCAGTAATAGGGACTTCTAGTATAGGGCTTTCTGCATCGCTATGAATACTGTCGGTTCTTGAGTCGATACTTCTGGTTCTTTCTGAATCAGATTTGTCTGAGATGTTAACGACAATAGAACTAGACTCTTCATTATGGATTTCTATTCGTGATAGGGCGTCGGCGTTGGAATTAATTTTCCCTGGTTTATAAATGACTGTGTAATCATATTCACTTAGGCGTAGTCTCCAACGTGTTAAGCGCGAATTGGGCTCTTTCATGTTGATTACCCATTGCAAAGGCCGATGGTCTGTCATAATTTTAAACTTCCTACCAAAAAGATAGGGTCGAAAGTACTTCGTTGCCCACATAATGGCGAGTAATTCCTTTTCTATCGTACTGTAGTTTATTTCGCTTGAATTAAGCGTTCTCGATCCGTATGCTATTGGTTTATCTGATCCAATGGGGCCTTGAGAAAGAACGGCTCCAATTGCTAAATTCGAAGCATCTGTTGTGAGTATAAATTCCTTTGAAAAGTCCGGATATTGAAGGATCGGATCATTGACAAGTAGAGTTTTACACTTTTCAAAGCATTGGATATAATTTTGATCTTGGACAATTTTGGAACCTTTCTTCAAGCATTGGGTCAGAGGCTTGGTTATTTTAGCAAAGTCTGGTATGAATTTTCTATAATAACCAAGTAATCCTAAAAAGCGTTTTATTTCTGTACGGGTATTAGGTAAGGGGTAATTCTTAATTGCCGATATTTTGTCAGGGTTAGGTTTTATACCATCCTTGCTAATAACATGCCCAAGGTACGCCGTTTCTAGTTTTAGGAATTCTGATTTGTCCATCTGTATTTTAAAATTTGACTCACGTAATTTCTTAAATACTTTTTCTAGGTTAATTATGTGCTCCTGAAGGGATGTACTAAATACTATTATATCATCTAGGTATACTAGACAAATAGTATTCTGTAGCTCTCTCAACACATTGTCCATGACTCTCTGAAAAGTGGATGGACTATTTTTAAGGCCCATAGGCATGCGTAAGAATTCAAAATGGCCGTGTTCAACATTAAAAGCTGTTTTAGGTATATCTTGGGGGTTCATTTCTACTTGATAGAAGCCACTAGCAAGGTCTAAGGTTGTGAAATATTGGCAATTACCTAATTTATCTAATACGTCGGCTATATTAGGAATGGTATACTTGTCGTCTACGGTCTTTTCATTGAGTTTTCGGAAATCAACTACTATACGCCATTTAGCTTTCCCTGACGCGTCTGCTTTCTTAGCTACAACCCAAATTGGGGAGCTCCACGCTGAATTCGAAGGCCTAATGATTCCCTGTTCTAGCATCTTACCTATCTGTTCTTGTACTTCCTGTCTGTGGACATAGGGATACCGATAACTTTTTGTGTAAACCGGAACCTCATCAGTTGTTTTAATCGAGTGCTTTATTTTGTTGGTGAAAGTTAAAGGCTCTCCTTCTAAGTAGAAAACATCGGCATACTGCGCACAAAGCAGCTCTAAGTTCGTACGTTCTTCGATATTTAAGTGATCAGTGCGTAGACGCGAAATTACTTCTTTTATGCGATCTTGCTGTTTATTGGCAGGTGTACACTGTACGTTATACATTTCTGCAGAGATTGCTCGGTCCATAGAGAATATGACGTCGCTTCGACTTGGATTGGTTACTTCAACTATTCCCCTATTATTCGAAACGGTAGTTAAGCATTCGCCAATAATACAATTTGAAACGGTTTGTTCTTCTATAAGTGCATGTCCGTCATGAATATTTATCGGAATCCTAAGTAATTTCGAAGTATTCGCTGGTATAATGTCCTCATACAAATTCGCGTTGCGGGAATCATATACCTTAATAGGATTTGAAGCGGTTTTAGTTTTTAGCAATTTGTTCTTATAATCTATTACAGCCTCCCACTTATCTAATAGGTCTGTACCAATAAGCCCATCGAAATAATCATGGAACTTATAAATGTAAAATGTCGTATTATCCGAATCATTAAATTCTTTAAAGCTAGGTAACGTAATTGAATAGTAATTTCTAGAGGTGGCGTGAATATTCTTAACTTCAAAAGGATCGTAATTTACTGGTAAGTTACTATAGTATCTTTCCACTACCTCGGGACACAGAAATGATTGATTTGCTCCTGTATCTATTAATAGTTTCATAGGAGGTGATGCGATTTGAATGTACGGAAGCTGACGTTGGGTTTGAAGATTAATTTCTATTTTAAGGTGTCGGACTTCCGGTCCTTCGAAAAATCCTGCTCGTTTGTTTTAACGCTATCGGCTTCCACTTGGGGTGTTTCTGTATAATTTTCTAAAGGTTCCTGTACGGAATATTCATAGGGTTGCTGGTATTCTACGTACTCGCTAATATCGTAATAAGGATCGTAATAATCGGCATATTCATCGTATATAGAATTGTCAATGAAACTATTGTAATTTACTTCTTTAGATTTAAAGTAGTTCGTAGGGGGTGGATTCCCGGATTTTGCCCAGTTATGTCCTGTAATTGCTGGTTGTGTAGGCGGCAATGGTCTTGTAACATAATGGCTTACTCCACTCATAGGACGTGGTTGGTTAACAGCTTGGTGGTTAAGACGTGAACCTATTTGAAAGTTATTTTGTTGAGGGTTATCATTTGGCGGTGACGATCTAAAAATTTGTTGCGTATGTGTTGGACCGAATTGGCGGGGTTGATACAGATTCTGTCTCCATTGCGGTGTAGATGGTGGAACGAAATGAGGGCGTGAAAGGCCAGGTATATTAAAGTTAAAAGGTTTAGGCGCGGGCATTGAAAACTGTTGGTTAGGCATTTTATAGGCACTTACAAAATGATTTGGTACGGACATAGAATTTATAGATTTTCAGGTAATCTTTGGTTCCGATTTTGTAGGTACATAGTATTCATCTCCTCGTGTACGAATTCTAATGCCTTTTCGATGGTCTCAGGGCGCATGCAACGTATGCGCGATCCTAAGGGATCGTTCAAACCTCGCAAATACGCTTGAACCGTTAATTTACGATAAAGATCTCGTTTAGCATTAATGGTGGTCTCAAGGTTATCATGCAGGCTTACATAGGTCATTATAGTACTGTATAGATTCTGGCAACGCTCATAATACTCCTGCGCGGTGCTAGAACCTTGCGATAAAATAGCTAAATCGTTATATAGAGCGGTCTCATCTCGTTGGTCCGCGAAGTTGTTCACTAAAGCAGTTCGAATGCCTTGCCAGTCGGATGGAATCCCATTAGAATTAATTAAGCGAGCAGCAGAGCCTGTTACTTTGTTAAGAATTCCGTTGAGAAGAGCACACCTACTTAATTCACTACTACTATCACTACAAAACTGTCCTACCAATTGATCACATAATTTTAAAAATCTAGTAAGTACATTTGGGTTCCCGTCGAACTCGGGTACCAACCTTAATGCTTTATAAATGGTGTCTAACTCAGACATTTCCGTTTGTTCTTCTATACTACTTAAACTAATATCTCTTCTATTATCTACGAAAGTTTGCCTACTACTAATAACTATCCTAGGTTCCTTCGATTTTCTTAAATGAAAAATCTTGGCAAATTTTATTAACACAGGTTAGTTAGGCTAGGATTGAGCAACCACTAAAAAGAATCTAGTGTACTCACATGAACATGTTTCGGTCTCTCTGCGTTATCGATGTCTGGATACCTCTCGTGCAGCACTACTCGTAGATTCGGATGCTCTGGATGCAGCAGCTAGACAAGCTACGGCGGGGCTTCACGCGATTACAGAAATCTTCTACGCGAAACGTTCCGCGAGCATCCTACCGACTGCGCCAATTACGTAGGGCTGCCGTTGAGGATGCAGAATGAAACCGAACGAATTTAACTTATTTAAGTAATTCAATTTAACAATTAATTATTTCTAATTTATAATACGTGACAGTCTGTTCGATGTCAGAACAAAAAGTGAAGTTCTGTAGTCTGAATTACATATTTATAACGAAATCGGTAAATCACTGAATGGTCCCCACGGTATGGTGATTCTTGGTAGCGCTCGATGTTCGGGAGGTCTTGCGAAACAAAGCAGCGACGCTGGCAACAGGTGGTAGCTTCAAGGAATGCATGGTGTGATTATTTCTCTCGGTATGGTAATTCTTGGTAGCGCTCGATGTTCGGGAGGTCTTGCGATTATTTCTTAACACATTAGTAACTGTCAAAACGTACCAATGAATGTAAAAAGTACTGTGGACGCTGTTGTAATTAATTTTATGTTTCACTACTCATAAAGTTTTAACACAAAGTAATATACACATACTCACCAAATTTACTCGGTTATTTAGCCGAGATACGTCTCTCCTCACACACTTGGCTTGATTTTTATCTCTCTTTGCTTGACATAAAGTGGAAGCAAAGCTGAAGACAAATTAATGTAATAAGCCACAGTCATACCTGTCAAAACACTAAAATATATAGCAAAACTTATAGTGTAAATACAATAGTTATAATTGTATTCTATAGGACACATACATCATAACAAAATTAATGGCTACAATAGCAACAGTGCTTCTTTTTAAATCTTTGTAAATTGTTGTTGCGTTTGACATTTTATGTAACATTTTAACAAACGTTCTAATTTTTCAATCTTTATAACACATAACCTTCATAATTAACCATAAGTCTTTGCTTATATAATCTGATTCAATCTTAAATTTTTATTTAACATTCCTGGTCCCTATTCTTAACTTCTTTTTTTTTAACTTTCTTTTTTATCTTTTGATTAAATTGATTCTTCTTATTTTATTTTTTTATTCACCCCTTTTGCTATTGTCTGTAACTATTTTCCTCAATAATCATAACCAGACTTATTATTAATTGAGAATATTACTGTCAATTACAGTTAACTATTATGATGCCATCGACAATCCTTACTCGAAGAGCAACATCTAGAGATTTAGAAACAAAGCTAAAACACACCCTTTTAGAATTAAAGGAATCGAATCAACAATGTGAGCAGCTTATGAAGGAAAGAGAAGATAGTGAAGATGAAATACAACTAGTTATAAACAAAAACTCTCAATTGAAAACACAATTAGCAGAATTAGACAGAAAACTTCAAGACAAACTTTATGAAAATCATCGTCTCCAGGAAGAAATTGCTTCATTCAGGGAATGTAGTGTTACTCACGAAAGGGCCCTGTGTCGCATCACTGAGTTGGAACAGAGCTTGTGTGAGGCACAAAAGTCAATATCACACTTTGAAAATGTCAAAAGTTGTATAGACTCCGATGCCACACAGAGTCTTTTCAATGAGCTTTCTAATTATGACTCGCTTGGTATGAACAACATCACCACTATTGACTTAACGGAGGATGTATCACAGTGTGAGAGCAGGATAGTCATGGGAAGTCGAACAAAAATTAGGAATTACATTAAAATTAGCAATATGATTAAAAGAACAAGAAAATTAATACAAAAGTCTAAAAATTCTAAAAATATAATATTGTTAAGAAAAGAAAACATGAGTCTAATTAATGCTCTTAATTCTTGCTCTTTTGAACTTCAAGAATCAAAACATAAATATGAAAATGACTTAGAGCAGTTCCAAAATGAAATTTAAAGACTAGAATCTGCTCTAAAAAATATTAGTAATAAATATGAACTGGCTCAAAAACAAATAGGAGAGCACATTCTTGCAGCTAATGAGCTATTGAATATCAGCAACTATAATATAGAGCGATTCGACTCCCTAACAAATAAGCACATAAATTGTAACTGTCAATCCGTTCACACTGTGCAGCCACTTCCTATGGTCAATGAGTCACATAGTGTCAAAGAAAATAGTATAACCAAAACCATTTCCCAGAAATGTGTCACTACCGATATTAATAGTCCAAATAGTCTGGATACAATGTCTGACACTGTCTGTAATACTTATAATACAAATACAAGGTGTCTCAAAAGAAATTTTATATTTAGTGGATCGATTAAAAAAAAAGTAAGCCGTATATAGAAAAAATGTTTATTAATTATTGAAATACACTTTTTGGGGATTTATTTCTTAAAAATGATATCGTCTAAATGTAGACCCTCGCGTTCTCGGCACACATTTAATCGAACAGTAAAATTACTTATGACGGCTCGGCAGGTGGATTTAGGGATGACTGCCATTTCGTGACGGATATTTTCTTTCAAATGGGCCAGTGAAGTCGGTTTATTGGCGTAAACTTTAGATTTAAGATAACCCCATAAGAAAAAGTCCATAGGGGTTAAATCTGGACTGCGTGGAGGCCAATTTATGTCACCTCTCCGGGAGGTCAATTTGCCTGAGAAAATTTCACGAACACGATGCAGAGACATATTGGACGTGTGTGAAGTTGCTCCATCCTGTTGGAACCATGTTCTTTGGTTATAGCCAGGAAAGTTTTGCAGTTCAGGTACCACGAAGTTGTCTAACATCTCCACATAACGCTCTTAATTCACTGTAACTGCATCCCCCTTTCGTCTTCAAAAAAGTAAGGGCCGATAATTCCTCGCGCCGACATCGCAGCCCATACGGTCACTTTAGGCGAATGTAGGGGTTTCTGATGTTTGCGTTTTGGATTCGTTGCACTCCAGTAGCGGCAGTTCTGCTTATTTACGTGGCCATTAAGATGAAAATGAGCTTCATCCGAAAACAAAATGTTGGTAAACGTTGAAAATCGCTCAATCATCTGATTTACGAAATGAAGCCTCTGACTGGCATCTTCGGGCTTTAATTCTTGCACCAATTGAATTTTGTAGGGGTGCAGCTTTAGGTCTTTGTGCATGATGCGATGTAATAATGATCTATGCACATTTAAAGCACTTGCGCGCTTCCGAATTGAAAGGTTCGGGTCGTCACGAACAGACTGATTAACATTCTCCACGTTTTCTACCGTTCTTGATGACCTAGGTCGCCCGGATTTTGATTTATCTAGCGTTGTACCGGTCTCTTCAAACTTTTTAACCCAATGTCGAATGAGAGGAATGCTTGGCGCATCATTTAAGTGGCGAAAACCTCGAATACTGCAGAATTTTCTACGCGCTACAGTCGCCGAATCACCGTTTTTGTAAAACTCTCGCACGCACAACGCGCGGTCTGCTCCCGAGAAACGCTCCATAGCGATTGAATTCCCAAGAGCCAGGCTACCGATTGACATAACCCCCGCGCCCCTCGGATACGTTGCGCTCACGCAGTAAGCTAAATAAATATAAAATTTCATTTGAGACACCTTGTATTTAGAACCTTACCTTATAGAACCTATAAGAATATCAGCGACTTCCGCAACCTGCATAGATAACGTGTTTTGTAGTTGTGAGGCCGTTAATAAGAAAATCTTATCAAACCTTACATCAGATCACTTTGGCCAAATGGTGTCAATAGGTATAAAAAAAAATCAAAAGAAACGAAAAATCACTTGTAGGCCAATTACTGTAAAAGGTTTAATCAACTTCAATAATGCTTTACACTGTAGCCTTCCAAAATTGAATCTTAGCTCAAATGATCCCAACTCTTTATATAATTCTCTTTTACAAGTAATTAATAACGAATTCAATAAAATATTTCAGTTAAAAACCTTTTATCAAAACAATGAAATGCAGTTCTCAGACTGGGCCACTACCGGTATCTATATAAGTCGAAATAAATTGTATGAGCTATATGAACTTAAGAAATATAATCGTGATTGTAAATTTATCAATTTTGTTAAAAAATATTCCAAGTTATTTAAACAAGTTTGTCAAACAGCTCGTTCATTGCATATTAAAAATAAAATCTTAAAATCTAATAATAAAATGAAAACTACTTGGGATATTATAAGTTCGGAAACAGGTAGGTTGAAGTTTGATGCAGGGCAGTTATCCCTTAGTATAAAAGGCAAAATTGTAGGCAATGAATTCGAAGAATATTTCTCTAATATTCCTCTGAATATTACTAAAGGACTTAATGCGTCTCCTAATGACGCTTTAGACCTACTCAAATGTTATGTTCCCCAGAATGAGTTAGAATTTTCTTTTGAGAATATAACTCCGTACGAAATATTAAAAATATTTAAAACATTAAATCTGAAAAAATTTATCAGTCACAATTATTAACAATGTAATTGTTGACTTGGCTCCTTATTTAGCTATCATATTTAATAAATGTGTACAATCTGGTATTTTTCCTGATATGTTGAAATTAAGTAAAGTAATCCCATTATTTAAGTCCGGTGATAAAAATGATCCAAACAATTACAGACCGATCTCCATTTTGCCAGTATTAAGTAAATTTTTTGAGAAAGTCATGCTTAATCAATTGCTATTATACTTTAACTCGAATAAGCTATTGCATTCTCAACAGTTTGGTTTTACTGAGGGTCGCTCGATTGCTGATGCGGGGGTAGCATTTGTTAAGCACATTTATGATGCGTGGGAAAAGTCACAAAACGCTATTGGAGTTTTTTGTGATTTATCAAAAGCTTTCGATTGCGTTAGGCATGATATTCTCCTAGAAAAGCTTAAATATTATGGTATCAGGGGCCCTGCATTGAAATTAATTTCCTCCTACCTTAGTGAAAGAGTTTTGAAGGTTGTGGTTAATGGTGCAAAATCAAATGGCGCTGTGGCGCAAATGGGTGTACCACAGGGTTCAATTTTGGGACCTCTCTTGTTCTTAATATATATAAATGATTTACCTTATTTCGTAAAAAATACTTGCGGTATTGTACTGTTTGCAGATGATACATCCCTCATTTTTAAACTTGATAGAAAAATAAATAACTATGACGTTGTAAGCAGTGCTCTGTCGCGGGTTCTTGGCTGGTTTGACATAAATAATTTAGTACTAAATGCTAAAAAGACTAAATGTGTTTTGTTTTCCTTGCCAAATGTCAAATCAAATCCTTCTGCAATAACTTTGAAAAATGAAAGGCTTGAGTTTGTTGAGTCGACGGTCTTTTTAGGGATAACCCTTGACTCCAAACTGCAGTGGGGCACCCATTTGTATGCCCTGGCAAGAAAACTAAGTAGAGCCATTTATGCAATAAAAATAATTAGAAAACTCACGGACATAAGTACTGCTAGACTAGTTTATTTTAGTAATTTTCACAGTACTATGTCATATGGAATGTTGTTATGGGGTAATGCAGCAGAGATTGAAGTTGTTTTTATTCTACAGAAAAGAGCTATCCGATCTATTTACAATATTAGCTCCAGGACATCATTACGCGAGAAATTTAAAGAAATAGGTGTATTAACGGCTGTTTCACAATATATTTATGATAATATAATCTTTATACAAAAGAATATTAAAAACTGTTCTATCAATGCTGATGTACATACTATTAATACAAGAAATAAGAATAAACTTGTAACCCCCAGTTTCCGTTTGCATACGGTAAATAGAACGTTTTTGGGCAATGGTATACGCATATATAATAAGATACCGGAAAATATAATCAATTTACCATTTTCAAAATTTAAAAATATTATTAATACTAAATTAATAAATAAATCATACTATTCATTAAAAGAGTGCTTTTTAGAGAGAAACGCCTGGAGTTAGGCTCGGGTTCCATCATAGGACGCTAATTACTGTCAATAACAGCATTGTAAATGTGTTTATTTGAAAAGAGCAACTATGCGAGTTTCTTGCCGTTTCTTCTCGCTAGAAGCTGCTTTCCGAAACGGTGGTAGTATTTGATTATTGACGATTCAAAAACGCTTCATTGTGAAGTTTACTTGATTTGATTTGATTTGAATAAAATTGTGTATAAGTGAAGTAATAAACATTCTTTCTTATTAATTAATTGTAGTGTTTGGTTTTGACTGCTATAAATGTTTGGCCGTTAAAACTTTTAAAATATAATAGTGTGAATGTTAAGGATTTATATTTGGGTATTGACTTTTTTAAATTACGTATTATAATAAATAGTTGCGTGTGACGTGTTTTCATTGAGAGATTTTTAAAATTATTTTCGTGTGTGCTAACTTTATTACGTAAAATTGATTTTTCGAAGTGTTAATGTATTTAGTATTTTGAGAATTATTTTATTTATTTAAAATACTTTATTGCACAACGCATTACACGACAATGGGTAACAGAGAGACAAAAACAACAAATGGTGCGCAAAGGCGGTCTTATCGCTTATAGCGATCTCTTACAGACAACCTTTGGTGACAGAAACTTAAGACGAGAGAACAGGTAAGTGCAAATAGAATTAAGAGATGATAATAATTTAAGTAGACTAATATTACAGTATAATAATAAACTACACACAACTACATCCAAATAATACACATATAATAATATATATTAATATATTATATATCAAAATATATATATAATTATAACTACATATTATTTCATACTTACATACATTCTTGGGATTTGGACAGATAATAGTTTTTCAAGCGATGTTTAAAGATGGACAAGGATTTTGATTGCCGAATATCGTTGGGTAGTGCATTCCAAAGTTTACGGTTTTCACAGTAAAAAAGATACTGTAAGTTTGTGTCCGGCTGCAGGGCGTTACAAGCTTATTATCGTTACTAGAACGCAGGTTGAGTATACTGTCACACCCAAGAAATTTAAAACGTTCTTTCAGGTAAGGTGGTGTATGTTCAACATATAGCAAAGAGTAAATAAGAGATAAGGCGTGCAAATTTCGTCGAAGCCTGATTGGCAGCCACTTTAACTGAGACCGATACTGCGAGACATGATCGAATTTACGCAGACCAAAGATAAATCTAATGGCTAAATTCTGCAGTCGTTCTAATTTGTTTAGAAGGTTCTCAGTTAAGTCAGTGTAGCAGGCGTTGGCATAATCCAATATTGCAAACAGGAACGAATTGGCTTAGTTGATCTTATTGGCAGTAGATTTTTCCATCGCCTTAAAAAACCAATGATGGCATACATCTTACGGCTCATTTCTGCAACCTGAGGGACCCAGGAAAAGGAAGCATCCAGAATTAGCCCAAGATTTTTAACCGTTTCTTGCAGTGGTAATATGTGGCCATCAAACATTATTGGAGGTAGATTTTTGTCTTTAATCCTCGACAGAAGCTTAACACTGCCAAAAACAGCTACCTGTGACTTCCTCGGATTCACTTGGAGCCCGTAAGATCTACACCATTCACAGATTTTTGCCAAATCATTATTCAACGTTGCAACAGCCTTGTCGATACCGTCCGCAGGAGCGGTAACATAAATTTGAAGATCATCAGCATATAGATGATAGGAGGAAGAGATAAGTGTGGAGAGAGTATTGATGAAGATAGAAAAGAGAAGGGGAGACCACCTTGCGGGACACCAGAAGGAATATCTAAATAAGTCGAGAACTTACCATTCGCCTTTATGCATTGCTGTCTATTTAATAGGTAAGAGCGAAACCAATCTACAGCAGTAGGATCTATGTTTAGAGATCTTAGGATTGCCAAACATATATCGAGAATATTACAAACGTGCCTTGTTTGAACACTACTTAATACTCGTTAGTCATTTATCGTATAGTAAGTTATGGTTAACACGCGTGCACAACGGTCGAATATGATGAGTGATGTCGAGATGGAAAGCGAATCCTTGCTGCCGCCCCAGGGTAGGTCGGCTGCAGGACTTGTGTCTACGGAGAACGTTGCGCCCGGCGCGCTTTCGAGCGTCGACGCAGCGCACGTGGCGCCACAACCGCATTCTTCGCATGTGCCGCGCGCGCATCCACCCCAACAGGGTGAGCCAACGGGGACTCCTGTACCACCGACATCTGTTGTAATCACGGACCAGCAGCTAAGTGTGATTTTGCAATCGTTACGTATGCCGCCGATTACACCGCTGCCATCTTATGGTGCTCATACGAACTTCGCGAACTGCACCGCATTTGATGGTTCCGGTGATATTGAACCTTTTATTGACTCTATCACGATTTACAAAGACTGTGTAAACATAGACGATGATATAGCGTTGAAAGGACTTCCAATGTTATTAACTGGTTTCGCTGCAACATGGTTTTTCGGTGTTAAACATAACGTTTTTACCTGGCACGACGCACTGTTACTGTTGAGACAGACTTTCGTTACACGAATACCGCCACATTAGATATATCGCAAGATATTCGAGAAACAACAGGGTGAAGAGTCAGTAGATATATTTGTTTGTAAAATTAGAGCCTTATTTGCACAATTACCACATAATAGTTTAGGTGATACAGTACAGTTAGATATGGTGTATGGTCTTCTTCATAAAAGAATAAGGGAAAAACTACCCCGAAATTCTTTTTCGTCGTTTGCTCATCTGTTAAGTGAGGCACGCCGCTTGGAGGAGTTCTTCGAAGAGGGACATAGTCACCGCAGAGCGCCGATTGTGACCATGATTTCTGATTCGATCTTACCATCCCCTTACGCACCTACCATATCAAAGACGTCTAGTAACAGACCTAAGTGTATATTGCAAAAAATTCGGACACACAAAAGAGGATTGTAAAAGGCTAAAAGACAAGGCTCTAGTTGAGATTCCAAAGACAGAAGAATTGCCTGAGCGACCTAAAGTCACCTGTTTCGGATGTGGTG
Source organism: Vanessa cardui (assembly GCF_905220365.1). NCBI lineage: Eukaryota > Metazoa > Arthropoda > Insecta > Lepidoptera > Nymphalidae > Vanessa > Vanessa cardui. The sequence goes on from NC_061153.1 coordinate 12,653,179, forward strand.
CACCAGGAGTGGTACGATCGAATTGTCCTACATGTAGAGAAAATAAAGTATAGTTCAATCTCACACATTGAATGAATTTCAATCATTGTCCGCGACGTTTGATAACATAAATTCTCGTGTTCGCCCCGTGATTAAAATTGAAGTTCTTCAATCATTCTCTCCTCGGACCCTTGTTTGAGTATAGACGTGTATTTTGTTTGTTCTTGATTTATTTTTTCTTGAAAAATTAAAACTAGCGAAATAAATAGTGGAATAAAATTAGGAGTGCATAAACTGCTGCAAGTAAACTGATTCTATATGCATAAGTGAGATGTGCTGTTTTTGTAAATTTGCACCCTATCGTTACGTGAATAAGAGTGATTATTGTGGTTTCTGCTAATTCCAACTTATCATATCGTTCAAGTGATTGAAATCAAGATCTATTTAGAAACACTTTAAGGGTGTAATTCCACTGCCGTCTGCTTGCAGTAACCATATCTTTGCGTTGCTGCGGCCCTGGTACTTTACTCGAATATGACAAGCCGAGCGAAGTCTCCGTCCCCCGCTACTCCCCCCGTCGTGGCTCGCCCAATGCATCATTGTGACTCCGATCCGGCGTTAAATGCGAATACCGACAAGGATGTAAAAATTACGACCGAAGCGCAAGTTTGATGGTAATAATGATAATAAATCGTTTTTAGCGGAGATGCGCATGATGTTTTTATCTTTTTCAAGGGAACAGGATAAAAAATATCTATAATTCAAGACTCAATAAATGATATAAGGACACAAAACGCGGATATTATGAAAAATATTGAATTTTTATCACAGGAATATGACGAAATTAAAAACAAATTGTACATGTTTGAGGCTGAGCGAAAGGAACACCTAGCATATATTTCTACTCTCGAAAATAAAATCGAAAATATTGAAAAAAAGGCCCTAAGCTCGTGTGTCGAGATACGTAATATCACCAAACAAAAACAAAATGAAACAAAGAACGACTTAATTGAGATTCTTTTAAACGTGAGCTCTAAACTATCACTGAATATTCAATCCTCGAACATCAAGGATATATATCGCTCATACTCAAAAACCGAGGCCTATAAACCGATTGTTGTAGAATTTACAAGTTGGTTAATAAAAGAAGATCTCCTTTCGCATTTGAAAAAATATAATAAAGTGAACAACGGTCGGAGATTTAATACAATGAACATCAACATGGCTGGGCCCTCGCGACCAATCTATATGTCGGAGCTATTAATCAGAAAAAATAAAAGACTTTTTCTTGGCGCGAGATTTTGCAAAAACACACGAGTATTCCTTTTGTTGGACTTCCCGCGGATCTATATACCTACGTAAACAAGAGGGTGCATCAGGCAGCATCGCATCGACTCGGAAGAAGACCTCTCAAAATTAAAGTCAATTGCTGTATGACTAGAAAATAATATTTTTTCGATAACTTTAAACTATCACAATATTGTAAATTGTTACTGTTCTTCTAATTTATGCATGTGTTTTAATGCTACAGTTTATGTTATTTTTATGTCATTTATAACTTTTATTTTAATTTCAAGAAAATCATACTCTTCTAAAAATGAAATAATATATCTACACATTTATACTCTATACACTATAGTACATTAAACTGTTTTATACAAATACCGACACATTTTAACACACAATATAACACACGAACATTTTTGCAACTTAACTATGACTTATAGCAGCCTATTGAACTTATCTTATATATTTTTTTTACGCACCACTGTTTCACTCTTTTGAGTATATTGATTGAATTGGATATGAAGTACAATTTTGTTTCTATTGATGTAATAAATTGTGGACTTTTTACTAGGTATAATAATCTTTTGTCAACCTTAGTTAGAAAAATATTCTGGTGCCAAGCTTTAATAGCTGTTAACTCACCTTACGTTAAATTAAAATTTTTAATTTATAGTCCTGGATTTTGATTGGAACAATATTAACTCTGATCTCCAAAATTTAGGAAACATGATTGCTTGTCAATGTGAAGCCGAAATGTGTACTAATTACATTACTGAAAATACGAACTCCTTTAAAATATTTCAAATGAATATACGCAGCATCAACTCAAATTACGATGGACTTCTAGTCCTATTGAAACGCATTAACGTACAGCTAGATATCATTGTCTTGACTGAGTGTTGGCTTAAGAATATTGATCAAATACCTACTATAAGTGGTTATACGGCTCACTCTTCGAAAAATTATAATAATCGTAGTGACGGGGTCATTCTGTATGTTAGAAACGAACTCAATTATACTATATCTCATCCAAATTTAACTGACGCAACTTCTTTAATATGTAATTTTAATGATCAATTCTGTCTCATAGCTATATATCGGTCCCCCTCTTTTAATCGAATCGACAATTTCATGAACAGTCTTACTACCTTATTTTATAATAATAATAATAATAATAAAGATTTATTGGTCAAGTTGCACAACAACACAATAACAATCTTATTCACATATAAAAACAGTATAAAAAACACAATAAATTAAAATTACACAAAAAAAAAAATTAATATTATAATAGAAAAAGGGAAGAAAAAAAAATTGTGCTGCAGTACAACAATACCAAATGGAGATTCGCTCAGTAAAAGAAGAAGCATCAATGATGCTTCTAAACTGATTTTCAGCGGTCTCCAGAAGGTATGCGCTGACAGCTGTGACACAAAAAAAAATAGTAATAAAAGTAATACAAAGCAAATCTAAACACTAAAAACAAGCAAAAAAAAATTCTTACAATAATATAACGAAAGTAATTAAAAAAAATAAAATAATAATAATAATAAAATGATAACAATAATAACAATAAACAGTCCTAGCGGAACGCTGTGCGAGTGAGATATCTACATGAGATAGAAGCAACTAAACGGCAATTTTAATTTAGAGAAAAAAATTATATATAACAATAACAATGTAGACTTAATGTTCCATCTCACTCTCAGTCTGAGCGTCACCTTTAGCGCTGAGCTGTCGTGCGTACTGCTCGTCCGCACTAAATAATTATAATTATCGTTTATTATAGGCACAACTTGTAATTAAAAATAAAATAGCAACAATGACAAGTAATAGGAAAAAAAAAAAAGAAAAACAGACATCGCAATGGTAAGTCAATATTTTTTGGATTACATATGATAAGATCATAACTTAGGCTTTTCAGTTGTATTATATTTCTCTGGTCCAAGTCCTTTACTTTTTATTTATTTATATTCTAGGCTCTCAAGTGTAAGTGATCAAAAACAATACTATACGGAGAATACTAATGTTAGACAGAAAGTTAACGCCAAGAAGATTTAAACCTGTGGAAGAATATTAAATATCCAATACAAAAAAAAAAAAAAATTGGAGTCGGAGATTGTGTTTAAAACTACAATAACAACAACAACCGGTCACTGAGCGCTGGCATGACTCATTCCAAGTGCTATCGGGCCGCAAACAGACAGGTACCTACTCTTACTATTAATCGTATTCCTAAAGAAAAATAAACATACTTAGTGTATTATAACAATTACATTCTGTTAAAATTTATTTTCATAATTTATATCAATTTTTAAATACTGAATACCTACACACGAGTACATACTATAACATAACATATATACATATATATATACATACTCATAATAGAACAATTATTTAAAAAATAAATAAATAAAAAATAAAAATAATAAATGAGTATCTAGTATCCTCATTCAGTTTTTTGTTTATCTAGCAAGTATTGTTTATATTTACTTTTAAATGTTGAAATTGTTTTCAGGTCCCGCAAAGGAGGTGGAAGATCATTCCAGCACTTGGTGGCGTTATACCTGAAGCTGCCTCGGAACGCTGCAGTTCTGTGCTGGGGCATTTTTAGCATAAACAGTGACGCTCGCGTGACATGTTCATTACTGTTCCTTTTTAACCATTGTAGTTTGTGGTATAGGTAAGGAGGAATCTGATATTTAATAACACCAAAAAGTAACGATGCAAAGTGTAGTTGTCTACGATAATTCATTTTTAAAATATTGGCACTATTTAGAAAAGGCGTAACATGAGTACGAGGTGGAATATTGAAACAGTACCGTGCGCATGCATTCTGCACTCGCTGTATTACCTTTTTAGTGCGTGCAAGTAAGCGGGGCCCTATAACTGCGTCAGCGTAGTTAAACTTAGACAAAATTAAGGCCTCGCATAGTTTGATACGGACATTCGTTGAAATTGAGTCTCTTATACGATAAAGGATCTTTAATCTATAAAAACAAGTTTTAGATATATTATTTATATGATTTTCAAAGCGAAGCCTTTCGTCCATTAGTACAACTAGATTACGTGCCTCGGTTACCCTTTCAATATGTTCACCTCTTATCTCTACTTTAGGGTTATAAATGTTAACTAATTGTATTTGACGATCTGTGCCAAAAATCATGTATTTTGTCTTGGCCGCATTTATAGTCAAAGTGTTTGACTCCGACCATTTGGAGATACGGTCTAAGGCCTGCCCAAGCTTGTGCAAAGCTAAACTTATCTCACTTGGTTTAAATGATATATACAATTGTTGTATATCGTCCGCGTACATCTGAAATTTACAATTCTCTATTTTGTTTACTATGTCTGATATGTAGATTATAAAAAGAATAGGGCCCAACATGGATCCCTGCGGTACGCCCCTGTTTACCTGGCTACAGACAGATTTATCAGCATTACCATCCTCACGTCCTATTTCTACATATTGAGTGCGATCGGACATATAACTTTTGAACCACTCTACAGCTTCTGAGCTAAAACCATAGTATGCTAATTTTGAAAGTAATAGAGTGGTGTTTATGGTATCAAAAGCTCGCGAGTAATCGAGAAGCACAAGGATAGTCGCCTCCCCCCTGTCCTGAGCAGATAGGATATCGTCCACTACATAAGCAAATGCGGTTGTAGTACTCCTTTTCTTTCTAAACCCAGATTGTTCTGAAGGCAAAATATTGTTCAGTTCGAGATAGTCCCTTAATTGATTGCAAACTACTTTCTCAAGAACTTTAGACAAACAAGGCAGGATGCTAATAGGGCGTAAATCCTTTAGTTCTGTAGGGTTACTTTTCTTTGGTATGGGCTTAATTATGGACTTATGCCATTGATTAGGATAAATACTAGTTGTTATTGATTTATTTATGATTTTTGTAATTAATTGAATTGAATAAGGAAGCGTAGGTAATAACATATCAAGTGAGATGCCATCAGATCCGATGGCGTTAGTATGCAATGACTTGATATGTCTGAATATGTCAGTCTCTGTAACAACATTTATATTAAATATTGAATGTCCAAATTTATGCGTTAGAAAGAAATCAATATCCGATTGGAGAACAATGTTTTTGTTTATTCACATACATATCAAAGTATGCCTTTTTTTCATTTTTTATTGCCTGATTCACTAAATTCTTTAATTGTTTATAGTAACTGAGATGAACATCGCTTTTATTTTTAGTTGCACGTGTGTGCGCACTGTCCCTAAGTTTCATCATAAACTTGATGGTAGCGGTGATCCACGGGTATTACCGATTTTTGATGCTAATACATTTAAGAGGTGCTAAAGTATTATAAACACGAAGCACTATCTTGTTAAATTCCTTCACCATATCATTAACATTTTCAAGTTCAGCAATGCACTCCCAATTAATTAACGCTAGATTCCTATCCAACTCATTCCAGTCAATAGCTTTAATGTTGTAATACATATGCTTTTAGAGTGAAATACATCTTTGTCGATACTAAGCTCGCAAGAAATGAAAGAGTGGCTACTTAATGTACTAATATGTTCAACCCATACCCGGCATATACTTGTATCTGAGCAAATTAAGTCAATTAGGGTCTCGCTATGGTTTGTAAAATGCGTCGGTTCAGTAACATGTTGAGTTAAGTTAAAAAAAGATAAAAAATCAGTGATCATATTGTAATTAACGTGATTATTGTTAAGAAAATTAATGTTAAAATCGCCCATTATTATTAGATGATCGCGCCATGTAAACGTACTCAGAGTCTCATACAGGGCATCGAAGAATGTATGCACGCTTAACCATGGAGGTCTATAGGCTGTACCTATTACGATTTGCTTGCCTTTGATTTTAATTCCTATCCACATCTGCTCAACGGACGAGGGAGGATGAGTAAGAGTGCGTACAGTTAAACCCTGCCTTATATAAAATCCTACTCCGCCACCGCGTGCTCGTACCCCTGGTGGCCTTGGTATATGTCGAAGATTATAACCTGCAATGTTAGGCGCACGCCCGTCTTCGCCTGCTTTTAACCACGTCTCGTTAAGGCCTAATATGTCTACTTTGTGTCTTTCTACGGTAACAATGAGTTCCTCATGATTAGTCCCAAGAGACCCAGGATTTATAAAACCAACTTTTAAGTGTCGTGGATTAATCATTTAGAACCAAAAAATATTATATATATATATATGTATATGTGTAATTACTTGATGGCAAATTGAATGCAATATGCAGGAACAAGTTTCAACATTAATTTTAAAGCAGACTATAACAACATTACTTTGAATTATTGCAATGTTGACTTCCAAGCAGGATACATTAATTGAAATAATTGTATTTAATTAACATGACGTTGTATTTTTTAAATGTTAAAAAAGAGTAACTACTGAGTTTCTTGCCGGTTTTTCTCGGTAGAATCTACTTTCCGAACCGGTGGTAGCTTCACTTAATTGTAAAATGACGATTCAAAAGTGCTTATAAAAGCCTACTTGAATAAAGTTTATTTTGATTTTGATTTTTTTTGCAGATAGATTAAATTTTATTGTTATTGATTTTATATTAGATGTTACGCGTTTTAAACAGTTTTCGAATTTAATTCCATGAACTATAATACAAGAATATATTCCAAGAAATATAATACAAGCTGTACCTAAACCAATGCACAGAAAAAGTGTCTATACTTAATATTGCTTTTAAGTAGTTAAAGTAACTAATTAAAAAAAACAAAAAACAATATTTGTGAGTCCATAAACAAATAGTTAAATTTAAAACTCAAATAGACGCTTGACCAAAAACCGTCATTAAGTCTTCCTCCGAGCGTATCCTGTGTGCTGCTGTTTCCTTGCTACGCCGTGCATATATACGTCCCCCGCGGGTCCATACATAACGCCAGCCGTTCTTATGGCCCTTGCTTTAAAGAAAAGGAACCGGTTTGCTCGCGTCAGCCGCTCGTTGATGTAGAATCGCTTCGGTTCCTTATCTATTTCGAAACCCGATGAATCCGCCCCGCGGCGCGCAGTAGTTGTTCGCGGAGCGCGCGACGCGCCAGCCGTACGACTATGGGGCGCGGCCTTAGTCGTTCACTGTTCTCCACGTGAGCCGGTCGCGGGCCGGAGCGTTCGACGTAAACAACATCCTTCTCATCAATTTGCACGCCTATTTTGCAAGCTACCAGCCCCAAAATATGCGGCAAATTCTCTCCTGCTCGTTCCGTTATGCCTGTTATCTCGACGTCATTTGTCAAGCACGATTGATCACGGTCATTTAGCTCGGACTTCAGATGCGCAATTTCCTCCAGGAGGCCGGTATTCGGATTCGACATGGATGTATCCTCAAGCCGAGACAGTCGTATCTCTATGCTGTCGACTCGCTTGCCTACTTCCGACATTGTATTTTTTAGATAATTGTAGTTCCTGTCGAAAGGAAGACACCTCATGTGTCACCGCCACCAGCTCATTGCGTAGCAATTTGATTTGCTCCAACAGTGTATTGGCAACTTCTGCGTCCTCCTTGAGTGTCAGCAATAACGGGAAATCAGTGTCTGGCTCATTTGTCCCACTCATGGATATCGAGGCAGTGACCGAGGCAGGTGAGCATGGCTTCGGCTTACAGCTCTTGCATATCCATTTCGGTGCCTTAGAATCGGAGCTTTTATTGACGGCACAAGTCCGATGAAATAAAAAGGAACAGCGAACACATTTTACCGTAATGTTGTCTTAAATTTTCGCGATTATTACACATTTAAATAAAACTAATTATAACGGATGAATCGCGTATATTAATTATTTTTAAACATCCCGACGTTTCGAGCACTTTGCAGTGTTCGTGGTCACGGGTAGACGCAATGCAAAGTGCTCGAAACGTCGGGATGTTTAAAAATAATTAATATACGCGATTCATCCGTTATAATTAGTTTTATTTAAACATTTTACCGTATCAGCCAACGCAAGGAACTTTCCACAGCTATTACATTTGTTTGCCATTTTACTGTGTTAATCCAGTTACCGTGTTTTGTTTTTAGACGCCAATTATAAAGTTATTATTAAGGAAAAATTGTTAGTGAACGTAGGAATAGTGCAAAAAATATACGTGAGCTGCTACACTTTGCATAAGGTGGGTACGCAAACAGCTGACCGTCACTTCGTGCTATTAGATGTTAATTTATAACACTTCCCTATATAAATAGTTTCTAATAACACTATCACTACTTTAAGATATATATACTTTAAGATACACTGTATATGAGTTTAATAAAGTTTTTATATCGCAATTACTTGTTTTATTATTTTCTAATACGAACAACCATAAAAATCTTGTTGTTGTGACATAAATATACATATTGCTCCATTAAGTAAAGACAATCGTTCGCATGAATACTTAGATCTCATTAGCAGTCATCGATTCTTGCCAACTCATTACCTTCCTACCCATGACTAAAGCTGTATTGACCATGTACTAATAAAAGCTCAACTTAAATGTACGACTCTTGTATTAGATCCATTTGTTACTGACTATTCTCCAGTTCTCGTTTGCCTTGACTTTAAAATTCCTAGTCAGCATATTCCAAAAAATCGCTATTGCACTGACTATACATGCGTCAAAAAGTGCATAGATTAATTAAATTTTAGTGATTTAATACATTCTCAGGACCCTAATATTGCAGCAAACACTTTAGTTGATACCCTAAGTAACATTATTGAGACAAATACTAAAACTGTTCGTACGCCAAGGAGGAAAATAGTAATTAAGCACTGGATCACTCCAGGGCTTCTTAGATGTATTAGACATCGAGACCGGCTTCACAGAAAGTATAAAAAATCACCTGATAATGAAATATTAAGAACAACATACTATAGATAAAATTTTTTTTGCAATAATCTTTTAAAGCGACTCAAACTCAATTACGAAAAGAATTAATTTAGAAAAGCTAAAAAGAATACAAAACAAACTTGGCAGGTTATTAAAAATGTAACAAATATAGCTCAATCACCATCTCCCCCAATAGAACTTTTACAACTCCAGTCAAACCCAGAAACTTCCCTTAATTATATTAATAAATATTTTGTTGAGATAGGAAGTAAACTTGCGACTCAGATACAAGCTCAACCAAATTTTCCCTTGATGAAAGACACACATCTAACCTCCTCCCCTGTGAACTCTTTTGCTTTTTTACCGGTTGATCCGAAAGAAGTAGAAACCACTATTATAAATTTAAAAAGTAGTGCAGTTGGTTGGGATGGGATCCCGATTTCCATTTTAAAATCTAGTCGTACTGCATTGGCTCCAGTAATCTCTAAAATCTGTAACCTCTGTCTTACTAAGGGTGTATTTCCTAATTGCTTTAAAAAGGCATTAGTTATTCATATCTATAAGCAGGACGATAAAAACAGTGTCAACAATTACAGGCCTATATCAATGCTTTCGGCCCTATCTAAAATCTTAGAGGAAATTAGTAATAAAAGGTTAGTTAATTATTTAGAATCACATAATCTCTTATCACCGAATCAATATGGCTTTCGAAAAGGTAAATGTACCGAAGACGCTGCACTTGACTTAACGGAATTTGTTACTAGGTCATTAGACCAGAAATTAAAATGTATCGGCATATTTTTGGACTTATCTAAAGCTTTTGACACTGTTTCTATTCCCCTGCTCCTTTCAAAACTAGATAAAATGGGAATCCGGGGCTTTACGCTGGATATTTTCAAAGATTATTTGTCTAATCGTACTCAGCTAATTAAAATAAATGAATTTCGAAGCGATGAAATGCCTCTTACCTATAGGGTCCCCCAGGGTAGCATTCTTCGTCCCACGTTATTTCTCGTATACATAAATAGTCTATGTCGACTTTGTATTCCTAACTGCAAAATTATAACCTATGCTGATGATACAGTCTTGCTCATCACATGGGATACCTGGGAAAATACTTTCAGCAATGCTGAACATGCTCTAAAACTGGTATCAGAATGGTTGTATGAGAATTTATTGAGCTTAAACATCAACAAAAGTAAATTCCTCACCTTTTCGTCATCCAGTCCTTCTCTACCTGATGCTCATAAATGTATTTTAAAAGCACACAACTGTGACTCACTAAATTCTATCAACTGTTCTTGCCCTACTGTAGAGTTTGCTTCTAATATAAAATATCTTGGACTACAAATTGATAACACTTTGTCTTGGAAATTACACATAACTAATCTAACTACCAAAATAAGAAAACTAGTATATATATTCAAAAATCTCAGAGCTTCCGCGGAAAGATCTACTATCTTCATGGTATATTATGCTATAGTTCAATCTTTGCTTATGTATTGTATTACAGTATGGGGAGGAAGCAATAAAACATCCTTGTTATAGCTAGAAAGAACTCAAAGGTCTATATTGAAAGTGTCATCACTTTCAATATAGACCTAATAGATCCTATAGATTTCCGAATAACGAACTATATAATGATTGCAAGGTGTTATCCGTTCGACAGCTATCTATTTATGAAACTGTTTTACGCAAACACAATACCCTAACTTATGTTGATAATAGTGATAAAAGGAGAGTAGATATTATATTCCAGATAGAAAAGTACAGAAGTTAACTTGCAGGAAGGCATTATTATATTATTAGCTCCAGATTATACAATAAAATTAACAAACTTATAAATATATATCATCTTAATAGAAATAAGTGTAAAAAAGTATAAAAAGAATGGTTGCTAGTAAAATCTTACGACGAAACTGAAAAGCTGCTTGAAGTCTTAGGTTCCTAGTAGACTCAAACACACCCACCCACAACATGCACACTCCCCCCCCTCTACACACACACACACACACACACACACATACACACACACACACACACACACACACACACACATATCTCAAATATACGCATGCTCAATTTTACACACACCTACTACTAATTTTATTTTACTATACTAGTTACTAGTTATATTCTAAGTTAAAGCTAACGATACGCTTGGCATATACTATATTGTGTAGGCTTTTTTTCGCTATTTCACTTTTGTCAACTTGGTAAAATGAATCCTTTGTAACAGGAGAGTACTGTCGCCTGAAATACAAGTTTATACCTAGCTCAGGGACAGTAGATTCTATTTGCATATACCTTTTACCTTTATGCATTGTAATCAGATGTCAATGTCTATACAATTGTGATGTGTTTTGAATAAATAAATAAAATATAAAAAAAGTTTATGGTGCTAGTGGTAAGGTATTAGTTCACACAGGAGCTAAGCACTGTATAGGTAGTGTTAGCTTAAGATCATTGTTAGTTAAGAATAGTCATAAGTTTGATTATGTATTTACTGAATTGAAATATGCCGATGGTCGCGTTTGTGCGCACAATGTTGAACTCGCACACGATAGTGTCACCGTTCGTGGAGAAGCGCGGGTCGTTGATTTTATAATGTTCCCAGATGCAACTGATAGTTTGTTGGGTATGAACTTTATTCAGGACACTGGTATGATATTGGACTTCGACCGTAATATATTGTATCTTAAATACGATCGGACGCCATAACCTCTTGAATTTAAATGTAGACCTTCACCGCTAATCAGCTGTTCGTCTGTAGGTCTACGAGACGATGAAGGTACTCATTTAAATTTAGAACAACAACAGAAGCTTTCCGACCTCCTGAATGTCCACGAAGATATTTTTGCTCCAGGGGGAGAGCCGACACAGTTCGCAGTGCATCGTATTGACACAGGAGATGCTGCACCGATTGCTAGTCCACCGTGAATCAAACCACCAAAAGGAATCCTACTGTCCTCAATATTGCGACGTACAAAAAATTGCGAAATCTCTGCAATAGGATGTGTAGAGATGCTAAACGCCGTTTCATCCACGACTCCATCGATAAACTGACTACTTCACAAATGTGGAGATTTTTTAAATCCTTAGGCGTGGGTAATCCCTCAAATCTTCTCAACATTCATTTGATCTGAATTCTCTAAATAAACATTTTTCTACTCCCCCTTTAACAATTTCAGCCTCTACGAAGGCTGAAACATTGTTATAGATGGCGAACGCCATCACGTCTGATTGTATTCCTTTTAATTTTCATACAATCATAGAGAGCGAAGTCAAAAGAAGCATCACGTCTATCACTTCCAAGGCGGTTGGTAATGACAAAATTAGTCGGGATATGTTAATACCTGTCCTTGACTCTTTAAACCCTGTTATTACTCACATTATAAACTTTTCCTTTGAATCCAATACCTTTCCAACAGTTCGGAAGTTAGCACACGTGATTCCTTTACCTAAAATATCAAATCCCTCTTCAATTTCACAATTTCGTCCCATCTCTATTTTGCCTATCCTATGAAAAATCCTTGAAGACGTTGTACATAAATAAATGTCAGAGTTCCTAACACATAATCATCTCCTTAGTCCTTTTCAATCCGGTTTCCGTTCCGGTCACAGTACTTTCACCGCACTGCTTAAAGTCACTGAAGACATTCGCTTTGCTATGGACGAAAGAGAGTTTACTATTCTCATTTTGCTCTATTTTTAGCAATGCCTTTAATTCAGTCGACTTTGATGTATTGCTTGGTATCCTTCGCTCATTTAACTTTGCTCAGCCTGTGATTGATTGGTTCCAATCTTATCTTCGTGGTCGTCGGCAGATGGTAAAGTCTGATGAGGCTTCCTCGGACTGAACTGATCTCTCTGCTGGAGTTCCGCAAGGCGGCGTACTTTTTCCTCTTCTGTTTTCAATCTTCATTAATGAAATTACCAAAGTTATTTCTTCTCACTACCATCTCTGTGCAGACGATTTACAACTTTATAGACACGCCACCATATCAAATAAATCTGTGTTCGACTATATATGATATAAATTATGATCTTGCAAAAATTAAAAACTGGGCTGCATCCTTTGGGCTTCTTGTTAATCCCTTGAAGTCGAAGACATTGATAATAGTTACCGGACAGTTACGTAGCAAGATTAATTGGGATATTGTACCATCAGTTGTCTATGATGGAACTCAAATCGGATATAGTGACCAAGCTTGTAATCTGGGAGCTCAGGTTAACGAAGTCAGTAAACGTGTCCATTTCTCTCTGCATTCTCAAAAACTTTTGCAGAATTTCCTTCCTTTCAAAACAAAAATTTTACTTGCACAATCCCTTCTTCTTCCCATCCTGGACTACGCTGATGTTTGCTATCTTGATGCGAAAGAAGAGCTACTTGACAAACTAGATAGACTTCAAAATTTGTGCATTCGTTTCATTTACGGTCTGCGCAAATTTGATCACATTTCTCAATATCGACGTCAGTTAAAGTAGCTTCCTATCCGACCTCGCCGGAGCTTGCACATATTATCGCTTTTTTTTTAATATATTAAACCATGGTAGCCCTGATTACCTACATGAGCGTTTTCTGTTTTGTCCTGCTCGTGAAAGACCAGTACGCGCATGTGTGGCGTCGAGAACTCTTGAGGTACCATTTTTTAATACTACTTCCTCGTTATGTTAACTCGTTTTCCGTTGTTGCCGCTCGCCTATGGAACTCTCTTCCAGATAATATTTTCCATAATAATGTTACAATAAGATCGTTTAAAATCAGAGTCAAGCAACACTTTCTTTCCACTTAATTTATATGTATGTATTTATATTTTTTTGTATCTATGTAAGTTGAATGTATATTTTTAGCAATCAGAAGGAAAAATAATGAATAAAAAAAACAATTGAAACAACCTATAGCTAATTTATTTAAAAATAATCTTAATTTTTAACACTAATTCAAAATATTGAGCAATCACAAACGACCGTTAATGTGAGATATGTATGACAAACACATAAATAAACACAAAACCACAATTATAAATAAACGATCTTACTGCTAAGTAGTGACAGTACCGACACTCTTACCGACCGACGACTGATGACAAAGTGATCTGCAGTCTATCGAGCGGTCGTTTTTATACGAGTCGGAAGGTACGCCAACTACCCGCAATAAGTTCGGTTTATACACTCCTGATCGTGCGTCGTCCTCGACTGCACCTGAGACCTCTCTATCGGAAGTGCTGGTAGTCACGGTGAAAGTTCGGTCGTCACTTTCTTCAGATCTGGTCCCGTCAGTAGAAGCACGAGAAGGCTTACCCATAACGTCAGAGTTGCGTCATTACAACTCAGCTAATTCCTTAGTATGTTACACGCTTAAAACGTGTCTGCAGGACATAAGTCCACTACAAAATAAACATTTTGTCTGCAAGGTGTAGGTGTAGCCTAATACACATTAAAAATGTGTCTGCCAGGCACATAGCCCAATACACATTAAAAATGTGTCTGCCAGGCATGTAGCCCAATACGCATTAAAAATGTGTCTGCCAGGCATATAGCCCAATACACATTAAAAATGTGTCTGCCAGGCTAATGCCTCATGCGTACTCAGTGAATACGACTACCGGGAAAACACCCATTGCGCATACACAGTACACGAATTCCGGGATAACACCCATTGCGCATACACAGTACACGACTTCCAGGATTACACCCGAAGCGCATACACTGTACGCGACTTCCAAAACCAGGCACTCCAGGACATCAGCCTCCGGGCTGCACCAACCACCCTTTCCACCAGTTCAAGCAAGCACCCGCTTTACACTCACACGCACATATTCTCAGTACACGTGTTACTAAAACATAAAAAAAAATATTATTGTGGTTGAAAGTTACTATCAAAAAAAAAAGTAGCAGAACTCTCGGGACACCATTCGCCTTTCCAGTGTACCACATACTGAGCTGCAGCCTGAGTTGTTTTGCCTCAAGCTCCATTTAATAACTTTAGCTCGTATCGATCACTTGGTAACACTTTAACTACGCGGTATGGACCCCTCATGGCTCGATAGAGGTCTATGCGGGCTTACATGAGACATATCTTTGCATGTGTGAATCGGTACCCATAAAAGCATGTTTCACTCTAAAATAACAACAATAAAAACACGGACGTGTATGCCTCGCAGACATAACATACCACACGAACCACGACTAGTCAGTCAATAATAATAATAAATAATCTTTATTCACATAAAAAGTTACAAAGTATAATGAAGTCCCTGATTTCTGAGCTAAGCTCAAAGACCTGTATTACAGAAATCAGTGTCCTCTCTCATATTTTAGTGTCATATCGTTCTATGTAAATAAAAATAAATGATAAATAATTATTTCTTACTGATGTATATTTCTTATTTTATTTATTTTGTTATACAAATAAACTGCTTTAAAATCATGTTGTCGTTTGGCTGAAGCTGTTCGACATACAGTAGCGTGCAAAAGTTTTGGGCCATCCTATTTTTTATAAATATTACACAGCAATACGAAGGTAAAATAAATAAAAACAGTCGATTATAACAGATATTTATTTATTTTCGAAAATAACGATTTATATACATTGATATTATTCTCAAATAGCATTTTTTTTTTTCAAAATATTTCTATTAATAACTGTTCAACATATCGGGTCACACGTTATTATGTAAATAAAAAATCAAAAACCAAAATTAACAAAGGTGAATTAAGGATAAATGTTTTCTATTTAATTATTTGACTTAATACTTTGTTGCCGTGCCCTTGGCAGCGATGACTGCAGCGCACCGACGAGGCATTGAGTCAATTAACTGTGAGATTAGGTCTTTTGGCAAATTTTCCCATTCTTTTCGCAAATGATTCCACAATTCCGTCTTATTGGAGTGATTTTCCGTTCCAACCCGAACCTTTAGGTCTTGCCACAAGTGTTCGATTGGATTTAAGTCCGGTGATTGTGACGGCCAGGATAGTACACGGACTTTTTGGCTCCGAAAAAATTTTTTGACAAGACGCGAAGTGTGTTTTGGATCGTTATCTTGCTGAAAAATCCAACCACGAGGCAAATTTTTTGTCGCAAATGGAAGCATGTGGTCTACCAGAATATTCTTATACATTACAGCGTCCATATTACCTTGAATTTCCACCAGCGGACCAACGCCATCAGCAAAAAATGCTCCCCAAACTTTGATGTTCCCACCACCGTGTTTCATAGTAGGAGTCTGATACCTTACATGATATCTAGTACCTGTCGGACGTCTTACGTACTTCCGACCATCGCTTCCAAACAATTGGAATTTCGATTCGTCAGAAAATAGCACTTTCCGCCAATCTGATGCTGTCCAGTATTGATATTTTTTTGCGAAGTCCAACCTAGCCTTCTTATTTTTTTTGCTAATCAGTGGTTTCTTCACGCCAATACGTCCAATCAGTCCCACGTCTTTCAGGCGTCGAGACACCGTACTGCGACTAATATTGGCTAGATTTTCGCTGCGTAATTCACGTGAAACATCAGCTGCAGTTTTTCGCGGATCGGCAACACACTTTCTTCTTATAATTTTGTCGACACGAACTGAAGTTTTTCGCGGCCTACCGCTGCGTTTTTTATCGCACAATAAGTTAGTTGTTTTATATTTGGAAATAATACGATTCACAGTACTTTTACCGACGGATAAAGCCCTTGCAATAAAACGTGAGCTTTTTCCCTCTGAAGAAAGCTTAATTACGATTTCGCGAACCTGAATGTTCGTGTGTTTCGCCATGGTGGCCACAAGGTAGCTACTTTTCCTTTGTGGAATATTTTTTGACACCAGCAGGCATAAAAAATTAAACAAACCGGGAGTACAAAGCCCAGGCGTGTAGTGGCCCGAAACTTTTGCACATCAATATTAGTTATTTTACGTAGTACACGTAAAATATGCTAGGAACCAATCAAATGTTTGATGTTTTCGTCTATATTCGAACTATCTTACATATTTTAAACAATGGACCAATGAAAAAAAAATTTTTTTTTTCAATCAAATGGAAAAATCAGAGTGGCCCAAAACTTATGCACGCTACTGTATAACAAGTGGACATACGTTTTTAATGACACGTTGTTTACTGTATTCGTCGGCATGATAGGGGGTTATTCTATGTTGTTGGATAACCAATTGATAGACGTATAGTTGCCTAACCGTAAGGAGTTGATATTTTTCATACAACTTAGTTGTAGAAAATCTGTATGGGCTAGAGGTCATGACTTTTAAGATAGATCTATGCGCTCTTTCCAAGTCTAATATAAAGGTTTTACAAGCACCACCCCAAGCTTTTATACAATATCCAATGACTGACTGAACTAGTGCATAATATATTGTGCGCAGAAGATCTAAATCAGCAACCTCTCTCAACTTCTTGAAAACCCAAATAAGTTTTCTGGTGCGCGTATTTGTGATGTCTATATGAGGGCGCCAGCTAAGCTTTTCGTCCAGAATAACTCCTAGATATTTGACGGTCGTACATTTAGTTATCTCAAAGCATGAACAGGAAGCAAGAGAATCACTGGTGTAGTTACATGTGTGAACCTTAAGACTAATGTTCTCTGGTTTTGTTTTGGCCATAGAAAACTGAATAAATGAGGTTTTGGAGAGATTCAATGTCAACAGGTTTACACTAAGCCATTGATTGACTCTGTGGAGTCCTAATTGAGCATAATACCGTACTTTGTCCCAAGTCTCTCCGTGGAATACAAGCGCAGTATCATTCGCGTAGGTAAAAATTTTACCATTTCTTAAAGTTTCTTCACATAGCTCATTAATATAGATCAAAAAGAGAGTTGGGTCAAGAATACTACCCTGAGGGACGCCACAAATGACAGGTGCCTGAGAACTGACGTGATCACCAATTTTTACCTGTTGTGAACGATTTTCCAGAAAGCCCTTAAATATCAAGAGCGGTTTGCCACGAATACCGAGGCATTCCAACTTGTTCACAAGGATGGGAATTGAGACGCTATCAAACGCCTTGGCTAGGTCAAGGAATATACCTAAACACTTTTGCTTTCTATCTACCTGAGAAGTAACATAATTCGTTAATTTGATGATTGCGTCTTCAGTACTTTTCCCAGACCTAAAACCAAACTGTGAGGCAGATAAAGTTTTGTTGTGTTCTAGAAAATTAATAAGTCTGTTATTTAGAAGTTTTTCTAATATTTTGGAAAGGGATGACAAAAATGATATAGGTCTATAATAAGAAACTTGGTCTTGCTTCCCACCCTTGTGAACAGGAGTGATAAGCGATCTTTTAAAGACCTCAGGGAACACTCCCTGAATTATGCAAAGGTTAAAGAGTTTAGAAAGAGCTGGGACTATTATATATATATATATATATATATATATATATATATATATTTTATTTATTTATTAAACCAAAAGAACAATACATTAATAATACACAAAACGGTACAACAAAAACCACAGTCGATTTTCCTGCGCACCGCGGATTCAAACGACGATAACAACATATTAAAATGATAACGAATTAACAATGAGTATGAGTAAAAATAATAAGTGTAACAGAAATACAAAATTGAGGGTAGAACTAAAATAATAGCTTTGTAATAATGGTCGACGCTCGCGCACTGAACTAGTTTCAGGAATTTACTATTTGAATAGCTACACTATACAGCTTGTTCCAAATAGATTTTTTTAAATTTGTTTTTATAATTTTTTTATGTTTAATTGTTTTTTTATATCATTAGGGATTTTATTAATTAGAGTAGGAATAAGATATTCCAACACTCGCTTGCCGTAGTTATTATAGTATTTAGGAATATTTATTTTTTATTTTATTTTATTTTATAAGGATCTCCAACGTTAGTACACAAAAAACTTACACTAATACATTCACAAAACTTAACCTATACCTATGCACTCACAATTATAGGAGAACACAACATGCTTCGTATTTTATAAAAATATCTTAAGACTAGACAGACATTATATTACAGATATTGAAGACTTTACATTACATTTTTAATAGTAATAATTATAAAAATAAAACTTAAGGATAAACACACAATTTACTACAAA
Source organism: Vanessa cardui (assembly GCF_905220365.1). Classification (NCBI taxonomy): domain Eukaryota; kingdom Metazoa; phylum Arthropoda; class Insecta; order Lepidoptera; family Nymphalidae; genus Vanessa; species Vanessa cardui. The sequence continues at coordinate 12,672,335 of NC_061153.1, forward strand.
TATTATAACATACTGTAACAATTCTCACATTTTTTGGCAAACACTGACAGGCTATCGTGACCTATGTCTAAGTCCGATTCACGGGTCGCACATAAATTATATGCAATCGACATGCGAACTAGCGGCGCGTTCTTACCTAATTTAGTTTTACAAGCACCATTTGTAAAATATGCACGTTGGTGCCTAGGTGGCGCGTGAGGTACATTTATACATAGTTCATGTAATAAATGTGGACTGTCAATATCATTGTTAAATAATTTATATAAAAATTTTTGGTCTAGTATAGATCTACGAGCATAGAGCGATTGCATCCCAAAATATTTAAGTTTTTTGTGGTATGTTTCAAATTCCTGTGGGATCTTGTAACGGAATGCTAGGCGTCTAATAAACCGCTTTTGAACTCTTTCAACCCTGTCTCTATGCACTTTATATGAGGGATTCCATACCTGGCAACAGTATTCCAATCTACTTCTTACAAAACAGTTAAATAATTTTATTAAGGTAGTGTAATTTTTAAATTCCCTGGACTGACGGAGGACAAAACCGAGTGATTTAAATGCCATAGTTACGACTGAATCTATATGTTTATCAAATCTTAATTGGCTGTCAAAAAATATTCCCAAATCACGAACTGTATTACAACTTTTTATCACTTGGTCTGAAATATAGTAAGAAGTTAACATTGGTTGTTTCTTTCTAGTAAACGTAACGTGGATACATTTGGAAGAATTCAAATACATTCGATTACATTTGCACCAATTAATTAATCTATTGATGTCCTCTTGTAGTAAAATCATATCCGATTCATTCTTAATAACCTTTACTATTAATTATATTAATTAATATTAATTTTTGATTACTGACATTTCTTAATTGCATGTTATAATTATTAGTTTTTATTGTTTTATTTACATTAAAATTAAAATATTGATCTGTTAGGAGCATGAACTCAATTTTAATATTAACTGGCATTACCTTGCAATAAATAAATAAGTTGTGATAATTAGTTTTATATAATTCTTTAATTTTTTTTTGGTACAATTGTTTTTAACAATCTTAGCTGCAGTTGATAAATTTGTTTAATATGTGTTCTCCCTGTTAAACCATAGCTGCTGAGTCCGTATGAAATTATAGATTCGCCGAGAGTTTTATACATCATCAATATAATTGAATATGGAATTTTATTACGTAATAGACTAAATTTTGCTAAAAGGGCTCGTAACTTATCACAGACACTATTTATATGGTCTTTCCATTTAAGACGGTTTTCAATAATTAAACAAAGATATCGCTGGTTTTGGACCATATCTAATGAGGGACATTTACAATAATTATTACTATTTCTGTGTAAACATGTATGACTATGGGCAATGATCTTTAAACTACCTTTATATCTGTTGTGACTTGAACTAATGTACATAGAATTTGTCTTTGTGACATTTATTACAAGACCTACATCAATAGGCTATTTGACAATGCGAAAAATAAATCGTGAATTATTGTAATCAGGGTATATTATGAGTTTAAAAATGGTTATTTACTAACGAAACTTGAAAATAATAATTAATTTATTCAAAAATCAATAGATAAAAATGCATTTTTGCAAACGTTTGTTCACGTGACACAAAACGCTCTTGATTGGCCGGGCTTATGATGAAGTCACTTTCTTGTAAACCTTGCTTTTCAACCGACTTCCAAAAGGAGGAGGTTATCAATTCGTCTGTATTTTTTTTTTTTTTTTTTTTTTTATGTTTGTTACCTCAAAACTTTTCACTGGGTGGAGTGCTTCCCGTGGGGTCTCATTTTTTTTTTTATTTTTTTTCCCAATAAAACCCTACAGTATATCTATCAAAAAACAATACGAGAATACTTTAACAAATATGTTTTTTACAAATTACCTTTTACACAATAATATACTGGATCAATCAAGGGGCTCGTATCGCTTCTTTCTTTTGATTATTGGGGCAAGGGCACCGTGGCTGACACAGGCTCCAAATATACCAATAACTATAACTACATGATATAATCGTTAATCGACTTTTAAGTAGTCTAATATTTTTCATTTCATTTTACTTAGGAAGACTCTAAAAAATATGTTGAATACACAATTATTTTTATTACTTTTTCGTGCATATTCATTTATTTTAAAATAGTGTTTTGTTTGAAGTCGGTTTTTCTTTTTGTTAAAATTTTTATTTATGTACTATATATACTACAGATTAAAATACAGCAAAGTGACGTCACCGACGCCATTGCAGCGCCATATTGTCCAAGTATCGTTTTCGCGCGTTATTTAAATATAAAATTTTTAATATGATATTTTTCGGCAAATATGTACTAGAAATAAAAAAATCACCTTGTACTGGATCCCTTAACCTCTACTAAATAATATAAAATGGATTTTAAAAACCAGTCAAATAGCCTATTGACCACTTCGCAAGTACGTCAAAATCCGATTGAATTTATTTTAATGCTTCGTCTATGTTATTGTGCGCTGACAGGAGACATGTGTCGTCTGCAAACTGATACATTTCACAACTTTTAATAGCATTTTCTAAATCATTGACGTACGTTATGTAGTGCAGTGGTCCTAGTACCGATCCTTGTGCCGTTCCGTGTGAGACGTATACTTCATCACTAAGCGATTCACTGATTTTAACACTGTATGCTCTGTCTTTTAAATAGTTTTGACACCATTTTTAACAAAGGTCCTCTAATTCCATTATTTTCCAGCTTTTGCATTAAAACAGTATGTCTGAGCGTGTCAAAAGCCTTACTATAATCTATAAATACAACTATTACATGTTTTTTATCATTTAAATGCTTATTGACAGAGTCGGTAAATTGCTTATGAGATAAAATATTGTATCTCTTTATAATAACATTGTTTTTGTTGACAAATATATTTTTCTACTATTTTATCTATTGTTGGTGTAATAGGTCGATAGTTTTCGTAGTCATCACTTTTACCTTTTTTAAATAAGGGCCTGACTAATTCAAATTTTAAATCTTTCGGATACTTACCTGCAGTTATACAGGCATTAATCAATTTTGCTATTATTGGAGCAATTTTATCACTTAATTTTTTGAGATCTATGACACGTATATTGTCTATGCCTGGAGATTTGTTATTGTCAAGTGACTCAATAATATTAGAAACATTATACACACTAGCCTTTTCAACCGACTTCAAAAAGGAGGAGGTTATCAATTCGTCTGTATTTTTTTTTTACAAAAAACATATTGTTACCTCATAACTTTTTACTGGGTGGACCGATTTTGATAATTTTATTTTGTTTGAAAGGTAGTGCTTCCCGTGGGGTCCCATTTTAATTTTATTTTTTTCCGATGATGGTATCCGTATGAAAACGACATAAGTCTTAAATTTGCATTATGTATGTGCGCGATAAATAGGTGAATAACTCAAAATTGGTTGGCACAATTTTGATGATTCTTTTTTTAATATAAAGGATATACTTTAAGGGTACTTTGCTGAAAGTTTGGTAAGGTTCTGAGCACAGGATCCATGACAAATTAAGGGAACGGGAGGGAACGGAACAATTCTGAGGAGCACGTTAGCAATACTCCGTCGAATCTTTTATTTATGGGTTACTTGGATATTTGAATCACCTTCCGGAACGTGGTTATGTTCATGTAATTGTCATAATCGAATATTATAATCAACTAGCGACCCGCCCCGACTTCTCACGGGTGCAATACTGATACTAAATATACTAAAGAATTTGTTTATTTACGACATCACATTGCAAACTTCTAAAATTGTCAGTGTTTCTTTACTATATTGTTCATTTATTATATACACAAACCTTCCCCTTGAATTACACTATCTACTAAAAAAAACCGGATCCAAATCCGTTGCGTAGTTTTAAAGATATAGGGGCGGAGAAAGCGACTTTGTTTTATACTTTGTATTGACGGAACTCCTAAACGGCTTACAGTTAGGATGCGATTTGGGGCAGAATTTCTTACTGTCTTTAATCAAATTTTGTGTACATGATGTGATGTCATATGATGTACGACATAGCATACGAATAGCTCTTTTGCAAAGGTTTTTTACCGAGGTCGATTACAGCTCTTTTGAGGGTGGTACCTTGTAGTTCATGCCGCATGACGTATTAAAGCCGAATTTCGAAAGTCTATTTTTGCTTTATTCGAAAGTTTGTTTTGAAATTGTCCCCGAAGTAGTTTCTGATTCATATAAACGGCACGCTTAATCTATCCATATTAAGCAAAAAATAGTTAGTCTACATCAGCTTCACTTAAAATCAAAAAATAAATAAAATTTTAACAAAAAGAAAAACCGACTTCAAACAAAACACTATTTTAAAACAAATAAAAATGCTCTAAAAAGTAATAAAAAGAATTGCATATTTAACATATTTTTGAGAGTCCTCCTAGGTAAAATGAAATGAAAAATATTAGACTACTTAAAAGTTGATTTACGATTACATAATGTAGTTATAATTATTGCTATATTTGAGTCGGTGTCAGCCAATCCTATACTATATCTTTTAAAAACAATACGAGAATACTTTAAGAAATATGTTTCTTACAAATTACCTTTTATACGATATTATACTGGGTCAATCAAGGGGCTCGTATCGCTTCTTTCTTTTGATTGTTGGGGTAAGGGCACCGTGGCTGACACCGGCTTCGAATATACCAATAACTATAACTACATGATATAATCGTTAATCGACTTTTAAGTAGTCTAATATTTTTCATTTCATTTTACTTAGGAAGACTCTAAAAAATATGTTGAATACGCAATTATTTTTATTACTTTTTCGTGCATATTCATTTATTTTAAAATAGTGTTTTGTTTGAAGTCGGTTTTTCTTTTTGTTAAAATTTTTTACACCATATAAACTTGTACTTATCCTTAAGTTGTAGTTTTGCATTCCATAATAAATTTTTTTATACGGTGTTAGGGATTCTCGTATATATACTATTTGTTGACCGGACCTTGTACCTGTATTTACAACAACATCCTTTACAGATATCTTACACTTTTTTGATGTAGTAATCCATTTGTTTTGAATAGTTTCATTTTTCATTTTTAATAGTATCGGTCCCGGCATTTCATTTCGACTAGAGCCCACTTTTGTCTGAATACTTACTACATCATCTTTTGGTAATTGCAATTTATTTGCAATTTCTTCAAAAAAATCAAAATCAACCTTAAAAATCAGCGAAGTATCGTCAGCAAACAACACTATATCACAAATACCCTTAACATAGAAAGGAAGATCATTTATATATACTAGGAATAGAAAGGAACCCAAAATTGAACCTTGTGGAACTCTCATTTTTAACGTAGATCCAGAAGACTTTATTCCATTAATGAAAACTTGCTGGATTCTTTGACTTAAATATGAAGCGATGAGATCAAGAGCTTTACCTTTAACACCGTAATATTTGAGCTTATAAAGAAGCGTTTCGCGTTCTACACAATCGAATGCTTTAGATAAATCACAGAATATTCAATAGCGTTCTGTGATTTCTCCCAAGCATCGTAAATATGTTTGAGAAGCGCAATCCCCGCATCAGTTGTCGAGCGACCTCTTCTAAAACCGAATTGCTCACCATGAAAAATAGCATTTGTACCGAAATGGACGAGAAGTTGATTTAAAATAATTTTTTCAAAAATTATTTTGAAATTTAATTAAATTAATTGTTATTAGTCGAATTGTTTTTAGTCGAATAGTTTTTTAGACGAATTGTTTTAGTCGAATTTTCCGTAGACGATTCATCCAGCTTGTCACTCATCTGGTGGTCGTAATACTATGGAATTTCACTCTTTTTTTTTCTCGCTGGAAAAACGCATTACGCGCTTCTCCCACGTGATGGAAAGTGGGGGAGTGTGTGGGTCTCCCCGGAGCCCTGGACGCCGAGTGCGTCCAAGTATGCCGGGTTTACCCACTAAAAAACTAGCGGTACCCTCTCCGCCTTTCGATGGACGCCACGGGATCGCTTACGCATGCTACCGTGACGCCCTGACGGTCGACCCACCTATGCGGGCCTCTAACACCTAGGGGTGATTCCCGGGGTACTGGGACCCCCCTAGTCCCTGCGGCGCCTATTGAGGCGGTGGGAGAAATGGGCGTAGCGCCTTTTCCTCCTCCCCGGTCGTCTTTTGCGAAGCGAGTCAGCGACGGCACTCTCCTCCCGCTCCCGCTCCGCGGCTTCCTTCTGCGACATGACACTTTTGCAGAAGGAGCGCATCTCTGACCAGCACATCTCGCTACCGAGCATGGCGTTGATGATGCTCGGCAGCGAAAGGTCTCCGCCTACAGTCGCCGCAAGGGTGTGCCGCCGCCTCTGGGGCCCCCACGCAGCACACTCGTACAGGGTGTGGTACGCCGTATCCACTGGCGCACCACACTCGTGGCAGGAGGGTGACTCCTCCCGCCGCGCTATCCCGTGCAGGTACTTACCGAAGCATCCGTGTCCAGTAAGTACCTGCGTCATTCTGTACGACAGTGTGCCGTGCTTCCTCTCGACCCAGCGACTCAAGTGGGGACGGATTGCCTCCACTGTCGCTAAGCCCGCCGTGGGTGACCCCAGATCTTCCTGCCATCGGACGATCAGGGCTTGCTGGGCTAGAGCCCTGATCCGCCCGATCTCCGCCGACCCTGGACGTTCGCCGCGGTCCCTCGCCTCGACCCGGAACCGGTACACTTCCGCGAGCACCTCAGCCTGGAGCTCCCAGGGCGAATCGCCCGCGAGAAGTGTCGCCGCAGTCCACGACACCGTACGGTACCCTCTGATGCCTCTCACCGCTATGACCTTCTGCGGCTTGCGCAGCAGGGCCCGATTTTTAGTGGTGAGGGCGTCTATCCAGATCGGGGCACCGTACAGCGCCATCGACCTCACTACGCCGGAATAGAGACGCCGGCATAGTGACCCCGATCATAAAGTCATTAATTGTATAGTAACCTTTTGCACACAAGCATTCCTTAATAATTTTCTTAAATTTGGCAACAGAGGCATTTTGAACGCTTTCTGGGATCCTGTTGTAAAACCGTATACATTGCTCCACAAAGGAGTTACTGACTCTATGTAGTCGAGTAACAGGAGTAACAAGTTTGTGTTTGTTCCTTGTACCAATGCTATGAGTATCACATTTTCTCATGAAATCATTAATATTTTTTCGTAAATACATAACATTGCAGAATATATATTGAGAAGCAACAGTCAATATCTTGATTTCTCTAAATTTATTCCTTAACGATTCTTTAGCTCCTAGGTTATAGATTGCGCGAATAGCCCTCTTCTGTGGCACAAATATAGTATGGATAGCGGCTGCGTTGCCCCACAGCATAATACCGTATGACATTATACTGTGAAAGTAACTGAAGTATACTAAGCGAGCCGCATCAACATCGGTACATAATCTAATTTTTTTGACCGCGAATGTCGCAGAACTCAGTCTATTCGCCAATCCGTTAATATGGGGGCCCCATTGCAACTTGGCATCAACAGTAAGGCCAAGAAACTCAGCAGAATCAATTGGATCCATAGATTCCCCGTTAATGAGTACATCGGCTTTTACATTATGTACATTTGGTGTACTAAATTTCACAATTTTTGTTTTATTATTATTAAGCCTAAGATTGTTTACGCTAAACCAATGTACTATATCATCTATAGCATTGTTTACGTCGTCGTACTGTAACTGTTTTCTATTAATTTTAAAAACTAAGGAGGTATCATCAGCAAACAATACTATATCATGTTTGTTCCCAACAAGAAAGGGCAAGTCATTTATATATGTGAGAAACAGAAAAGGTCCAAGAATTGATCCCTGAGGGACCCCCATACCAACTGAGACCCCAGGAGACCTTTTTCCTTTAACGTCAACCCTCTGAATTCTATTGTTAAGATAAGAAGTCAGAAGGTCAAGCGCACATTTTCTAATTCCATAGTGATAAAGTTTCCTGACCAGAGTCTCATGTTGAACACAATCAAAGGCTTTGGATAAGTCACAGAAAACCCCTAAGGCATCCCGTGACTCTTCCCAGACTTCATAGATATTCTTAATAAGCTCGATACCAGCGTCTGTTGTCGAGCGACTCCTCGTGAATCCAAATTGTTTACAATGAAGCAGATTATGTTTGTTAAAATGTTCTAATAATTGATTCAGAATTATTTTCTCAAATATTTTGCTCAGGGTAGGTAGAATCGAAATTGGCCTATAGTTATTGGGGTCTGAAGAACTACCAGATTTAAATATTGGAATAACTTTACTATGTTTCATCAGGTCAGGAAATATACCATGTTGGACACAACTATTAAATATTAAAGCAATTATTAAACTATTAAATATTAAAGTCCCGCCCAATCGCTGTGACGAGGGTGTCGTCAGCGTAACACAACACCCCCATCCCGGGAAGGACGGGAGCCCGCAGGAGCCAGTCGAAACCGACATTCCACAGAATTGGGCCGAGAACCGACCCCTGTGGAACGCCGCAGCTCACTTGATGCCGAATGAGCCTCCCATCGGCCCCCGCCCAGAGGATCTCCCTGTCCTGGAGGTACGCCTCCAACAGCCTTCTGAGATAGGACGGCACCTCATGGTATCGAAGTGCCTCCCGTATAGTCTCAAAGGGGAGACTGTTGAAGGCGTTAGCCACGTCAGAAACCGTCAAGACGACTTGCCCCTGGGCCACCGCTTCCGTCGTCCGAGTCTTCAGGGCGTCCAGGGCGTCGACCGTCGACCGGCCTGCCCTGAACCCGTACTGAGCCTGCGAGAGACCCGGACCGACCTCCTCGAGGTGCTGAACGAGACGGGCTGCGAGGATCTTCTCGAAGAGTTTTCCAGTCTCGTTCAGCAGCACGATTGGCCTGTGTGCCGAAGGGGAATTCAACGGCCGACCTTCCTTCGGCAACAGGACCAACTTCCCTTCTTTCCAAGGCTTCGGAAACTGCCCACTGCACAGACACTCGTCGAACAGCTCCCGAAGCCTTGCACTTAGGTATTCCAGGGCGTCACATAGAACACGCCCAGGAACCCCGTCAGGACCCGGCGCCATCTTCTTGGCCTTCAAGCGACCGAGGGCCATCTCCATTTCCCGCTCCTTGATCAATGGTGAAGCCACTGCGTCTTCGGTCAGGGAGCTCGGGGCCATTTGTGGAGGGACATGCTCGCCTGGGTGCGGAAAGAGTTCCCCGACCAGGCGCAGAAGGAGTTCCGGTGGCAGCGTCTTGGTGAGAGGGGCGCCTTGGGTGCGGAACTTCCCGCGCACACCGCGGTACGGACGCCCCCACGGGTCTCGGATTGAGACCCGCCAGAAGCTCCTCCCTGGCTTTCTCTTTAGCCTTCCTTATCGCCAGCTGCAGATCTTTTTTCAACTGGCGATAAATGTCTAGCAACTGTCCCTCCAGATCCGTGTCGAGGCCGTTAAGCCTTCGACAGCGGACATAGGCCCTCCGCGCCCGGCAGCACGTCGCCCGAAGGTCGGCGATTTCGGGCGACCACCAATAGACGTGCTGGCGCTTTACTCTGCGCCGGGTCTGAGGCATGGCCGCATCACAGATCTTCTTGAGTGAACTGCGCATACGGCCCGCCAGCTCCTCTGCGTTTGCGCCCTCCCTCCTTCCTGCGGAACCCCACCGCTGCACGATGGCGGCCTCCTTGACCAGCTCTCGATCAACCCCCCCCCCCCGTTGGCGAACGCAGGTGTGAACCTGCCCCCTGTTGAGAAGGGACAGGTTGGAGAGCAGGGCCCATACTTGAACGGCCCTCCCTCGCGGATTCGTGGCGGGGTTGCCCCAGGCACGCGACTTCGCGTTTAAGTCACCGAGAACCAGTATTGGTTTCGGCGACTGCCTGGCTACCGCAGCTCTGACAAAGCCGAGATATGTCTCGAACTCAGCCAGGCTGCGGTTAGGGAAGAAGTACGTACCGACGATGACGTACTTCCTCCACCCCACCACTACGTAGCCCGAGCCCCTCTCGATGAGTGAGAGGGGGGGCCCCGTTCCACTCCTCGCGAGGATCGCCACGGTGTCGTCCACGTCCCCTACCCAATGAGTTAAGGGAGGAACGTAATAGGGCTCGCAGGCCACAGCCAGGTCAATCCCCCAGTCCGCCATGGACTGCAGCAGTAGATCCTGAGCCCCGGCGCAGTGGTTGAGATTCGTCTGAAGGAAGCTGAAGTCGGTACTCGTGTTGACATTGCAGCTTCCTCCTCGGCCTGGCGCCGTCCGACGTTGTTGGTGGTCTGGGTAGCGAGGACCACCTTACCTTTTGTGATAGGGGGGTGACATTCTTTCGACCCCATCACGTGCCCGGAGGGCTTTCCGGCTTCTGCGCACACCGCGCAGCGCAGCTTCCCGGTGCATTCAGCCGATTTATGGCCTTCAACGCCGCACCGGAAGCAAAGGCTCCCTCGATCCGCATTGAATGGGCATAATATCCTAGTATGGCCAACGCCCATGCACTTGTAGCAGCGCAATGGGCGCTGCTCTAGCACGCATACCCTGGCCGAGCTCCACCCAACCAAAAGACGACCGGCGTCAGACAGTTTCTTTGCCGCAGCTATTGGACATGTCACGCGGACCATACCCATGTAACCGGGCCCACGTGCAATCTCTCCGCATCTTAGCTCTTCAATGGCGCAATTCCCCTCGCGGGCGACTGCGGCGATAATCTTATCTTTGGTGACGGAGTCATCTAGCCCCGTCACCTTAATGTCCACTTTTTTTACGGGATGAACGACGCTGGCCACCCCACCCAACACTGTGCGGAGCTTATCGGCTAATTTTTCTGCCTGGTCCGACTGTGCTCTCGGCAGCTCCAGCACCCTGGCTCCCGTCGCGGAGCGTCGGACTTTTAACCCTCCATTGATGTCCAGTTCTTGCAGTTTAATGCCTTGCTCAGCGCGCTCTAAGACCTGAGCATATGTGACACCTTTCTGCTCCGCTCTGGCTGCAGCGTAACCACTACTGCAGTTGTACGAGGAGCAGTCAGCTTAGGCTTGGCCGTTTGAGGTGTCTTAAGCACCGTGTTCGCCACCGTGGCATTTGTTCCAGCCGGAGAGTGAGCCTGTTTCCCCTTCTTCCCCTTTTTTACTACAGTGGACCAGGACATTTCCTGGACCACCTGAGGCGGAATTGTCTCCGACACTAGCGAGGCGCTTGAACAGCCAGCAACAGGTGCCGGTGGGGCAGCTGGTGGAACCCGCTTAGGTAGGGATGCAGAAGTCAACGGTGGAGCCGAATTGACTGCCTGCGCTCGGGACACAGGAATTTGCTGTGCTGATTGACCTCTTATCAGCAGCTAATGGTGGGCGCTGTATTTTAGCCGGAGGAAGGCGTTCCTCCAATTCGGCAAATCGGGCGTTGATCATGACGCCTATTGACGATATAATTGAGGCTTTTATATTATCCACCGCCCGAGCATCCTGTGCAGAACTGGTGGATGCCTCATTGACCACAGCGACCTTGGACCGCATCTCCGCAAAATCGCGATGGTGAGCCTTCACCTCGGCCTTGAGGCTGTCCACCTCTTTGCGCAGGCGTCCATTATCAGCGCGGAGCTTTCGAGTCTCCTCGGCTTCCGTCCGAGACGCTAAGGCATCTACAATGGCCTGTAGTGCAGCCGCTGACTCCCTCAGCTTTTTGCCAAATCCTCCTTTTAAGTTGGAGGACTTTTGTGCCACCTCCAAAATGAGGGCTGCGCTTCGACCAGCCTGTGCGCGAAGTTCCTCGGCGCCCATTTTTGTGGGATCCTTGGTGTGGACATCCGAGGAAGAAGATTCCTCAGAGTCCAAAACAGCCTGAGGAGGTTCCTTTCGAAACGCTCGACTACGAAGCGATCGTTCGAAGGCCTCCTCTCTAGCCTCATTGGCCTCGGCCTTCAGCTCAGCCTTAGCCCGAGCAAGACCACTTCCACGACCTTTAGCAGTTTTGCCGCGAATAGCAGGCTTGCTTTTTGCAGCATCCTCATTTCCGTCTCCGTATCGGAATCGGAGTTAAAAATAACGAGGCCCTCATATGGCCTTTTTCGGCGAATTAGGGCATCGGACGACAATTCAGTATCGACTTCCATCGCCAAGAACAAACAACATAAAAAACAACAAACAAACAATATATGTATTTATATCAATATAAATGCATAAATCTGTAACAATAAATATGGTCTAAAAAGACCACTTAACAACAACAAAACCAATCCGTAAGCAAAACAAGTGTCCGATAAACAAAGCAAATAGTCCAGGGGGCTTAGACAAAGTAACATTTAAAAAACGATAGCGAAGTTAGAAAAGAACAAAATGTATGGGATTGACATAAGCCGCGCTAAGTCACGTGGTCAATCGACATCGCTATCGCAAATTGGTAGACAATGTTAAAATTCATTACGAAACCATAGATTAGCGAACTGTTATCGAACGTTATCCACGTCGTTACCATACAAATGCGTAGACAAGTAGCACTTTTTTTGTTCGCCTTCGTTGCGATCGCGGTTGTCAAAAAAGTTATCGAAGCGAATACAAAGATGCTGTAGATATCGAAACAACATGGCCGATTTCATTCGACAGCTATTATTTTAACTCGTAAAAAAAATGCATTCATTACGTTTATTGTGGGCTGCACATAATGAAAATACATGGCAGAGGCGCCAAAGGCGATCAACGTTAAGAAAAGATATGGAAACAATTGAGGAAATGCCAGAGTTGTTGTTCATGCAACATTTCAGGCTAAACAAAGCCACATACCGTAAATTATGTGACGATCTAAGGTATCGTGCTAGATTAAAAGGATCCGCTGAAATTTCCCTGGAAATAAAGGTAAACAATTTATATGTATATATATATATATATGTGTGTGTGTTTTATGGAAGCAATTAGGTGCTTGTGAGTACAATTTTGTTGATTGCTGTACTTAAATAAACTCACCGAAATTAACATCCTAGCATAAACGTTTGTTGGTTACAATAACTACCTGCCACACAATACTATGTACACAATACTACCAAACTAAGTAAGTAGAACTTACTTAAGTATTATTGTAACTTTCAGGTCTTGTGTGCCCTTAGCTTCTTAGCTACAGGGTCCTACCAAAAAATTGTGGGGATAGGCCATCATTTGACACAGCGTACAACAAGCCGTTGTATCAGGGAAGTTGTCAACGCGCTGAATCATAAATGGATGGTCAGCAGGTGGATAGTATTTCCACAAACACCCCAAGAAAGATCATTTATCAAAGAGAAGTATGTAATAATATAAATATATACTTATATAAAAAAATAATTGGAAGCTTTCCTGAAGCTGAAGATTATGTATAAAATTACTACCTAGCTACTTGTTTGTATTTATTGTTTATTGTCAACTGATTTACAGATATCTAAGAAAACATAATCTGCCTGGAGTGATAGGGTGCATTGACTGCACCCATATTGCAATTGTCAGACCAAATGAGGAAGAACATATTTTTTTTAATAGAAAAGGATACCATTCCTTAAATGTTCAAATGGTAAGTAGCTAGAAAAATTCTATTCATATGAAGAATATAAAAAGTGTAAAAATATAATTATGTAACTATGTTTCTCACTATTTATTATTAACTCTTTCATGCAATTATTTTGTCAAAATCAAGTCTGTGAAAACCAAGTAATATTGATATATATTGTACCTACCTACTTAGTTTTATATTATTTTCAGGTATGTGATTATGACCTTAAAATCATAAACGTAAACTCCAAGTTTGGTGGAGTAACGCATGACTCTCACATATGGTCTACAAGTCAAGTGGGGACATATATGCAAGAGCTTCATGGTAATGGGGAACAGGTTTGGTTATTAGGTAAGACATTGACCCTGGAACTGGAGTATGTACTCAATTATCCTTTAATTAAGAATTAATATTTTTAGGTGATTCTGGATATCCGCAACGGCCCTGGCTAATGACGCCTATATTAAACGCTGAACCAGGATCCCAGGAAGAGGAGTACACTCGGCGTCATGTCCAAGCCAGGTCTCGTATTGAGCGCTGTTTCGGACTACTTAAGGCACGTTGGAGGTGTCTGCTTCGACATAGAGTTCTTCATTATCACCCTGACATGGCTAGCAAAATTACCAATGCATGTTGTGTGCTACACAATATTGCAGTAGCTGCTAGGATACCACCTCCCAGTGATATGCCAGTCAATGGTCTTGAAGATAATGAAGACCATTCTATGCAACAAAGCACCACCGACGGAAATGAGTTAATTCGAGGCAGGGCTATACGCAATGTTTTGGTTAGAAGAATGTAGTTATTTTATATATATATTATAACATTTTGAATAAAACTATATTATTGATTAGTATATTTTAATTAACAATCAACCTTATAAATTTTTTAGACATAAATCATCCAATAAAACTAATAAATTGCTGGGCATAATCTAATACGAAAGATAGATTTATTGATTACAAATTAACTAACATAAATTGTGTCAATGTGTGACACTTACTAATTTTAACACTTAAAAAAAAAAACAAGAAACAGTCTTAACAGTTGAAAAACATAGTATAACAGTCTTATCGCAGTCTTAAAATTAACGAGTAAAAATTAGTAATTAGTAACAATTCAATAATTTAACAGTCTTTGTACCTATAGGTACTCAAATAAAACAATGTATTCTAAAACAATCTATACCTATATAAAAACATTTACTTAACATTTAGTTGGTGGTAGGGCTTTGTGCAAGCTTGTCTGGGTAGGTACCACCCACTCATCAGTTATTCTACCACCAAATAACAGTACTCAGTATTGTTGTATTCCGGTCTGAAGGGTGAGTGAGCCAGTGTAGCTACAGGCACAAAGGACATAACATCTTAGTTACCAATGTTTGTGGCACATTGATGATGTAAGGAATAGTTAATATTTCTTACAGCGTCATTGTCTATGGGTGATGGTGACCACTTACCATCAGGCCCATATGCTCGTCTGCCAACTTACAACATAAAAAAACAAGGTTTGAATACTATCGCAATAGGAACAGCACCATCGCTCAACACTGAAATTGAATATTTATTCAATGTTTAGCGGTTCTGTGTTGTCCCTGCTGCGATAGTAGTCGAGGCAGGCTTGTGCTATATTTACGAGAGCCCGTAAAACATCATTTCGCTCATGATCAACTTCGAAAGCCCTCATATCACGCTCGTGCTGCAACTCTAGAGCTCTTAAGTCGCGCTCGTGTTGAAGTCTTGAGCGAGTTTCCTCCGCCTCCAGTCGTCGTGTTTCGATGGCCACAAACTCGGTCGCCGCTCTGTCAAAAGGGGTCGGTGCCTGCCTCCGGCGGCGGGCGCGCCGACGCGGGCGACCGGACGAGCCCGCAGACTGCGGCGTGTCTGGCGTACGGGGGGCAGCTGTCCGCCGCCGCCGGGGGGTACCGGGCGCTACCAGCACTACCGGTGGAGATGGTGAGGCCGGTGGAGGTGGTGGGGCCGGTGAAGAAGACGGAGCCGGTGGGGCTGGTGGAGCCGGTGGCTGTGAAGTGGAAGGTTCTAGAACAAAAAATTAGAGTTGTTTTGAAAAACATCCAGTTCTATTTTAGAGAACTGGAGGCATGAATTTAATTAAAATTACAGAATTCAATGTACCTACATAATTACAATAAAATTAATCCACTAAAAAAGACATACCATCTACAGTTTCGAAGTACTCCCTATCATCTATAGCGACGACTTCTTGTGCAGAAGATTGTGATCTCTGAAAAATATGTCATTTTTTGCTATTATACCTAGGTTGATTAAAAAAGTATTACGTAGGTACAACTGCTAAAAAACCATAAAGCATAATGTAAGCATATCATATATAAAAACATTTTAATGGCAAAATGGTATAAAAACGCGAGAATGGCAGCTTTGAGGAGCCCCAAGATACTTACATAAAATCCAAGTTCTTCTATAGAAGCTTGTCCTTCCACCGCTAGAATCCCCATTATTGCCAACAGCCTCTCCTCCATTGGCGACAAAGTTTGCCGGCTTGCTGACCCTCCTATATATATATATATACATATATATATATATATATATATATATATATATATATATATATATATATATACATATATATATATATATATATATATATATATATATATATTTTATAAAAAACATTTTAAATGGTATAAAAACGCGAGAATGGTCAGCTTTGAGGAGCCCGAAAATACATAAAATCCAAGTTCTTCTATAGAAGCCCTCCTGCGTGTCGCCTTATACCTAATCCCTTTTTTTTTGTCTTGGACTTCCAATCTGCCCACACCTGTATTGAATATAGATCAGTTAAGTATATATTTGATAAGCACTGGGAAGATTTGAAATATTATTTGAACTTTTTGTTTATTTACTTTGACACGTTCAAGGCCACAACATCTATAGCAGTCTGAAAAGATTAAGCTGTACGATGATAATTTCAATAGAAAGGGATAAAAATCAATGGTTGTGTCCTTGAACGTGTTAATAATGCAATTTTTGCTACTGAAATTTGAAAAAAGGTTTAAAATAAATGGACCTGTATTACTGAGTTAAGGAGTTGCTAGTTAGGCTTGAGTTCCATTGGAGCTAGTTGTGTAATGGATACTTCATTATCCATTTTCTGATTTGAACTAGTTTAATAAGAGCTAAATATAGAAAGTATAGCTAATCACTGTTTCATACAATAAGTCATTCCAAGAATATTCATGGTTCTTACTTTTTTCCACTTATCTGTCGTCTTGTTCACTCCACCGCCTACAGCATTCAACATAGTCGACAGTTCTAGCCACAATCTGTCGGACTTAATTCGACCCTGTGCTCCTCCAAGAGGCCTAGACAGGTCACCATGACTGTAACATAAACAAACTTAGATTAATTAATAGTGTTCCATTGTTACGGTCGCGTCATTGTTTACATTAGATATAAAACTTGCCGGTACGGATTGGCCGCGGGGATCGGCGGCGCAAAACTTCTATATCAAATTTTTCTCTATATTGCTTAGAAAATAATCGTTTTTTGTTACAAGACATAATGTTTGATAGAGATTGTGGAGTGCATGATTTGAATAAAAATCGGTATATAGAGGGAAAATTACTTATTCTTTGTTCGTACAATCTCTTTACTACATGTTTCAATTTATGCCGTGGGTGACCAGACTAGTATTTCAACAATAAAAGTCTCTGTGTTCATTTTTCACCGCGACTAGAACTAAACTCGTTTGATCACGGCACCAATACGCCGCGACTACCGCCGACTGATAAATGTTAATTAATTAATATAACCTGCATTTACTTACGTTTCCATATACTCAAGCAGAGTTGACAATTGCTCAGGACTTGCCCGAACTCTTGAATCCATTTTTTTAACTCTAAAAATTAACATAGAACTTCATTTTAATTTGAACTTGCGCCATCCACAAAAATCAATCATTTTTGAATGCCATTAAATTTTGGAGACTACTTTAAATAATAATACTTAATTTACTTACCACTATCAAATTAACGCAGCACCACTTCTTTTCAATTCAATTCAATTCGTAGTTTAATGGCTTTTTTAAATTTGTACACACAACTTTCAATTCAACTGACACTTTATGACACTTACAGTGACAGCTAAAATAACAGTAGTATTCGATACCATAGCCAATATTTGTTTTTTTAGCGAATAACGATTTCGCCACAACGATCGCGACAGTTGTAGTACATTGGCTAGGAAATTGCTATCGTTATCTCAGAGACGATAGCGAATTTCGGTATCTTTTCGCTACGAAGCGATGTTACTTTGTCTAAGCCCTCAGATGTTACTCGTCAGAGATAACGAAAACCAGTTTTCAAGCCAGATGTCGTTTAAATTCCTCAAGTCGTAATATTTAATCGCAATATTCAACACAACCTCCGTCTAAGACGTCCGAACGTTGAATCTGATGGAATTACACTCTGGAGGAAACGTGAAATTTTATGAATTAGTGTTTTTTTTATTATACGCAGTTGAAGTTTCGGCAAGCTGCTTTCCTATACTAGAAAAGTAATTATTTACAGAGTCTATGCTATTATTGATATTCCTGTTAGGACTTAAAAGATTTTGAGCTGACGTTTTCTGTTTCGTATAATCTATAATTGATTTGATTGCATTCCAAGATTCTTTATTAGTTTTTGCATTACATAAAAGCGTTTTTTTCAAAGTTTCTTTTAAGCTTTCTCAACAAAGAGTTACAAAAGTTCCGGTATCGCTTATATGTAACCTCGAGCATTACGTTATTTGGTTCTTTTTTTGTGTTTTTTTGTGTAGTTTATCTCTATTCCGAATACAGCGTAGGAGTCCAGTGGTTATCCATGGTTTAAGTGTTCTTTTCTTACTAGGTATACGGCTAATTTCAGAGTTCAGTTTAACAGAACCAGACAGTATATCAACAAACCTTGATGCTGTTTCATTTGCATCGCAAGATGGTGTGATAAAAGAGAAGTCCACTGTCTCTAAGTATTTAATGCAGGCATCAAAATTAATTCTTTTCTAAGTTATTGGTTTTTTAGACTTACAGGGGGCGAGGTCAATGCTGAGCAGTACTGAGGCGTGGTCCGTTATGGTAGAATCAACTACAAATACTGATGCTCGAAATACTGTTTTTAGCATAATATGATCTATACAGTTGTGCAACCTAGTAGAATTTGTGTGCCCAGGCAATAGTCCCAGTTCCGCGGTTACATTTAGGTAAGCTGCACAGTTCCTATCAGTAGAACAGGCTTTAATATCAATGTTTATATCTCCGGCAATTATCAAGTTATTTCTCGGGCTAATCGGACGAATAATATTCAAAATCAAAAATCTAGTGAAGCTACCACCGGTTCGGAAAGTAGATTCTACCGAGTAGAACCGGCAAGAAACTCAGTAGTTACTCTTTTTCAACATTTAAAAAAATACAGTCATGTTAGTTAATTTTTAAGTTAATACAATTATTAAATTAATATATCCTGCCTGGAAGTCAACAGGTATTAATTCCACGCTTTTTTATCATCTACAAAATCTTGTATCGAATAATACGCCTTTTTCACCAATGTATTTTTTATAAACGATTTGAATTTACGAGACGGCAAAGTTAAAAATGTCTGTGGAATTTTATTATAGAAATGGATACCTAGCCCCAAGAAAGATTTATTGACTTTGCGGAGTCGGAAACTTGGCGTTATAAGCTTATCCTTACTTCTAGTGCATATACAATGATTATCACTGATTTTATCAAAGTTATCAATGTTACTGTGAATATACATGATATTGTTGTAAATATATTGCGACGCAACAGTGAGTATTCCTACTCTGTTAAAAACATCCCGAAGAGAGTCTCTAGCTCCAAGATTATAAATAAACCGAATTGCTCTCTTTTGTAAAATAAAGACAGATTCAATGTCTGCAGCGTTACCCCAAAGTAATATGCCATATGACATAATACTGTGAAAATAACCAAAATAAACTAAACGAGCGGTATCAATATCAGTTAGTTGTCTAACTTTTCTAACCGCGTATGCTGCGGAGCAGAGTCTCCCTGTTAGGGACGACAAATGGGGACTCCACTGATGTCTGGAATCCAATTCTATTCCCAAGAACACGGTAGTATCGGCTACATCAAGCGGGCCACCGCTTAAAGATATATTATAATTTTGCTTCCTAACATTGGGTAGGGTAAAAACTACACATTTTGTTTTTTGAGTATTCAAAACCAAATTATTTACATTAAACCAATCTTGTTTCTGTGATAAGGCACCGTTCACATCGTCATAGTCAGTTTTTTTCCTGTCAACCTTAAAAATCAGTGAAGTATTGTCAGCAAACAATACTATATAACAAATACCTTTAACAAAGAAAGGAAGGTCATTTATATATACTAGGAATAGAAAGGGACCCAAAATTGAACCTTGTGGAACACCCATTTTTAACGTAGATCCAGTAGACTTTATTCCATTAATGAAAACTTGCTGGATTCTTTGACTTAAGTATGAAGCAATGAGATCAAGAGCCCTACCTTTAACGCCGTAATATTTGAGCTTATAAAGAAGCGTCTCGTGTTCTACACAATTAAATGCTTTAGATAAATCACAGAATACTCCAATAGCATACTGTGATTTCTCCCAAGCATCGTAAATATGCTTAAGAAGCGCAATTCCCGCATCTGTTGTTGATCGACCTCTTGTAAAACCAAATTGCTCACTATGAAAAATTTTATTTGTACCAAAATGGATAAGAAGTTGATTTAATATATTTTTTTCGAAAATTTTACTTAAAGATGGGAGTATTGAAATAGGCGGGATCGCTCCTATTTCCATTCTTAAAAAGTGGTAAGACTTTACTACATTTTAACAAGTTAGGAAAAGAACCCGTGTCCAAACTCTTGTTAAAAATTACTGCTATATATGGAGCAATATCGTGTATGATGTTATTTATGAATTTTACCGAAATGCCCCATACGTCGTTAGTTTTTTTAATATTGAGTGTTTTAAATACTTTTATAACATCTATTGCAGAAACTGTTTCAAAAGAAAAATCAATAACGCATTTAGAAACATGTTTATTTAATAATCTAGCTGCATCTAATGTAGATGATTTTAAATGAGATGTTATTTTATTAGGTATTATTTTATCAAAAAATATTTCAAATAAATTTGCAACTTCCAAATCAGAATTTGTGTATTTACTGCATGTGTTTAATTTGATAGGTATACTTTCCTTTTTAGGTTTTCCTCTAACACTTCCAATAATGTCCCAAGTGGCCTTTATTCTATTATCGGAAGTCAAAATTTTGTTCTTTATGTATAAATACTTAGCATAAATACATACTGTTTTAAATATTTTGGAATATTTATTGACATATCCTAGAAAGGCTTCGTTTTGATTCCACTGCTTCATACCATATAGGTCATATAATTTATTTCTACTTTTATATATACCAATAGTAGCCCAGTCACTAAACTTCAATTTTGTATTATTATAAAATGATTTCATTTTGAATATTTCATTAAATTTTATTAATATTAATTCAAAAAATGAATTATAAAGTTCATTTGGATCTTGTGTCGTTAGATCTAAATAAGCTAATTTACACGCCACAATATCTTTAAAACAGTTTACTTTATGAGCCGTTATTGGCCTGTACGTTATTTTTTTTTAATGAATAATTTCTTAGGTCGTATAATTTATTTCTACTTTTATATATACCAATAGTAGCCCAGTCACTAAACTTCAATTTTGTATTATTATAAAATGATATCATTTTGAATATTTCATTAAATTCTATTAATATTAATTCAAAAAATGAATTATAAAGTTCATTTGGATCTTGTGTCGTTAGATCTAAATAAGCTAATTTACACGCCACAATATCTTTAAAACAGTTTACTTTATGAGCCGTTATTGGCCTGTACATTATTTTTTTTTGAATGAATAATTTCTTTGTGTTCTAAAGAAAACTTCTGACCACAATGATCAGAAGTTAAATTATTTATAATTGAAAATTCATATATTTCACAGTCACAAAACACATTGTCAATACACGTAGAAGTATCGTTGGTTATTCGTGTTTGTTCATTAACTCGGTGCGTTAAATTAAATGACCTACAATGTGACTAATCGAACAATCAGCGATGTAGCTTTTAATAAGTCTACGTTAAAGTTGCCACATACAATTATATATTTATTACTTTCGCTTATCTTTTTAAGAACATCCTCCATAGTGGTCTCAAATAAGCAAAAATCTCCCGATGGGGGCCAATACACGCATACTATAATGTACTGCGGAAATTCCACGCAGGATAATTCGATAGTACGTTCGACATAAAGAGCCACAATATATTTTCGAGATTTACAAATGATATCATTCCGTACTAATATTAATGAGCCACCGCGAATAGCATTCCCTCTTACGAATGTACTTGACAATTTAAAGTTTGGGATATTAAATATGTCAAAACTTTTAATCCAATGCTCTGTGAAACAAAATACATGAGTTTTGTAATTTTCTGAAAATAATTCTATTTCATGATCTTTGCCACCTATGCCCTGTATATTTTGATGTATAATATTTAAGTAAGAGGGCATAGGTTTTGTCATTTTATTCAGTTTAAACTATGAATTTTAATATTCTCACTTATCAATAGAGTTTAAAAAACTGTCTGTGCATTGTATGGACTATAAATATGGATCTATAAATAGCTAAAATGAATATGTCTGGTTCAATTTTAATAAGTAAAAAGTTGCCTCCTATTGCTTTGGGTTCCGTTATAGAACATTTTATGTCTTTTTTCACGTATATGACTATACCGTCGTTTTGATTAAGGCAATTACTCGAGTAATAATAATCATAGTTATCAATAGTAGGAATAGGTTTGTGACTATTTAACCAGCATTCTGTTAGTATTATAACGTCACACTCAAACTTGAAGCGCGACAATTGATGTGTTAAATTGTCGAAATTTTCAACCGACTTCCAAAAGGAGGAGGTTATCAATTCGTCTGTATTTTTTTTTTTATGTTTGTTACCTCATAACTTTTCACTGGGTGGACCGATTTTGATAATTTTTTTTTTGTTTGAAAGGTAGTGCTTCCCGTGGGGTCCCATTTTTTTTTTATTTTTTTCCGATGATGGTATCCATATGAAAACGACATAAGTCTTAAATTTGCATTATGTATATGCGCGACAAATAGGTGAATAACTGAAAATCACGTTAACCAATTATGATAATTCTTTTTTTATTATAAAATATATACTTCAAGGGTAATTTGGTGAAAGTTTGGTAAGGTTCTGAGCACAGGATCCATGACAAAGTAACGGAACGGAAGGGAACGGCACAATTCTGAGAAGCACGTTAGCGATACTCAGTCGAATCTTTTATTTATAGGTTATTTGGATATTTGAGTCACCTTCCGTAATGTGGTTATGTTTATGTAATTATCATAGTCGAATATTATAATCAACTAGCTACCCACCCCGGCTTCGCACGGGTGCAATACTGATACTAAATATACTACAGAATTTGTTTATTTACGACATCACATCGCAAACTTCTAAAATTATCAGTGTTTCTTTACTATATTGTTCATGTATTATATACACAAACCTTCCCCTTGAATCACACTATCTTTTAAAAAAAACCGCATCAAAATCCGTTGCGTAGATTTTAAGATATAGGGACAGAGAAAGCGACTTTGTTTTATACTATGTAGTGATGGAACTCCTATACGGCTCGCAGTTAGGGTGCGATATGGGGCAGAATTTCTTACTATCTTTAATCAAATTTTGTGTATGTGATGTGATGTCATATGATGTACGAAATATAGTTGGTCTTTTTCAAAGTTTTTTGCTGAGTTCGATTACAGCTCTTTCGAGGGATCCTTGTAGTTTACGCCGCGTGACGTATTAAATCCGCATTTTCGAAAGTCTATTTTTGCTTTATTCGCAAGTTTCCTTTGAAATTGTCCTTGAAGTAGTTTCTGACTCATATAAACGGAACGCTTAATCTATCCATATTAAAAAAAATGAGAAGAAGACTACTTAAAAGTCGATTTACGATTATATAGTGTAGTTATAGTTATTGTTATATTTGGAGTCGGTGTCATGTCATGTCATTTGAATCAATCATTGCAAATGACAGGTATTAATTTGGTACAAAATAGAATGTTAAAGAATACATGCTTTGTAAGAACTACGAATGCTAATTGTAACAAATCTGTATTGAAATTGCTATTTGTGAAACATGATATTGTGTATAAAAGTTAGTCGAGGTACATGTGAGTGAAATATGTGTACTGGTGTGGGTGTGTTACAGTGATATAATATGATGAGAAAATTAAGCTTAACATTAAAAAGGCATATCAAACGTAAGAGATAATTAATTGCAAAGGGCAAACAAACAGTATAAATACAAATTACCACTAGTCATTTTTCTTGACGTAGTCTGTGAAGGTCCTCTTCATTTATAATATGGATTTGCTTGTGGCCGTCCATTCTTCGGAGGAACACCTTCCCGAAAGCAGTCCAACAGTACTTATATTCATTTTCTCTCGCAAAGTTACGTTCCAGATGGTATATACTATAGATATTCGGGGTCAGCTTTTCAGAAAGGAAGACTGGTTTGGCAGGCCCATCCAATTTCAGGTGGGTCGTGTTGAGTTTATTTTCCTTATGCCTATTATTAAACTGTCGAGCGCCTTTAATCACATTTTCTTTAACGTAAGCACTGTTGAAGTCGACTAGTATAGTTGGCGCATCCTTTTTTCCCGTGCGGAATACATCCCTGATATCATGCCGTTCAATTGGAGTTTTAAGTACCTTAGATATTTCCTTCACAATCTCACAGATGTCTTCCTTGGTTTCTTCTAATATTTTTGGCACATTTTTAATTTCAAGCTTTGTTGAGTATAGCTGATGTTCCAAAGTATCAACTTTTTCTTCAAGATATTGAATATGACAGCGGTCCGCTTTACGTTCCGACTCCAAGTTATCCAGTTTAACAATCATGTCGTACTGCTTGGAAATGAATGAAATACTTTTGTTTAATTCAATATTTTGAGCAAGAATTTCCGATATCGACGCCTGGAGGGCTACAAACTTAGCCTTGGTTTGTGCGGCGGATGTTGACAACAGTAAGCGGTCTCCTCAAAACAGGCATCTTCGCGTTTTCGTTTGAAATGAGAGGTAATGTTTTCATTATCAATGGCTGTTAAGTTCGGAGTAGAACCAGATTGTGGTATCGACCGAGCACTTAAGTTCATATTACTATCTTCAGTCAGGGTACTCGATGTTTTAGGTGGTGTACGATTAAGCGGCATTTCAATTTAAGTGTAGAACAAACGTAAGATAGTGTTATTAACAACGCAAACTATAATTAACAAAGTCCAGTTTACTCAATCGACGGCCGTCTGTCGAGTTCGCGAGAAGAACATCGTAAGTGATCGATATAGGCCGTCGCTTACGCGTATATTTTTTATTTATTTAATTTATAAACACTTTATTGCACACAAAAGACAAAAGATACAGTGTACATAACATTACAAGAACATATAACAAAAAAGAGAAGCGTGCAAAGGCGGTCTTATTGCTTAAAGCAATCTCTTACAGACAACCCTTTAGAGTATGAATTTGTTTGTGGGAAACGGGATGGTGCAAACAAGCATGTTTTATTCTTAAACAGCTAAAAATTAATTTTTAAATAATACAAATAATATATAACAAAATACATATATATATAACATTAATAAATACATATGTATTATATATACCAAATAATTATTATTATTATTATAAACCTAGGCTTACGCCGCGACTTTGCTTGGCGATTTCTTGTCGCAGACGTGACTAGGGCGATTATCGGTGTAGATTTTTTATCATACTACAATTTGATCATTGACTGTCGCAATAAACTATTAATCGATAACACGACTAGTCTCGCCGCCCCGGCTTCATCAACCCAGTCACTTAAAAATATTTCGTCAGTCAAAGTCGCGACTGCTAGTAATTCGATGTACCATAAACTATTAAGGGACTTTCCACAGATCACCCGCCCAGCAGGCCTACCTCGTGTAATCAAACATAACACACTACACTACATCAAAACTACACCTGGTCCACCAGTAAGTTGCACACCTCGACGATTAGCGCCTGACAAACTGAAAGTTGCTAGGGACGAGTTTTCGGATATGCTCAAAAGCGGTACAGCCAGACTCTCAAACTCACCTTGGGCATCACCACTCCATCTAGCGCCCAAAGGTGATAGTGGTTGGCGTCCTTGCGGCGACTATCGGATGCTCAATGCACGAACCGTGCCCGACAGGTATCCTATCCGCCATATCCAGGATTTCACTCATAGTATAGCCGGTTGCCGGATCTTCTCGACTATCGATATGGTGAAGGCTTATAACCAAATTCCTGTTAACCCTGAGGATATTCCGAAGACAGCAATCACCACCCCGTTTGGCCTGTTCGAGTTTCCGTTCATGACGTTCGGACTTCGTAACGCAGGCCAAACTTTTCAGCGTTTCGTGGACGAGATGGTGAGAGGTCTAGATTTCTGTTATCTTAGTATTTTCTCGCGATGAGGCTAGTCATACCGATCACCTTCGCCAACTTTTCACTAGGCTGAGTGAATATGGCATGGTGATTAACATCTCAAAATGCATCTTTGGGGTACCTTCAGTAAAATTCTTAGGTTACAGTATATCTGCTGAAGGCACTAAGCCTTTACTAGATAAGGTTCAGCCAATCCAGAACTTCCCAGAGCCCAAAACATTGAGGGAGTTGCGTCGTTTTCTCGGGATTTTGAACTTTTATCGGAGGTTCATCCCTTGTGTCGCGCATTTTCAAATACCAACATAATACCACAAATGCTCTTTTAACAGACTCCTTTAAGGGTTCACATCCCGTCACCTTCACAGACAAGGAACACGATGCTTTCATAGCGTGCAAAAACAGTCTTTGCAATGCAGCACTCCTGGCACACCCAGACTGTAATGCTAAACTGGCCTTGATCACCGATGCATCAGATACGGCGATAGGAGCAGTTTTACAACAGTTCAAGGAAGGTCAGTGGCAACCACTAGCATTTTTTCGCGGAAATTATGCCCTCGCAAAAAAAATACTCTCCATACGATCGCGAACTCCTCGCCATCTACGAGGCAATTAAATATTTTCGTCATATGGTAGAGGCCAGGAACTTCATTATTTACACGGACCATAAGCCTATCGTCTTTGCGTTCCACACGCATAGGGAGAATTGCTCGCCCAGACAGTTTCGGCATTTGGATTTTATATCACAGTTTACTACTGACATCAGACACATTTCAGGGAAGGACAATGTTGTGGCTGATACACTGTCTCGCGTTGAGGAAATTTCTCAACCTATCGACATGACCGCACTTGCTAACGCCCAACATTCCGACCCTGAGCTGCAGCGGTTGCTGAGTGGTAATGATTCTTCCCTACGCCTTAGGAAGGTCAAGGTCCGTGAATCCAATGCCGACCTGTACTACGACGAGGCGTGCGGTGCTCCTAGACCATACGTACCCAAGTCAATGCGGCGACAAGTATACGACAGCCTACACTCGCTGAGCCATCCCGGCGCGAATGCAACGGTCAAGTTGGTGGCAGAGCGTTACGTGTGGCCAAATATGCGGAAAGACTGCAGGGAGTGGGCTCGCTCCTGTATAGCATGCCAAGGCGCGAAAGTGACACGACACGTGTCGTCACTCCTAGGCAACTTTAAGCTGCCGCGATGCCGTTTTATGTTTGTCCATATCGACATCATAGGCCCCATCCCAGGAATATAGATACTGTCTCACAGCCGTTGATCGCTTTACCCGAAGGCCAGAGGTAATACCAATTAGGGATATCACGGCTGAGACAGTAGCTAAGAGCCTGTTGAATGGTTGGATCGCACGATATGGATGTCCGACTGACATTGTGACGGATCGTGGCAGACAGTTTGAGTCGGCACTCTTTTCACAATTGTCGAAAATTGCCGGTTTTCAACATCGACGAACCACCGCATATCACCCTGCATGTAATGGACACGTGGAGCGGTTTCATAGACAGCTGAAAGCAGCCATCACTTGCCATGAAAGCGCTAACTGGTTGGAAATCCTTCCACTATTAGGTATCAGGGCTACATTCAAGGATGACATACCAGCCTCACCCTGTAGTATATATGTATGCGACTATGAATGCGAAAGCGCAGAATTAAAGCAACATGCGAGAGTGACAGACGTGCTATTAATTTACTCCCCATATCCCAACATTACATGGCGACCCTGCCTGTTTATCGGCGGTCTGCTTGGGATTGATCGTGGCAGCGTTTAAAATGTGTGAAAATTAAAATTTAAAAAACAATTGAACTTATATTTAAAGTAAAATGTGTCGTTCCGATATACAAAAAGACGAAGTGTTCATTACACAAAGCGCCTCAGGAGGCTCGAACTCCGCCCAGGTAGATGAATTAAAAAGTCATCTGACTGGGATAACCGTCGTGTTGATTATAATCTGCACCATTTTGGGCTTGGCCTTTATTTATGGAGTATACAAAATATACAAGAAATGCCACACAACATGGATGAGAAATGAAATGATGATGCATAATTTGCGTCGGTCTTTCATGTGGTCACCGGACTCCGGACCTCGTGTATCTCGGGTATGCTACGAGTGCCGCCACGAAAAGCGCCAGGAGACACCAAATATGTGAATATGTGACTATGTGAATAATGTAACATTTTTTTTTTATTTTTTTTTTTTTAACATTTGTATTTTTTTAAACTACATTTTAATGTCTAGTGAATTAAGTAAAATATATGAAAAATTAAAAAATATAAAAACCAATTTCGAAAATTTCGACTTTAAAACAGCGGTGTCACTCCTACCAGTGATGACGGGGGAGGAATCGATCACCAAAAACTTGATGGACTCGATAGAGTTATATAGCTCTTCGCTTAAAGAAGAATAATAATAATAAGTAACTTTATTCACCAAGAAGAAACATATACAAAATTAAGGTACAAAACCATAAAAAAAAGAGTTAACAATATGATATTTGATGATTTGGTGAAAAGGTCGTAGTCTCAGCTAGGCTGCTTTTCAGTCTACGCCTTGTACATATGCTGCCAACACAAACGTTACAGTCATTGCAGTAGCAGTTAAACGAAAATATAATTACCAAATAATAAAAGTGAATACAATTTACACGCCCAATAGGCTAAAATAAAAACATGCAAGCATTATTAAAACAGAGAGGTTTGTTTTTTTTATTCTAGTAAAAGGAAAATATTTCATATTGAATAAAAATAATAATATTTAAAATGTATAAGTAAATAGCGATATATATTTTAATAAATTACAATCAAATTAATAATCAAATATAATAAGTTTATTTACACACATTTGTCCAGACACATTGCGTCTTTTGCATAGATAGAAGCCATTGCTTGCATTGTGCCTTAAATTTACTTTGAGACGTACTATTCTTAATCGGAGGTGGGATATCGTTCCAACACTTGGAAGCTGCGAAGCGAAAGCTACCTCTAAATTATTGCAAATGTGGTCTAGGCAGTATTAGTCGCGGAACTCGGCTCAATCTACAATTTGATTCATTTGTTTCGGACCATTTAAGTTTATCCGCCAAATAATTGGGAATTTTACCATATTTTAAGTTGAAAGTGATATTATTTAATTTAAGTATACGGCGTATATATATATATAATATATTAAATATTTCATATTAAATATATTCTTGGAATTTAAATAAGGTGTAATATGTGAATATCGAGGTATATTGTAACAAAATCTTAGACAAGAATTTTGTATCCTCTGTATTTTCCTTTCAGTCTTTTTATAAAGGCAGGGGCCATAAAGAATATCACAGTAATCCAATTGAGACAGAACCAAGGATTCCACAAGTTTAGATCGCGCTGATTCACTCAAAAATGGTCTAAACCTATAAATCATTTTGAGTAAACCGTAACACTTCGAAGTAACAGATGATATGTGTTCTTCAAAGCGTAATGACCCATCCAACTTCACCCCAAGGTTCCTCGCTAGCTTAGACTCAACCAAAGAATGACCATCTATATAAATCCTATGACATATTTGACCAATCGATACCATTTGTTGCCTAGTACCAAAAATTATGTAAGTACATTTTTGTGGATTTAATGACAGGTCATGGTTCTTCGACCAACTAAAAATTTGAGAAAGATCATCATTAACATTTTGGATAGTTTCATCATTATTTATATATGGATTGATGTTCAATAATAACTGTGTATCATCTGCGTACATGTGGACTAAACTAGTTTTGACACATTCGTGAAGATCTGCCGTATAAATTGAGTACAAAATTGGTCCAAGTATAGAACCTTGGATAACACCTCTATTAACTTTTATAGCGCTAGACCTTGTAGGCCTTCCATTCATGCCAGAGACTTCTACTATTTGTAATCTATCTTTAAAATAACTAGAAAACCACGTGCATACGAGATCAGAACAACCATAAAATTTCAATTTGGCCAGAAGTAAATCTATATTAAGACAGTCAAATGCTCTACTGTAGTCTAATAGTATCAAAATTGAAGCCATATTATTATTAGATGCAGAAAGAATTTCATCAACAATATGTAATAACGCTGTAGTGGAACTGTGTGACTTTCTAAAACCGGATTGACATTTCGGAATAATGCAATGTTTTTCAAAATAGGAAACTATTTGTTCATTTACTGCCTTTTCCAAAACCTTTGATAAAACAGGCAAAATTCCAATCGGTCGTAAGTCTTTAGCTGAGTCCACATTTGTCTTTTTCGGAAGAGGTTTAATAATTGTAGTTTTCCACGATGTTGGAAAGTATCCCGTGCGTAAAGAAGTATTTATTATATGTGTTATAGCAACTAACGAGTACGGGAGGGTAAGTTTTACCATTTTAATAGATATGTCATCAATACCTACGGCATTAGAGACTATAGAATTAATAATTTTTAAAATGCTTTCGGTAGAAAGTTCTGTAAAATCACATCCAGAATAAATCGGTTGGTTATACTTATTTATAATGCTACTATTATGTGAAACACTAGGTACAGAGTCAAGGAATGCTTTATTTATTATATTTGGATCACATAGATGAGCTGGAATTGTGTTAATGTGAGTGCCTAAAAACTTTTTAAGTTCACCGTGCATTTTTTTCGGATTATTAATAAATTTATTAATTTTATTTGTGAAATAAAAAGATTTTTCTTTTTGAGTTACCTCAAATACAGTATTTCTCAATTGTTTGTATGAATTTATATCACGGTCAGAGTTCGTTTTTTTAGCAATATTACAAGCCTTATCTCTGTCTATCATCATTGCTTTAATGGTATCTGTAATCCATGGGGAAGGGGGATATTTGAAGCGCTTAGTTTTCAAAGGAACAAAATGATTGAAAAGGCCCAGAATTAAAAAATTAAAACAATCTACCATAGCATCAACATGGTCAAACTGTAATATCATATCCCAAGGTGTAATAGATGATGCGAATTGGTATGTATCAAGATCAAAATTATTAAATGGTCTGTACTGAATAACTCTTGGAATTGGTTTATTTACTTCCAGAGGTATAATTGCCGTAATGAAAGCATGATCACTCAAATCATCATTATATTGAACATTAATTTCACTTATATTTAAGCTATCATTACAGCAGATAACGTCTATTAGAGAGCTAGATGAATTCGTGACTCGAGTAGGTTTGTTAACTATTTGATTCAATTTATATTCCGCTATTAACGTTAAAAATTCATTTTGAGAAATACCATGCGAATTTAAATCAATATTTATGTCACCTGTTACAAATACGTATTCATATTTTGGTGTTAAAAATGATAGATTGTCATCTAGCCCAGATAAAAAAGTGCTAAAACTAAGTTTAGGTGGTCGGTAGATGACTCCTACAGCAATTATGCATGTTTTAATCTTAATTTCAAACCACTGTTGCTCAAGTGCCGAAGAATCTACTGGCAATATTTTTACTCTCAAATTTGAACGTATATATGCGCCTACTCCTCCTCCTCTAGATTGCGAGCCTGATCGTGGTGCATGAAAAAAATCATAGCCTGGAATATTGTAATTTTTTAGCGTGACATTCTCAGATAGCCATGTTTCCGTAATAGTAATGATGTCTGGATCAAAATATTTTATAGTGTGTGATAATTCGTCTCTTCCAGTATTTAGTGATTGAGCATTCAGCACAGATAATTTTAACCTTGTAACTTTTTTACCCATTTTTTAGAATTAAGCGTATAAATAAATATATATAAAATTACATAATATAAAATAACATAACTTTTTTTTCTTAAAATGTTTGCATGAAATATTTTCCTCATAATAATTGCAATATATTTATATTTTACTTGACCGACATCAATTTCGCAATTGCCTTTGAAAATACCAAAAGGATTACAATATTTTTTTATTTCTGCTATTATAGTATATTCGCAATAAACATAGATTATAAAAAATTGTCATAATATAAAACGACTAATGTCGTGTATGGAGTTTATATGAAAAACAGGTGACTTTGTTGATTTACGCACTAAAATTTTACAATCTTTAACCCAAACAAAAGAAAAGTTTCGTTCGCGAGCCTTATCCTTTACAGTACGAAGGAGACGCTGATTTGCGAATGTCAAATTATCTCTTAAGAAAATTTTATGGGAAACACCGCTTATTCCTATATCCGATGTTGTAAGAAGCCCCCTTTTATTTGATTTTTGCCATTTTTTTACTGAACTGATTACTTTTTCTTTTATTTCCTTGTTCTTAAAACGAACTAATATGCGTGATGGCTCTTCTCCTTTTGGTGTTGAAGCTATATTAGCAAAAGTCAAATCAGTTGTGGGTTGTTCTTCATCATATGCAGATGCCATTTGGAATTGATGTTTTCTAGTTTTCATCCTATATACACATTCTAAGTCACTGGGTAGAATCGATATTCCCGTGGTTTTCGCTATTAGACATACAGTATCCGCTAGGTTTTCATTAGGAGTTTGTGTAACACCGCATATCTCCAAGTTATTGATACGATCTTTTTGGTCCCTTTTGTTTATTTCATTTTGTAAGTTTTCATTTTGTAACATTAAATCTGATAATTTCTG
The DNA here is from genome assembly GCF_905220365.1 of Vanessa cardui. Lineage (NCBI taxonomy): Eukaryota > Metazoa > Arthropoda > Insecta > Lepidoptera > Nymphalidae > Vanessa > Vanessa cardui. The sequence continues at coordinate 12,704,971 of NC_061153.1, forward strand.
TTCTATTTTTTCGATTCTTTGTCCCTGATGTTCGACTTCTAAGACTTTTGTTTGTAATTCAAATAAGTCATTTTTCATCTCCATAACACAAGATTGTAGCTTTTTGAATTCATTATCTTGTTCATTGAGCCTAGCATTTATTTCTGCACGAAAGTTTCTTATTTCTGTTAAAATTAAATCATTGAAGTTTTTGTTTCTCATGTCTGCTTGATCTCTTGACGTAGCTATACCACATATAGGCGACTTGTTACTATGCAATGAAGTGTTGATGTCCTTATTACTCACTGTTTGCATTTTTTTAGAATTTGTTTTACAAGTTGTACACTTCCATGTAGATCTAGCGTTACTCGAATCACTGTTAAAATTAACGCAATCCGAATGAAACAGACAGCTACAACTATTGCACTTAATACGTTTTTGCCCAACTCCTATGTTGATCTTACATATCTCACATGTATTAACCATCTTTTAACTATTTTTAAAAATTATCATGAAAATAAATGTGTGATATACCGGGGTTTGAACCATCAACTTCTCGAGTATAATATTAGAGCCGTTACCAATGCGCCAAACGTTAGTTAGTAGACGATGTTGAAAATATGCACTACTGTTTACTGTTCTGTCACTTATGATGTTTGCAGAGTACAGTAACACTTATATTGTGATTTATGAAGGTAGACAAAAAATTATCTACACTGATCTCCGAACCACAAAACTATATGAATGTTATTTATAATGTTAATTCACAATTTATAACACTTTTTTATTAATGATTACGTGCATCACCTCACTCAATATATATAACAGCGAATTTTTTATACTAAGAGTCACTAATTTACTGGAAATATTTTTTTATTCGAGGAGCACTAAACTTTACTGCGTACGCTGTGGTGGCAGCACTCGTACGCAAGAAGGTAAGTCTATGTTAATTAAATTGTTTTAAAAACTCGTTTGAATGAAAGCGCTAAATTACGCTTATCAGACACATATGAGTCATGCGAGGCGCTTATAAAAGATATGAGAAATCATCTTTTAGCTAAAAAATCTAGCACTTCCATTCATAATGAATTAATGCAAATAAGACAAAATAGCAGTTCTATTAATAATTATGGTAGTAAAATCGAAAAATTATTCGTGGATTTGACAATTTCTCAAGCCAATGGTGACAAAAATGCGCATAGCATTTTACATCCCATAAACGAAAAAAATGCTATTAAAAGCTTCACAAACGGCTTGCGAAATCGTCAACTCAGTACTATTTTGTCGGCACGTAATTATAGCACATTAAAATACATGATTAAAGCAGCAAAAGATGATGAGTCGTCCTGTATTTAATATTATGGCGAATTAATTTTATGACTCCAACAGAAAACATCCAAACTTCTCAAAATAGTCAAAATAACCCTAATTACCATAAAAATGAAAATAACTTGGAATTTTTTCGAGGCTAATAGTATATTAGGTAGCGAATATAGTAATTCCGTTGAATTAGAAATCATCATCATCAACAGCCTATTTTTGTCCACTGTTGGACATAGGCCTCTCCCAGTGCACGCCACTGTGGTCTTTCTCCGGCTACTCGCATCCAGGTCCTGCCTGCCGCCTTGCGTATATCGTCACTCCACCGTGCCTGAGGACGTCCTACACTACGTTTGCCGAGACGCGGTCTCCACTCTAGAACACGTTTTCCCCAACGGTTGTCGGTTCTACGACAAATATGACCAGCCCACTGCCACTTCAGCTTACTAATCCGGTGGGCTATGTCGATGACTTTGGTTCTTTGACGGATAACCTCATTTCTGATGCGATCCCTCAAAGAAACGCCGAGCATAGCCCTTTCCATAGCACGCTGAGCGACTTTAAGTTGGTGGACCAGCCTTGTCGTGAGTGTCCACGTTTCGGCTCCGTATGTCATGACGGGTAGGACGCACTGATTGAAGACTTTCGTCTTAAGGCACTGTGGGATCGACGATGTTAGGATTCGACGTAACTTCCCAAACGCTGCCCAACCCAGCTGAATTCTTCTATTCACCTCGTCCTCAAGGTTGTTTCTACCTAATCGCAGAGTCTGCCCGAGGTAGACATATTTTTGAACAACTTCGAGAACGGTACCGTGTATCGTAGTCGGTTCCGGTAGAACATGTTCATTGAACATGACCTTGGTTTTATCCAAGTTCATCCGTAGGCCGATACGCATAGAAGAATCAGCCAGCTCGTTCAGCATTTGTTGTAGGTCCTGCAGCGTTTCTGCCACGATGACGATGTCGTCTGCGAATCTCAAGTGAGAGATGTATTCGCCATTGATGTTAATGCCACGTCCTTTCCAGTTCAGCGTCTTGAACATATCCTCCATTGCATTAGTGAACAATTTGGGGGAAATAACGTCCCCTTGTCTCACTCCTCGATGCAATGGTATGGGATTTGTTTGCTGATTTTGTACTCGGACGGACATGGTGGCAGCTTCGTAGAGACATCTCATCACTTGGATGTATCGCCAATCAACTTGGCAACGCTGCAGGGACTCCAGAACAGCCCAGATTTCAACCGAGTCAAAGGCCTTCTCATAGTCCACGAATGCAAGACACAGGGGCCGATTATACTCATGGGACTTCTGTATAATCTGCCGCACTGTATGGATGTGGTCTATGGTGCCGTATCCGGTCCGAAACCCGGCCTGCTCCGGGGGTTGGAATTCGTCGAATCTTCGCGCAAGACGGTTCGTGATCACTCTTGAAAACAGCTTATAGACATGGCTCAGTAGGGATATGGGACGATAGTTCTTCAGCAGGGTTTTGTCTCCCTTTTTGAAGAACAGGACGACCACACTCCTACTCCACGCCTCCGGAGTTCTCCCTTCGAAGAGGACAGAGTTAAAAAGCGTCTGAAGTTCCCTAAGTACCGGTTTACCTCCCGCTTTTAATAGCTCTGTGGTAACGCCGTCCTCTCCAGGGGCTTTTCCATTTTTAAGCTGTCCAAGAGCAGTCTCGATTTCGCCAATACTGACTTCAGGCAGGTCTTCGGAGAAATGGCGTGTTAATGTAGCTCTAGGATCCTCATTTTCGGGATCAGGTCGAGATGCATGCGATGCGTATAACCGGCCGTAGAAGTCCTCTACTTCCGAAAGTACTGCCGGCTTAGAAGAAACGACTTCTCCACTTGCTGTGGTCAACTTCGTCAGGTGGCTCCTTCCAAGAGATTGTACGAACACCTTAGACCCCCGATTCTGCTCAATAGCTCTTTTTATTGCAAGAGTATTGGAGCACCGGAGGTCGTGTCGTACGCGCCTGCTGATCTCTTGGTTTAATTGCCGTTTCTCTGACGAAGTGACAGGTGGGTTTTCACGTCGTTTCTTCATGAGCCCCAAAGTCTCTTCCGAAAGGTTCGACTTCCTGCCCTTACGCTGCATGCCACAATATCTCGTGCCTTCTTCCCTGAGAATTCGAACTACATTTTCGAGGTTCTGGTTTACGTCCGTTGTGGTTTCCACGGCAGCGAATCGGTTCTCCAGGATTGACTGGAATGTTTCAGATCCCGCAATGGTTTGGAGCAGCTTTGGTCGGAGCGTGGACTTCATCAGACGGGCGCGCTCGGCCTTAAAATTGATATTCAGAGAGCCTCGGAGGAGTCGGTGATCACTACCGGTATTGAACCTGTTAATCACTGAGACGTCTCTGAATATATGCCTCTTGTCCGTCATTATGAAGTCGATCTCGTTTTTCGTCATAGTGTCGGGGCTTTGCCACGTCCACTTCCTTTGCGGCTGCTTCTTGAAGAAGGAGTTCATCAAGAAGAGCCCCTCCCGTTCGAGGAAGTTGACAAGCATTTGCCCCCTATGATTCCTGCTTCCAAGTCCATGGGGTCCTACTACCGATTCGCTGCAGTTCTGTACTCCCACTTTAGCGTTGAAGTCCCCCATGACAACGTTGTAGTGGGTTTTCGTGGTGAAGTGGAGGGCCCTCGATATGTCATCGAATAATTCTTCCACTTCATCGTCCGAGTGTGTCGAGGTCGGTGCGTACGCTTGCACCACCTTGAGGCTGTACCTCTCGGTGAGCTTTATAATGAGGTACGCTACCCTGTTCGACACACTGGAGATTTCCATCACGTTGTCAACTAGGGACTTATTTACCAGAAACCCAACGCCACCTTGGGATTGTTGGTCACCCTCTCGGAAGTACATTAGGTGGCCTGATTCGAGGGTTACGGTGTCCTCTCCCTCTCTACGGACTTCACATAGCCCTAATATGTGCCACCTAATTTTCCCAAGTTCTACCTCAAGTTGCGCTAGATGCGAGTCAAGCCGTAGCGTGCGTCCGTTGTACGTCGCAAGGGTCAGTCGGTTGTGGTGGCCTCCCGTAGCCCGGTGATTCTTAGCACCCCCCGTCCCGCCGTTACCATCGTCGCCACCATGACGAGGAATAGCGGGGCTGCCGGGAACTGGGGGCCGTGGCTTGCGTGTGTGCTGTATGTGGAGGTTGTGCCCATAATCGCCACGCTGGGCAGGCGGGTTGGCGATCGCAGGGCGTAGCTTCTCGCACCGGTGACGCTGCTGCCCGTCACCGGCCTGTGGTATTTAGCTACGCCTATTATGTTGATGGTTATACCGCCATCAGTCGGTCGCCAGAGCCTCGTTTGCTGGTCGGCAGGATGCACCACGGGCAGGTGAGGTTGGCTTGGGGCACTAAGGTGTAGTTTGCGCCCCCTTACATCCCATTTTATGAATTAGAAATAGTTAGTATTAAATATAAATGGCTTGTAGATACCGGTGCATCGGTATGTGCAATTAAATATGACACGCTAAGTAATCTGAACGTATCGTTACAAAAGGAGCCGATTACCATTAACGGAATCGGAGGTAAATTACGAACCGTGGGATATGTTTATTTAGCATTGTCTGTTAACGGATTGGAATTTAATCATAAGTTTCATGTTATAAAGGAGTTGCCATCTGAAACCGCTGGGATTCTTGGTATAGATTTTTTACGTAAATTTAATTGTAGCATAAACTTTGAATTTAATAATATTACACTGCGTAATACGAATGATTCGATTACTTTACCATTGCATATGGGTATTTTAGGAAGTAATAGTTATTTGAGTATACCTCCGAGATGCGAAAGTATATTTTATATCAACTCGAATATAAAAGAAGATTGTGTCGTCTTTCCGAGAGAGTTATGTGAGGGAGTTTTTTTGTCTGGTGGAATTGTCAAAATAAACAACGGTAAAATACCAATACAAATATTAAATACACGAGAGGATCAGGTCAATCTTAGTTATTTTAGGCCCGAAACAGATAGTTTATTTAATTATTCAATTTGTAATTTTGATAAAAATCTTATTAATCCTGAACGCGTTCATAAATTGTTAAATTCTTTAAATTTAGAACATTTAAATAAAGAGGAAAAGACTTCTATTATAAACATTTGCGCTAAATTTTCCGACGTATTTTTATTGCTAGGAGATCAATTAACAACTTGTAATCTATACAAACATAATATACAATTAAAACCAAATAGTGACCCAGTTTATGTAAAACAGTATCGATTACCTTATTCTCAGAGAAATGAAATAGAAAAACAAGTTAAAAGTATGTTAAAAGGCGGAATTATTGAACCTGCCTGTAGTGAATGGTCAAGTCCTGTTCTTCTTGTTCCCAAAAAATCAGAAAATGACGAAGGCAAGAGATGGCGCCTAGTTATCGATTTTCGAAAATTGAATGACCGTATAGTAGATGACAAATTTCCGTTACCTAATATAACAGACATATTAGATTCTTTATCAGGAGCTATGTATTTTACCCATCTTGATCTCAATCAAGCTTTTTATCAATTAAGTCTTAATCCATCTAGTAGAAAGTATACGGCTTTCACTACACCCTCTGGTCAATATCAGATGACCAGAATGCCAATGGGTTTAAAAACAAGTCCAAGTTCCTTTTCTCGTGCTATTACAGTAGCTATGGCTGGCTTAAATTACGAAAAAGCGCTTACTTATTTAGATGACCTTATTTGTTTTGGACGAAATTTGGATAGTCATAATAAAAAAATAATAGAAATATTATCTCGCTTAAGAAAAGTAAATTTAAAGTTAAACCCCAATAAATATATTTTCCTAAAGAAATAACTACTTTATCTAGGCCACGTTGTTTCTTCCGAAGGTATTAAACCTGACCCGAAAAAGGTATTTGTATTACAAAATTACCCAACTCCTCAAAATACCAATGATGTAAAAAGACTAGTAGCGTTTGTAAATTACTATCGAAGATTTATTCCAAATTTCTCTAAAATCGCTTTACCCTTAAACAATTTATGTCGTAAAAATGTAAAATTTCATTGGGATGACAATTGTAAAAAATCCTTTTGTATGCTCAAAAACGTTTTAACAACTCCTCCTATACTTCAGTATCCAAATTTTGACCAAAGTCATAAATTTATTTTAAAAACTGACGCTTCTGGTTTTGCTATAGGCTCAGTACTATGTAATCAAGATAGACACCCGGTTGTATATGCTAGTCGCACATTAAACAAAGCCGAGAAAAATTATCCTACTATCGAAAAGGAATTATTGTCGATAGTAGGGGCTGTAAAGTATTTTCGACCTTATTTATATGGACGAGAATTTATTATTGAAACAGACCATAAGCCTCTCGTATATTTATTTAACATGACAAATCCATCAAGTAGACTTATGAAGTGTAGATTATTGCTTGAAGAGTATAAGTTCATTATCGAGTATGTAAGGGGAGCGGACAATGCAGCTGCAGATGCTTTGTCACGTATCCAAATTTCGAGTGAGGATTTGAAAGAAATGAATGAAAAAATCATATATAAAATCAAATATAAAAAGCCTAGAATTCGACCAACACGTAGGCTCGTACTGAAAATGCCCGCTCATAACAGTAAATTTTACGGCCAGTCGTTCACTGTTCAGGCTGTAACTCTTTGGAACGACTTGCCATTGAGTATTCGACAGTCAAAAACATTACATGCATTCAAAAACGCTGTTAAGAACTACTATCTCTCATCATAGTAACGATGACGACATGATTTTAATACGTCATATATGTATGTATTATGTATATATATATGTATTTATTTATATGTATACTTGTATGTATGTATGTATGTATGTATGTAGTTATATGTATTCATATGTATAAATGTAAGTATGTATGTAGGTATTTATTGATATATGAACGTATGCACATTATTGAATATTTATTACTGTTATTTATTTATGTATGTGTTTAGCTTGTATTTATTTTAAGAGTAGTTATAATTGCACCACCTTATACTGTCTTCCACAGACAACCTTCTAACCCAAGGTAGTCTGGAAGAAATGGCTAGTAAGCCATAAGGCCGCCTTTGTTTCACCATTAGTTTTTAGTTTGTGTATTCTGTAATCGTTTGTAATTGTAATTGTGGTGTACAAAAAGTGTTAAATAAATAAATAAATATCTGTGTCGTGGGAGCCCTTAAGCGACCAAAGGATTGCACTGAATTATTGTTTGTTAACGAAAATGAATGGAAAAAGATAGACAGGGTGAAAGAAAAGCTCTATTCTAATACTAAATTATTCTGTTTTGTCTCGCCAAAGTCAACTATTTATGTAAATCCTTCTTTTCGATCATATTATGCACGAGATGCTTTTGTGAGAGAGTTGGATTGCTTATGTAATGAGCGAAAGATAGATCGTCTGTATATTATACAAAATAATGATAATAATATATTGATAAAAGAGTTAACTCGTATTTTAAATGAGACACCAAATAGGTCCGGACCGCGATTATTAATTTTAAACGGTGTCCATAAAGTCGACGATCATGAGACAAAACGCATAGTAACGCATAGTAGTAGTTAGTACTAAACGATTATCATTTGTTGCCAACTAGCGGGCACGCCGGTATAAGGCGTATGATAAATAATATAAAGAAAAGATTTTTTTGGCCAGGATTAGAGAAAGATGTTACTGATTACGTAAATCGATGTGATATGTGTTTGCGTCATAAGCACTTAAATAAATATATAAAAGAACCAATGGTTATAACCGATACGGTATACGCCGCTTTTGATAGAATTTATTTAGATTTAGTAGGGCCCTTATGTAAGGATAGCGATAGTAATGTTTATATACTCACACTACAGTGTGATTTAAGTAAGTTTTTACTATTCATTAGCATAAGTTGTTTAGTTATTCTATTTTAGTTTCATTACTTTGATCATGTTACTATAATTATGTTTCGGATTCCGTTTAGTATTAACTTGTATTTGTAAACATGTCAGTATAATTTTATAACTGAAGGTATAATGTTAATGTCATCAATCTGACGTTTGATTTGCGTTTAGTAATTGGTTTTGGACTATTGCAGTTTGTCATTAAGCATTGCATTATTTAACATTCTTTTTTTTTTAATAATGTCTATTTAGCATTATTTTATTAAGTATTGTTTTTTTATTATTATTATTTTTTTCTTTTTATAACATTTCCTATTAGGATTTAAATCGTGCTTTGTGTTTTATTGGTTACGTTGTGTTGCCTTTACAAAATTATTTATTATGTTACTCAAATTATTATTACTTCTCTATTTCTTAATTTCATATCTGACGTGATGTGATAATGTTTATAATAATATTAGGTATATTTGTTTTACTTTTTCTTTTTCTTTTTGTACTTTCTTACTCACAAATAGCTGGCGGGATGGAGAAGTAGCTTATCGAGAACTTAATATTAGTAGTTTGATTTATTTGGTATTTTAGTATTATTATAATTATTTTTTCAACTATCTATCTATTATTTTAATATATATATATATATATATATATATATATATATATATATATATATATATATATATATATATATATTTAAATACATCAATTATTTATTTATATGAATAGTATGATTTCAAACCTTTACAGCGTAAGCGATATGAATGATAATAGTACCTACTACCTACCTACTATAGCGACTCAGTATTATCAAGTGATGATAGTTTCCATAGTGCTTCTCTTCCTCTAAATTCTCTTTTAGAATCAAATCTCTCCGGTTTTTCTAAAAACTTTAATGTAGTGCATATAAATGCGCAGAGTATTCCTTTTTTTTTTTTTTATTATTCTTTATTGCACACATCAAAGATGTACAAAGGGCGGACTTAACGCTATTACAGCATTTTCTACCAGCCTTCACATTACTCTGATTTCCTGTCTTCCTTCGATAGTCAAAATATTCATGCCATTCTTGTATCCGAATCTTTTTTGAAACCAAGCTTACCCTCAACTTCTTACTGTTTGCCTGGCTACCACCTGATCCGGAATGACCGCATAGGTAAAGGTGGCGGTGGTGTAGCTATATATCTCCGCAGCCATATCCCTTTTACAATTTTAAGTAAATCTCCTTCACAATACACTGAGTCATCGGAACATATATTTATTGAGGTCTTATTCGGACATATCAAACTACTACTGGGCGTATTTTACAGTCCATCACTCAATATTAATTATTTTAATGATTTTGAAAATTTATTAGAGCAATTTAGTACATCCATTGATCACACGATAATTATGGGCGACTTCAACACCTGCCTACGCTTAAAGTATATAGTTGATAGCTGCAACCTTAATGTCCTCCCAACGAATGCAACACATTTCTTTCCGAATTGTTCTCCCTCGCTGTTGGACTTAATGATTGTTTCCTCTCTTTATCATGTTGACACTCATGGTCAGTTCCCCGCTGAAGCTTTTTCTTACCATGACTTAGTTTATTTATCCTATAAAATTCGGCCTCCGCGGGCAAAACCAACAATAGTGATGCGGCGTAATTTCCAAAAGATCAACACCAATTTTATGAGTGATTTGAACAATATTGACTGGACTGCTATCTATAATGCCAGCTCAATTGACGAAAAAATGGGTATTTTTAATTCTTTGTTAACTGATTTATTAGATAAACATGCTCCGTTGAGACCTATAAAGCTTAAGCATTTACCAGCACCTTGGCTAACTCAGGACATTAGAACACTCATGGTCAAACGCAATGTTGCGAAGGCCAAATATAAAAGAAATGCGACAACCAGTAACCTGGAAAAATATAAACAGCTGCGAAATCGTTGTAATAAACTCTGCCGTGATGCTCAGCGTAAGTTTATTGAAATGCTATTGAAAATAGCGATACATCCAAGGTTTGGCGGTTTTTAAAATCATTGGGAATTGGGCGTCAACGGGAAAACTTTTCTTTTAACTTCGATCTCGATGATCTTAACAAACATTTTATTTCTTCTTCCTCTATAAATGCACAAGACAAACTTAATACAATCAATTATCTCAATACACTGCCCACCCCTTATAATCCTTCCTTCCAATTCAGTTTTGTCACCATTGGCGAATTAAAGAAGCACATCTTTAGCATCAAATCAGACTCAATTGGTTGTGATGGAATAAGTCGAAGTCTGATTATCCTTACCCTTAATAGCATTTTACCTGCTTTATGTCATATATTTAACTATTCCTTATCAACTGGTACTTTCCCATATCTATGGCGCAAAGCCGTAGTGATCCCTATTCCTAAAGTTCCCAATCCTTCTTTACCTTCTCATTTTAGACCCATATCTGTTCTTCCTTTTCTTTCAAAGGTGTTGGAGCGTGTTGTTCATTTACAACTGAACCAATTTTTCTCAACTAACAAAATCCTCTCTCCTTTCCAATCTGGGTTTAGAAAAGGCCATAGTACAGTTACTGCGCTTACTAAAGTATGTGACGATATACGCTGTGGAATTGATAATAAATCTGTAACTGTTCTAGCTCTCCTAGACTTTTCAAACGCCTTTAATAGTATTGACTACGATATATGTTTGGCAATCCTAAGATCTCTAAACATAGATCCTACTGCTGTAGATTGGTTTCGCTCTTACCTATTAAATAGACAGCAATGCATAAAGGCGAATGGTAAGTTCTCGACTTATTTAGATATTCCTTCTGGTGTCCCGCAAGGTGGTGTACTGTCTCCCCTTCTCTTTTCTATTTTCATCAATACTCTCTCCACACTTATCTCTTCCTCCTATCATCTATATGCTGATGATCTTCAAATTTATGTTACCGCTCCTGCGGACGGTATCGACAAGGCTGTTGCAACGTTGAATAATGATTTGGCAAAAATCTGTGAATGGTGTAGATCTTACGGGCTCCAAGTGAATCCGAGGAAGTCACAGGTGGCTGTTTTTGGCAGTGTTAAGCTTCTGTCGAGGATTAAAGACAAAAATCTACCTCCAATAATGTTTGATGGTCACATATTACCACTGCAAGAAACGGTTAAAAATCTTGGGCTAATTCTGGATGCTTCCTTCTCCTGGGTCCCTCAGGTTGCAGAAATGAGCCGTAAGATGTATGCCATCATTGGTTTTTTAAGGCGATGGAAAAATCTACTGCCAATCAAGGCTAAGATCAACTTAGCCAATTCGTTCCTGTTTCCAATATTAGATTATGCCGACGCCTGCTACACTGACTTAACTGAGAACCTTCTAAACAAATTAGAACGACTGCAAAATTTAGCCATTAGATTTATCTTTGGTCTGCGTAAATTCGATCATGTCTCGCAGTATCGGTCTCAGTTAAAGTGGCTGCCAGTCAGGCTTCGACGAAATTTGTACGCCTTATCTCTTCTTTACTCTTTGCTATATGTTGAACATACACCACCTTACCTGAAAGAACGTTTCAAATTTCTTGGGTGTGACAGTATACTCAACCTGCGTTCTAGTAACGATAATAAGCTTGTAACGCCCTGCAGCCGGACACAAACTTACAGTAGCTCTTTTACTGTGAAAACCTTCAAACTTTGGAATGCACTACCCAACGACATTCGGCAATCAAAATCCTTGTCCATCTTTAAACATCGCTTGAAAAATTATTATCTGTCCATATCCCAAGAATGTATGTAAGTATGAAATAATATGTAGTTATAATTATATATATATTTTGATATATAATATATTAATATATATTATTATATGTGTATTATTTGGATGTAGTTGTGTGTAGTTTATTATTATACTGTAATATTAGTCTACTTAAATTATTATCATCTCTTAATTCTATTTGCACTTACCTGTTCTCTCGTCTTAAGTTTCTGTCACCAAAGGTTGTCTGTAAGAGATCGCTATAAGCGATAAGACCGCCTTTGCGCACCATTTGTTGTTTTTGTCTCTCTGTTACCCATTGTCGTGTAATGTGTTGTGCAATAAAGTATTTTAAATAAAATAAAATAAATAAGTATGTAGAAGCTTATCCACTTAGAAATAAGGATACTGTTTCAGTGTCATCGACTTTTGTCAACAATTTTATTTTAAGATATGGTGTTCCTCGACAAATAATATCCGATCAAGGAACAGAATTTGTTTCAAATGTTATGAAAGATGTGTGCCGTATCCTCAACATTAAACAGGTAACGTCAACGGCATACCATCACCAATCTATAGGTTCCTTAGAAAATAGCCACAGAAATCTGATGTCATTACTCAGAATACAAACAGGTAATGAACCATATAACTGGTGTTCTTGGTTACCGTTTTGGTGTTTCGGTTATAATAACACGGTACACACGGAAACCAAGTATACTCCATTTGAACTTGTTTTTGGGAAGCTTTGCCGTTTACCAACTAATTTAACTTTAGATATAGACCCTTTATATAATCCATATGATTATCCACAACAACTTAAATATAGACTTCAAAAATCGCAATATGATGCAAGAAATAATTTAATATTAAGCAAACAAAATAGAAAGCTAAAGTATGATTATTGTATAAATCCAGTGAAATATGATGCCGGCGATATGATACTCCTTAAGAATGAACAATGTGTAAACAAATTCGATCCTCTTTATCTAGGACCATTTAAAGTAATTGAAGATTGTGAACCGAATGTTAAAATAGATTATAAAGGTAAACATAAGTTAGTACATAAGAATCGCACTAGAAAATATATAAAAGAATAAAATTTTTATCTATACAAATATTATTAGTATTATTGTATTTTTCTCTTAAAATTTAAATAATGTTTTAAAATTACGTGTTTTACATTTTTTATGCTGTTAGTAATAATGTTATAATATAAGAATGTCAATTAAAAAAAATATATATTATTACACCTGTTCTTGAATTTTATATCAAATTTTATTACAAAAAAAAAAAATTGTAACTTCGTCCTTTTTTTTCGCCGATAGGCATGTAGTATATATGTATGGTATACGGCGAAACCCTGAGATTACCAGGCGATTTCTTTGAGCCCCAATTCGATGGCACAGAGGACGTGACGCAATATGCGACACGACTTAAACGACACGTTCAATGTCTCTTGCCATCGCCAGGTTCCCGCCACCTCAGCAATCGCCCCGTCTTTATATTCAAAGACCTGCCAACTGCTTCCCATGTCTTTCTAAGGGATGATAGTGCCCATGGGTCATTTAAGCCGGCTTACACGGGCCCGCATCAGGTACCTTCCAGAGGTGACAAGGTTTACAAACTTCTGGTGCGAGGAAAAGAGGTCACAGTATCAGTAGACCGACTGAAACCAGCCTACATACTGCAAGACCCCACCAACACCATGGATTCCCCACCACCACAATACATCACACCTTTTTTTTTTGTTTTACGAGGAGGAAAGGCATTTACGCCTCCCGCCCGGCCGGGGGACCGGGACGGGTATGTGGGACTCGACCGGGGCCATAAGGGCCCCATGCCAGGGCAGAAGGCCCTGTCCTACCCACTAAAACCTCCTCGGGTTTCCACCGTACCGCGTGATGGAGAGGCTACGGGAACGCTTAAGCATACTTCCGCGGCCCCCCCGCGGCGACCGCCGTAAGGCGGTCAAATCTTTGAATGCACGCCGAAGGGCGCGCTTTCCTCCGTTGCCTCCGTCCAGTAAACGTGACGGACTCCCCCGAGTCCGCCACTGGAGGCTGGGCGTCAAGAATGCTGACGCCCTGGTGGCGGCGGATAAGATGGCAGGCTCCGCCGCCGACCACCGGTGTATCTCCACACCTAAAGCGGTCCACCACGTGCCTATGGTGGACCACCCCTCCTTCAACTCTCATAACGAGCCCTCCGCTATATACATATATATATATATATATATATATATATATATATATATATATATATATATATATACACATTTATACAACTATTTACAATATTTACATAAATACATTATTTACACAAATACTTTTTTTCGCGGGTAGGTGCTTAAATAGTAAACACACATTATTTTATGCTCTTGCAATTTTTATTAATTTTAAATAAATTTATGACTATATAATATATATGGAATTGATCTAAAAGTCCTTCAACCTACCAGCTTTAATTCCTTATAAGAAAATCCACACACAGTGAGCAAAATATTTTTATTCACTATTTATAATGGACGCACTTAAAGTCACTATACGTGAACTAAGAGAACATTTTGACACAAAAATGGCTGATTTTCAAAGGAGTCTCCAAGCTTCTGCTAACCCAGCTTCAAGTCCCACATCCAACATCGCTGCTCAATTCAATGTATTCCGAACCTTCGTAATGAGTGCTCTGGAAGGTCTTCAAGCTCAACTCGGACTTTTGGCTTGTAAACAAGAAGAATTGGAGATGAGGACTCGAAGAAAAATCCTCTTGGTTCATGGCATCCAAGAGAGCAAGAATGAAAAGGTTGCCTCAGTTGTTGTTGAAGCTCTCTCGGAACGTCTTAAGATCTCCGACTTAAAGACAGAAAGCATTAGCCGTTGTCACCGTCTGGGGCGGACTAAAACTAACAAGCCTCGGGCTATTCTTATAAAGTTTCGCGATCTTGGACTCAGAAACAAGATCTGGTATGCAAAAACCGGTCTTAAGAACTCCGGCATAACTTTGTCAGAATTCCTGACCAAGGATCGGCACGGCGTCTTTACAGCTGCACGACAGCGATTTGGTGTCGATAAATGCTGGACAAGGAATGGGTATTTGATTGTTATGGGCTCTGATGGTGCTCATAATAGGATTACTACTTTAACCGAGTTAAATTCTTTGCCATCTTCATCCGGTCAAATTCCTTCAACAAACTACGTTACTGGTGCTAGTGCAACAACCTCTGCTAATACACCCGTGCATAAGGAAAGTAAATCTTCTTATATTAGACCCAAAAGAGTAGTTAAAAAGTAATTGTATGTGCTGGTTAAGTAATTTTTGTTTCTAGCTTCTCTTAATAATAATTCTCCTTTTATATGCCTAAATGCATGTAACATATACGTTGTTTTCGCTTTTACTATTACGTTGTAGTTTTTTTGTATTATATACCCACTTCTCACTTTTTATTAGTAGCATAATTTTACTAACTTCACCTTATCTTATATATATATGTCTTAAATAAACAATTGTGATTTGTGCGTGACAATATGTCAGTTGACATTGTCAAAGTCGACTAATGTCACAGACAACGTATAGTAAGTAAGTATAGTAAGTACGTAAGTCCTTATATTTAAAGAAAAAAATCCTGAATTCTGATAATAGAATTAAAGTCACATGGGATGTTATTAGTAGTGTTAGTGGAAAACCCAAAAAGGAAATGATACCAATAGAATTGAACACAGGTAGTAGATACACGAGTTCTGAATTAGAGGTTGCTAATTTATTTGAATCATTTTTTGATAAAGTACCCCATAAAATAACATTTCATTTAAAATCATCTACATCAAATGCAGCTAGGTTATTAAATAATAGTGTTTCTAAATGCGTTATTGATTTTTCATTTGAAACGGTTTCTGCAATAGATGTCATAAAAGTATTTAAAACTGTAAATATTAAAAAAACTAACGACATATGGGGCATTTCGGTAAAATTTTTTAATAACATCATATACGATATTGCTCCGTATATAGCAGTAATTTTTAACAAGAGTTTGGACACGGGTTCATTTCCTAACTTGTTAAAATGTAGTAAAGTTTTACCACTTTTTAAAACTGGAAACAGAAGCGATCCCGGTAATTACAGGCCTATTTCAATACTCCCATCCTTAAGTAAAATCTTCGAAAAAATTATTTTAAATCAACTTCTCGTCCATTTCGGTACAAATGCTATTTTTCATGGTGAGCAATTCGGTTTTAGAAGAGGTCGCTCGACAACTGATGCGGGAATTGCGCTTCTCAAACATATTTACGATGCTTGGGAGAAATCACAGAACGCTATTGGAGTATTCTGTGATTTATCTAAAGCATTCGATTGTGTAGAACACGAAACGCTTCTTAATAAGCTCAAATATTACGGTGTTAAAGGTAAAGCTCTTGATCTCATCGCTTCATATTTAAGTCAAAGAATCCAGCAAGTTTTCATTAATGGAATAAAGTCTTCTGGATCTACGTTAAAAATGGGAGTTCCGCAAGGTTCAATTTTGGGTCCCTTTCTATTCCTAGTATATATAAATGATCTTCCTTTCTATGTTAAGGGTATTTGTGATATAGTGTTGTTTGCTGACGATACTTCGCTGATTTTTAAGGTTGACAGGAAAAAAAATGACTATGACGATGTGAACGGTGCATTATCACAGATACACAATTGGTTTATATACAATAATTTAGTTTTGAATGCTCAAAAAACAAAATGTGTAGTTTTTACCCTACCTAATGTTAGCAACCAAAATTATAATATATCTCTAAATGGTGACCGTCTTGAAGTAGCTGATACTACGGTGTTTTTAGGAATAGAATTGGATTCCAGACTTCAGTGGACTTCTCATTTATCATCCCTAACAGGAAGACTCAGCTCCGCAACATACGCGGTTAGAAAAGTTAGACAACTAACTGATATTGATACCGCTCGTTTAGTTTATTTTGGTTATTTTCACAGTATTATGTCATATGGCATATTACTTTGGGGTAACGCTGCAGATATTGAATCTGTCTTTATTTTACAAAAGAGAGCAATTCGGTTTATTTATAATCTTGGAGCTAGAGACTCTCTTCGGGATGTTTTTAACAGAGTAGGAATACTTACTGTTGCGTCGCAATATATTTACAACAATATCATGTATATTCACAGTAACATTGATCACTTTGATAAAATCAGTGATAATCATTGTATATGCACTAGAAGTAAGGATAAACTTATAACGCCAAGTTTCCGACTCCGCAAAGTCAATGGATCCTTCTTGGGGCAAGGTATCCGTTTCTATAATAAAATTCCGCAGAAATTTTTAACTTTGCCGTTTAGTAAATTCAAATCGTTTGTTAAAAATACATTGGTAGAAAAAGCATACTATTCGATACAAGATTTTGTAGATGATAAAGAAGCGTGGAGTTAATACCTGTTGACTTCCAAGCAGGATACATTAATTGAAATAATTGTATTTAATTAACATGACGCTGTATTTTTTGAATGTTGAAAAAGAGTAACTACTGAGTTTCTTGCCGGTTCTTCTCGGTAGAATCTACTTTCCGAACCGGTGGTAGCTTCACTTAATTGTAAAATGACGATTCAAAAGTGCTTGTAGAGGCCTACTTGAATAAAGTTTATTTTGATTTTGATTTTGATTTTGAACATCTGCTGACCATAGACTATAACTGTGTATTAAGTCAGTTTTACACTATCAATAAAATTAAATGCACTTAATTATTGATGGATATCTACTTGTTTACGTCTTGTATATTATATTGTTTTTATTTTTAATCTACATTTTTTTTTTTTTTTAAACTTTTGTTTGTCACTTTTTTTTTTTTTTCCTTGGCTTCTGTATACTAAGGTGAAACTTGTTTTTCTGCCTGTTGTGGTAGTTATATTTTTGATTCTTTATTTATTTATTTTTCTTGTTAAAATAGTTTTATTTTGTTTTAGACTTTTAGTATATTTTAAATGTAAGTGCTTTTGGTACTGCTTTTAGTACTGCCACTGCCTTTCTCTCTTTATTATTAGATATTACTTTATTTTTATTTTTATTATTAGATAGTTAGCCTGCATATTGTTTTTAATATGCTCGTATGTCTTACTCTCTTAACTTACTATTATTAGATGGTTATTTTGCTTATTGTGTCTATTATGCTCGTATGTCTGTGTTCTCGCTTAACCTTCTGTTTTATGTATATTTTAACAATTATCTCGAGTGATCTCTCTCATGATTCTGGTGGGTGAAAGGACTTTGTGTATTCATATTATTACTATTTTTTTTTTTTTCATTTATTGTTAGTATTTTATTTTGTCTTTTACTATATCTTATTATTATATATTTATTCGCATATTTTATAGTATACAATTATGAGTATCGATGATATTGAATGTAATATTTTTTCAGACGACGACAGCAATAGTTTCACCACAGCTTATTCCACGGATGATAGTTTTCACAGTTCTTATTCTCCTCTCTCCTTGTCACTTGATAATGCCTTCTCTTCTATTCCTAAAAACTTTAATGTAGTTCACATAAACGCTCAAAGCATCCCTGCTCATTATTCCGACCTTATATCCTCTTTTGACAACTCCAACATACATGCTATCCTTGTTTCCGAGACTTTCCTCAAACCCTCCTTGCCTTCTTCCTGCTTCTCTTTGCCCAACTTTCATCTCATTCGAAATGATCGAGTGGGTAAGGGAGGTGGAGGCGTGGCAATTTATATCCGAAACCATATTCCTTTTACAATACTTGATATGTCTGACCCGCAATATTCTGAATCTGCAGAGCACATCTTTATTGAAGTTCTATTTGGCCGTGTTAAGTTACTATTAGGTGTTTTTTACTGTCCGTCTCTTCACATTGATTACTTTAATTCCTTCGAACAATTATTGGAGCTTCATACGGCTAATATAGAATATTCAATTATTCTGGGTGACTTTAACACATGTCTCATTAAAAATGATGCACGTGCAAAACGTTTGTTAAATATTGTCAGCAGCTTTAATCTTAACGTTCTCCCTTCGAAAGCAACTCATTATTTTCCCGGCTGTTCACCATCTCAGTTGGATCTTAGCATTGTTGCATCCTTGGAGCATGTAGAATGTCATGGACAATTTCCCGCAGAGGCCTTTTCTTACCATGATCTAATATATTTATCATATAAAATTCGACCTCCTAAGTTTAGGCCTACTGTGGTAATGCGTCGCAGTTTTAAGGATTTTAACAATGATGCGTTTATGAGTGAGCTTAGCCAAATTGACTGGGATTCTGTATTTAGAGCTGAAACGACTGATGACAAGTTAGATCTTTAATTCGCTCCTAACTCAACTTTTTGATAAATACGCTCCTTTACGTCCCATCAAATTGAAAAATCTTCCTGCTCCTTGGTTAACCAGTGAAATTAGAACGTTAATGACTAAGCGTAATAGAGCCAAATTTAAATATAAACATAACCCCAGCACTGAAAATTTAATTAAATACAAGCGCTTGCGTAACCGTTGCAGCAGGGTTTGTCGAGATGCTCAACGACGTTACATTCACAGTACAATTAAGAACAGTAATTCTTCTCAGACATGGAAATTTCTACAGTCGCTCGGTATCGGACGCCAAGCTTGCCCTGTCAATCCAAACCTTGATCTCAATGCTCTGAACGGATTTTTTGCTACTACTGTCCCTATGGATATCAAGGAAAAAATAAAAACGCTTAGTATTCTTCGCTCTCTACCTACTCCTAACAACCCTCCTTTCCAGTTTTCACCAATGGCGCTAAGTGATATTAGGGCTCATATTCTGGCTATCAGGTCTAACGCAATGGGTAGTGACGGAATCAACCGCAGAATGCTTCTCCTAATTCTTGATGAAATCTTACCTGTCATATCTCACATCTTTAACTCCTCCCTCTCTTCCGGTCAGTTCCCAAGAGCATGGCGTGTTGCTCACATCCTTCCAATTCCTAAAAATAAAAATCCAGTATCCTTTTCTCATTATCGTCCTATATCGATCCTTCCCTTCTTGTCGAAAGTATTGGAACGTATTGTGCACCGCCAGCTAAACGACTACGTTTTAATGTACAACATCCTCTCCGAATATCAATCTGGCTTTCGTATGGGCCACAGCACAGTTACCGCTCTGGTAAAAGTATGTGATCACTTACGTTCCAATATGGACAACAAGCAGTTGAGCATCCTTACATTGCTGGACTTTAGCAATGCATTCAATGCGGTTGATTTCGAGCTCCTGTTGGCTGTCCTCCAGTCCATCAATGTTGCTACGGACGTAACTGACTGGTTTCGTATTTACTTGTTTGGTCGTCGGCAAAGTGTACACATTAACAGCCTCTTTTCTTCCTATCTCCCTCTCACAGCTGGTGTACCGCAAGGTAGTGTCCTTTCACCTCTCCTGTTTTCTATTTTCATTAATACCATCCCAAAAATCCTTTCATCGTCTTTCCATCTCTATGCCGACGATCTGCAGGTCTATGTTACTTGTACAGCACACGATATTGATGATGCCATCGCAAGACTCAATCAGGACCTGCTTAACATCTGCAATTGGTGCAAGGCGTATGGACTCTATGTTAATCCTGCCAAGTCCCAAGCCATTATAATTGGTAGCACCTTACAACTCTCCAAACTTAATTATAGTAAATTACCCGCTATTCTTTACGACAATGTTTCCTTAACCCTCTGTTCCCATGTAAAAAACCTTGGTCTCCTTATAGATACTAACCTCTCCTGGTCCGTGCAAGTTGCAGAAGTAAGTAGAAAGATTTTTGCCACTATTAGCTCTTTCAAACGTCTGAAGCACCTATTACCGGTTAAAACAAAAATTTGCCTGGCTCAATCACTACTGCTCCCAATACTGGACTACGCTGACTGTAGTTATACAGACCTAACAGAAGAACAGCTAAACAAGCTTGAACGATTACAAAACGTCTGTATCAAATTTATTTTTGCGCTACGTAAATTCGATCACGTCAGCGAATACCGTAACCAACTGAAGTGGCTTACAATTAGACATCGCCGCAACTTGCATATACTCTCCCTTCTCTATTCTATCCTTTATAATCCTCTATCTCCTAATTACTTAAAAACTCGTTTCTCTTTTTTAGGCACTGACTCTGATTGTCATCTTGATCTGCGGTCACGAAGTGACAATCGCTTAAAGATGCCAACAGCTCATACTCGCTTTTACAGTGAATCTTTTACTGTTAAAGCTGTGAAGCTATGGAATATGCTTCCCCCGGAAATCCGTCGCTCTAATTCTATTTATATATTTAAACGTCGTGTGAAAACTCACTATCTTTCCTTACAATAAGTAATGTATGTACGTTTATTGAATATGTATTATATATAAAAATGTTATATGTGTGTATTTATATTTATTTTTTATGTATCTATGTATGTAAGTATATACATATATTTATATGTAACGTATGTAGGTTATATATATTTTATATTAGTATGTATATTATAAGTCATTATTTTCGTTTATCATGAATATTATTTTATTTTTATTTTTTGCACTATCCTGCTTCTGCTTTTGCAAATCCTTTCACCAAAGGTTGTCTGTTAGAGATTGCTTTAGCAATAAGACCGCCTTTGCACGCTCTTATTTTCTTTTCTTTGTTGTAATTGTTCTCTTTATTTGTATGTCCTTTCATTGTGTGTGCAATAAAGTATTAAATAAATAAATAAATACATTTAATACATATATACAACTCCTCCGCTATTTGCCAACGAGGCCGCTCACATAGTCCACTTCGCTGTCCTCGGAGAAGTACTAGGAGCGACCCCGCGGCCTTCCTCCGCGTCAGTCTTAGCCGCGGCCAGCGAGCAAGCTCAAGCCGGCCCCGTTGCCCAGGGTGCGCCACGAGGAGGCAACTGACATGCACCCCACAATACACTGCTGAGATGGCCCAGTGGTTAGAACGCGTGCATCTTAACCGATGATTGCGGGTTCAAACCCAGGCGAGCACCGCTGATTCATGTGCTTAATTTGTCTTTATAATTCATCTCGTGCTCAGCGGTGAAGGAAAACATCGTGAGAAAACCTGCATGTGACAAATTTCATAGAAATTCTGCCACATGTGTATTCCACCAACCTGCATTGGAACAGCGTGGTGGAATATGTTCCAAACCTTCTCCTCAAAGGGAGAGGAGGCCATTAGCCCAGCAGTGGGAATTTACAGGCTGTTACTCTACTTTACTTTTCAACCGACTTCCAAAAGGAGGAGGTTATCAATTCGTCTGTATTTTTTTTTTTTTTTTTTTTTTTTTTTTTATGTTTGTTACCTCATAACTTTTCACTGGGTGGACCGATTTTGATAATTTTTTTTTTGTTTGAAAGGTAGTGCTTCCCGTGGGGTCCCATTTTTTTTATTTTTTTTCCGATGATGGTATCCATGTGAAAACGACATAAGTCTTAAATTTGCAGTATGTATATGCGCGACAAATAGGTGAATAACTGAAAATCACGTTAACCAATTTTGATAATTCTTTTTTTATTATAAAATATATACTTCAAGGGTAATTTGGTGAAAGTTTGGTAAGGTTCTGAGCACAGGATCCATGACAAAGTAACGGAACGGAAGGGAACGGAACAATTCTGAGGAGCACGTTAGCGATACTCGGTCGAATCTTTGATTTATAGGTTATTGGGATATTTGAGTCACCTTCCGTAATGTGGTTATGTTTATGTTATTATCATAGTCGAATATTATAATCAACTAGCTACCCACCCCGGCTTCGCACGGGTGCAATACTGATACTAAATATACTACAGAATTTGTTTATATACGACATCACATCGCAAACTTCTAAAATTATCAGTGTTTCTTTACTATATTGTTCATGTATTATATACACAAACCTTCCCCTTGAATCACACTATCTTTTAAAAAAAACCGCATCAAAATCCGTTGCGTAGATTTAAAGATATAGGGACAGAGAAAGCGACTTTGTTTTATACTATGTAGTGATGGAACTCCTATACGGCTCGCAGTTAGGGTGCGATATGGGGCAGAATTTCTTACTATCTATAATCAAATTTTGTGTATGTGATGTGATGTCATATGATGTACGAAATATAGTTGGTCTTTTTCAAAGTTTTTTTGCTGAGTTCGATTACAGCTCTTTCGAGGGATCCTTGTAGTTTACGCCGCGTGACGTATTAAATCCGCATTTTCGAAAGTCTATTTTTACTTTATTCGCAAGTTTCCTTTGAAATTGTCCTCGAAGTAGTTTCTGACTCATATAAACGGAACGCTTAATCTATCCATATTAAAAAAAATTAGTTAGTCAACATCAGCTTCACTTAAAATCAAAAAATAAATAAAATTTTAACAAAAAGAAAAACCGACTTCAAACAAAACACTATTTTAAAACAAATGAATATGCACGAAAAAGTAATAAAAATAATTGCGTATTCAACATATTTTTTAGAGTCTTCCTAAGTTAAATGAAATGAAAAATATTAGACTACTTAAAAGTCGATTAACGATTATATCATGTAGTTATAATTATTGTTATATTTGGAGTCGGTGTCAGCCAATAAAACCCTACAGTATATCTATCAAAAAACAATACGAGAATACTTTAACAAATATGTTTTTTACAAATTACCTTTTACACAATAATACACTGGATCAATCAAAGGGCTCGTATCGCTTCTTTCTTTTGATTGTTGGAGCAAGGGCACCGTGGCTGACACCGGCTCCAAATATACCAATAACTATAACTACATGATATAATCGTTAATCGACTTTTAAGTAGTCTAATATTTTTCATTTCATTTAACTTAGGAAGACTCTAAAAAATATGTTGAATACGCAATTATTTTTATTACTTTTTCGTGCATATTCATTTGTTTTAAAATAGTGTTTTGTTTGAAGTCGGTTTTTCTTTTTGTTAAAATTTTATTTTACATCAACCGTACCACCAACATCACAATCTACCATACTATCTCACACCACATCCACTGGCGTAAATAACGAAAAGAACATTATTTCTAAAACCAGGTCAGGACGACAAGTTCGATTCCCGGACTATTACCGCCCGTAAAACGGTCGCTGGAGGGGGGTGATGTGGCGTCCCGCCACATTTAGTACTTTCATAAATAAATAAATTTTCATAATTATTTTCATAAATAAATAAGTAAATAAATAAATAATTATGTACAATAAAACATTCAACAAACAAACAAAGTTCCAACCGCGCGACGATAATTTTTATATTAGCTAGTGACGCGATGTTAGAAGCGATCGTACGATCGCGCGCCTCGCTCCTTCGCCCCGCTGCCCACCTACCTCGGCAGCTAGCGGCCGGCGGAACGACGCGCGCGCCGCGCGGTCCCCAGTCGGGTCTCGATCTCGATGCGCACCGCTTTGTTTACTTGCTTACGGCTTTCACGCACCTTGCACCTTTTACCACTACTTTCACTGTTTGTTTCTTGCATTTGCTCGCGCTGTTACCCTAAGAACTATATCTTCTGTGTGTGTAGACTTATTGTGCTGTGTGATAGTAATAAGAGTAAAACAATAAACTGTTGATCATTCATTGTCTTATTTTATATACGTGAATACGTATACACTGAATTGAGCCGCAATATTGGAAGTAGGACTTGTGGCCCGGATGAAAGCACTTTGAAGATTTTTTTGAAACTCGGCCATTTTATTATCAAAGTGATCTCTGAGTTCAAATATTGTGTGTTTCAAGGACTCCATTGTTCTGCTGCTGTTGTATTGTTTGAACAATTGGAAAAAAATTATGAAAATTTTTATTGTGAATGCGATAGGCGTTTAGTGTAGACTATAATTGTTGTCATTAAAGGAATGTAATACTGGTAAGTGACAAGACCTTAACAGCATATTTCTCATTAATTTAATTAAATGTATGCGTATTATTGTGTTACTTAGAACTCTAATTTAATTAGACTGTCATTGAGTACACTTTATCATTTATCGCCAAATAACACTTCACAATACACTTTTTTCCGCGAATTATAATTATAAATGACGGAGCTAATTTACAAAGATGTTTACTGTGCGGTAGCTTGAGAGAGGTCGCATGTGGCATGACCCTGCGTGTACACAGCTCCAGGACCACATGTCTGAGCAGCTACAAGACAGTGTCCGAGTACACACACAAATCAGAACAACTTGCATATAAAAAAGTGCATAAAGAAAAAAAAATCACTCAAAAAAATTACATTTGAAATGTAACAGAAGACAGAGACCCCGGCATAGGCATGTCCACAAAAACTTAAATACAGATGAATTAACTAAATGCTGAAATAAATGAATTAATTCATCATTAGACATAGCGGAGCACACATCGGAAGTCCACTCTCCTTGCCACTGAATCATGTATTCCGCAGCCGCTTGCGTTGATTTCCCGTACGAACCAGCAACAATCTGAAGCTCGTAGCGACTGTGGAGAAGAACTCTCACCAGATGGTAGCGCCTTTGCGTTCAGGAATTCAGCTTCCCAGTCGATCGTGCCTGTTTTCATTCTGCTTCGCATTCTGCGGTTCAGGTGTGTCAACCAAAGCCCTAACTTTTTAGTGACTCGGCCTAACCTGACTTTCGCTAATTATACGCCGTAACAATCGTGTACGCCGGCTTCGCGATGGCGATCTCACACGCACTTGTTCTGACACTAAGACATCGCAAGTGCAACCACCAGAACCCACTATATGTTCGAAACGCGCTGGAATAGAGATAGCCTTAGACTTGTTTTATAATGCCCTAAGACGAGCCATCATTTGTCGACCTCCATGGTCGAGTGGTGTGTACACCCGTTTTCATGGGTACGCCACGCTGAGGTCCCGGTTTCAATTCCTGGCCGAGTCGATGTAGATTACCATTAGTTTTCTATGTTGTCTTGGGTCTGGGTGTTTGTGGTACCGTCGTTACTTCTGATTTCCAAAACACAAGTGTGAAGCACTTGTGTTATGGAAATCAGAAGTAAGTAAGAAGTAAGTAATCAGCTGCTTACATTGGGATCAGAGTAATGTATGTGATGTTGTCTCATATTTGTCTCATATTACTGTTTGTCTCATTGTTGTAATTTCGACCCTCAATCGAGTATTCTCGTCAGGAGATCGTTGATTGATGACTCGATCTTTCACGCGTTATCATCATGTTTAATACACGAGCGATTGCAACGTGACCGCGAATGAGTTATATCGTTACGTGAGCGCGAGCGATTCCTATCACGACGCGAATGCGAACAATTTCTGAACAATGAACGTGAACGATTTCTTTTATACCGTAACCGTTAACGAGTTCTATCGTTACGTGAACGCGAATAAGTCCTATCACGGCGCGAGTCCAAGATATTTTTACGATGACGTGAGCGTGAAGGGGATCTATCATTGCATGAACGTATTCTGTCGTGGGGCGATCATAAAATATGCCTACTCTCTTGTCGTGATTAACTGCGGCGGCTACGCCTAGCCTCAGAAAAAAGACGGCGACTCAATAAGCCGTTTACGTGGCATTCTAAATTAAAATTAACGGTTGTTTGAGAGGTATCAAGGCTATTAATTGTGGGCAAATAAGTTGAATCCCACTTCTGATTTTAGCAATCAGAAGGAAAAATAATTAAAAAAAAAAACAATTGAAACAACCTAAAGCTAACTTATTTAAAAATAATCTTAATTTTAACAGTAATTCAAAATATTGATCAATCACAAACAACCGTTAATTTCGGATATGACAAACACATAAATAAACACAAAACCACAATTATAAATAAACGATCTTACTGCTGAGTATTGAGAGTACCGACACTAGTGTCGGTACTGTCACACACTGTCATAGGTTGTTTCAATTGTTTTTTTAATTAATTATTTTTCCTTCTGATTGCTAAAAATATGTATATTATATGATAATATGATAATGGTATAAATTAATGTATTTTTTTGTATTTAGTGTGTAATATATTCATTTATCGTTAAGTCTACTTGAATTTTATAATATAAAACTAATTGATATTGTATACACCATAAATATGTATTACAAATAATCTCCACTACATTTAGGGTTTCTGGATCTCTGAGATCTCTTGTTAGAGATAAGTTATCCCTTTGTACACATTTTTCATTTATATAATTTTTTGTATACTCTGTTGGTATAAATAAATAAATAAATGTCGTAGCGGACACTCTCAGTCGTCCGGTAAGAAAACTTCTGGAAGATGGTACTAACTCTTGTCATTTAAGCCCAGTCGTTGTTGACTTGCCACGTCAGAAGCCTGAAGACATTCGAAAAGCTCAGTTAAAAGACCCTGAAATTAATAAAAATCATCTCAGATTTGGAGCAATCGGAGAGTTCCGAATCTGCTAAGCGTTGGACTGAAAGAGGCTACTATCTGTCCCAAGGGATATTATATCGCTGCGATCCAGATGGAGAGTCCGAGGAACCTCAATTGGTCAGAGTCAGTCAGTCAGTCAGTCAGAGTCTCTGAAATTAGAACTTATGAAGGAACTTCATGACGCCCCTACCGCTGGACATTTGGGCTTGGAGCGCACCTTAAATAAGATTAAAGAAAGATACTTTTTTAAAAATATGAGAACATACGTTGCTCGATATCTTAAAGCCTGCGACCTCTGTCAAAAATACAAAGGCAGTAATTTAAAACCAGGAGGGTTATTTCAGACCCCAGTACAGCATCAGAGATAAGAAGTTCTGGCAATAGACCTTTTTGGGTCTTTACCAGGGCCAGGGCTAATGGAGAGAAATGGATATTAATCGTGGAAGACACTGCAAGTCGGTGGGTCGAGTTGTTTGCTTTTTGCGATGCCACTGCTGAATCGTGTGCAAAAGCACTGATAGAAGAAGTTTTCTTGCGGTATGATTTACGTCGAATAATATCAGACAACGGAACGCAGTTTGTTTCTGCGATAATGCAAAAGGCAATGTTTGTGCTTGGAATCCATCAATCGTTTATACCCGTTTATCACCCTGAAGCTAACATCGCAGAACGCAAAAACCGGGAACTGAAATTCCGGGGACTGGCAATTTTGGTAGGTCCTGAACATCGCCGTTGGCCACTCTTGTTACCAGTAGTACGATTTTTTTTGAATAGCGCGTACAACCAGGGCACAAGCCACAAAATCAAAAAAAAAATCAAAATCAAAATATACTTTATTCAAGTGGGCTTTTACAAGCACTTTTAAATCGTCATTTAACAATTAAATGAAGCTACCACCGGTTCGGAAAGTAGATTCTACCGAGAAGAACCGGCAAGAAACTCAGTAGTTATTTTTTTTCAACATTTAAAAAAAATACAGTCATGTTAGTTAATACAATTATTTAAATTAATAGTGCTGCGTATCTGACTTTTGCTCGGGAGATGCGTTCTCCAATGACTGTGCACACTGACCTTAGAGAAATCGTCTCACAGTAGAACTTCATACCCCGTATTACTCCATATCTGAAACAGTTCGTGCGTAATTTGTATGATGTAAAGCAACGAATTGAACATCAACAAGACCTTCGGATGACAGAAAGTGACAAACATCGCAGGAGTAGTCCTCCTTACAAAGAAGGAGATTTGTTGTTGGTGAGTTCCCACTCACTGAGTAACGCGTCAAAGGACCAGTAAATTCGCGCCACGAAGAGAGGGTCCTTATCGTATCTCACAGATTTTTAGTCCATCGTCATTTGTAGTCACTGATAGCCTTGGCTAAGTAAAGGGCAAATACTATGCCAGTGCCCTGAGTCCCTATGTGGGTATTTCGGAAACTATTATGCATCCACGTCGAAGGGGCCGTCCGTCCAAGTCTCAGACGAGTTGTCCTTGTGACTTGGAGGGGGAGCGACTAGCGCTTCCCCGCGTTCCCACACCTCGCGTCGGTCCGAGCGACTCCGCACAGGAGTCGGTGTTCGGTACTTCCCGGACCCCGCCCCTGTGTAATTACTAGTTAAGTAGTCCGACCTCGTCACCCGACCGGTGTGTGTATTTATTTTAACTCTCTTCCGCACAATACGAATACCTAATATATATAATTAATAATTGTTATCCTTAGATCTAAAATAGTGTTAAGCAATAAAATAGTGTAAAAGTGAAGTAATAAACATTATTTCTTATTAATTAATTGTAGTGTTTGATTTAGACTGCTATAAGCTGTAATCGACCTCAGTAAAAAACTTTGCAAAAGAGCTAATATACGTCGTACACCATATAGCATCACATCATATATACAAAGATTGATTAAAGACAGTAAGAAATTCTGCCCCAAATCCCACCCTAACTGTAAGTCGTTTAGGAGTTCCATCAATACATAGTATAAAATAAAGTCGCTTTCTCAGTCCCTATATCTTTAAAACTACGCAACGGATTTTGATGCGGTTTTTTTTAATAGATAGTGTAATTCAAGGGGAAGATTTGTGTATATAATACATGAACTATACAGTAAAGAAACACTGACATTTTTGAAGTTTGCAATGTGATATCGTAAATAAACAAATTCTGTAGTATATTTAGTATCAGTATTGCACCCGTGCGAAGCCGGGGTGGGTAGCTAGTTGATTATAATATTCGACTATGATAATTACATAAACATAACTACATTCCGGAAGGTGACTCAAATGTCCAAATAACCTATAAATAAAAGATTCGACCGAGTATCGCTAACGTGCTCCTCAGAATTGTTCCGTTCCCTTCCGTTCCGTTACTTTGTTATGGATCCTATACTCAGAACCTTACCGAACTTTCACCAAACTACTCTTGAAGTATATAATTTATAATAAAAAAAAGAATCATTAAAATTGGTTAACGTGATTTTCAGTTATTCACCTATTGGTCGCGCGTATATATAATGCAAATTTAAGACTTATGTCTTTTTCATTAGGATACCAACATCGGAAAAAAATAAAATTAAAATGGGACCCCACGGGAAGCACTACCTTTCAAACAAAAAAAATATCAAAATCGGTCCACCCAGTGAAAAGTTATGAGGTAACAAACATAAAAAATAAATAAAAAAATATATAGACGAATTGATAACCTCCTCCTGTTTGAAGTCGGTTGAAAAAGGCGTATTATTCGATACAAGATTTTGTAGATGATAAAAAGGCGTGGAAGTAATACCTGTTGACTTCCACGCAGGATATATTAATTTAAATAATTGTATTAACTAACATGACTGTATTTTTTAAATGCTGAAAAAGAGTAACTACTCAGTTTCTTGCCAGTTCTTCTCGGTAGAATCTACTTTCCGAACCGGTTGTAGCTTCACTTAATTGTTAAATGACGATTCAAAAGCGCTTGTAAAAGCTCACTTGAATTAAGTATATTTTGATTTTTTGATTTTTGAAGTCACTATCCATAAGCTAAAATCGAACAATGATCATTTGAATTCTACAGTTAACGATTAAACTATTAGGTTGAACCTTGCGGAATAATTTATGCGAGAGAATAATGTCGAAATAAACGGCCTTCCTGAACATAGCAATGAAAACCTTGTCAACACACTTGGTCAGTTGGCTAAGACAGTGAACGTCAATCTCTCGAATGACGATATAGTTCAAGTTACTCGCGTTGCTAAACTCAATAAGGAAAATAAGAAACCACGAACCGTTATTGCCAGACTTCGCACTCCACGTCACTGCGACACACTACTAGCTGCCGTCCAAAACTTGATCTGAATTTCCATCCACTACCATCGAATGACTGCGTAATTTCTAATTTTTTAAAGGCAGATTATAGTAAAATAACAACGGAACTTGAACTTGTAAATTGGGAAACCGAGTTTTTCTCTTGCGTTTGTGTTAATGTGATGGTGTCTGTATTTTACAGTATACTCAACAAAATAATAGAACAATTTGTACCAAAAAAAAAAAAAAAAATTAAATTTAAAAACTATCCTCCATGGTACACAAAGACTTTGATTAGGCTATTGTCCGAAAAGTACAAACTTCGTGTAAGGTATCGGAAGTATAACAATCCCAGAGATGAATATGAATTTCGGTTGCTACGAGATCGCTGCAATAGATTATATGATGAATGTCACCAAATATATAAACATAAGATTCAGGAGACTCTTACTAGAGATGGTAAAACATTTTGGCGTTTCTTTAAAAACAAGCGTTCAAATTCCTCATCATTGCCGTATTGCGTATCACTATATCTATATCTATTACTATAAATCAAAATTGTAAGACTAGTAATTACGAACAAATAAGTGAATTAAAATTTAATAAAGTGGAAGTCTACAAGGTATTGCGGGACATAGACAGTAAAAAAGGCCCTGGTCCTGCTAATATTTCTCCTTATTTTATTCAAAAATGTGCAACAAAATTATCATTGCCCCTTACTAAAATTATTAATAGATCTTTGGCAGACGGCATATTTCCTGAATTGTGGAAAAAATCTAGAATCATACCTATATTTAAAAAGGGGTGTAATTTTGGAATGGTTCCGATCATATCTTTTCAATCGCCCGCAAGTGGTTGCTGCACAGGGTTATGAATCTATTACATACTATGCAAAAACTGGGGTCCCCCAAGGATCACACCTAGGCCCATTGCTGTTTCTAATTTACATAGATGATATATGAAATATTTCATACATAATTGCCATTTTGCTCTTTTTGCCGATGACCTTAAAGTATATAAAACTATTAAATCATCTGTTGACAGTACACAGCTTCAAAGTTATCTACTTGAAATTCAGCAATGGTTTGATAGTAACAATATGTTACTTAATCCAACAAAATGTTTTCATATCAAATTCTCATAAAAAAGACTCCCTATTACTTCTTCATACACAATTATGTACGAAATCGACAACAGTAAACAGCTGCTATTAATCGCTAAGCAAATAATTATTCTATAAAGTGTATAAATCGATAATCAGGAGTGAATTTTGAAAAAATATTTAAAGTTTGTGTTAAAGTCAATAAGTATAGCGTTAAATTAAATCTAAATTTAATCTTTTTTGAAATAAAAACAGCAAATTTCAAATTTATTCTTTTAATTGCAATAGTGGTGTGCAGTGTTGGAAATGAACGCGTAAGCGACGCATAATCCACGGCGCTTACGATCTTTTGGACGCTAACTTGACTGCAATTCAAGTATCGGTGTTAAGTAAAGTTGATTCCTCTAAGCTTCATCTACCTACATTATTGTTATTGTTATATAAACAAAATGGATTGTAAGCATTGCTCAGAAATTTTAAGACCTGAGAAAACAATTAAATGCATAGCTTGTCAATGTATGTCACATTACTCATGTATGGGTATAAATGAAAGTGAATTTAAAAAGATTCTGCCTATGAATAAAGCGAAATGGAGATGTCCAGCTTGTAAAATATCTAAGAAAAACAATACTATAAGTCCAAAATTAAATACAGTGTCAGGAAATAATAATAAAGCTCAAATCATAGATGTAAAATCGTTGATTGCTCACTTTGATGACCGTTTCAATAGTTTGCATTCCACAATGGAGTCATTCAAATCCTTTATCACCGAAGAATTTAAAAAGCTTTCAGAATCTGTAACTTTTTGGTCCACAAAAATTAATTCGATCGAATCTTCCATCACTTCTATTGTTGATCAAATAAATGATCTCGATAAGGAGGTGAATAAAATAGACAAATTTGGAACAGAACTCGAAGAGTTGAGACTTAAGTTTAAGGAATTATCAGAGAGTAGTAACAGAAATGAACAGTAGGTCCGACGCTCCAATATTCAAATTAATGGGATTCCACAGAAAAAGGGAGAAAACCTAGTTCATATTATCGAGACCCTTGCTTAGAAAAGCGGTTACTCCATAAACTTTGGTACGGGTGTTGATTTTAACAAGGGTTGCGGTAAGGAATGATTCGTCTGACAATAAATCGCGACCTATTATACTTAAAATGCAAGCACGTTACAAGAAGGACGATTTTCTTTCATCGCTAAGAAAATTAAAGAATTTGAAGGCGAGTGACATTGGATTTTCAGGTAGTAATAATCCTATTTATATAAATGACCACCTATCCACCTACAACAAGGCTCTTCTGAATGAAGCGCGACGTAAATGCAAAGAGAAATGTTATCAATTCTGTTGGGTTCGAAATTGCACTGTTATGGTTCGCAAGACCAACAGCTCACCAGTTATTCACATTACTTCCAAAGATTCTTTAAACAAAATTTTATAAGCGTTATTAATTTGTTAGTTTATCATATTAAATCATGTTACTTTGTTGAGGTTTTTAAGATGTTTATTTACTTTTTCATATTTTTAGTTACTATTGTTATTATTTTAATAATATTTTTAAACAAGTTTATCCTAACGAGGTATGGATTTATGGACTTACAGGTATGTTTTATTTCTTATTTGGTATCTAAGTACATTGAAAAAAAATGTTTATTTAATATTACTATACACAATAATTATATTTTTAAATATATAGCACTATGTCCTTAAATATTTACTATCAAAACGTCAGAGGCTTGCGCACTAAAACTGTGCAGTTCTATTCTAATCTGTTAAATTCCAATTATGATGTAATTTGTTTAAGTGAAACCTGGTTGGTTCCTAGCATATTTGATGAAGAACTTTTCGATTCACGCTATAACGTGTACCGAAATGATCGTGATTATGCACTTCTAGGTGTTAGTAAAGGTGGCGGTACATTTATAGCGGTACGTCGTAGCCTCTGTGTTGACATGCTGCACACTAGGATGCCTTTGTCTCTTCCAGGTGCTGATGTAACATTTGTTAGTATAGCAGTCGGACAGAGTTCAAGAAAACATAAATTATGGCTTTTCTGTTGTTATTTCCCACAAAATCAACAACAGTGCGAGTCTGAAGCCACGTTTTTTGAATTCTTATCAGATTTAACGTTAAATAACCCTTTTGATAAATATATTGTTGTACGAGATTTCAATATTGGAGGTATTGTATGGTCACATAAGTTTGATAACACACTCGCTATCCAAAACCCGTCCGAAAATAATTTAAGTATGCAACTGTTTGCTTTTGTTTGCTTCTCTGGCTGGGGTCAGTATAATGGAATTTTTAATAGCAACAATAGACTGTCTATGGGCGATGGTGACATCTCGCAAAACGATTCATCAAAGGGCAGTGGGCCAGATGGTTTACATGCTACATTTTTAAAACAATGCAGTAAGTCTTTATCACTACCTTTATATTTACTTTTTAACAAATCCATTAAATCAGGTATATTACCACCTGTTTGGAAAAGATCCCTCATTTTTCCTATTTTTAAACATGGTGATAAGCATAATGTTAAAAATTATCGTGGAATATCAAAGTTGTCAATCATACCAAAATTATTTGAGAAGATTATTTACGATGTTTTGTTTCCTTTAATAAAACCTCTGCTTATTACCCAACAACATGGATTTGTAACCAAAAGATCAGTTGAGTCCAATCTTGTCGAGTTTCTTGATGTTGTACTTTTAGCTATGGAGAGAGGACATCAAGTTGACGCTGTGTATACTGATTATTCAAAAGCATTTGATAAAATTCCACATTCATTACTAATCAAAAAACTTGAATATAACATCATATCTTCGTGATAGAACTCAAGCAGTTGCTATCAAAGGACATATCTCTAGTTTCGTCCCCATAACATCTGGGGTATCTCTGGGCTCTCATCTCGGTCCCCTTTTATTTAACATTTTTATTAATGATATAGTAAAAAACTTTCAACATCCTAATATTCTTTTATATGCAGATGATACAAAATTATTTAAAATCATAAAAAACAATGATGACTGCTCTAATTTACAAAACGATTTACTTATTTTAGAACAATATTGTTTGTCTAACGGTCTGCATCTGAATTTTGATAAGTGTTGTATAATAACATTTTCTAGGAAAAAAAATCCGATTTTATTCGATTACACAATTTCTAATCACCCAATTAGGAGGGTTACCGAGATTAGGGACCTGGGGGTGCATCTGGATTCAAATTTATTGTTTGACAAGCATGTGAATAAAATTACTGCAAAAGCTTTCAGCATGTTGGGTTTCATATTTCGCCAGGGATGTGATTTTAGAAATATAAATACATATAACCTTTTGTATAACGCGTATGTAAGGACCAATTTGGAATTTGCTTCATTTGTTTGGAATCCACAATATTCAAAAAATATTAAGGCTATCGAAAATGTACAGAATAAATTTATTAGAAGATTAATGCGCAAATTTGGATCCAATTCCGTTAGTAAACTTAATATTTTGTCGCTTGAGAAACGCAGAGAATGCAAAGATCAGATTTTTCTGTATAAAATTATAAATAACTATGTCGACTCAATGTACTTGGTTAACAACATTGATATCAAATATCCACATACCTCTGCCCGTTCAAAACATACCTTTTATGTACCTATATGTAAAACCAACTATTCCAAAAATCGTTTTTTGATAAGAGCATGTAATAATTATAATAAATATTATAGTAATGTGGATATATTTCACTTAAATTTGTTTAAGTTCTTACGAGTGTTAAAAAACAATATTTATCATTAACATTATTTGTAGCTTATTGTTTTGTTTCCTTTGCTTTTTTTTCTTTTTGTTAATTTTGGAATTCATGTTTTGATAGCCTTATTTTATATAATTTAATAATATGTAACTTTTATTACTTGTTATTTAGTTCACTCCATATTTTTAATGCAACAGTGGAAACTTTGTTGGCATATGTTAGAATTATTATGTTATTAATTGTATGTACTATACTATGCTGTCTGTTTTCCTAAAAATAAATAAATTTACGGGCATCAATTAAAGAATTAGCCGAGGTTAAAGATTAAGGCGTTATTATTGATAAAAAAATAACTTTTGTGCCCATATTAACATGATAAAAGCCAAGGGAGCTCAAATGATTGGATTAATTAAGAGAAATACAAAAGGATTTACGATTAAAACAAAGCTTTACCTGTACAATGCTCTTGTTAGGACAATTTTAGAGTTTGCGTCTCAGATCTAGACCCTATCATATACGCTATTAATTTACAGAGTTGAATCGATTCAACGCGCTTTCACTAGACAGCTAGCTTTTGCATGCAGTAGAATATCCCATAGAGTACGAAAATCGCCTAAATTTTTTTAAAATGAAAACATTGCGAAATCGAAGAAAACTTCTCGATTTAATATTATTATTTAAAATTATGAATGGCACTGTCCAATGTGAACAGGCTCTCCATAAAATTAATATCTCAGTCCCATGTCGCCCTCCTAGAAAACCTAACAATAAATTGTTTTACATAGCGAAGTCACGCACAAATGTTGCTAAATATTCCCCGATAAATAGAATATGTGGCCAGTATAACGTTTTGTGTGCATTAACGATTGGATACGTCTGACACGGACGTGTTCCACCGTGCAAATTCTGAAGGCCAACTTTGGCCAACGGGTGTGGTGTTCCGGAGATTTCGTGGCAGGATACCCTGCACCACGCGCAACAACACATGAAAGTGTAGTGTAGTATAGTTTTAAGTTTAAGATAATATGTATTAGTATATTATATTATTATATATTACATTGTTATGTAATAGTATTTTTAAGTGAATATGTATTAGTATATTTTTAAGATAATGTATATTGTGTAGTTATATTTGTATGGGCCACTGTCGCCTGATTTAAATAAATAAATAAAAAAAAATTAACACAAAATATTGATGTTTTTTCCGATTTCTTGCCGAAGTTTAAGGGAAAAATTTGTGATGTTTTGTCAAGTACATACGAGTATATTGTGCATACAAATATACATACAAAAATAAATAGATACATATACACAGGCAAACATACATATATAATCAATAAATATATATCGGCGCGAAACCACGAATTTAAGAAAAACATGTGTCGAGAAATAATTAATTTAATAATAATAATAATTTAAAACTGTTTCATTACAACTTACACTTTAAACATGACGTCAGCTTAGCTGACGTCATGTTTTTAAAAACGGGCTCGTACATGCTGCTCCGTTATACATAAATAATATATAAACTAATCGATAAATACATATAAAGAGATATTTATATATTACAAAGTTACATTTCTAGGAAATGTTTCTTGACAGCTTTTTTGAAAACTGGCAGTGATTGTGCACGTCTAATGGACAGGGATAGGGAGTTCTAAAGACGGGATGCTTGAACAGTAAAGGATTTGCTATAAAAATTAGAGGAGGGGGAAGGAATTTCAAGAAGCAAGTTGCTTTCAGATCGAAGGGAACGCTCGTAGGAATCACTAAGGAATTTAAATCGTTCTTTTAGGTATGGAGGGGAAACAGGATTGAACAGTATACACTATAGCAGATTAAGAATATGAGTATTCCTGCGAAGGCGAATTGGGAGCCACTTGAGCTTCTTGCGAAATTCGGATATATTGTCATATTTTCGTAAATCAAATATGTAACGTATACATAAATCTTGAATGCGCTCAAGCTTATTTAGTTGCTCCTCAGTGATGTCGACATAGCATGTGTCGGCATAATCAAGAATTGGTAAAAGAAGGCTATGTGCAAGCACAATTTTGGTAGGTATCGGAAGCATATAACGCAATCTGCGGAGTGATCCAGCTGAAGCGAATATCTTGCGACTTATGTCACAAATTTGTTCTCCCCAGGAGAGATGTTGGTCAAACAAAATACCCAGATTTTAACACTCTCACTGTAAGAAATTTCAATATTATCTAATATTATTGGTGGTAGCTGCGTTCTATCGATTCGAGCTAGTAATTTAGAACTACCAATTATTATCGCTTTAGTTTTAGATGGATTGACTTTTAAGCCGAAGGATTTGCTCCAGTTTGCTATTGATGTGAGATCGCTACTAATACAGTTTATAGTTTTAGTTAAATCATTAACTGTGCAGTGAGAGTATATCTGAACATCGTCTGCATAAAAGTGATAGAGAGAAGTAATGATATTACTGATAGAATTAATAAACATTGAAAATAGGAGAGGGGACAACTCGCCATCTTGCGGGACACTGGCAGAGATCATTGACCAGACTGAGTATGAATCGTTCAGTCTGACTCGCTGTCGGCGTCCCTGCAAGTAATTTTGAAACCATTCAGTAAGCGTAGGATACGTTAAGAGTGCGTAGAATATCACACAGGATATCAACGTCCCCAGTATTAAAAGCGTTACTGAAATCAAGTAACATCCATACTGTAACCCTTTGATTGTCCATATTCCATCGTATATCTTCAGTAATTTTGACAAGTGCAGTAGTCGTACAGTAGGACGTAGGACAGAAACC
The DNA here is from genome assembly GCF_905220365.1 of Vanessa cardui. Taxonomy (NCBI): domain Eukaryota; kingdom Metazoa; phylum Arthropoda; class Insecta; order Lepidoptera; family Nymphalidae; genus Vanessa; species Vanessa cardui. The sequence goes on from NC_061153.1 coordinate 12,743,097, forward strand.
AGATTGAAAAGGATTAAGGAGACTATGTTCTAAAAGGAAATTGCTAAGCTGTTGATGTAAAAGACGTTTAAGAGCTTTGGACAAAAGTGGAAGAATTGAAATGGGACGATATTCGGACATAGAACAAGGATTACTTTTTTTCGGGAGAGGAATAATTTCAGTATTTTTCCAAATAGATGGAAAGGCGCTAGTAGAAATGGATGCATTAAAAATTGATATGATAACAGGAACCAGGATCAATGATGGGAATGATCATCTTGCGACTAATGCAGTCAGACCCAATAGAATTGGACTTTATTGCTAAAATACTGTTCTTAACGTCACTTTCGGAAAACTGACTAAAAAAGAAAACAGGAGTATCAAGAGTTGGCAAAGCTGAAAGTCGATTCCTTGAACATGTTTTAGTTGCACTGTCAATAGCAACAGAAGAGGAAAAATAGATATTTAAATCATTAAGATTCATGTTTTGAGAAGAATTGTCCTGTCGCGTCTTACCAACTCTTAGTGACTTTAAAAATTCCAAACTTTACAGGAATCTTCTTCTTCGATGACAGATTTGTAGATATTGCGTCGTTGTTCATCTCTACACACTCTATTGCAACGATTTCGAATTTTGACATATTTCTCTCTGTTTGACCCACTGGCGTCTGATCTATATTTCACTTTGGCATAGTTCTTCTTATCCTGTAATTTCCTTATTTCAGATGTAATCCAGGGTACTGGGAGATGTTTGATCCGCACGGGTCTGATAGGCGCGTGGACATCATACAGCTGGGTTAACAACGAATTGAAAATAGCAACTTTGTTATCGATTGTATGTGCATTTTCAACCGCCTTCCAATCGATTTTAGCTGTATCTTCAGATTGTCGCTCCAAATTCATAATACTAAAATTGGGCTGCAGAAGAATTCTTGATTTAGCTTTGGGTGGTTTAATTTTATAAGACAGATAGTGAAGGTCATGATAGGAGAATCATCGAGTCAATCGAGGAAACAATAATTAGATCCAGAAGAGAAGGAGAACAATTAGGTAGAACATGTGTGGCAAGCAAATGAAGAATGTTTAAATTAGCACTGTTGACAAGAGAATAAAGTCGGGAAGACCGGTGGTCATTTTTCAGCAAGCATGTATTGAAGTCGCCCATGATTATTGTGTAAATATATAAGGGAGTTAAATAATGTAATAAGGTCTCAAAAGATGAAAAATAGTCAACTGTAAGACATGGACTATAAAAATCCCGAGTAAAAATTTAATGTGGGAGAAAATAACTTCAACAAAAAGATGCTCTGCTGCACCGGTCTGAGGTTGCGAAGTATTAATGATATTAAAAGGAATATGAGAGCGAAGGTAAATTGCAACCCCTCCACCTGTCCGGCCGATACGATCGTTCCAGATTAGGTGGAATCCCGGTAAAGAGAAGGAAGTGGAAGGCAAGCAAGGCTTTAACCAAGTCTCGGAAATTAAAATAGCGTAAATATTAATATTATTACTTAATGTTGTCTTAAATTTTCGCGATTATTACACATTTAAATAAAACTAATTATAACGGATGAATCGCGTATATTAATTATTTTTAAACATCCCGACGTTTCGAGCACTTTGCAGTGTTCGTGGTCACGGGTAGACTAAGATGACATTTGTCTATTTGAAGAACAAAGGAAATATTATTAACAACTACCGCCAACGATTTCTCAATTGATATCTTGAGTAACGTTCCGGTTGCACGCAGAAGGCACTAACTGTATCTTTAGGTCTTGCAGTCTGTTGGATTTGGGATTTTAAATTTTTAATAAGTGGATCCCAGGTGTTAGAAAGTCTCCAACCATCTTCTCTATTGAAGTTCGGATGTTTTTGAATTTCAATAGCCTCGCGTATCATTCTAGGAATGAATCTGTGTTCTCTAGCGAGGATCTGTGGTTTATCAAATCGGATATGGGACATGTGTGTGAACTTAGCAGATCATTGTCCAGCAGATCACAATTAAATGTGAGTTCTGTTAGCATGCAGAAGAGTTCTTTAGTGTCTGATAGTTTTTAGGAATAGTTCTGGCGTTTTTACCTAAAAAAAATTGTCGACGAAATGATCTGCTAACTTCCCGTAGCAGATCATTTCCCAGCAGATCAAAAATAAATAGGATATCTAAGCGCATGTAGCTGAGTTCTAAAGTTCCTGATACGTTTTAGAAATAGTTCCGGTGTTTTTCGAGGAAAATCGTGAAAAATAGAAAAAAATAGTAGGAACATAAAAAGAAGAAGAATAGATTTGGTAATATTTTTATATTATACATATGTATTTAAGTGCCAGCAGATCATGGTCGAAATATAAAAAATTCGAAAAATTCTACTTGATTCGATTTTAAATTATATCATCGCTAAAGGCTAGAACTCTTTTGTTTCTTATACATGGGTATCAGAACTGTACCCTGTACCTGTATTTTTTTTATATTTCGACCATGATCTGCGTGCAGTTCTGCTGGCACTTAAATGCGAGTTCTGGTCTTAAAAAGAGTTCTACGTTGCAGTTCTGATACCCATCTATAAGAAACAGAAGAGTTCTAGCCTTTAGCGATGACTATAGTTTGAATCGAATTAAATAAAATATTACCAATTTTTTAATTTCTCTACCATGATGTTTTTTATTTCTCTACCATGGTCTGCTGGTACTTAAATGCGAGTTCTGGACTCGGAACCACTTCCATATTATATTTCTGATACCGATGTGTCAGGAACTAAAGAGTTCAGGCCATCAGGCACGATCAGAATGTAACATTGATATACTGGATTGTTCAGGACTAAATATTGATATTATGTCTCCGGCTGTGCCTGCTGTAACTGATGTCAGCCCCATTCCCCACAAAACACCTTGTATTTCTTCCAGGAGCTATACTAAAATATACTGTGATGAAATAGGAAGAAATATGGGTGTTTTACTAAATAATTTATGTAAAGGATAATTAGTTACTAATTATTGCATGCCAGGTGCATCCTTTTCTCGAATTATTGATAGTATTTTAAATAATACTCATTGTCCTAACACCACTTGAATAATATTAATTGGGAGAAGGGGAAATGTAAATAAAAAGAATCTAGAAAGATATTTTACTGAATTACTTAATTTAAATGTTACAAAAGTGATACTTTTTACATTTCCTTTTATAAATCAATTGCCACAGGAAAATACTATTAGACATAAATTAAATATTTCATTGTATACAATGTGTCATAATAATTATGTAAATATTGAAAACAATAATTCTAAAATTAATTTAATTGACATAAATAATATATTGAAATTTAAATCATGTATTTTGACTAATGATAGGTATAACTATCAAATTTCTATAAGAGACAAATAGCAAATCTGCTATATTATTATATTTTTACAAAACCAACCAATTTCTTGGTTGACCATACCACTGCTTCTATTGAGCAGTGCAATAAAACATTAAATAGTAATAGTTTGGAATGTGTTCCAAATAATTTAAATTGAATCTTAAGACAATAGAGGTCGTCTCTGGCTCAAGTTGTATTAATTTACCTAATAGAAATTCATCGTTGGAAAAATTCCTAAATTTTAATGTTAGAAATAAACAAAATAATAATAATAGTAAACTTGTAAACCTGGTGCACCAAAACATTCAAGGAATGCTAGGAAAAGATTTAGAGATTGAGTTATTCATAAACAGCAATGCCATTGATATTTTATGTTTGTAGGGACAATAATTGTAGTAGTGTGTGTAGTGTATAATGTATGTAACAAACACTACTTGACAAAATGTGCCTATAAAAGTGCATGCAATACGAAATGTGTGTGGAGTATTCATTGAATATTCAGTCTGTATTCAGTTAGTATTAAGAAGTCATTATGAGAACACGCCAAGTAAAATACCGAAACAAACAATGATTATTATTAGTCTCCCGCTTAACTTCCACTTCATAAAGAAAATAAATTAGGGACAAAATATAATGGTATAGTTCCCTAAAGTGGTGACCCCGACGTGATTACCAACAACTCTGACGTGATATAAAATGAATCCACCAACAACGCCAACTCACACCGCGGTCCCGCACGTCAAGATGGAGGATTACGGAATGGCGGCGATTTCTTTAAGTTCTCGCATTCCTGAGTTCTGGCCAGATCAACCTCGCGTGTGGTATGTTCGCGCTGAATCGATTCTTTTGCCACAGAAACTGAACGATGAAGCCAAATTCAACGTCATCGTCTCGAAGCTCGGGAAGGAACCTATTCAGCAGGTAACAGATTTACTTTTAAATCCGCCGGATACTAACAAGTACGACGCTTTAAAGCAAAGATTGTTAGCCATATATGAAAAAGTTTTTAATTCCTTATTAACTCAACTGTATGATTTACATGCACCAATTCGTCCTGTCCGGCTAAAACACCTTCCTGCACCTTGGCTCACCCCAGAAATAAAGAAGCTCCAAGTAAGAAAGAATGTTGCCAAGGCTAAGTATAGATGTAATCCAACTGACACAAATCGCGACAAGTATCTGAAGGTTCGCAATCGCTGCAACAGGCTATGTAGAGATAGTCAACGACGCCATATCCATAAATCTATAGCTGAGGAAGAGGAATCAGCAAGAGTCTGGAAATTTCTCAAGTCCTTAGGAGTTGGAAAATCGTCTAAAACAATAAATACTCATAATATTAATTTAAATGAATTAAATAATCAGTTTTCGTCCTCTCAAACTTTCGACACTGCTATGAAGTCTAATACTTTAAAAGAAATTTCTGCTAAATCAACTCCTGAAAATTCTCCTTTTTTCTTTAGTCAATTTACTGATAGTGATGTTAAGAAGAACATTTTAGGAATAAATTCTGATGCCATTGGTTCGGATTGCATTAGTCGTAAGATGATCCTCCCAATCCTAGATATCATAATTCCTGTAGTCACACATATTTTAAACCAATCCATTATCCTTTGTGAATTCCCTGAATCCTGGAAAGACGCACAAGTCATCCCCCTCCCCAAAAAAACAAATCCTTCATCTTACACTGATTATCGTCCTATATCCATTCTCCCTTTCCTGTCTAAAGTACTCGAGCGCCTTATTCACAATCAATTAAACCAATACCTTTCAAAAAATGTCCTATTGAATCCTTTACAATCTGGCTTTCGTACTGGTCATAGTACGACTACGGCTCTGATCAAAATAACTGATGACATTAGATTAGGAATGGATAATCAACAGGTTACTGTGTTGACATTATTAGATTTTAGTAATGCTTTCAACACTGTAGACTTTGATATTCTTCTTGCTATTTTGTGTTCTCTTAACATATCTCCTAAAGCAATTGACTGGTTCCATTCTTACTTGTATGGGCGCCGGCAACGGATAGGAGTTCAAGATTCTTTCTCAGAATGGGCTCCTATAACTGCTGGCGTTCCACAAGGTGGCGTGTTGTCTCCCCTCTTGTTTTCGGTCTTTATAAGTACCATCACTTCTCATATATCTTCTCTCTATCACCTGTATGCAGATGATCTTCAGATCTATTCACAAAGTAAAATTGCGAACCTTCATGAAACTATACACTTAGTTAATAATGATTTATTAAATATTTCTAAGTGGTCTACTGCATTTGGATTACGAATAAACCCAAATAAAACACAGGTGCTGATTATTGGTAGTTCAAACTTAATTTCTCGTATATCTTTTTCGGATCTTCCGGTTGTACACTTTAATGATGTTAACATACCATTCAGTGTTACAGCTAGAAATTTGGGAATTACCTTTGACCAGCACCTGTCTTGGGAACCTCAGATAAGTGAGGTAAGTAAAAAAATGTTTGCAGCCTTTGGCTCCATTCGAAGATAACGCAACTTTCTACCCATCCCTACCAAAATTATGTTAGCACAGTCATTCCTACTACCAATTCTCGATTATGCTGACGCATGTTATCTTGATCTAAAAGAGGAGCAACTTAACAAACTTGAGCGTCTCCAAAATCTTTGCATCCGATTCATATTTGGTCTTCGTAAATATGATCACGTTTCTGAATTTCGTAAAAAGCTCAAGTGGCTCCCAATCCGGCTTCGCAGGTTTACTCACATCCTTCAACTTCTATACTGTATTCTGTTCAATCCGTCTTCTCCTTCATATCTAAAAGAACGTTTTCAATTTCTCAGTTCTTCACATAGCCATAATCTTCGTTCTGAAGAGAATTTGGTTTTAAAAATACCACCCCATACAACATCTTTTTATAGTAACTCATTTACAGTCCATCCAATTCGTCTTTGGAACTCTCTTCCACTAGAAGCAAGACGTGCACCAAACATTACTTCTTTTAAAAAAATTATAAAAGAGCACTATCTTGCTTCATGAAGAAATACTGTAATTAAATATTTTATTTATTATGTAAGTATCTATAGTATGTAAATGTATATATTTATAATGTGTATGTAAATTATATTCTTATATAATTATATATTTATGGAATTTTTATTTATGTATCGTATATATACATATATATATTGTATCTATTTTTTTTTATGTATTAAATAATTTGTACACCCCTACCATCCTATCTCTCTCCTCTACCAAAGGTTGCCTTGAAGAGATCGCTGTTTTAGCGATAAGGCCGCCTATTGTACATTTTTCTTTTCTTTGTTTTTGTAAAATTGTTCCTATTATTTTTGTCTATATTTGTGTGCAATAAAGAGTATATAAATAAATAAAGAATCAGAAAATAGACAGATTCAAAAGTTGATAAGTGAGATGGATCTTGGTGACCAACGGCCCTCTCAGCTGCTGCGACGAATGCGAGATTTGGCACGCGCAAAGATACCGAACGATACATTACGCACCCTATGGCAGAGCCATCTGCCTCAGGCTGTTCGCGCAGTACTGGCAGTTACGGAAGCCAGAGACCTCGAGCATCTCGCAACCATCGCTGATAAGATCGTTGAGACAACGCGAACGCCACAGGTTAAGGAGGTAGCCTCCACCGCAGATGCAGCCACTCTTAGTAGCGGTAACCCGATTTTAGCAGAGATAGCCAAATTGACGGCTAAGATCGAGCAATTAGAGAAGAGGTGCAGGCAGCAGTAGACCACCGCAGCGTTCCGGTAGTCGTCACCGTCATCGTTCGAGTTCACGTAGTATGAGTAGAACGAGGCGTTCACCATCAAACCCAGACTGGTTATGTTTTTACGACTTCAAGTTTAAAGAAAGAGCCAATAAGTGCACTAAACCCCGTGCTTATGAAAGCGGTCAGTCAAACTAGTAGCCTGTGCAGGTTGCGGCGGAATCCTGTACAGTATTACCGAGTCACCGCCTATGTGTTACAGATAGGAATAGTGGTTTACAATTTTTAATAGATACAGGCGCCAATGTGTCGGTAATCCCAGTGAGTAAAACATGTTTTTCTAATACTAAGTGTTCCGAGTATAAACTTTTTGCTGCGAACGGCACGGAAATAAAGACATTTGGTGTAAAGACATTAACATTAGATTTACGTTTACGTAGAGTATTTCGTTGGAATTTTATTATCGCTAGTGTAAAACAGCCTATACTGGGCGCAGATTTTCTCAGCCACTATAGACTGTTAGTAGATTTAAATAGACGTAAGCTAATAGATCAAGTTACAAGTTTAAAGGTAGTAGCACCTATTTGTACTTATAGCGATAGCGATTTATGTATTAAGACTGTAGATAATAAGGATCCTTGGCATATACTGTTATCGGATTACCCAGAGTTGACTAGGCCCGTAACGTATAAAGAGACATGTAAACATTCGGTGTTACATTACATAGAAACCTCCGGACCACCTGTGCATGCCAAAGCTAGGCCTTTACCCCCCGACAGGTATCGTTAAGTCAAGGAAGAGTTCAAAATAATGTGCGAATTAGGCTCTTTTTAATTTATTCCTTTCTGAAAGAAAACTCCAACTAATGTCAATTTTCTAGTAGCGAGTTAATGAAAAAGACGAAAAACGGTACGCTTCCCGCGCGGCGTGTTGTGAAATGACGTCACAGCACTCGCGCGGCTGTTAGCGGGACTCGATATTTTTCGAAAATTTGAATGCCTATAAAATCAAAACTACTGGGTATTTTTGACTAAAACAAAAACTAGTGTATTTGTATTTGTACAGGCTTTACTGAGAAAAAAAATTAAGTGATTTGGCATACCTAGTAACATTCTCCATTACCGTATGTATATTCAAATTGAAAACCCTCCGCTTAAACTTTTAATAGATACCGGTGCAAACCAATCTTTCATTAGCCCTTACGCTGTAGAAAAGTATTTTTCAAATTTTCCATTAAACTACGAAATGACTAATGTGTATACGATAAGTAGGAATGAGTATTCTATTACATTACCGTGCTTTGACGAATTTAGGGATTCTCAAGACATTAAATTATTCATTTATAAACTCCATGACTATTTCGACGGACTGATAGGACTAGATTTGTTAACGAAATGGGAGGCTAAAATTGACTTAAAAGATGGATACTTAATTACTCGCACTTCTTCAAATCCAAATAATATGTATAACTCTCGCAATTTTAATCTGTACGAGGACATTATCCCAGCCGGAACTTCAAAATTAATTCGCATTCCTATTAACTCCCCGGATGGAGAAGTTTTTGTTAAAGAACAATTAATTTGCAATTGTATTATCCATGAATGTCTTACCACAGTAAATAATAGCCGTGGTTATTTAGAGGTAGAGAACCCAACACCTAACGACATTATATTATCTTTAGAACGGCCGGCGAGTGCTGAGTTGTTTAGTATTGAGAACACATGTACCCGATATATGACACACCGACAAGAAGTACTATCACGCTTGAGAACGGATCATTTAAATTACGAAGAAAAAAGTAATGTAATAGCTCTTTGTTCTAAATATGTGGACGTTTTTTACATCAAAGGCGAACCGTTAACATTCACTAACAAAATTAAACACAGAATTAGAACCACTGACGAAATACCCGTGCATGCGAAAAAATAAAGCTATCTATTTATACATAGGCAGGAAGTTAGGGACCAAATAACTAAAATGTTAGATCAAGGAATAATTAGACCATCTGAATCTGCTTGGAGCTCACCAATCTGGGTGGTACCGAAAAAGAATGACTATTCTGGTAAACACAAATGGCGACTCGTAATAGATTATCGTAAATTAAATGAAAAAACTATAGAAGACAAATACCCTATTCCAAATATCAATGATGTACTTGACAAATTAGGTAAATATAATTATTTCACTACTCTTGACTTAGCAAGTGGATTTTATCAGGTAGAGATGGACCCTCAGGACATTTCGAAAACAGCTTTTAATGTAAAGCATGGACATTTTGAGTTTCTTCGTATGCCCATGGGACTGAAGAACGCCCCCTCTACTTTCCAACGCGTTATGGATAACGTTTTACGAGCTTTACAAAACGAAATATGTCTCGTATACTTAGATGATATCATAATCTTTAGCACGTCATTACAGGAACATATGAATAATTTGGAAAAAGTATTTCAAAGACTCAGGGAATCGAATTTTAAAATTCAAATGAATAAATCAGAGTTCCTCAAACTCGAAACAGCTTACCTTGGACATATCATTAGTAAGGATGGTATAAAGCCTAATCCCGATAAAATCGCAGCTATTAAGAAATATCCCATTCCAAAAACAGCTAAGGAAATAAAAAAGTTTTTAGGACTCTTGGGTTACTACTACCGGAAATTTATTCCCGACTTTGCCCGAATTACTAAACCCCTAACACAATGTTTGAAAAAAGGTAAAAAGATTACTTTGGCCCTGAATACATATTCAGGGCCAAAGAATGTAAAACTTTGTTAACAAACGACCCTATTTTACAATACCCCGATTTTACCAAAGAGTTTAATTTGACGATTGACGCTTCTAACTTAGCCATACTATCCCAAGGACCATCGAGAAGGAACTTCTCGATGGTGCTATAATTTGGGCAACCAAATACTTCAGACATACATATTTATTCGAACGAAAATTCAAAATACTGACAGACCACAAACCTCTACTGTGGATGATGAATTTGAAAGAACCAAATTCTCGTCTCACACGATGGCGGCTAAAACTAAGTGAATATGACTTTACAGTGATATATAAAAAAGGAAAAATGAATAGTAATGCTGACGCACTCTCACGAATTGAAATACATACTGGAGAAACCAAGACTTTAATAGACGAAATTGATGAACTGAATTCCTTACTAGGTAACCCCTCCGATTTTATATCCTCTGCTATAAGAGATCGACCTGACAATGTACCTCCAGAACAAAATCCATCAGAAAATGCATCTCTAATAGTAAATCCTTCTGAAATAACACAAAATTCCCCTGAATATGCACCACCACCTTCAACCTCCTCGACCGATACTGAACATTCTGATAAAGAAAATCCTATATTAAATATACCCATTACGGACGACCCTCTTAACAGATTTAGTAGGCAAATATGTTTTACAATAGTTAATGACGTTAAACGAAAAACAACAGTGACGAAACCATTCGATAACCACACGCGAACTTCCATACAATTATTAGAATCCAACTTAGAAGAAGATGTAGTTAACGCCATAAAAGAATTCGTTGATCCTAAAATTAAAACCGGTATACTTATAAATCCGCCTCTCGGAATGTATTCAATAATTCCTATAATTCAAGAAAAGTTTAAAAGTTCATCGATGAACCTCGTTTTGACGAAATTTGAAATTGAAAATATAAAAGAATATTTACGACAACAGGAAATAATTTCTCATTGTTATAATGGAAAGAAAAACTATCGCGGAGTAAATGAATGCTATTTTGCCCTATCTCGAAAATACTATTGGCCGAATATGAAGGAACATATTTCAAAATTCATAAATGAATGCACAATATGCGGACAAGCTAAATACGATAGGAATCCAATCAGACCTCAATTCAACGTAGTACCCCCAGCTAGTAAACCTTTCGAACATAGATTTATTTAGTGTACATAACGAAAAATATATAACCTTCGTAGACGTTTTTACCAAATATGGTCAAGCGTACCATCTACGTGATGGAACAGCCATAAGCATTTTACAAGCTTTATTAAAGTTTTGTACCCATCATGGTGAACCTATAACTATAGTTACCGATAACAGAACAGAATTTACTAATCAATTATTTTCAGAATTTAGACGATTACACAAAATCAACCATCATAAAATTTTAGCTCACTCTCCTAACGATAATGGTAACATTGAACGGTTTCATTCGACAATATTAGAACACCTTTGTATCCTGAAGCTAAAACATAAAGATGAGCCCATAATCAACCTCATGCCATATGCCATTATTGCTTATAATAGTTCCATACATAGCTTTACTAGATGTAGACCCTTTGACTTACTAAACGGACATTTTGACCCGAGAGACTGCGTTGACATAGATTTCACTCAACACTTATTGCAACAATACTGATTAAATCATAAAGAAAGAATGAAAGAAGTGTATAACATTATAAACAGTACCTCTCTCGAGAACCGTAGAACCTTAAATGAAAATAGAAATAGGACTCGAGAGCCAGAAGTTGAATATGCACCCCAACAACAAGTCTTCATTAGGAATCCTCTTGCTAGCCATCAGAAAACACCATCACGATTTACACAAGATACAGTTCTAGCTGACTTGCCTATCCACATCTATACCTCTAAAAAAGGTGGTCCTGTAGCAAAATCTAGATTAAAACGAGTCCCTAAAGGAGCGAACTCGTTACAGGGTAGTGCTACTCCTGCTCACCATTCACATGATGGACTCTCGCGAGATAAAACTTGAAAACTTGGACGATGGACCTTGACTATTACCGTATAAACTTGGACCGATAAGACTTACTACCCACCACCATACATTTCTACAGTATATTAAGTTAGACAATATAGAAAATAAAACTTTAAACGACTCAATTAAAAAATCTTCAAAACCTTCTTAATAATGATACGTACTTACTCTACGAACTCCAAATAAATTATCTTACTGAAAAGCTTCAAAAAGTCTCTGAACAATTAAGGTCTTTCGAACCAAATCGCGTTAAAAGAGGTCTTGTAGACAGCTTAGGTACCGTAATTAAAAGTATTACAGGCAACCTAGATTATCAAGACGCATTAAATTATAATAATGCTATTAAATTATTAGAATGTAATCAAGATAGAATAGTATTCGAGTTTAATAATCATGTTAGTTTAAGTAAGAAATGGATGCTGAAACATAATAATGTACTTAACGAACTAGTTGAAAATCAAATTAAAATTAACAATACTTTACAGCTTATTTTAAATTCAAATGTCTATAAAGAAAATAGTTTACTTAAGTATGGGAAACATGCTCAACTTTTGGTAATAATAGGAGAAAACGTAGAAGACCTGACGACTGAATTAATTAGAATAGAAAATATGTTAGCTTTTATTCGTGTTTCTAGCACTCACCATTCCATGTTAGATATACATGTTTTAAAATTAATCATAGATTAGTTAACAAAGTTATATAATAAGAATCAAATTATAGACTTGGAATTAAGGGAATATTATAATATTATAGAACCGGGATATTATTATACGGAGAAGCAAATAGTAATAATTTTTAAATTTCCAATAGTTTCTTCGGATATCTATGATCTCTATAAACTATCCATTGTACCTAATAAAGTCCAAACTGTCTTTATACCTCCATATCCCTTCATAGCAATTAACGAGAAATCGTTCATGTACATAGAGACAGAATGTCCGAAGGTCAAAAACTGTTATCTTTGTAAAAAGGAAGTAAATCAACGCATCCGTACAGAACCAGACTGCGTGCAACAACTCATTGTTCATCAGGTCCTAAAGGAATACTGTCGTTACACAACCGTAACTCTAGCAAGAGAAGCAATGGAAAAGCTGGATGATCAACATTGTGTACTTTCTTTTCCTCATCTTACGAAAGCACAGTTAGTCTGCAATAGAGAAGAATTCACTTCGCTCCAGGGTAGCTACCTAATTACCATCCCTGTGAATTGCCACATAAAGAATTCACCATCATGAACGACAACGATGAAATAAAAGGCCAGCCGCTGAAGCTATTGCAAATAACATCTAGTGCAACTCAAGATGTTCAGACTCATCTCAACCTCAACTCAATAAATCTACAGGAACTTCACAGTGCTCAAGATAAAATCATTCAAGAGGGAACATTACAACTCGATAAACCATAACTGGATACTCTCTATCATACTACAATTCCCGTATACATCTTCATGTCAAGTACAGGAGCATTTATCATAGCATTGCTATCGCTACAAGTTTGCAAAAAAGAAAAACCTTAGTGAAATAAAAATCTCCACTTCGATTGATAACGTTAGCGAGCACTCAGATGAAGCTGGAACGTCAGAATCAATCAAGAAGATGCCAGCAACATTTTATCTCAATGTTCTAAAATAGTCGCTGATCTGAGGGTGGAGGAGTTACGTACACACACATCAAGAGGACTGATGATGCAGCGATTCCTTCGTCGTGATAACCAAACTAAGTGTAACATTGCAAATGTGATTTTATAATTTAATTATTCATTCTAATTACTAACATCGAGTAGGTTAGACATGTTAATTAGGAAATAAGTTTTATTGTAATTTCTTTTAATTAAATAAGTTTAAAGTAGTTTTTGTTTTTTTTACGACCTTTCGACTGTAGCTAACGTAACTTATTTCAGACTAATTTAACATTTCACAATTCAATAAAAATTATTAATTTAACAATCAAACAGTTCTAGATTATTATTATTATTAAAATAATCATTCCTGGACACATGTTTTTCTTAAATTCGTGGTTTCGCGCCGACATATATATTTATTGCATTTATTTACATTTATTTAGTATTATTAGTATGTCATCAAATATTAGTTTATCATCATCAGCCCGTTTTTGTCCACTGCTGGACATAGGCCTCTCCCAGTGCACGCCACTGTGGTCTTTCTTCGGCTACTCGCATCCAGCTCCTGCCTGCCGCCTTGCGTATATCGTCACTCCACCGTGCCTGAGGACGTCCTACACTACGTTTGCGGAGACGCGGTCTCCACTCTAGAACACGTTTTCCCCAACGGTTGTCGGTTCTACGACAAATGTGACCAGCCCACTGCCACTTCAGCTTACTAATCCGGTGGGCTATGTCGATGACTTTGGTTCTTTGACGGATCACCTCATTTCTGATGCGATCCCTCAAAGAAACGCCGAGCATAGCCCTTTCCATAGCATGCTGAGCGACTTTTAGCTGGTGGACCAGCCTTGTCGTGAGTGTCCACGTTTCGGCTCCGTATGTCATGACGGGTAGGACGCACTGATTGAAGACTTTCGTCTTAAGGCACTGTGGGATCGACGATGTTAAGATTCGACGTAACTTCCCAAACGCTGCCCAACCCAGCTGAATTCTTCTATTCACCTCGTCCTCAAGGTTGTTACTACCTAATCGCAGAGTCTGCCCGAGGTACACACATTTTTTAACAACTTCGAGGACGGTACCGTGTATCGTAGTCGGTTCCGGTAGAACATGTTCATTGAACATGACCTTGGTTTTATCCAAGTTCATCCGTAGGCCGATACGCATAGAAGAATCAGCCAGCTCGTTCAGCATTTGTTCTAGGTCCTGCAGCGTTTCTGCCACGATGACGATGTCGTCTGCGAATCTCAAGTGAGAGATGTATTCGCCATTTATGTTAATGCCACGTCCTTTCCAGTTCAGCGTCTTGAACATATTCTCCATTGCATTAGTGAACAATTTGGGGGAAATAACGTCCCCTTGTCTCACTCCTCGATGCAATGGTATGGGATTTGTTTGCTGATTCTGTACTCGGACGGACATGGTGGCAGCTTCGTAGAGACATCTCATCACTTGGATGTATCACCAATCAACTTGGCAACGCTGCAGGGACTCCAGAACAGCCCAGATTTCAACCGAGTCAAAGGCCTTCTCATAGTCCACGAATGCAAGACACAGGGGCCGATTATACTCATGGGACTTCTGTATAATCTGCCGCACTGTATGGATGTGGTCTATGGTGCCGTATCCGGTCCGAAACCCGGCCTGCTCCGGGGGGTTGGAATTCGTCGAATCTTCGCGCAAGACTCTCCAGGGGCTTTTCCATTTTTAAGCTGTCCAAGAGCAGTCTCGATTTCGCCAATACTGACTTCAGGTAGGTCTTCGGAGAAATGGCGTGTTAATGTAGCTCTAGGATCCTCATTTTCGGGATCAGGTCAAGATGCATGCGATGCGTATAACCGACCGTAGAAGTCCTCTACTTCCGAAAGTACTGCCGGCTTAGAAGAAACGACTTCTTCACTTGCTGTGGTCAACTTCGGGTGGCTCCTTCCAAGAGATTGTACGAACACCTTAGACCCCCGATTCTGCTCAATAGCTCTTTCTATTGCAAGAGTATTGGAGCACCCGAGGTCGTGTTGTACGCGCCTGCTGATCTCTTGGTTTAATTGCCGTTTCTCTGACGAAGTGACAGGTGGGTTTTCACGTCGTTTCTTCATGAGCCCCAAAGTCTCTTCCGAAAGGTTGGACTTCCTGCCCTTACGCTGCATGCCACAATATCTCGTGCCTTCTTCCCTGAGAATTCGAACTACATTTTCGAGGTTCTGGTTTACGTCAGTTGTGGTTTCCACAGCAGCGAATCGGTTCTCCAGGATAGACTGGAATGTTTCAGATCCCGCAATGGTTTGAAGCAGCTTTGGTCGGAGCGTGGACTTCATCAGACGGGCGCGCTCGGCCTTAAAATTGATATTCAGAGAGCCTCGGAGGAGTCGGTGATCACTACCGGTATTGAACCTATTAATCACTGAGACGTCTCTGAATATATGCCTCTTGTCCGTCATTATGAAGTCGATCTCATTTTTTGTCATAGTGTCAAGGCTTTGCCACGTCCACTTCCTTTGCGGCTGCTTCTTGAAGAAGGAGTTCATCAAGAAGAGCCCCTCCCGTTCGAGGAAGTTTACAAGCATTTGCCCCCTATGATTCCTGCTTCCAAATCCATGGGGTCCTACTACCGATTCGCTGCAGTTCTGTACTCCCACTTTAGCGTTAAAGTCCCCCATGACAACGTTGTAGTGGGTTTTCGTGGTGAAGTGGAGGGTCCTCGATATGTCATCGAATAATTTTTCCACTTCATCGTCCCAGTGTGTCGAGGTCGGTGCGTACGCTTGCACCACCTTGAGGCTGTACCTCTCGGTGAGCTTTATAATGAGGTACGCTACCCTGTTCGACACACTGGAGATTTCCACAACGTTGTCAACTAGGGACTTATTTAATAGAAACCCAACGCCACCTTGGGATTGTTGGTCACCCTCTCGGAAGTACATTAGGTGGCCCGATTCGAGGGTTACGGTGTCCTCTCCCTCTCTACGGACTTCTCATAGCTCTAATATGTGCCATCTAATTTTCCGAAAGTTCTACCTCAAGTTGCGCTAGATGCGAGTCAAGCCGTAGCGTGCGTCCGTTGTACGTCGCAAGGGTCAGTCGGTTGTGGTGGCCTCCCGTAATAATATATAATCAAAAAACTGATAGACCCTGCTTTTTACCGAATAGCCGCCGACTACGAAAGCAGCCGAACTCCTGGAAGACTACTTTGGTGCGTCCTATCCCTAAAAAGGCCTTCGATAGCGTATGGCACAAAGCACTTCTTTTGAAGCTCCCTTCCTACGGGCTTCCCGGGAAATTATGCAATTGGATCACCAGCTTTTTGGCAGATCGGAACATTAAAGTCCGTATATATGGTGCATGCTCTGATTTAAAATTCGTTAATGCTGGTGTTGCACAAGGCTGCGTTCTATCACCCACTCGGTTGCTTCTGAATATCAGTGACTTGTTGCAAATCTGTAACATTCACTGCTATGCAGACGACATTACTGTAGTCACCTCATACACCGGCCGGGCTAATATTTCTCGGGAAAACGTCGAAGACAACCGGAACAAACTTGTGTCTGAAATCAAGTCTTCCTTAAATAAAGTCTCGAACTGGGGCCAGCTAAACTTAGTCCATATATGATTGCTATTTTGCTATTAAAATATTTGATGGCGGGGAAGTACTCTCCCTAAGTAGTCCCTTAGGCTCATTTAGTAGTTTCAGACCCCCCGGCTAAAATTAGTCCAATTCAACCCAAGAAAGAGGCAAGTTTGCGCGTTAGCCGCTAAAAAATTACCATTTCTCGTATCTCCACCACAGATCCAGCTAGTGTCGGAATACTTGACGTGGATATTTCGAGCCTCGTTCAGTTCCGCGGTCAATTGGAACGCAAAGTCAAATTGACATCAAAAAAGCTCGGTGTGCTCAGCAAGCCAAGACAGTATTTCACGCCAGTCCATCGCTTAAAACTATACAAGACTCAAATTGAACCCCACATGGAATATTGCTCACACCTCTGGGCGAGTGCTCTCCAGTACCAGCTCCTTGCATTTGTCCGTATCCAACGCAGAGCGGCTTGAATTATCGACGATCAAGCCTTTTTCGACCTGCTTGATCCTTTGGCTTTGCGTAAAGATGCTCCCGAATATTTCACGGAAAATGTTCGGTGTACAGACGTACTACGCCGGAGTACAGACGCCGGCATGGCGATCCCGGCCCCCCACATTCAGAAGGAGGCGGCCGAGAGCGACAGAGGCGTTAATGAGCCTCGGGCCGATGTGCACAAAATGCTGCCCGAAACTACATCAACCGACCAGGATGAGGCCTAGATACTTCATTACACAACCGCTCTATTGAAACATCTTTCGCCGACGCTTTTTCCGAACCGACACGACTTTCAAAAAAGAGCGTACTCCTTCCTTAAAAGTCGGTAACGCACCTGCAAGCCCCGCAGATGTCCATGGGCGGTGGTAACCACTTTCCATCAGATGAGCCTCGTGCTCGTTTGCCCCCTATAACACAAAATAAGTCGTCGGTTGTCTTTTAAGTAAATGTTAAATACATTTTAAAATAAAATTATAATTTTAATATGTTTATGCTTATTTTACTGTTGCCGCCTGTTGCTTTTTTCCTGGAGCACGAATATTTATTTATAAGATGAAGCAAGAAATTTTTGTAATTCATACAAAAATATCACTTCCAACGCGGTTGGTAATGACAACATTAGTCGGGATATGTTAATACCTGTCCTTGACTCTTTAAACCCTGTTATTACTCACATTATAAACTTTTCCTTTGAATCCAATACCTTTCCAACTGTTTGGAAGTTAGCACACGTGATTCCTTTACCTAAAATATCAAATCCCTCGTCATTTTCACAATTTCGTCCCATCTCTATTTTGCCTATCCTATCAAAAATCCTTGAAGACGTTGTACGTAAGCAAATGTCAGAATTCCTAACACATAATCATCTCCTTAGTCCTTTTCAATCCGGTTTCCGTTCCGGTCACAGTACTTCCACCGCACTGCTTAAAGTCGCTGTAGACATTCGCTTTGCTATGGACAAAAGAGAGTTTACTATTCTCATTTTGCTCGATTTTAGCAATGCCTTTAATTCAGTCGACTTTGATGTATTGCTTGGTATCCTTCGCTCACTTAACTTTGCTCAGCCTGTGATTGATTGGTTCCAATCTTATCTTAGTGATCGTCGGCAGATGGTAAAGTCTGATGAGGCTTCCTCGGACTGGGCTGATCTCTCTGCTGGCGTTCCCGCAAGGCGGCGTACTTTCTCCTCTTCTGTTTTCAATCTTCATTAATGAAATTACCAAAGTTATTTCTTCTCACTACCATCTCTATGCAGACGATTTACAACTTTATAGACACGCCACCTTATCAAATCTGTGTTCGACCATACATGATATCAATTATGATCTTGCAAAAATTAAGAACTGGGCTGCATCCTTTGGGCTTCTTGTTCATCCCTTGAAGTCGAAGGCATTGATAATAGTTACCGGACAGTTACGTAGCAAGATTAATTGGGATATTGTACCATCAGTTGTCTATGATGGAACTCAAATTGGATATAGTGACCAAGCTTGTAATCTGGGAGCTCAGGTTAACGAAGTCAGTAAACGTGTCCATTTCTCTCTGCATTCTCTAAAACGTTTGCAGAACTTCCTTCCTTTCAAAACAAAAATTTTACTTGCACAATCTTTTCTTCTTCCAATCCTGGACTACGCTGATGTTTGCTATCTTGATGCGAATGATGAGCTGCTTGACAAACTAGATAAACTTCAAAATTTGTGCATTCGTTTCATTTATGGTCTGCGCAAATTTGATCACATTTCTCAATATCGACGTCAGTTAAAATGGCTTCCTATCCGACTTCGCCGGAGCTTGCATATTTTATCGCTTCTTTTTAAAATATTAAAACATGGTAGCCCTGATTACCTACATGAGCGTTTTCTGTTCTGTCCTGCTCGTGAAAGACCAGTACGCGCATGTGTGGCGTCGAAAACTCTTGAGGTACCATTTTTTAATACTACTTCCTATGGTAACTCGTTTTCCGTTGTTGCTGCTCGCCTATGGAACTCTCTTCCAGATAATATTTTCTATAATAATGTTACAATAAGTACGTTTAAAATCAGAGTCAAGCAATACTTTCTTTCCACTTAAGTTTAATTTATTTTATATGTATGTATGTATTTATATATATATATATATATATATATATATATATATATATATTTGTATCTATGTATGTTGAATGTATATATATATATATATAGGTATATATTAATGTATTTATTTGTATTTAGTGTGTAATATATTAATTTATCGTTAAGTCTACTTGAATTTTATAATATAAAACTAATTGATATTGTACCTACACCATAAATCTGTACTACAAATAATTCCACTAGTTTCAGGGTTTCTGGAAGAGATCTCTTGTTAGAGATAAGTTATCCCTATGTACACATTTGTCATTTAAATAATTCTCCGTATACTCTGTTGGTATATAAATAAATAAGTAAATAAGTAAAAATATACAGGGTTATTGGTAACTGTGTGTGTGTGTGTGCGTGTGCGTGTGCGTGTGCGTGTGCGTGTGCGTTTGCGTGTGCGTTGCGTGTGCGTGTGCGCGTGCGCATGTGCGTGGGTGTGTGTGTGTGAGAATACGCATGTACGCTATTACGTGTGACATTTTCATGTGTACATGGCTAATTGCATATCTTTTTGTTCTTCATTGTTTTACTTGTTTTTATCCTGCAAGTTTAGAGGTGTGACTTTTTTATTGGATTCAACTATTGTGTTGCAGTGTGTAGTTTTGATGTGTTAAATTTAGTGTTAAAGTATTTTCGTAGGTTTGTAATTTCGTTATTGTGCATCTTTATTATGTCTATAATACCTCCCCCCCTCACTTCTTGGCAAAGTCTGTCTTTGTACGCAAGCTCTTGGTTTTCTGTTTTCTGTCATGTAGTGTCCTCGTCTCAGTCTTCAGCCCATGACAGCGCCATATTCAACATAACACATCATGTTCCTTCCAATGTGCTAAAATCTATAGTGATGGTAATAAGGGATGGATGGTAGTAAGGGACAATCAGTATCAAATTATTGTATGCCGGGTGGAAGTTATTCCCATATTATGAACAGTATTTTGAATAGTACTCATTGTCCCAATACTACACTAATTATATTAGTTGGGATAAGGGGAAATGTGAACAAATAAATTCTTGAAAATTATTATTCTAAATTATCAAATTTAAATGTGGATAGAATATAAATGTTCACATTTCCTTATATTAAAGATGTGCTACAGGAAAATTCTATTAGATTTAAATTAAATTATATGTTACATATCATGTCAAATACTTATTATGTAACAAAAAACGATATGTAATAAAATAAAACTAATTGACATTAATAACATAATTAATAATAATAATAATTCTTGTTTATTGACATGTGATAGGTTTAACCTAACTTATTTTTATAAGAGACGGATAGCCAGTTTGCTATCATATTTTATTATTACAAGATCAACCAATTGTTTGGTTGACCAGACAACTGCTTCTATTGAGCAGTATTTTTATATTATATTCCAAAATATAAGGTTTTAAGTTATTATTATTATTATTATTATATAACATGTTCCAAGTAATTTAAATTAAATTCTATGACAATAGAGGTAGTCTCTGGCAACGATAATAACTATACTTGTGAAAAATTAGTCATTAAAGAAGCCAATAAAAATAATAAGAAAATAGTTAACAATACAACTGTAAATCTGGTGCACCAAAATATTCAAGGAATGTTAGGGAAAGACTTAGAAATTGAATTATTTTTTACCTGTAATGGCATTGATATTTTGTGTTTAACTGAGCATTGGCTTCAAAATTTTCAGGTTATGTTTAACTTTAGTGGGCACCAGATTGCTAGTCTGTTCAGTAGAAATAAAGCTATACGTGGTGGCTCTTTAATACTTATAAGTAAAAATATTAAATTTAAAGAACGTAAAGATATTGTGAGCCTTTCTATTGAGCAAACTATTGAAATAGCCTGTGCAGAGCTTGAGAGTGTCATTCTTGTATGCATATACAGGCCCCCTAGTGGATTATATGAATTATTTGAAAATACATATGTTGGACAATGTTTTATCGAAATTATCTGGATCTAATAAAAAAATTATAGTTTGCGGAGATATTAATCAAAATCAAAATCAAAGTAAACTTTATTTAAGTGGGCTTTTACAAGCACTTTTGAATGGTCATTTAACAATTAAGTCAAGCTACCACCGGTTCGGAAAGTAGATTCTACCGAGAAGAACCGGCAAGAAACTCAGTAGTTACTCTTTTTCAACATTTAAAAAAATATAGTCATGTTAGTTAATTTTGAAGTTAATACAATTATTAAATTAATATATCCTGCCTGGAAGTCAACAGGTATTAATTCCACGCTTTTTTATCATCTACAAAATCTTGTATCGAATAATACGCCTTTTTCACCAATGTATTTTTTATAAACAATTTGAATTTACGAGACGGCAAAGTTAAAAATGTCTGTGGAATTTTATTATAGAAATGGATACCTAGCCCCAAGAAAGATTTATTGACTTTGCGGAGTCGGAAACTTGGCGTTATAAACTTATCCTTACTTACATCAAGCGGGCCACCGCTTAAAGATTTATTATAATTTTGCTTTCTAACATTGGGTAGGGTAAAAACTACACATTTTGTTTTTTGAGTATTCAAAACCAAATTATTTACATTAAACCAATCTTGTATCTGTGATAAGGCACCGTTCACATCGTCATAGTCAGTTTTTTTCCTGTCAACCTTAAAAATCAGTGAAGTATCGTCAGCAAGCAATACTATATCACAAATACCTTTAACAAAGAAAGGAAGGTCATTTATATATACTAGGAATAGAAAGGGACCCAAAATTGAACCTTGTGGAACACCCATTTTTAGCGTAGATCCAGTAGACTTTATTCCATTAATGAAAACTTGCTGAATTCTTTGACTTAAGTATGAAGCAATGAGATCAAGAGCCCTACCTTTAACGCCGTAATATTTGAGCTGATAAAGAAGCGTCTCGTGTTCTACACAATCAAATGCTTTAGATAAATCACAGAATACTCAAATAGCATTCTGTGATTTCTCCCAAGCATCGTAAATATGCTTAAGAAGCGCAATTCCCGCATCAGTTGTTGATCGACCTCTTGTAAAACCAAATTGCTCACTATGAAAAATTTTATTGCAATATAAATTTATTGCATAATTCAACCACAAGTATTAGATTCAGATCATTGTTAAGTTCATATAATCTGGTAAATCTGTTCTTAGAACCAACTAGAATAACAGATTCCACAGCAACTTGCATAGATAATATATTTGCTACCTATATTCCACAAGACAAAATTATTATTCATAACTTAAGTTCAGATCATTGTGAACAACAAGCATTATTTAAT
The DNA here is from genome assembly GCF_905220365.1 of Vanessa cardui. Classification (NCBI taxonomy): domain Eukaryota; kingdom Metazoa; phylum Arthropoda; class Insecta; order Lepidoptera; family Nymphalidae; genus Vanessa; species Vanessa cardui. The sequence continues at coordinate 12,765,964 of NC_061153.1, forward strand.
TTTCAGGTTAAAAAAGTAAGTACTTCTAAAAAGATAATGTCTGTTCCTTTGACCACAAGTCGTGTTGAGAAGTTTAGAAGTAATATTATGGCTAATCTTCCTCATCTATCTTTTAGTGACAATCCCAATGTCTTGTATAACAATTTATTCAAATTAATTAGAAACAATTTTAAATCCATATTCACTTCTAAAACAGTTCATACAAAAAACTTTTTAAAATTCAATGATTGGGCGACTATTGGAATTCATAAAAGTAGACAACGAATGTATGAGCTTTTCAATGAAAGGACGTACAATCATAGTGCCACTTTTGCCAATTATGTAAGTAACTATTCAAAATTATTTAAAAAAGTGTGCTTTTTGGCAAAATCTTTAACTATAAAAATAAAATTAAGAATACACATGACAAGATAAAAATGACCTGGAAAATTATTAATTGTGAAACTGGTAGAGTTGGCAGTTGCAACTCCAAATTGAGCCTGAATTATAATAGTAAAGTAGTAAATAGTCAAAAGGAAGTTGCTACAGTTTTTGAAAAATTTTTTTGCAGACATACCAGTTTTGACGACTAAGTTACTTATTTCTTCTCCTGATGTTGCCGAGTCATTGATGAAAGAAAATGTAAGAGCTTGCAAATCTAACTCTAATTTTACCCTTGTAAACCCCAACGACATAATACGCGCCTTTAAGTCACTAGACATCAAGAAAACGGCTGATTTATGGGGTATTTCTCTAAAGGTGATAAATTCGATTATTGATGTGATTGCACCTTACCTTGCTTTAATTTTAATAGTTGTGTCCAACGTGGTATATTTCCTGACCTGATGAAACATAGTAAAGTTATTCCAATGTTTAAATCTGGTAGTTCTTCAGACCCCAACAACTATAGGCCAATTTCAATTCTACCTACCCTGAGCAAAATATTTGAGAAAATAATTCTAAATCAATTATTAGAACACTTTAACAAACATAATCTGCTTCATAGTAAACAATTTGGCTTCACGAGGGGTCGCTCGACTACAGACGCTGGTATCGAGCTAATAAAGAATATCTATGAAGCCTGGGAAGAGTCACGGGATGCCTTAGGGATTTTCTGTGACTTATCCAAAGCCTTTGATTGTGTTCAACATGAGACTCTGGTCAGGAAACTTTATCATTATGGAATTAGAGAATATGCGTTCGACCTTCTGACTTCTTATCTTAACAATAGAATTCAGAGGGTTGACGTTAAAGGAAAAAGGTCTCCTGGGGTCTCAGTTGGTATGGGGGTCCCTCAGGGATCAATTCTTGGACCTTTTCTGTTTCTCACATATATAAATGACTTGCCCTTTCTTGTTGGGAACAAACATGATATAGTATTGTTTGCTGATGACACCTCCTAAGTTTTTAAAATTAATAGAAAACAGGTACAGAACGACGACGTAAACAACGCTATAGCTGATATAGTACATTGGTTTAGCGTAAACAATCTTCGACTAAATAATAATAAAACTAAAATTGTTAAACTTAGTACACCAAATGTACAAAATGTAAAACCCGATGTACCCAAGAACGGGGAATCGATGGATCCAATTGATTCTGCTGAGTTTCTTGGCCTCATTGTTGATGCCAAGTTGCAATGGGGCCCCCATATTAACGGATTGGCGAGTAGACTGAGTTCTGAGGCATTCGCGGTCAAAAAAATTAGATTGTGTACCGATGTTGATACGGTTCGCTTAGTATATTTCAGTTACTTTCATAGTATAATGTCATACGGTATTGTGCTGTGGGGCAATTCAGCCGCTATCCATACCATATTTGTGCTACAGAAGAGGGCTATTCGCGCATTCTATAACCTAGGAGCTAAAGAATCGTTAAGGAATAAATTTAAAGAAATCAAGATATTGGCTGTTGCTTCTCAATATATATTCTGTAATGTTATGTATGTACGAAAAAATATTAATGATTTCATGAGAAAATGTGATACTCATAACAAGGAACAAACACAAACTTGTTACTCCTGTTACTCGACTGCATACAGTCAGTAACTCCTTTGTGGGGCAATGTATACGGTTTTACAACAGGATCCCAGAAAGCGTTCAAAATGCCTCTGTTGCCAAATTTAAAAAAATATTAAGGAACGCTTGTGTGCATAAGGTTATTATACAATTAACGAGTTTATGATCGATAGTACACCTTGGGAATGAAACGATCGCCTCCTGGCTATTTCATCTCATATTAAATTGTTTATTTATATAATATATGAGACAACCAAAAAAAAAAACTCGCTGAGTTTTTTGTCGCCGGTTCTTCTCAGGTCAGGGTATTTTCTTTTCCGAACCGGTGGTAGTGTTTCAATTGACCATCAATAAGAAAGTGTAATGCTTCTATATTGAATAAAGTTATTTGGGTTTGAGTTTAACGGATTTTACTGCAGCCTCCCATAAGCCCCCAAAATGAGGAGACTAAGGGGGAATAAATTTAAAATTAATGCCTTGCTCAATAATGTTGTGTTCAATATCGGAACCAAAACGTTTGAAAAGCTTAGTCAATTCATTAAAACAGCCTACAAAAGTAGATGCATTATCACAATAAATATGCTGTGGTTTGCCACGACGTGCTATGAAGCGCTGTAGTGCTGCGAGGAAAGCCTCCTTACTAAGGTCCCCAACAAGCTCGAGATGAACCGCCTTTACTGAAAAGCATACAAACACACAAATATAAGCTTTGATCAGACGTGGACCCCTACCTTTTCGATCGGCTATCAACACTGGGTCGGCGTTATCTACGCCAGTATTTAAAAAAGGAAATGTCAAATTTGTCCTATCGCTAGGCAAATCACCCATAACAGGCTGTACAGATGAAGATTTAAATCTCGCACATTTAACACAAGAGTGAACTACACCTTTTGCGAGATTTCTAACCCCTAGAACCCAGTACGTTAATCTAATATTAGCCAATAAAAGTAGAGGACGGGCATGCATTAAGTTTATGTGATACATTTCCAATAAAAGTTTTGTTAATCTATGTTTACTACGTAGTAAGATGGGATGTTTAATGTTGTATTCATAGTTTGAATTCTTTAAACGACCTCCTACTCGAATTATGTCTTCGCTATATATAATGGAGAAAGAGAATAATATAATTTGCTACGTTTAGGTAAGTTGTGGCCTCTAAACATTTTTAATTACACACATTTAATTAATTTTATTTTAGATGAATGTAACTCTGTAAATGTTAATTGTGTTTATATTTTATTCTTGTTTTTAATATTGTAAATAAATCTGTGTACATAGGACAATATTCTTATTAACTTATTGAAATTTGATATTTTATTTATTAATGAGTTTATTACTAATTGATTGCCTATGTCTGTTTTATTAATTTCGGGCTGTGAATGTAATGTTGTTTGAAAAATTTTATGATTAGGAGATGATGGAAATTCTATAATAACTTTATTTAAAAATTCAGGACCTGTCCACCATAACCTAGAACCGCTGAGGGTCTCAGCCCTCGCCCCGCGGGAAACAAGGTCGGCAGGATTCTGCTTAGTCGGGACATAGCACCACGTCCCATTTACGGTATTGTCCTACATTTCGCTAACTCTATTTCTAACAAAACGCTCAAGTCGGCAAGGAGAAGAAGATAACCAACCTAATACAATGGTCGAGTCACACCAATAATAGCAGCGGTTAAAATTTAATTTAATTCAATTTAGTATCTTGCTACAGTCTTACGCCTAGGACGGCTCCACAGATCTCTAGCCGCGGTATGGTAATGCACTTTATCGGAGCTACTTTATTTTTTGACGCGAGAAGGCAAACCTGGGTGAACCCGTCACTGCGAACCACTCTGACGTATACACAGCTGCCATAAGCAAGCTCCGACGCATCTGTAAAAGCATTGAGTTCGATTATATTATTATTATCACACGATATCCAACGAGATATTTTTAATGAATTTAAGTAAGAAAACAACAACAGCCTGTAAATTCCCACTGCTGGGCTAAAGGCCTCCTCTCCCTTTGAGGAGAAGGTTTGGAACATATTCCACCACGCTGTTCCAATGCGGGTTGGTGGAATACACATGTGGCAGAATTTCTATGTAATTTGTCAGATGCAGGTTTCCTCACGATGTTTTCCTTCACCGCTGAGCAGATGAATTATAAGGACAAATTAAGCATATGAAACAGCGGTGCTTGCCTAGGTTTGAACCCGCAATCATCGGTTAAGATGCACGCGTTTTAACCACTGGGCCATCTCGACTCAAGTAAGAAAAAGAGGTAATTAAATCAAAGAATGAATTTTTAATGTCTAGAGGTACATGTTCGTCCCAGGTTAGTTTAAGAGTCCGTAGCTTTTGAACTAGTAACTTTGCTTGCAAAACGCAGGGACCAACAATACCCATGGGGACGAAAACCTAACTAACTATGGAAAGTATGTTACGTTTTGTTATATTTTTTGGTATCGTGATATTAATCGAAAAATGTAAATAATCAGACGAAGAGTCCCAGCACAATCCTAGCGTTTTAGATGGAGTAATATTTGTAATCGAATTTATATGTTTGTAATCGAATTTAGTATTTCGTTAGAATTTGATTGCCATTTATGTAGTTTAAATTGTGCTGAATTAAGAGTTTCAATTGAACCTACAAAGGTGGTTAACATTATCTATACTACCCCCCCCCCCCCCACACACCTAAATAATCGTCTACATAAAAATCATGCCTGATAGCATAATGAATAATTTCGTCAGTACACTGCTCTGCTAGAGAAACAAGACATTTAAATAAAACTAGTTATACCGGATTTGAATCGCGTATATTAATTATTTTTGGCATCCCGACGTTTCGAGCACTTTACAGCGTTCGTGGTCACGGGTAGACTAAGGTGGCATTTGTCTATTTGAGGAACAAAGAAATATTATTTACAACTACCGCCAACGATTTCTCAATTGGTATCTTGAGTATCGTTCCGGTTGCACGCAGAAGGCACTGACTGTATCTTTAGGTCTTGCAGTCTGTTGGATTTGGGATTTTTAATAAGTGGATCCCAGGTGTTAGAAAGTCTCCAACCTTCTTCTCTATTGAAGTTCGGATGTTTTTGAATTTCAATAGCCTCGCGTATCATTCTAGGAATGAATCTGTGTTCTTTAGCGAGGATCTCTGGTTTATCAAATCGAATAAAATGGTTGGGTTTATCCAGAGCATGTTCACAGACTGCAGACTTTGAAGAACGCCTATTTTTGACATCTCCTATATGTTCCTTGACCCTGGTAACGATACTCCTCTTTGTTTGGCTTATGTAAGATAAACCACACTCACATTCGAGTTTATATACTCCCGCAGTTTGTAAAGGAATGTTACTCTTGATAGGTCTCAAGAACTGGCTCACTTTCTTATGAGGCTTGTAAACGGTTTTAATCGAAGCTCGCTTCAAGATGTTGCCAATCCTGTCTGTAACTCCCTTCACATATGGTAGAAATGCAGGTTGTCGCTCAACTGTGGGTGGCTTGATACGGCTTCTGCGATGCTGGCGAGGCACGGGCAGCTTGTTCTGGTGGAGTGCAAGCTTGACCTGACGTAGCTCGTCCTCTAGGTGTTCAGCATCGCAGAGATGGTGGGCTCTCTGAAACAAAGATTTGCCAACGGTTGCTAACTGACTAGGGTTGTGGTGCGAGTCACCATTGAGGTATTTGTATGGAAGCTATTCGACAGGACATTTCAAGTGTTTTACGTCGAAGCCGGCCACCGAAAAGAAACCTTACTCGTGATGAATAAATAATGCGACCGTTGTGATGGATACGTGTGATTATAACCAGAAAATTTCCGCGATTTTATCGGATGTAAAGACTTATAAAAAAGTAACCAAAGACCCTACAAACAATATTCTTAAAAAGACATCCGCGTTAATATCAAAACATTAAGAGAAATTAAATCTGGACAAAAAATCACTCGTGCCTACATGTGCAAAGCCGCCAAAACTGTATAGGTTACCTAAGATCCATAAAACTGGTGCTCCGCTGCGTCCTATTGTAAACCAAATCGATACACCAACATATAGATTGGCTCAACACATAGCAAGGATATTATCACCCCTCCGAGGACACACTGCGGCGTATGTCAAGGATTCTTACCAGTTTGTTGGTGAAATCAAAGACCTTAAATTAACCAACAACGAGACAATGGTTAGTTTTGATGTCCAGTCATTGTTTACGTGCTTACCCATACAAGACTGCATCGAAATTGTCAAGAGGAAGCTACAGACACACAACATGCCTATTGAATATGCAGAGCTGTTACATCACTGCCTCACATCCGGTTATTTGTTGTGGAATGATGAATTCTATGTACAAGTTGACGGGGTAGCCATGGGTTCTCCAGTATCCCCCGTGGTCGCCGATTTATTCATGGAAGACCTGGAGGAGAGGGCTCTTCGCTCCGGACCAATAACACCTAGGTTTTATAAACGGTACGTAGATGACACTTTCACAATATTACCTAGTGATCTGATATCTGCATTTTTAGTACATCTTAATTCTATAAATAAAAACATTCAATTTACTATGGAATTAGAGGCAAATAATTCTTTAGCTTTCCTTGACATCCTTATTGTCAAGAATCCTGACAATACATTAAGTCACACAGTTTATAGGAAACCCACACACACCAACAAATACCTCAGTGGTGACTCGCACCAGCACCCTAGTCAGTTAGCTACCGTTGGCAAATCTTTGCTTCAGAGAGCCCACCATCTATGCGATGCTGAACACCTAGAGGACGAGCTACGTCAGGTCAAGCTTGCACTCCACCAGAACAAGCTGCCCGTGCCTCGCCAGCATCACAGAAGCCGTATCAAGCCACCCACAGTTGAGCGACAACCTGCATTTCTACCATATGTGAAGGGAGTTACAGACAGGATTGGCAACATCTTGAAGCGAGCTTCGATTAAAACCGTGTACAAGCCTCATAAGAAAGTGAGCCAGTTCTTGAGACCTATCAAGAGTAACATTCCTTTACAAACTGCGGGAGTATATAAACTCGAATGTGAGTGTGGTTTATCTTACATAGGCCAAACAAAGAGGAGTATCGGTACCAGGGTCAAGGAACATATAGGAGATGTCAAAAATAGGCGTTCTTCAAAGTCTGCAGTCTGTGAACATGCTCTGGATAAACCCAACCATTTTATTCGATTTGATAAACCAGAGATCCTCGCTAAAGAACACAGATTCATTCCTAGAATGATACGCGAGGCTATTGAAATTCAAAAACATCCGAACTTCAATAGAGAAGAAGGTTGGAGACTTTCTAACACCTGGGATCCACTTATTAAAAATCCCAAATCCAACAGACTGCAAGACCTAAAGATACAGTCAGTGCCTTCTGCGTGCAACCGGAACGATACTCAAGATACCAATTGAGAAATCGTTGGCGGTAGTTGTAAATAATATTTCTTTGTTCCTCAAATAGACAAATGCCACCTTAGTCTACCCGTGACCACGAACGCTGTAAAGTGCTCGAAACGTCGGGATGCCAAAAATAATTAATATACGCGATTCAAATCCGGTATAACTAGTTTTATTTAAATGTGTAATAATCGCGAAAATTTAAGACAACACAACTAGACATTTAGTTGCTAAATATGGAGCTGACGACGTTCCATGGGTGACGGTATTCAGCGTATAGGTATTAAGAGGTTCGTGTGGCTGAAACCGAAAAATAAATTTGTTGCAAAGAACGCTGATTTTCACTAAGAATAATAGTGCGATACATTTTTTCAATATAGCAAGAAACAATAAATTTATGCTTACAAAATCGTAGCAGTATAGAAAATAAATCATCTTGCACGACAGGGCCTACCTTTTGTATGTCATTGAGAGACTTACCCGACGTTGAAGAGGCTGACTTGCTGACTGACTGCTGCTTGCTTCGCGTACGACATTATGATGAGGTAAAAAATATGATTTTTTATTCTCGTGAGAATTAAATTTATTAATAGTCATATGCCCTAAATCTAAATATTCTTTTTAAAATTGCATTATATTCCTGTTTAAAGAGTAAATTTATTGAAAGTCTTCGTTCTAATGAAATAAAACGATGCTTAGCCATGACACACGAGTCCCCTAAAACATCAGGTCATCTCTCAATGGCATAGAAACAACAAAACGACCGTCATCGTTACGTCGCGTCGTGTCTTTGAAATATTGTTCGTATGACTTTTCTTCTTGTGACATACAGTCATTAGATGTTACTGACTCAAGTTCCCAAAAACGAGCAATTTTTTTTTTTTTTAAATATGAGACAACATCACATACATTACTCTGATCCCAATGTAAGTAGCTGAAGCACTTGTGTTATGGAAATCAGAAGTAACGACGGTACCACAAACACCCAGACCCAAGACAACATAGAAAACTAATGGTAATCTACATCGACTCGGTCGGGAATCGAACCCGGGACCTCAGAGTGACGTATCCATGAAAACCGGTGTACACACCACTCGACCATGGAGGTCGTCAAACCATGGAGTATTTGCGACTCTAAATCTTTCGTACAAGCATAGTTACAAATTGGCATGCTTTTAATGTTTTTAAAAGGAAAATATAAGCAGCCAGAGAATAACCAACCGAATTTTGATGAGTGAAGTTTTGGTTTATTAATACCTAAGTTAATTGTTTCGGTACCTAAGACATTCCAAAATACTTCGGCTCCAACTAAAATATCAATAGCTGAAGGAATATTGAATGACGTATCAGCTAGTCGAATGTTTTTAGGTATTAATAAGATTTTTTTATCAAAATTGGCTAATAATTACCGAAATAAGTCTCGATATTTAAGTCGCAAATCTCTGAAACAAGGGTAATGTGACCGTTAATACCTGAGACAGTGGAGCTTACGTCACGCCTCATCAGACCTAGCCTCTCGCACAAACCCTGGGATATAAAATTCGACGTGCTTCCATTGTCCAAGAGAAGACGAGCTGTGTGGATGTTACCCATCGCATCACGCACTCTCACCAAGGCTGTGGATAGCAATACAACAGATTGATTATTATTTGTACATGAGATGTAATCATCTGTTTTACTTGAAAGAGAAACATGATTTTCAAGCAATGTGTTACTAGAAGAGGAATCTGAGGTGATATTATTAGATTTTGTCTTATTTATTTGCTGTATATCCATATGTATGAGTGTATTGTGCTTAGATTTGCAATATTTACACCCGGACAGGTTACAATTTTTAAAGGAATGCCCGGGGCGTAAACCATTCCTACATACTTTAAACTCGATCACCTTTCTATTACGTGATTAAATATCTAAATCGCGAAATGATTGGCATGAAAACAAATAATGTGATTGCGAACATAAAAGGCATGAAATGTTATTTTAATTGAAATGAAATGTATTAATATTATTAGTAGTAACAACAAAGGTTTTATTTTTATTCAATTCAGAACGTGAAAATTTATTTTGGTTTGATTTGGATACATTAATAGTTTCTAGTAAATCTGATCTGTTTGACAAATATTTTGTAAACTGTTGTAAGGTAGGTGAGCCATTAATGCCATTTCTAAACTCCTCCCATATTCATGAAGTCAATCATATGCCTAAGGGCTTGACTGGAGTCCCTATTAATCGGTTCAATATTAAACAATGCCTGTATATGGTTATTGATTAATAGACGTGGATTATCAAACCTATCTGTGCCAGTGCTGATAGTCGCCATCAAAATGGGGTAAATCAATTTTCGGTAGTCTTACGAAGTCGTGTCTGTATTTTGTCGAGACACTTGTTGGAGACCCGCAGCGAGAAGAGACACCATGATCTTTGTCGGAAAAAAGCATGGTGCGTGCCACTGAAACCCACTTAAAATACATGCTTTCTAATTGCTCCCAATCCGCATATATATCGGTCTCCGAAACCTCAACAACAACAACAACAACAACAACACCAGCCTGTAAATTCAACAAACAAACCACAAACAAACAACCCCTACTATCATCAAATTCGGGATGCGAATTTCTAATGCCGACCCAAGTGGAAAATGGTACTGCGTTTTTTAACGAGATTTTTAAAACAAGACATTATGAAGTATAAATAGGGTGCGTTTAATGCACAGCAGCTAAGCCGGCACTAATGAATAGCACATGGACGCACGATCTAAGATAACAAAGTACCGGTGATGGTGAAAGATAACAAAGTGCGGCCGGCAATTCAAGGACAAATATAATTAATCGAAAGGGCAAAAACCTATAGATAAACCTGTTTATAAGAAATGAATAAGCTAATATGAATGGAAAAGAAAGAAAATAGTCATGAATGATATTTTATAAGCGTATGAGGTGAGCAACGTGTATTATAAAATTAGCAAAAAAGCACAAGACGAAAATAAAAGGATAAGAAAGAATTGGATTGGACTCACTCCATGTGGTAGACTATCCTTTGTCCTCTAAGCGTCCTTCAATGGCTGACGAACGTGAGGGTTACGAGGAATGTCCGAAATCCACGGTGAGATTTGCTGGTTCCACGATTAGATTTGCTGGCTCGAGTTGTATGGGTAATATGTGGCGCTCGTAAAATTAAATAAAATACTCGAAGGACCACTTGTTGCGACGTAATAAAAGTCCATAGACTGGTTAATATGTTTTAATTTACGAGCAAGACCATGTATTACTATTTACAATTTTATATGTTGAAAATGTAGGAGAAGAGAGCGAGTGGGGCCTGTCGGGGCCTTATATGCCCGGGCCCCCATCACTGCAGACACGACGTCACACTCGCCCATTGGCTGCCGAGCGCAATTCTGCGACCGATGCGTTAGCCACAACAGGTAGCTCTTTAAAATTCTCACAAAATTAACTAAAAATAAAAACCGATGAAAAAATACTTACTTACTTGACATACTTAATACAAATTTAAAATAAAATTTAGAAACAGAAACAGTCCAATAGCTAAGTTATAAAAAAGACATTTTGTAATATAGCCTAAATAAAGTATTAATAAGCGAATTCGAGAAACTCTCTATAACAGAGCATAGCACACACAGCATGTTCTACAATAAATAATGCAAGATTCTATCCTTACTATTATTTTCAGAAGTATCTGAAAGGAAAGTTATTTTTTCTGTACTTTGCAATGTTCGGCGGGTGATATTGGCGAAACGCCGTAAACTATGGATTTGATTTGATAGAAATCAACCGGCGTTTAATCCGGACTCCTTTCAGGAGATGAAATGACAAAAATTATAAAAATACGACAATTATAAAAATGGCTGTCAAAGATCGCGTAACATTAATACCAAATTATGCATTACCCTTGTCTCTCCGGTATATGATATTTTGTCTCGTCATCTGTTTTTCTCTCTCGTCATTTGTTCACTTTCTCACTCCAATGAACATGTCATTATGATAGTAGTAATCCCATCATGATCGAATTTGGCTTCTAATGGTTCAGAGTTCTTTTCCAAACAAGACGCGACTCCTGAATCCGCATTAAGCACGAACTTATAAAAAATAACTTTCCTTTCAGAGATTTCTTCGTGAGGATAGTAAGGATCCTGCATTATTCATTGTAGAACATGCTGTGTGTACTGTGCTCTGTTATAGCGAGTTTCTCGGATTCGCTTATTAATACTTTATTTAGGCTATAAGACAAAATGTCTTTTTTAGAACTGCTTCTAAATTGTATTTTAAATTTGTATTAAGTATGTCAGTTTAGTAAGTAAGTATTTTTTCATTAGTTTTTATTTTTAGTTAATTTTGTGAGAATTTTAAAGAGCGATCTTTAGTACAAATTCGTGCATGTTCGAATACGAATGTCCACCAGCGTACTTTCTGGTCATTTTATTTCGATTGATTTGAAATAATTTCCTTCTTTTTATACATTTTTGGAAAGCTTAGAAAACGGTTGTTTTCAAAATAATCTGCAGGCCAAGTTTTATTTTTTTAGTTTTTAAGGTATTTTTGAGGAAAAAGAATCAAAAAAAGTATTGAAATAAATTCGTTTTCCGTCGCGCATTTTTTAATTTGACCGATAATTATTGTTTAAATATTAACAAATATCCAGTGTTTAATCGTTTTTATAAAACAAAAGAAAAAAATAAATTTTAATTGATACTTTTTTGAAATAAATTTTTCAATTTGCATTTTTGACAAATTTTGAAAAAAACTAAAAAACGTGATAACTGAAAAATGGTTGACTTTTGGATTATGCATATGGGAGTCAAAATTATTGCAAATAGCCACCCCTATCACCTCCTAACGAATATACGTCGAGTTACTCGTGTTTGAACGTATGGGGACTGGATAACGACACTTTTGAGTAAATGACTACACCTTCAAGGCGAAACTGTCGGTTTACCTACTTAAGAACAAAGTTGTAAATTCTTAATAAAACTTCTGTCGCTATACCACGACTTATTTTAATTAATCGTGATGGACCCCGTACCACCGAACACAGAAAAGGACAATTCTATTGCTCAGCCATCGCTGCCGCCGATAAATATAATACTTGTATATTATAGTGTAAGATTTTGATAGATATACTTGTTAAAATAGTTATGTATTTCGCAAAATATGTAAAACATTGCCTTGTTGCCCAATCAGTTAATTGTAAAAATTGTTATGTATTTCTCATAGTATATAAAACGTTTTTCTTGTAAGCATTTTTATCCGATCAATTAATATTTCGATTATTGGATGTTAATTTGACTAAATTTGCAATAGCCAATCAGAAGCGTTCACCAATCACAGCGACGATTTGATGATAGATGAGAACGGCTGGATAACTCAACAAGGATACAACCAAAGTGTTATAATATTTATTAAAATAGTGAAAGTAATTGCAGAGTTTAATTGACTGACCTAAGACCCCTTCAGGTCAAAAGCGAGATCACCAAGAAAATTTCACATTTGCTTATCACGCCCTCATTATCGAAAAGTAAAAACGTAAGTAACGATTTTTAATATAAGTATTTTATTGATGTGTTTTTTCACCAACTTTTTTATGTTGTTTATTTATTTATTTTATATACTTTTTATTGCATACCAATATAGACAAAAATAATAGGAACAATTTTACAAAAACAAAGAAAAGAAAAATGTACAATAGGCGGCCTTATCGCTAATACAGCGATCTCTTCCAGGCAACCTTTGGTAGAGGAGAGAGATAGGATGGTAGGGGTGTACAAATTATTTAATACATAAAAAAAATAGATACAATATATATATATATATATATATATATATATATATATATATATATATATATATGAAAATTCCGTAAATATATAATTATATAATAATATAATATACCTACACATTATAAATATATACATTTACATACTATAGATACTTACATAATAAATAAAATATTTAATTACAGTATTTCTTCATGAAGCAAGATGTGCTCTTTTATCATTTTTTTAAAAGAAGTAATGTTTGGTGCACGTCTTGCTTCTAGTGGAGGAGAGTTCCAAAGACGAATTGAATGGACTGTAAATGAGTTACTATAAAAATATGTTGTATGGGGTGGTATTTTTAAAACCAAATTCTCTTCAGAACGAAGATTATGGCTATGTGAAGAACTGAGAAATTGAAAACGTTCTTTTAGATATGAAGGAGAAGACGGATTGAACAGAATACAGTACAGAAGTTGAAGGATGTGAGTATTCCTGCGAAGCCGGATTGGGAGCCACTTGAGCTTTTTACGAAATTCAGAAACGTGATCATATTTACGAAGACCAAATATGAATTAGATGCAAAGATTTTGGAGACGCTCAAGTTTGTTAAGTTGCTCCTCTTTTAGATCAAGATAACATGCGTCAGCATAATCGAGAATTGGGAGTAGGAGTGACTGTGCTAACATAATTTTGGTAGGGATGGGTACAAAGTTGCGTAATCTTCGAAGGGAGCCAAAGGCTGCAAACATTTTTTTACTTACCTCACTTATCTGTGGTTCCCAAGACAGGTGCTGGTCAAAGATAATTCCCAAATTCCTAGCTGTAACACTGAATGGTATGTTAACACCATAACAAAGTGTACAACCGGGAGATCCGAAAAAGATATACGAGAAATTAATTTTGAACTACCAATAATCAGCACCTGTGTTTTATTTGGGTTTACTCGTAATCCAAATGCGGTAGACCACTTAGAAATATTTGATAAATCATTATTAACTAAATGTATAGTTTCAGGAAGGTTCGCAATTTTACTTTGTGAATAGATCTGAAGATCATCTGCATACAGGTGATAGAGAGAAGATATATGAGAAGTGATGGTACTTATAAAGACCGAAAACAAGAGGGGAGACAACACGCCACCTTGTGGAACGCCAGCAGTTATAGGAGCCCATTCTGAGAAAGAATCTTGAACTCTTATCCGTTGCCGCGCCCATACAAGTAAGAATGAAACCAGTCAATTACTTTAGGAGATATGTTAAGAGAACACAAAATAGCAAGAAGAATATCAAAGTCTACAGTGTTGAAAGCATTACTAAAATCTAATAATGTCAACACAGTAACCTGTTGATTATCCATTCCTAATCTAATGTCATCAGTTATTTTGATCAGAACCGTAGTCGTACTATGACCAGGACGAAAGCCAGATTGTAAAGGATTCAATAGGACATTTTTTGAAAGGTATTGGTTTAATTGATTGTGAATAAGGCGCTCGAGTACTTTAGACAGGAAAGGGAGAATGGATATAGGACGATAATCAGTGTAAGATGAAGGATTTGTTTTTTTGGGGAGGGGGATGACTTGTGCGTCTTTCCAGGATTCAGGGAATTCACAAAGGATAATGGATTGGTTTAAAATATGTGTGACTACAGGAATTATGATATCTAGGATTGGGAGGATCATCTTACGACTAATGCAATCCGAACCAATGGCATCAGAATTTATTCCTAAAATGTTCTTCTTAACATCACTATCAGTAAATTGACTAAAGAAAAAAGGAGAATTTTCAGGAGTTGATTTAGCAGAAATTTCTTTTAAAGTATTAGACTTCATAGCAGTGTCGAAAGTTTGAGAGGACGAAAAATGATTATTTAATTCATTTAAATAATTATTCCTAAGGACTTGAGAAATTTCCACTCTAGCTGATTCCTCTTCCTCAGCTATAGATTTATGGATATGGCGTCGTTGACTATCTCTACATAGCCTGTTGCAGCGATTGCGAACCTTCAGATACTTGTCGCGATTTGTGTCAGTTGGATTACATCTATACTTAGCCTTGGCAACATTCTTTCTTACTTGGAGCTTCTTTATTTCTGGGGTGAGCCAAGGTGCAGGAAGGTGTTTTAGCCGGACAGGACGAATTGGTGCATGTAAATCATACAGTTGAGTTAATAAGAAATTAAAACTGTAACTTGCTCATTAACTGTATGAACATTTAAAATAACACTCCAATCAATGTTGGCAGCATCCTCCCGCAGACTATTCAAATCCATTCTACCAAAATTACGCTGCAGAAGAATTCTCGATTTTGCTTTGGGTGGTTTGATTTTATACGAGAGATAAAGAAGATCATGATATGAAAAAGCAAGGGCGGAGCACTGCCCATGCTTTTCAACATGATCAACGGAAGAGACCAAAATTAAGTCGAGAAGAGAAGGGATAGAGTTAGGGAAGGAATGAGTAGCAGATAGGGGTAGGATTTGTAAATCTGCACTATTCAGTACAGATTTCAACAGACTAGAGCGATGGTCATTTTTTAAGAGACATGTATTTAAATCTCCCATAAGAATGGTATGGGCATACAATGGTTTAAATCGCTCTAGAAGGATTTCAAATGATGAAAAGTAATCGACCGTGAGGTTAGGACTATAGTAAACACCTAATAACATCTTAATATGACCAAAGATAACCTCAATAAAAAGGTGTTCAGCTCCTTCAACGGACAGAGGTGTCGATTGACTTATAATTGAAAATGGAATGTGAGAACGGAGATAGATCGCCACTCCACCACCTGCCCGACCTACACGGTCGTTACGGATCAAATTAAATCCAGGAAGAGAGTAGGAAGTAGAAGGTAAGGAGGGTTTAAGCCAGGACTCAGATACGAGGATAGCATGTATTTTATCGCAATCGAATGATGATAATATTTCAGGATAGTGTGCAGGAATACTCTGAGCATTAATATGAATAACATTAAAATATTTCAGACAGTCTGAGAATAAAGAATTTATAGTTTCACCGAGCGAAGGGATACTATGAAAGCTGCCACTACTGCTCAATCCATCAGAAGAAAGAGAAAGAAAAGTTTCGTCCAAATCGTCATTGTTTCTAGACATTTTTAAATTCAATATTCAGCAAATAAAATAAGTAAAAATATAAAGATAAATATATAAAACTAGCTGACCCGGCAAACTTCGTACTGCCATAATCGAAATGCTTAAATTAGTCCAAATGTGATGTGCATAGAAACCATTGCACGCAACGAATATATAACTGATTTTTTTAAAGATTTGCTAAATTTCTGATACATATTCCATTACAAACTTTAATATAATAAAAAAAGTATTGCGGTATAATACCTTACTACCACTTTCAGTGGGCATAAAATTTTCCTGAAGCATATGTGTAGCGCCAAATGATGTCATGTGGAAACAGCTGTTGTATGTTTGAATGTTGGCAAAGAAATGTTTAGAATCATTTCCCATCCCAGAAACTAAAGAGCGTAGGGGATATGGTGGTGGGACCAATTGTCGTAATTTTACTTTGCCTCCCGCACAACATAATCCAGTAGATTCACTAATGTATTTTAACGCCTTATAATATTTACAAATTATTGACATTTAACCAATTGTTACCGATTTGTCGGCACAATAAGCTAATGTCGGATCATAGTGGAATGCAGCTCGTTCCAGGATCACAGGAGCACTGCGTCTGCGGGATCTCTCGATTTCATTAAGTCGTGCTCGCTTTTGTTGCGTTCGATATGCAAGCCTAAGCCTCTCTATTTCATTGTCATTCACTAAAGAAGGCAATTGTGACATAGCAATACAACTATTTTCTCGATCTGTCTCTCTCTGGTCATCTGTGTGGTTGGCACTGGAAGGTTGAAAAAAACTCCACTACGTTTGCCGAGACGCGGTCTCCACTCTAGAACTCCTTTTCCCCAACGGTTATCGGTTTTGCGACAAATATGGCCAGCGCACTGCCACTTCAGCTTACTAATCTGGTGAGCTATGTCTATGACCTTGGTTTTCTGACAAAACTTAAGATTTATTAAACAATCTATGTACCTACTTAAAAATGATCTGATAGACAGTAAACAACTGAAGCTAGTTAAAATTAAGGTTATTTTTGTACCTCATGTGAATTAATATGTAGTTATAAAGATATAACTATTCTTTCAATTTGATTTCTGAAAAACGGGGGCAACATCAAATGTTTGACAATGTAGGGATTACCCATGTTACAAAAACATGATTATGGAGTTGATAATGACATCAATACCGAACATTGATACTTGATGTTTATGGAGCTCTAAACATCGATGTTAAACGATAACATCGGTGTTTTGTTGCGACTGGAAGAAATTATTAAAATGGAGAAATAGATGAAACGAACTCATATGTAGCTCACCGCATAGACCATGTATCATATTTTTAACGACAACGTGAAATAACTCTAGATCGAGAGTTTCATCGGGAATTTCAGCTGATATAACGTTATCGATTTGATCCGGAGTAATTTTATGTATCAGTCAAATTAGTACATGTGCATGCGGCAATCCCCTTTTTTGCCATTCAGTGGAGTAAATATGGCAACGCACCTCCCCAAATATACATTATTTTTATAAGTGCTTTAAATTTTTGCCGAAAAACACGTGCTGTAATGTCATGACGGTTCTTCAAATAAATTGTTTTTTAATATCATCCCACTGCGGATTACATGTAAATGTAATGAACAGATCCGGTCAACCATTTTTCGTACATAATAAATTGCGTCTTGTGCATATTCCTTCATATACCGTGGGCAACCAAAAAATCGCCCGATGTCATTTACATTAGCATCACTCGCTATCGCATCTTGCAATTGAATATATTCTTCGGATCTTAATTTTCTATTTTAGCATACGTATCAACGATGTACTTCTGATATAGTTTACCACATCTCGAGATATAATTTTGTGCTTGTGGACGAACTATCAATATGAATAAAAACTAATGGCACTAACTTTTTTCTGTATATTTAAACATCAAAATAAACGCTGTACTTTTAATTGTTTTTTTGAAATTAATAAATTGAAATAAGACGTATTATCAATTGAAACTGGTGGATGAGTGTACTCATTTTTAATTAATACTTACTTTTAATTTGACAGTACAATTTTCCGTCTAAAAATTCTCTATTAACAAAATGACCCGCCATTCATTGAATTCATTTGTTACAAAAAATTTAATAAATGAAGAACCACTCGACCGATTTTGTGCAAACTTCACATAAACCATTTACTAAATAGTCCGAACAAACCCTGAAAATTTGGTTTGGATACGTGAGCCCATTCTTGAGTTATAAAGTGACATCGAAAAATGCCACTTATTTTTATTCGAAAAATAGATGTAATGATGTTTTAAATAGTGCAAAATCAATTTTAAAACATCAGTGTTTTATTGTCTAACATCGATAATCATAGAAAATCAATGACAATTCTCTAATAAATCTATTTCTAAGGAAAAACAAAGTCGTTGTTTTTATAATATTCCTAGCATTTTTATCATACTTACTCACCTTCTAAACCTTCCCTGGACTTCCACAAATAATTCAAGACCAAAATTAGCCAAATCGGTCCAGCAGTTCTGGAGTTTTAGCGAGACTAACGAACAGCAATTCATTTTTATATATATAGATATATATGTAAAATAATAATAATGTATATTAATTTTATAATTACAAAATAAAAATAAGTAAATGAATAACTATACGTTAATTAATTTCTTATGAACACTCACCCGCCAGTTGCCTAGGAATAATCACTTAAACACAAACATAACAAAATAGAAACAATAATAACCTTAAAACCTAACATTAACAAAAAAAAACATATATTTATCAGGTAACCATAACAACAATTTTTACTAGGAAGGAGTATTATTATATTATATCTATATTTATCCATTATCTATCTATATCGAATATGAAAATGAAATAGAGACGATCTTTATAAATGCCTAGTATAGAACTAAAAACTAACCATCTAAAGCAAGAAAACTATGGCGCCTGATTGACAAACGTCAGAATGACGTTAACTTTTAACTAAATAGATTCGTAAATAGTTTTACACAACACAAAGATTAAATCGAAAGCAGGTAGACAGAGAAATAATTTTAAATTTATAGAAAAACAAACAATAATAAGAAGAAAGATAAATATGAAATAACTATTTCTTAACTACGCGCTTTGACCTCTGCAATACAACTTTATCGCTAGTGTTTGCGATGGGAATTTTTTGGACTGGGGACTTGGGTATTTTTAGGACAAGTTGAAATCGAGTCAAGATCAGATAAACATTCGGCACGATGTCTAGATCCATCTGGGGCGATAATGTGTATCACACCGTCTCGTGTCCAACACTTGTTGATGCCAAACCGCTTCCTGGCCTCCAAAAACACATTGTGTCGGCTTTTCGTCAGGAACTCTGACTCTGTGACACCGGTGCCCTTCAACTTCGTTTTGGCGAACCAGACCTTATCCCTAATAGCAGTCTCGGTAAATTTGACCACTATAGGTCTGGGCTTGCTGTCCAAAGGTCTTCCCAAGCGATGACAACATTTGAAAGAAGAAAGAAAGAAAGAACACTTTTATTTGGGACAACATGACACTTGGTACAAAATAAAAAGTAAAAATAATAATAAAAAAAAAATAATAATAATTAAGTACTAATAAATTATCATTTACAAAAAAAAAAAGAAATAAAATGAACAATAAAAAAAAGTAACGATACAAAAACAAATATAAAGAAAAAGAACAACTACAATATACGTGACGTGTCCCAAATAGGTATACCATTCAGCAATTCAAAGGTGTGGACACCTAATGCTGATTTTCAATGGTACCCTTTTTTTTATATACCTACTGACGGGCGGTGACCCAATTAAAATACAAATACTAAAATTTAAAATAAAGACAATAGACATTACACATACTGCTGGTAGAAAAATTTGGCAAGTCCAAGTGCTCCGCAACAAGGCTGGTAACGCGAGCAGTGACATCCTCGGAACTCTCTTCGCTAACACCATGGAAAAGAAGCACTTTTCAATTTGTCGCTGAAGTCCGCTTAGTGCAGTGAGAATAAAATACTTAAAAGAATTGAACTCCGATGAAAGAGAAGGCACAGTCACAGGTGTTGATGTCCTCTGCAAGTCTTGCTGGAATTTATTTGATTTTTTTATTTGAATATTTTATTGTACACCACAAATTAAACAGATGTGTTGTAAAATAGACTACATGCATAGATACAAATAATATAATACATAAATAAACTACTACATACATATATACATAAATTCATACATAAATACATACAAATATACAGATATATACAAATAACAAATGGTATCTAGTCGCCATTCAGTGTGAGAGCGTGAGGTAATACTTAATAACTTTAGTTTTAAATAATGTTAAAGAGGTTGCAGATTTGATATTAAGCGGGAGGGCATTCCACAATCGAGTAGCCTCAGCCGTAAAAGTTTTTTTTGGAAAAAATTGTTTTCTGCACAGGTGGATTTAAAAGTAAATTTTCAAATGAACGTAAGTTCATGTGGTGTCCGTCAATAACATTGCGAGAATTCAAACATTTAAATTTTTCTTTCAAATAAATAGGTGAGTAGGATTGAATAACACACAGTATAGAAGACAAACAATATGTAGATTCCGGCGAAAACGAATAGGTAACCACTTGAGCTGAGTACGAAATTCAGAGACATGGTCATATTTGCGTAAGCCAAATATGAATCGTATCTAGCTATACGATTCATATTTGAAGACGCTCAAGTTTATTTAATTGGTCCTCATTTAAATCTAGATAGCTTGCGTCTGCATAATCGAGAATAGATAGAAGTAGAGAATGTGCAAACATAGTCTTGGTGGAAATAGGACGAAAAGAACGGAGACGTCGTAGAGAGCCCATCGCCGAAAACATTTTCCTGCTGATTACATTTAACTGATGTGACCATGAAAGTGTAGAATCTAGATGTATACCGAGATTTTTTACCGTAGAACTATATGGTATAGTACAATTATCTAATATAATCGTAGGAATGTTTCTCCAGTCAACTCTTGAAATCATAGCGGTACTGCCAATAATAATGGCCTGTGATTTTGATGGATTGATCTTTAAACCATAACACTTGCTCCAATCACTGATTGTAACCAGGTCATCATTAATGGCAGTGATAGCGCTGGGCAAGTTATCTAAGGTTGACTGGGTATAAAGCTGGAGATCATTTGCATACATGTGGTAGAGAGAAGAAATCTTTTGAGTAATAGAATTAATGAAAATTGTAAAGAGAATAGGAGACAACACGCCACCCTGAGGCACTCCAGCACGTACTTCACACCAAGACGAAAATGTCTCGTCTACCTGAACACGTTGCCTTCTGCCTCTAAGATAACTCTGAAACCAGCCAATCACCGATGGAGATATGTTAAGAGAACGCAGCAAACTCAATAAGATGTCAAAGTTGACAGTACCGAAAGCATTGATAAAATCTAACAATGTCAGCACTGTAAGTTGTTTATTATCCATGCCCAATCTAATGTCGTCGGTAATTTTCACGAGCGCTGTGACCGTGCTATGACCGGAGCGGAGGCCGGATTGGAGTGGATTAAGAAAGCTATGCCTATTTAGGAATGTTATTAATTGCTGGAGCACTAGTTTTTCAAAAACTTTGGAAAGGAATGGAAGGATGGAGATAGGACGAAAATCAGAGTAGTTCATAGAATTAGTCTTTTTGGGACTAGGACTAGTTAGTGGAATAATACGGGCTACTTTCCAGGCATCGGGGAACTTTGAGGAAGAGATGGATTCATTAAGGATATGAGTAATAACAGGAGCAATAATTTCAAGGATAGGTATGATCATATTATGGCCAACGCCGTCGTCGCCCACGCCATTAGAAGAGATGGACACTATGCTCTTCTTAACATCACATTCGGTGAAAGGAATGAAATTAAACGGTGGATAGTCAAAGGTTGGCAAACAAGAAAGAATAATGTTGTTATTATGCGTATTATTTCTGTTTCAGTACATGGATTTAAAAATATACTAGAGTTAATATTTAATATTTTATTATAAATTGAATCTTTATTTTTATCACTTGTTTTATTATTATTGGCTATGTTTCCAAATAGGTTGTTGAAACTCTCAGCTATTTCCACAGGTTCGTTAATAATCTTGCCATTTATACTCAGATTTTCTATATCCTGATGGTTCCTAAAGCCTAAGTTTTTATTTGAGATAATGTACCAGGTTGCCTTGCTTTTATTCTTCGCCATTAAAATATACCTTTTATTCATATTTCTTTTAGAATTTAAAACATATTTTTTAGTATTTTAGAGAACAATTTGATCTGATTTTTGTTATTATTTGTACCATCTTTATATAATAATGATTTTAATTTTCTTTTATTCGAGGATGATATTTTGATACCTTTAGTAAGCCGTTTTGGAGTTGTATGTTTTAATGAAATTTAAATCTTTATTTGTGGAAAACAAAGGTCATAGAACATTATAAATAGGTCATGAAAGCTGTTAAAGGCTTTATTACAGTTATTTTTTGTTAGAATATCATTCCAGCTTATATTGGATATACAGTGTAGGAATCTTTTACCATTATGTAGTAGCTTTCTAAATTTAAAATACAATGTAAAGGGAATTGAGCAATTTGTGCTGTGTTATGATCTGATAAGTGTAGGTCATATAATTTGGACTTAACATTTTTTTTACATTACTTATAATATGATCAATACATGAATTAAGTCTAGTAGGTTTATCTATATGAAGGGTTAAATTATGATTGAAAAGAATATTTTTAAAATCCAAACATTCTTGTTTTCAACTGTATATACATAAAATTATATAAATTATTGAATTTATTTCAATACCACAACATTCAAATTGTTTTCAATGCAAAACTTTTCAATTTTTGTGATTTTTGTAAATTTCATTGATTTGTGTACCAAAATTCCAACACCGCCTCTTTTCTCGTTTTTTCCCGAGAAGTATGAAGCATATATATAATTGTTAATATTTATGTTCCACTCATCTCCAGACTTGATAAACGTTTCGGTAATACATATTATATCGATTGGAATATTATTTTTGAATAATTCATAAATACATATCTCTAAATCACTCTGCTTATTTAACACACTAGCTATATTTTGATGAAACAAAGTCAACGTTTTTTATGAGTTATACGACTATTATTCACGAAAAAATGACTTATTATTGTTCTCGCTTAATTTGTGTTTGTGACGATCTGATGATTTATCTGTGGTTGAAAAATAGTATGGTATCGTTCCCTTTTTAGATAATTTGGCGTCTATATTTTCTTTTTTAAGCGTGCTATATTTTTGTTTATCTTGGGAGGAAGAAAAGTAGTATGGAATGGTACCAATAAAATTTAATAAAAAATAAATAAATCCAATAAAAAAAAAAAAAATTTTTATTAGTTATAACAGAAATTAAATTTTTAGGTATTAAAAATTGCCTGTAGTAATTTTTATAATCAATCAAATAATTAATTTCTTTACAGAGATTATTTATATATTGCTTTCTATTCAGAGATCCTTTAACTACATTTAAGAAAGTACAGTTTTTAAAGTATCGACATAGTAATTTCAATTTTGAATTCAATTTCAATTCATTCAGATGCCTATTGCTATTTGCGTTTACAATAATAACATTTATATTGGTTTAATTATTTAGAACTGCTGTTACGTCAATAGATAACCTAGTAGGATCCGTATCGTGTTCTCCAACTGAGAGCACAATATAATTTTGGTCATTATGATCTAGAATAGAATAGAATATACTTTATTGTACACCACAAACAAGAAACTTTACATGGAACAAAAATAATAAATTAAAATGTACAAAAAGGCGGTCTTATCGCTAAGTAGCGATTTCTGCCAGACAACCTTTGATTTAGGGAAATTGTGCAGCGAAAAGGTAGGTGGTGCCTAATATATACAATAATACATATATAAATAAACATACATACATATATACATAAATATATATACTAATAAAAGAAATGAACAATTACACATATAAATATAAATGAATATATTAAATACATAATATATAAGTCGTCTCAAATTTAATTATGTAAATACAAAAATTTTGTTACAAAATAAAAAATATAAATTTTGTTATAAAATTTGTAAAAACGGTGTTTTTACGGGGAAAATCGTAAAAAATAAAAAAAATCGTAGGAACATAAAACGACTAAAAAAACCGTTTTAAACGTTTGAAAACAATTTTAAAAGCAGGAACTCTTTTATTTCTGGTATAAAGTAATGATAAATATCAATTAAAACTCGCAATTAAGTTAAAACAAATATTTTACTGTCAGCAAATCATGGTAGAGCAATTAACTTAAAGGAAAACTAAAATTCAATGGTTAAAAATTATAACAATCAACACTAAAGGCTAGAACTCCCTCCATTATCACAGACTGCTGTGAGATCTGAAACAAAAACCTCGTTTCGAGTCGAAAAATTGCGTTTCAGAATCAGCAAATCATGGTAGAGCTGTTGAAAAGCCAATTTTTTGTTATATCAATGTAATTTACATTCTGATCGTGCCTGATGACCGGAACTCTTTAGTTCCTGACACATCGGTATCAGAAATGTAATATGGAAGTGAATCCGAGTCCACAACTCGCTTTTAAGTACCAGCAGACCATGGTAGAAAAATAAAAAACATCCTGGTAGAGAAATTAAAAAGTCGGAATATTTTATTTTATTTGATTTAAACTTAAGTCATCGCTAAAGGCTAGAACTCTTTCGTTTCTTACATATGGGTATCACAACTGCGACAAAGAATACTTTTCAGGGCCAGAACTCGCATTTAAGTGCCAGCAGATCATGGTCGAAAAATTAAAAATTCGTAAAAATTCGAAAAATTCTAATTACATCGATTTCAAATTATATCATCGCTTAGGGCTAGAACTCTTTCGTTTCTTACATATGGGTATCAGAACTGCGACTTAGAACTCTTTTTGAGTCCAGAACTCGCATTTAAGTGCCAGCAGATCATGGTTGAAATATTAAAAATTCGAAAAATTTTACTTAATTCGATTTCAAATTATATCATCGCTTAGGGCTAGAACTCTTTCGTTTCTTACATATGGGTATCAGAACTGCGACTTAGAACTCTTTTTGAGTCCAGAACTCGCATTTAAGTGCCAGCAGATCATGGTCGAAATATTAAAAATTCGAAAAATTCTATTTAATATGATTTCAAATTATATCACCGCTAAGGGCTAGAACTCCTTCGTTTCTTACATATGGGTATCAGAACTGCGACTTACAACTCTTATTGAGTCCAGAACTCGCATTTAAGTGCCAGCAGATCATGGTCGAAAAATTAAAAATTCGAAAAATTCTAATTACATCGATTTCAAATTAAATCATCGCTAAAGGATAGAACTCTTTCTTTTCTTGTAAATGAATATTAAAACTGCATTTCAAAGCTATTTTTGAGTTCAGAACTCGCATTTAAGTGCCAGCAGATCACGGTCGAAATATTAAAAATTTGAAAAAATTTACTTAATTCGATTTTAAATTATATCATCGCTAAAGGCTAGAACTCTTTCGTTTCTTACATATGGGTATCCGAACTGCGACTTAGAACTCTTTTTGAGTCCAGAACTCGCATTTAAGTGCCAGCAGATCATGGTCGAAAAATTAAAAATTCGAAAAAATTCTATTTAATATGATTTCAAATTATATATAATATTCTTTATTGCACTGAGAAATTTTAAACATGAAATTTTTGTTTACAATGGCGGGCTTATTTCTAAAAGAAATTTCTTCCAGCCAACCCACAGCTGTAAGAGATAGTGTTATATAGCAGGTATAAATAGTGCAACATTAGATACTATTAGTTATATTATATAAAAGAAACAATATTAATGTAATATATATAATATAAAATGAATTTTAATATAATATATATTATGCTTACATAAATATCTATAATATAATAAATACATATATATTAAATTATTATACTTATACTACATCTAAATACACAAATATTATAAATATATCTACCGTACAAAAATAAATAAATAAATAAAAAAAAAAAACAAAAAAAAAGATAATGGTAAATTTGTCAAATTTATGAAAGTTGTGAGAGAAAGTGCTCTTTTACTCTTTTTTTAAAGAGGTTGATATTTGGACTCTTTTGGATGGATTTTGGGAGACTGTTCCAGAGATTTGCTGCACGTACCGTGAAGGAGTTAAGCAGAAACTTTGTATTACATCTAGGCACTTCTAACTCTGAAGTAATACAGAAACGTCTAGAACGTGTTGGAGGAGGAAGAAGGTTGAAACGGGAGCGAAGGTAAGCAGGAGAATTTGGTTCATTAATAATATTAAAAAGGACTGAAAGGATGTGCATATCACGGCGAAGGCGGATAGGGAGCCATTTAAGTTGAGTACGAAATGCAGATATATGGTCATATTTACGAAAGCCGTAAATGAACCGAATAGCCAGGTTTTGAAGACGCTCTAATTTATTAAGTAGCTCCTCAGTCACATCCAAAAAGCAGACATCAGCGTAGTCGAGGATTGGTAGAAGAAGAGATTGCGCTAGCATAATTTTTGTACTGAAAGGGAGAAAGTATTGGAGACGTTTAAGAGAGTGGTAAGTGTAGTGTATCCGCTTGCTAACATCATTGACTTGGGCCACCCAAGACATATTGCAGTCAATAACAAGACCCAAGTTCCTTACTGAATCGCAGTAAGAAATTGGAATCCCGTCATAAAGTAGTTTGGGGACTAGCCCCCAGTCTAGCTTGCTTCTAAGCCTGCTACTGCCAACAATTATGGCTTGTGATTTTTTGGGATTCACAAGAAGGCCAAAAGATCTAGCCCACGACTGAATAGCAGACAGGTCCATATTCAATAAATCAACAGCCCTGGGTAGCTCAGCCAAACTAAAATGTCGATAAAGCTGTAGATCATCTGCATACAGATGGAAGGGAGAAGTAATAAATCGGGAAATGTTATTAATAAAAACAGAAAACAGTAATGGTGAAAGTACGCCGCCTTGAGGGACACCAGCCGTGAGCTCTAACCAATCTGACGAGGAATCGTCGGTTTTTACACATTGCTGGCGTCCGAAAAGGTATGAATGAAACCAGTTAATAACAAGAGGAGAGACGTTGACGGCTCGAAGAGTACCAAGAAGTATGTCAAAATCAACGGAGTTGAAGGCGCTGCTAAAATCCAATAGAGCAATTGCAGTGAGCTTAGTGTTATCCATAGCCCACCGCACATCCTCCGTTATCTTCAGCAAGGCACCAACAGTGCTGTGGGATGGACGAAAACCGGATTGGAAAGGACATAACAGGTTGTAAGTTGTAAGAAAGGAATAAAGTTGTTCGTGTACAATGGACTCAATGACCTTAGAGAGGATAGGGAGGATAGATATATTATATATATATATATATATTAGGATTGCTGGTTTTGGGAAGAGGTATAACGATAGCCCTTTTCCAGAGTGTTGGGAAGACATTGCATAAAAGTGAATAATTTATAATGTGAGTGATCACTGGTGCAATGTCATCCAACACTGGTAGAATGGCTGGCTTGGAAATGGCTTTGGTTGAAATAGAACGGACACACCTCTTGATAACATCTTCAGAAACCAACTGGAAAAAGAAAGAGGGACAGTTTGGTGGTTCAAGAGAAGATAAATAAGAAAGAGTATCTGATTTCGTTATAGGATCTACAGTAGTGGGAGGGCTAGTGAAGAAAGAATTTAGCGCTTTAAGGTCAACGGAACTGTGGCAAGCTACAGGAGTTTTGCCCACACCCATTGACCTTAAAAAACACCAAACTTGGGATTGACAGAGATTTTTAATTGTTTAGTGAATGTAGCGACGTTTTGCGTCCCTACACATTCTGTTGCAGATGTTACGCAATCTTTTATATTCTACAAAATTTTCCTCAGATGGATACTTTTTATATCGACTCTTCGCTTTATCGCGTTTTGCCATGGTGTTTCTGATTACTGGTGTTAACCAGGGAGCTGGTGCATGCTTCATCCGCACTGGTCGTGCAGGAGCATGGATGTCATATATACGAATCAGTTCAGTAGTTAGATCGTTGACCATGGCATCAATGTTATTCGAAGATAGTAGTGACGACCAGTCGATATTTCTTACGTCCTCTTTCAAACGTTCAAGGTTAATATGCTTGAAATCGCGCTGAATAGATACTTTGCCTCTAACCTTAGGAGGGCGCACTTTATAAGTAAGAAAAATTAAGTCATGATAGGAAAAGGGAGCAGACATTTGACCGTGAGAAATAACAAAATGAGGGTTAGAGACAAACATCAAATCAATCAATGAAGGCTTACAGCCAGGAAAGTAATGAGTGGGCGAAGACATTGAAAGTAAATGTAAATTAAAAGAGGACAGCAATGCATTCAGTTTCTGTGCTCGTGAATCGCCCTTTAATATACACGTGTTCAGATCGCCCATGCATATTACGTGATCAAAGTTCGGTAAAAGATTTGCTAAAATGTATCAAGGTCATTAAAATAATTAATTTTGTCACTAGGGTTGTAAAGAACACCAAGTAGAATTTTTTTATGATGTATCTCAATACTTAAAAAAAGATATTCTATAGAGTCTACAGAATGTGGAGGGGAGCAGAGAGTAATATTGGCCGGAATATCTCCGCGCAAATAAATACCCACTCCACCTCCACCACGCCCAACGCGGTCGTGGCGAAACAGTTGGTAGCCGGGTAGAGAGCAAGAAATAGACGGTAGGGAGGGTTTTAGCCATGTTTCAGAAACCAGAATGCAATCGACTACACTAGTGTCAAAGGATGTGAGAAGATCAGAATGATGAGCTGGTAGACTCTGAGCGTTGATATGCACCAGTGAAAGGAGGTTCTTATTTGGGAGGAATACTTTCTGGAGTTTTGCCTCCAGAAGTTCAGTATCAGATAATGATATTGTTACTGCTTAAGGCACTTTCATAATCATCTGACGTACAAGAAAAATAATCATCTTCAAAGTTCATCAAAGTAGAAATAAATAGATATAAAATAAATAAATATATATAAATATGTATATAACACTATAAAAAAACAGTATAAATAACTTATAATTATGGTATAGACTAGAACTACAAAAAACTAAATAACTATTTGCCAATAACAACACTATTCCTATGTATAAGTTGACTGCAGGACAAACATAGGTATGAATTTTAATAATGTTAATAAAAAAAAAATGATATTTTTATACATTAAAAAAAAAAATACGGAAAAAATGATAAGAGGTAAAAAATAATAATAACATGCTGAGTTAAAATAAAAGTTAAATCAAAAATTAAAAAGCGGTAAATGCAATAACCAAACGCAATGCTCACAGATAGTAGACAATGAGAAATAGACAGTTGACAGTGACATAATCAAATATTGTCGTCAATCTTATGAATGTTATTTTTATTGAAAATACCTTAATATACTAAAAAGTTTGTGAAATTTAAAAAGATAACGTTTAACTGTTTGAAATTAAGATAAATAAGATAAATGAAGTGAACAAAGAGACTTCAGTGTACCCTCAATTACAATATAAAATTTTTAGAATGCTAAAACATGACGAAAATAATTATGGTAACAATAACAAACTTAAGAAATTAATAAATATGTTTTAACACTATGGAGCTGTCGTGTTTTTAGGATACTTAGCTATCAGCTGCTTCAGTTCATCTTGAGACACGACCGTAACACGGGATTTGTCCGGCAGAACAATAATTATGATGCCATCTGCAGACCAACATCTTCGAATCCCAAAATGATTTCGAGCGGCAACAAAAACTTCCTGTCGGGACTTTGTTAAGAATTCCGTTACTTTAATTGATGAACCTTTCAAGGATGTTTTAGCCCTCCAGACATTTGAGCGAAGTTGCACAGTTGTGAAGCGCACTAAAACAGGCCAAGCCGAGTTCTTTTTGGCACCTAACCTGTGGCAAGATTCAAGTGACTCAGGTTTAACATTAGTCAGTTTCATCTGCTCCGTGAACACAGTCATCGTCTTCTTTACCACATCCTCATCCACACTCTCCATAATGCCATGAAGAAGTAAGACCTTTCTTCTAGACTGTGTCTCCAAGCGATCGAAGCCAAGGATAAGAAGTTCAATCTGGGATTTGAGAATGCCTAATGATTTCCAAACAAAGGTCTTAAAAGTTTGGAACTCTCCAGCTATGGCTTTCACTGTTGGATTGGAGGCAGAAGTGGGTTGTGGCAATTTTTTCTCAAACTCGCCCATCCTGGAGTTAAATAATTTTGAAAGCTCTTCCATGCTTTTTAAAAGCTGCTTAGCTGATGTGTCCATATTTATGTGAAGTGATTAAGTTAAAAAGGTGATGATTTGTAAGAAAGTTCAGTGACCGCCAACTTATACACAGGTACACTTAAATTATAACATATACGAAAATTAATAATTTAAAAATTTAAAAAATACAGAGCTCTAAAATTTACGTGTTTATGTTTTCGTGTCTACCCGCTTTTTTCACCGCTAAGGGCTAGAACTCCTTCGTTCCTTACATATAGGTATCAGAACTGCGACTTACAACTCTTATTGAGTCCAGAACTCGCATTTAAGTGCCAGCAGATCATGGTCGAAAAATTAAAAATTCGAAAAATTCTATTTAATATGATTTCAAATTATATCACCGCTAAGGGCTAGAACTCCTTCTTTTCTTACATATGGGTATCAGAACTGCAATTTGGAACTCTTATTGAGTCTAGAACTCGCATTTAAGTGCCAGCAGATCATGGTCGAAATATTAAAAATTTGAAAAATTTTACTTAATTCGATTTTAAATTATATCATCGCTAAAGGCTAGAACTCTTTCGTTTCTTACATATGGGTATCAGAACTGCGACTTAGAACTCTTTTTGAGTCCAGAACTCGCATTTAAGTGCCAGCAGATCATGGTTGAAATATTAAAAATTCGAAAAATTTTACTTAATTCGATTTTAAATTATATCATCGCTAAAGGCTAGAACTCTTTCGTTTCTTACATATGGGTATCAGAACTGCGACTTAGAACTCTTTTTGAGTCCAGAACTCGCATTTAAGTTCCAGCAGATCATCGTCGAAATATTAAAAATTCGAAAAATTCTATTTAATATGATTTCAAATTATATCATCGCTAAAGGCTAGAACTCTTTCGTTTCTTACATATGGGTATCAGAACTGCGACTTAGAACTCTTTTTGAGTCCAGAACTCGCATTTAAGTGCCAGCAGATCATGGTCGAAAAATTAAAAATTCGAAAAATTCCAATTACAACGATTTCAAATTAAATCATCGCTAAAGGCTAGAACTCTTTCGTTTCTTACATATGGGTATCAGAACTGCGACTTAGAACTCTTTTTGAGTCCAGAACTCGCATTTAAGTGCCAGCAGATCATGGTCGAAAAATTAAAAATTCGAAAAATTCTAATTACATCGATTTCAAATTAAATCATCGCTAAAGGCTAGAACTCTTTCTATTCTAGTAAATGAATATTAAAACTGCATTTCCAAGCTATTTTTGAGTTCAGAACTCGCATTTAAGTGCCAGTAGATCACGGTCAAAATATTAAAAATTTGAAAAATTTTACTTAATTCGATTTTAAATTATATCATCGATAAAGGCTAGAACTCTTTCGTTTCTTATATATGGGTATCAGAACTGCGACATAGAACTCTTTTCAACCGACTTCCAAAAGGAGGAGGTTATCAATTCGTCTGTATTTTTTTTTTTTTATGTTTGTTACCTCATAACTTTTCACTGGGTGGACCGATTTTGATAATTTTTTTTTGTTTGAAAGGTAGTGCTTTCCGTGGGGTCCCATTTTTTTTTTTCCGATGATGGTATCCGTATGAAAACGACGTAAGTCTTAAATTTGCATTATGTATATGCGCGACAAATAGGTGAATAACTGAAAATCACGTCAACCAATTTTGATAATTCTTTTTAACCCCCGACGCAAAAACGACGGGGTGTTATAAGTTTGACGTGTCTGTGTGTGTGTGTGTGTGTGTGTGTGTGTGTGTGTGTGTGTGTGTGTGTGTGTGTGTGTGTGTGTGTGTGTGTGTGTGTGTGT
Organism: Vanessa cardui; assembly: GCF_905220365.1. Taxonomy (NCBI): domain Eukaryota; kingdom Metazoa; phylum Arthropoda; class Insecta; order Lepidoptera; family Nymphalidae; genus Vanessa; species Vanessa cardui. Next base: position 12,798,303 of record NC_061153.1, read on the forward strand.
GTGTGTGTGTGTGTGTGTGTGTGTGTGTGTGTGTGTGTGTGTGTGTGTGTGTGTGTGTGTGTGTGTGTGTGTGTGTGTGTGTGTGTGTGTCTGTCTGTTCAAATTTAAAATACAAGATGGCTGCTTCTACAAAATGGTGCTACATTTTTTTATTACAACTTGATCAATATGGGTATCAAATGAAAGGGCTTGACTGGTGAAATACTATTAGGTATGAAAAATTTAAAATCCAAGATGGCTGCCTCTACAAAATGGCGCTTTATGGATTTATTGATATCATTTGATATCCATATCCATATCCATCCATTTATTTGTTGTTTGTGGTAGTGTCCACCTCGTGGTCAAGGTGTAATGAAATGAAAATTTCACCTCGTAAAATGCAAGGTGGACACTACCACAAGCAACAAATAAATATTTTTCAAAATTTTTTCAAAATTTTGGCTTGTACATGCTGTTTTAAAAGGAAAAGTGTGCTTATTTATTTACCAAATCATTTAGAATGTTAAACCTTACAAGTTAAAATTAAAGAAATTGTATATCACTAATGATATAGTTACATATGTATATCAATTCATAATTTTTTTTAATAAATTTAACATATTTATATATACCAATTTATGTAATTTGGACTCTGTCAAGCTAGAATTATGGCATTTAAGAATTATTTAAAATAATAATCAATCTTTACTGCTTCTCAATCTTTGCAATTCTGCCAAGGCCAATTTATCATGAGGATTATTAAACAGCTTCCTTTGGTCGAGCTCGCAAATAGCGACACCACTTAAACTTTTTACTCGGCTTAAAGAAACGAACGCTTGACCTTTTGCAAAAAAATTTTTTCCCAAATATACTACAGCCTTTTCAACGGTGGTTCCTTGCAACTTATGTACAGTAACAGCCCAACTTAAAATAATTGGAAACATTGTTCTTTCAATATTACCATACCCAATAAGACCTTGAAAAATTATGCTGTGTGGTTGTATAGGAATCAAGCCATTTTGGTCTTTGGAACTTTTGCCAATGGACTCGTCATCGAATTTAATAAATATTGTTTTCGGAAGTTCACCTTCTTCGAGTTGGTCCCGGTGAAGTCCATGCCATTCAATTTTTTTTGATAACCCCCATGCTGCCATTAACTAACCCTTCAGACACCTTTAAATTTACTCTCAACATCACTCTAGCTCCGATTGCAATTTTAATTGAACTGAGCAACCCTCCTGTGCAGTTTGGATCTTGAGGTATTGAAACGTGGTTAGGTTTTTGGCCATAGGTGGCAGGTTCTTTAGACTCGTCATGAGCATTGACTGTATAAATTTTTACTGAGTCGGCCATTAACTCTACCATTTTGTCATTATAATTATTTACCAATTTAATGGTAGGAAAAATCTGTACAGCATTTCCATCAGCAAAATCTCCAGTCAGTGGTACTCTACTTCTCTCAAGTAAAATTTCGTACTGCTCCATACTCAACTCTCCCACCCGAAGATTATTCAATATATCAATAAATTAGCTATCATTTTGTTGTCTCACATTAGTTTGAAGCTCACAAAGTCCAAAATAATGCCATAGATGGGGCTCTCCTTGGAATACAAGAGGTTGTTTAAAGCACCAGCTACCCTTTACAGGTGACAATTGCATTATATCTCCAAAAACTAAGATGTTTACTCCACCAAAAATATCTGGACAATTTTTGAATTCTTGTAAACGGAGATGTATAGAACGTAAAACTTCGTATGATACCATTGATATTTCATCAATTACAAGCCAACGGATATAACGCCATTTTCTTCGCATGTCTTCCAGACGTTGTCCTGTCATTTGCCTGTAGACTGTGGCTCGACCTTTTTCTATGCCGAGAGAAAATGCACTATGCAGTGTTTTTCCATTTACAAGCCGTGCTGCTACTCCTGTAGGTGCTGTAACTTCAACAAAACTTGCATTCAACAATTGATCTACTGTGGGAGCGTAACAGCGTCGAATATGATGAACTAAAGTTTTAAGTACGAAAGATTCGCCACTGCCAGCTCCTCCTGTAACGAATAACTTAAGTGGAACATTTGTGTTTGCTTCATTTATCACTTCATCTCTTATTCGTTTTGTTACTTCATCATATATTTTCTTTTGTTCTAAGTTCATGCTCCTAACCATGTGATGAAATTCGGCGTCCGTGATATTGATGTGTGATGATTCTTCAACTTCTTCTCCTTCGATATCGACATCAGCATCAGCCATTCGTGGATCATATCCTTCAACAATCGCTCCTACATCAAAGTTTTCTGATTGTTGACCATTGAAATTATTTAATAAAGGAGGTTCAGCTAACGCTAAAACTTGTCCAATGACTTGCTGAAGCTCGCGTTCAATAAACTGAAACTGTTCTACAGAATCTCCATGAAAAGGACGTAACAAATTTCGCTGTTCCATAAAAGCTTCTTCGCAAGTTTCAAAGTCAGCCAGTAAATCATCTTCATTCCTAAATGGCACATGGGCTACAAGATAGCTATAAAAATAGCCTTCTCGGTCTCCTGTTTGTGTATAATAGCGTGTCCTCAAAATTGCTGGCTTTCTTCGCCTTTTCATTATGCTTCCATTTAAAAGTCTGATTGAGTTTCGCGTTGTTTCAGTGCCCTCTTCTAAGTCTTCATAAGCCTCAGTATCACCGTTTTCTTCGTCGTTTACAAATCGACTTGTATGTTCATAATTGACGGCAAATTCTGCTAAACTTAGATGTTCCAGATTTGTTGGTCTTTGAATATATCTATCGAATATATTTTGATATGTTTGACCGTCGTCACTGTCTTATCTTAACATACGGTAGCGTTCATGAGGTCGGCATGTGTTTACAAAAACTACTTTTCGAGAGCTATCTCTTAGTTTCAAATGGCATAATCTGTATGCGCATTCACAAGCTGACACTCTGCGATGGTTTAGTATTGCCATAGACACAGCAAATAATTGCCTAGCAATATCCCCATGGCAAGATCTGACTTTGCTTACTGCATCTTTTACCGCTTGACCTACATCCTGAGGTTCGTGCTTTGAAGTGTATTTAGCTATGTAATACGAAACAGCAGTAACATTACCACACGGTTGGATGTCCATATTTCCTTTCCAAAGTTCTAGTATCTGCGGATTGTAGTTATTAACATATTGCTCTTCAGGTTTTCTAGTGAAAATACAAAATCGTCCATTATTCCGTAAAGTTTCGTCGGGTCCCAATAAAACTGTGTCATCACTCGCCGGTCTGGGAAAGTTAAATCTGCAATGTTATAATGTTTCTACCCATTCTACCACATGTTATAAAAACAGGCAGGACCCTGCCTGTTTTTATAACATGTGGTAGAATGGGAATGTATTTGGACTCGTTTAACAATATCATTGAGTTCATCATCTGCATTATTTAATGAACAAGAAACAGTGTCACTAATCAATTTTTTTCCTTGGACTTCCCCGGTTTTGGAATTCAATTCTCCACCAGAAATCAGTGACATTACCTCCTAGAATATAATGATCATTTTTTAAATAATTCATAAATGCATTAACTCTGATCATGAATTGCCGGCTTAGAGTTACAGGATGACCGTCAACCAACGCTTGTTTGTCATTAAAGGTTAAATCAGTTGGATTTTCATTTCCTCTGCCAGCAGCAATTAATAACGCCTTCAGTATATCGTTCCAATTCAGATCGTTGCAACTCAATGTAAGGAACCACGTAGGTGGCCCTATATTCTTTACCATAGCAATTAAAACCGAACACGCACTCTGCCAATACGCATTCGATCCGCGCATGTTTCGCATATTAAGGTGAATATTTTCTACTAAGTTTTCGGGTCGATTTTCTCCCTGGCGCATCCTCAAAACAACCCCTACTTGTTGTTGTGTAATTTTGTTTTGCTCTATAAAATTCCATTACTGATAATGCATAAAACAGATAGTCATGTCGTTGAAAACGATTATCAGCTCCCATAATTCTAGCTTGACAGTAGTCTAATGGTGTTATAGAATGAGCTCGATTTTCTTGTAAACCATTTCTACCGTAAGGAAATAATTTGAACCAAGACAGTTCTTCTGCTCTTTTTTCCCTGGCTATTTGTAAAGGAGCGTCAGTTTTCCTTCGAAGTTGATGAACAGGTAGCTGATCACAGTTATTGTTCTCTATAACAGTAGACAGTTCAGGAATTGGTTCATCTACAACACGCAAAACTGAGGAGGTTATAACAATATTTTCATTAGCTAATTCTGATGACTGCAGTTGCTGGGTATTTGCTGTAGTATAAATGTCATTTTGGAGCTCAGTTTCATTTTGATGTAATCGGTGTACATCAGGAGTAATTTTTGTAATGCTATATTGATCATCGTCTGGCCTATTCCCTTGGGATTTTGGTAGGTTTGATTTTAAAACTGACCACAATTGTGTAATATTGGTAAAAGACATCAAACAAGCTGTTCCATCTTGAGCCACTCGACCCTTTGGTCCCCTTGAATGGGAATCAAACAAGTAGTATAAATTGTCGTTTTTCCATATTGCGACCGATACCCCATTACAAGTTACAATAGCTCCACCATCAACATCAGATTTGGTAAAAAACTGAATTAAACCATTCTTTAAATTAGGAAATCCATCAATACTTACGGTCAAATGGCCGCAAATCGAAGAAGTTTCGTCTTGAATTTGTATAAGACATGAATGACTCAACGCTTCGAAATTGACTTGCAACTCATGAACACGTAAATATTCTACATCAGCTTCAGCCGGATTAGGAACCCTTCGAGATCGTATACTACTTGAGTATAAACGATCACCAGAAATTAAAATTGAATCAATTATATTAGGGGACCATGTATCTGTTTCTTTAATTTTTGCAGCTGTAATAGCTACTGCTGCATTCGCAGTACATTGTTTTCCTCTAGAAAAATTTTGGAATTTACTATGACTTTGATGAAAAGAACCTCTCAGTATCCGTCGATTATTGCCAATATCCTAAAAACAAGTTGTTTCATTTGTATTTTTTTCCTGATGTGTTACGTCATCATTTTGAACATGACAAATTTCGTGAACATCATAATTTTCATTATTAAAATTAACTCTAACATTTCTATACAAAGGATTATTGGCAATTAACCAATCTAATGCAGCTCGCAGTTTTTGAATATTAACAGAAAATTGACGTAACCTTTCAACCGATTCTAATTGTTCGCAAATAATCACTAGACCAGCACTACTGATTCTCAGAGGAAGCTGCTCAGCGATTTCTTCAACATCTTGACCAAAAAGTACAGCCTGACCATGGAAACCATGCTGCCCGAAGCGACCACCGAGTTTGACCATTTTCACGAATGGAAATATCCTACTTAGCAAACGTACTTCTACATCAGATAGTGACGCTATTTCTGGAGGAATTTCATCCAATGACATATTATTCCAGTAGGCTTGAGTAGGTGTTCTTGACTTACGTAGTATACCAACACATCGGTGACAGGCAGAGATAACGTCATGTTGTGCTATTAACTCATTAGGTAGTATATTTTCTGGCATACTAGCTAATCTTACTGACTGTACTTGCTGACAATAGCAAAGCTTATTACAGATTAAACAAATTGTGTCAGCAAATTTGTTTATTGAATTTTGAAAATCAGTCCTAAGTTTGGCTCTAGACAAAGCTGTAGCTACTGCATCGCTAGTAAGCCTCAAAGCATGTTGTTCCGGAGTTTCATTTGAGCGAGACTCAGCAGTACGCTGCGTATTAGTAGCCCGCCTTAACGAACTTTGTTCTGGGATTTCAATTAAACGAGAAGCAGCAGTACACTGAGTATTAGTAGACCGCCTTAACGAACTTTGTTCCGGGGTCTCATTTAAACGAGACTCAGCAGTACGCTGCGTATTAGTAGCCCGCCTTAACGAACTTTGTTCCGGGGTCTCATTTAAACGAGACTCAGCAGTTCACTGAGTATTAGTAGCCCGCCTTAACGAACTTTGTTCCGGGGTCTCATTTAAACGAGACTCAGCAGTACGCTGCGTATTAGTAGCCCGCCTTAACGAACTTTGTTCTGGGGTTTCAATTAAACGAGAAGCAGCAGTACACTGAGTATTAGTAACCCGCCTTAACAAACTTTGTTCCGGGGTCTCATTTAAACGAGACTCAGCAGTACGCTGCGTATTAGTAGCCCGCCTTAACGAACTTTGTTCCGGGGTCTCATTTAAACGAGACTCAGCAGTACGCTGCGTATTAGTAGCCCGCCTTAACGAATTTTGTTCCAAGGTCTCATTTAAACGAGAAGCAGCAGTAGACTCTGCATTTTTAGCATGCCTGAAAGTGCGTTGATCTGATGTTTCAATAGATCGCGAAATTTTAGTACAACTGGCATTTTTCATATTACGAAAACAACGTTTAACCCTATTTTCTTTGGATCTCCGTAAAGCCTTAGATGCTGCATCACTATCCAAACGACGTTTTCTATTTAATAAATCCTCCTGACTACGTAGTTCAGCTTTTAGAGCAGCTTGTGATGACAAGAAGCTATTTTTGTCGAAAGTATTTTCGTCAAGCTGAGTTAACTTGCGCCTTTTAGCTACGTATTGAGCTTTTTTATTTTTTCGACCCAGTACCATTTTTTTTAATAAAAAGTCATTCGTTTACTATAAATTCACAATTCTAATTTTTTTTTATAAAAAGACATCAATTTTCATCAAATTATACCATTTTTTTTTCAAAAGAAACAATAATATACAACAAATTCTTAAAACGTAAGAAATAAATGAAATCCTACAAAAAACATGAACCAAAAAATTAAATTCAAAATGTTTAAATCACTATGAATTCACAATTCTAATTTTGTTTATAAAAAAGACATAAATTTTCACCAAATTCTTCCAATTTTTTTTTCATAATAAACAACTTAAAACGTAAGAAATAAATGATATCCCTACAAAAAACATGAACCAAAAAATTTAATTCAAAGTGTTTGAATCACTTGACTTATTAAAAACTTACCTAAACTATACAAATTAAAAGGTACGACAAAGAAATTTAAAGAAATGGAATAAAATCCTGAAGAAATCCCTACAAAAATAATTAAACAAAAATTAAATTGAAAATGTTTAAAACCTTTGATTAAAAACACCTGCATAAACTATGAACACAAACTATACAAATCAAAAGGTACGACAAAGAAATCAAAAGAAATGGAATAAAATCGCTAAGGAGTTCCTACAAAAAGCATGAAATAAAAAATTAAATTAAAAAAAAACCCCGACTTTATAAAAACCAAATGTAATGAACGGAACGAGATATCCATAAACAATTATAATTCCTATGAAAAAATAACTAAGACGGAAAAGCCTATAAAAAGGAAAAAATAACTTTAAACTTATGTTTGTATGGGAGTACTTATGTATGGAATTTTTTTTATAATGTTATCGCGTCGGGGGACCGCACTATTTATTGGCTAAACGTTTGTCAAAGTTATTTATAAGTATTTAGGTACTTATTAAGTTTTTTCTTAGTTCTATATTCATTTATTTCGTTTGTGTTATGCTATGATGTATCGTATACTTGTATATGTATATATTATATTATTTTATATGTAGGTATATAGGCTTTGCTTCAAGAAAGCAACGCGCACGAATTATGTTGAATGGCGCGCACGAGTTGCATTGCATGCCGCCGCCCGCACGCAGCGCGGCGACGAACGCGGCAAGAAGCGAGCGCGGGCGTGTCGCGGGAGAGGGAAAGTGGGCGGAGCGTATCGGTATCGAGTTTGGTAACCCGAGCGGGCAGACACGCGAGGGCAGACGCCGTTGATGGTTGTGTTTTACATAGAAAATTTTTCGAGTCAATTTAGTGTGAGTCATCGTAGAAATTTTGGTTTTAGTATTGATTAGTATAGTTTGGTTGTGTATTAAGTTTTTAAGTTGATTTACCTGGATTTCATAATACTATTTTTAAAATTTTCGTTGTAATTTAATATTTTGTTTGGTTTCTAATTTAATATCTTTTATGTTTTGTGAGTAAGTTGCGGTCCCCCGACGCGATAACATTATAAAAAAAATTCCATACATAAGTACTCCCATACAAACATAAGTTTAAAGTTATTTTTTCCTTTTTATAGGCTTTTCCGTCTTAGTTATTTTTTCATAGGAATTATAATTGTTTATGGATATCTCGTTCCGTTCATTACATTTGGTTTTTATAAAGTCGGGGTTTTTTTTTAATTTTTAATTTAATTTTTTATTTCATGCTTTTTGTAGGAACTCCTTAGCGATTTTATTCCATTTCTTTTGATTTCTTTGTCGTACCTTTTAATTTGTATAGTTTGTGTTCATAGTTTATGCAGTTGTTTTTAATCAAAGGTTTTAAACATTTTCAATTTAATTTTTGTTTCATTATTTTTGTAGGGAAGTCTTCAGGATTTTATTCCATTTCTTTAAATTTCTTTGTCGTACCTTTTAATTTGTATAGTTTAGGTAAGTTTTCAACCGACTTCCAAAAGGAGGAGGTTATCAATTCGTCTGTATTTTTTTTTTTTTTTTTTTATATGTTTGTTACCTCATAACTTTTCACTGGGTGGACCGATTTTGATAATTTTTTTTTTGTTCGAAAGGTAGTGCTTCCCGTGGGGTCCCATTTTTTTTAAATTTTTTTCCGATGATGGTATCCATATGAAAACGACATAAGTCTTAAATTTGCATTATGTATATGCGCGACAAATAGGTGAATAACTAAAAATCACGTTAACCAATTTTGATAATTCTTTTTTTATTATAAAATATATACTTCAAAGGTAATTTGGTGAAAGTTTGGTAAGGTTCTGAGCACAGGATCCATGACAAAGTAACGGAACGGAAGGGAACGAAACAATTCTGAGGAGCACGTTAGCGATACTCGGTCGAATCTTTTATTTATAGGTTATTTGGATATTTGAGTCACCTTCCGGAACGTGGTTATGCTTATGTAATTATCATAGTCGAATATTATAATCAACTAGCTACCCACCCCGGCTTCGCACGGGTGCAATACTGATACTAAATATACTACAGAATTTGTGTATTTACGACATCACATCGCAAACTTCTGAAATTATCAGTGTTTCTTTACTATATTGTTCATGTATTATATACACAAACCTTTCCCTTGAATCACACTATCTTTTAAAAAAAACCGCATCAAAATCCGTTGCGTAGATTAAAAGATATAGGGACAGAGAAAGCGACTTTGTTTTATACTATGTAGTGATGGAACTCCTATACGGCTCGCAGTTAGGGTGCGATATGGGGCAGAATTTCTTACTATCTTTAATCAAATTTTATGTATGTGATGTGATGTCATATGATGTCCGAAATATAGTTGGTCTTTTTCAAAGTTTTTTTGCTGAGTTCGATTACAGCTCTTTCGAGGGATCCTTGTAGTTTACGCCGCGTGACGTATTAAATCCGCATTTTCGAAAGTCTATTTTTGCTTTATTCGCAAGTTTCCTTTGAAATTGTCCTCGAAGTAGTTTCTGACTCATATAAACTGAACGCTTAATCTATCCATATTAAAAAAAAATAGTTAGTCAACATCAGCTTCACTTAAAATCAAAAAATAAATAAAAATTTTAACAAAAAGAAAAACCGACTTCAAACAAAACACTATTTTAGAACAAATGAATATGCACGAAAGAGTAATAAAAATAATTGCGTATTCAACATATTTTTTAGAGTCTTCCTAAGTTAAATGAAATGAAAAATATTAGACTACTTAAAAGTCGATTAACGATTATATCATGTAGTTATAATTATTGTTATATTTGGAGTCGGTGTCAGCCAATAAAACATCCCTACAGTATATCTATCAAATAACAATACGAGAAAACTTTAACAAATATGTTTTTTACAAATTACCTTTTACACAATAATATACTGGATCAACCAAGGGGCTCGTATCGCTTCTTTCTTTTGATTGTTGGGGCAAGGGCACCATGGCTGACACCGGCTCCAAATATACCAATAACTATAACTACATGATATAATCGTTAATCGACTTTTAAGTAGTCTAATATTTTTCATTTCATTTAACTTAGGAAGACTCTAAAAATTATGTTGAAAACGCAATTATTTTTATTACTTTTTCGTGCATATTCATTTGTTTTAAAATAGTGTTTTGTTTGAAGTCGGTTTTTCTTTTTGTTAAAATTTTTATTTATTAATAAGTCAAGTGATTCAGACACTTTGAATGAAATTTTTTGGTTCATGTTTTTTGTAGGGATATCATTTATTTCTTACGTTTTAAGTTGTTTATTATGAAAAAAAATTGGAAGAATTTGGTGAAAATTTATGTCTTTTTTATAAACAAAATTAGAATTGTGAATTCATAGTGATTTAAACATTTTAAATTTAATTTTTTGGTTCATGTTTTTTGTAGGATTTCATTTATTTCTTATTTTATAAAATATATACTTCAAGGGTAATTTGGTGAAAGTTTGGTAAGGTTCTGAGCACAGGATCCATGACAAAGTAACGGAACGGAAGGGAACGGAACAATTCTGAGGAGCACGTTAGCGATACTCAGTCGAATCTTTTATTTATAGGTTATTTGGATATTCGAGTCACCTTCCGTAATGTGGTTATGTTTATGTAATTATCATAGTCGAATATTATAATTAACTAGCTACCCACCCCGGCTTCGCACGGGTGCAATACTGATACTAAATATACTAGAGAATTTGTTTATTTACGACATCACATCGCAAACTTCTAAAATTATCAGTGTTTCTTTACTATATTGTTCATGTATTATATACACAAACCTTCCCCTTGAATCACACTATCTTTTAAAAAATCGCATCAAAATCCGTTGCGTAGATTTAAAGATATAGGGACAGAGAAAGCGACTTTGTTTTATACTATGTAGTGATGGAACTCCTATACGGCTCGCAGTTAGGGTGCGATATGGGGCAGAATTTCTTACTATCTTTAATCAAATTTTGTGTATGTGATGTGATGTCATATGATGTCCGAAATATAGTTGGTCTTTTTCAAAGTTTTTTTGCTGAGTTCGATTACAGCTCTTTCGAGGGATCCTTGTAGTTTACGCCGCGTGACGTATTAAATCCGCATTTTCGAAAGTCTATTTTTGCTTTATTCGCAAGTTTCCTTTGAAATTGTCCTCGAAGTAGTTTCTGACTCATATAAACTGAACGCTTAATCTATCCATATTAAAAAAAAATAGTTAGTCAACATCAGCTTCACTTAAAATCAAAAAATAAATAAAAATTTTAACAAAAAGAAAAACCGACTTCAAACAAAACACTATTTTAGAACAAATGAATATGCACGAAAAAGTAATAAAAATAATTGCGTATTCAACATATTTTTTAGAGTCTTCCTAAGTTAAATGAAATGAAAAATATTAGACTACTTAAAAGTCGACTAACGATTACATCATGTAGTTATAATTATTGTTATATTTGGAGTCGGTGTCAGCCAATAAAACCCTACAGTATATCTATCAAAAAACAATACGAGAATACTTTAACAAATATGTTTTTTACAAATTACCTTTTATACAATAACATACTGGATCAATCAAGGGGCTCGTATCGCTTCTATCTATTGATTGTTGGGGCAAGGGCACCGTGGCTGACACCGGCTCCAAATATACCAATAACTATAACTACATTATATAATCGTAAATCGACTTTTAAGTAGTCTAATATTCTTCATTTCATTTAACTTAGGAACACTCTAAAAAATATGTTGAATACGCAATTATTTTTATTACTTTTTCGTGCATATTCATTTGTTCTAAAATAGTGTTTTGTTTGAAGTCGGTTTTTCTTTTTGTTAAAATTTTATTTATAAATTATATCATCGCTAAAGGCTAGAACTCTTTCGTTTCTTACATATGGGTATCGGAAGTGCGACATAGAATACTTTTTAGGGCCAGATCTCGCATTTAAGTGCCAGCAGATCATGATAGAAAAATTTAGAATTCGAAAAATTCTACTTAACTTTACTACAGAAGACAACTTGGTAACCTAATTGCTTACAATATTAATAATTATTTTATGTGTAATGTTACCAAGGATCATATATATAATAAAAATAATAACCTAATTTACATTAACACTGACAAAAGTAAGGATATTAAAATTCATAGTTTAAACTGAATAAAATGACAAAACCTATGCCCTCTTACTTAAATATTATACATCAAAATATACAGGGCATAGGTGGCAAAGATCATGAAATAGAATTATTTTCAGAAAATTACAAAACTCATGTATTTTGTTTCACAGAGCATTGGATTAAAAGTTTTGACATATTTAATATCCCAAACTTTAAATTGTCAAGTACATTCGTAAGAGGGAATACTATTCGCGGTGGCTCATTAATATTAGTACGGAATGATATTGTAGGGGTACTGGTCCCTAGCTAATTTATTGTAGGTACTGCTTCTGGGATTTTCTTGAGAGAAAGAACACTTCTTGCTGGTCGGATCGGAATAATTTTATTTGGCAAATGTGTCGATATATATACAAAATTTACATTAGGAGTCAGCCAATTAGGAGTGGTACATTACAAATTAAAATATTTTGGAAATTGAACGACGAATTAAAGGTTCGATTTTTCAACCAATCCCGACGCTGCAATTTCGTATATTCATTTCATGAGTTTGCTACGAAAATCCGTTGGAGTGCGCTAGGTGAGCGCCACACGCGCTTGCCGCTTCTCGCGTCGTATAAATAAGGCGGGACTTGGATTTTTCTTCAGTCGGAGCGCGTCTGTTGACGCCAACGCATGTACGAATGAAAATATTGAAATGTAGTTCCTACATCACTCCCCTTCAAGAAAATCGTACCTTAGGTTTGATTTTTCTTCCAGATCTTGTAGTGTATTCGGATGTCGTATCAGATGGATGGGGCAACTCTTCTGATGGATTTGCATTATAAATGTAGGCTGGTTTGAGTCGATCCAATGTTACGATTGCTGTACGTAGGGGCAATTGAATCTTGAAATATTTATCGTAGCGTTTTAAAACTTTGTACGGGCCATCGTATGGCGGCGTAAGCGGAGCTCGAACCATGTCATTGCGCACAAACACATGCGTACACGTCGTTAGGTCTTTATAGATGAAGGGTTTTTGTTGGGCAGTGTGTTTGCGTGGCGCTGGTTGTAGCGTTGCCATGGTTTCCGTTAGGCGGCGTACGTATTCTGTGTCGTTTATTTTTGGTTGTGTAGGCACGAAGAAATCGGCAGGTATTCGCAATGTTGTTCCGTACGTCATTATTGCAGGACTGAAATTGTCTTTACGTAACGCCGTTCGTAAACCCAATAGCACGGTGGGTAATTTGTCCGTCCATTGTATTGTGGCTTCTTGTGCTATTAGTGACGCTTTAAGGGTTCGATGCCACCTTTCGACTTGGCCGTTAGACTGTGGATGATATGCAGTGGTTCGAATTCTTGTTATTCCGAATTTTTTCATTAAGGATTTGAATAGCTCGGATTCGAACTGGCGGCCTTGGTCCGTCGATATGCGTAGCGGGCAACCGAAACGTGCGATCCAGTTTTCATAAAAAACTTTAGCTACATTTTCTGCGGTAATTTCTTGAACGGGCACTGCTTCGGGCCACTTCGTACAGCGATCGATCATAGTGACACAGTATCGATAGTCGTTTGATGGTGGTAGCGGTCCCACTATGTCGATGTGTAGGTGTTCGAAGCGCTGCGACGGTGGAAATTGGCCTAAAGGTGTCACGACGTGTCGATGTATTTTTGCTCGTTGACAATTGACGCATGCCTTAGTCCATATTCCGACGTCTTTTTTTATGTTGGGCCAGAAGTACTTCGCGGTTATTTGCTTCCTGGTAGTCCGTACGCTCGGGTGACATAATTCGTGTTGCGCTTTGAATGCAGCATAGCGATATGTGTTCGGTAGGTACGGCCGCGGTGTGTCGGTTGACAGCTCGCACGTGATTGGTTGGCTTATACCGGGCATCGCGATAGTTGTAAATCGCAAGTTCGGCTGTTTTCTAATTGATTTCAATTCTTCGTCATTACTCTGGTCGATTGCTAACTGTGTAAAATCAATTACGGTTGGACACTGTATGTCTTCTATGCGAGAAAGTGCGTCGGCGACTATGTTTTCTTCGCCTTGAATGTAGTTAATACTTGTACAAAACTGACTTATAAAATGTAGTTGTCGTTCTCGGCGTGGTGTGTCGGTACTTTTAGCTTGGCAATGTAATGCGTAGGCAAGTGGCTTGTGATCTGTGTACACGCTTACTTCGCATCCCTCGATGAGTCGTCGGAAGTGTTTTACAGCTGTATATATTGCTAATAATTCGCGATCATATACACTGTAGCGGCGTTGTGTAGCGCTCATTGCTTTTGAAAAGTAGGCGAGTGGTTTCCATTTATTATTAACTTTTTGTTGTATTACGGCGCCGAGACTATGATCAGAAGCGTCCGTCATGATACTGAGTGCACTACCGGGGACTGGATGAGTCAGGGTTGTAGCTTCTAAAATGCTTTGACGGCAATTTTCGAATGCTGCATCGGCTTCCGGTGTCCAGTCGATCGGTGTTTTATCGTTCTTCTTGCGGTTGTGTAAAAACTTATTGAGGTGGTGTTGAAGTTCAGCTTGATGTGGTAGACAGTCTCGGTAAAAATTAAGCATGCCGAGGAATCGACGCAATTCAACTATGGTTTTAGGTTTCGGATATTTTGAAATAGCTTCGATGCGATCTTGTATGCGTGGTATTGGGTAGCGGTCGGGCTGAGTCACCGCGTTTAATCTCCTATAGTCGCCGCAAACTCTTAAACCACCATCCTTTTTCATTACAACATGTAACGGGCTAGCCCACGGACTATTTGATGGTTTACAAATGCCCATTTCCAACATATCCTCGAATTCAGTCTTCGCAGCTTTGTATTTATCCGGCGGGAGCGGACGTGGTCGGGCGAAGAGAGGCGGGCCATTTGTTTCTATATGATGGACGACGTTATGCTTCGAAGGTTGTTTAAGTGACATGGGTCGAAGTACATCTGGATATTGCTTCAGTACGTGGTAATATGCTTGGTTAGTGCCGATTACGTGTACCGTTTCTGTTTCTGTTTCAGCGCCTGTAGAAATTTCAATAGCATCGACGGAAAGTTCGGTGACTTTATCTATTAGTTTCTTTTTATGCAGGTCTACTAATAGTTTGAAATGTCGTAGAAAGTCAGCTCCCAAGATCGATGTTTTAACGTCAGCGATGATGAATGTCCATAGAAAGTTTCGTCGCAAACCAAAATCCAATCTTAACGTTTTTTCGCCATACGTCTTGATAGGTGTATTGTTTGCGGCAAATAATCTGCAGGCGTTTTCGATTATTGTATTGCTTCTATAATTTGATGCTGATAATACGGATATGTCGGCGCCGGTATCCACGAGGAAACGTTCTCGTGTGTTGCGATCGTAGATACATAGGCGGTTGCTGGCAGTAGGGACATCGAGGTCCGCCGTAGTCGATGTCGGAGCTAGTTTAAAGCTTTGTTTCTTCGGCAACACGGCGATTCGCAACGCTTCGCTTTATCGCCGAATCGGTAATGATATTTACATTCCCACGTGGCATCGCCGGGCTTCACAGATGATTTGTTTCTTGTTGAGTTTGAATTGGATCGTGGTCTTGACTGAGAGCGATAGCGACGGTATTGACGATGTTTGGAGCGGCCGCGTATTTCGTTGATTTCTAGCGACAATTTTTCTAGCTGCTTCGATAATATTGCTATTTGTGTTGATACGGCGTCGTTCGTAGTTGTTGTTGCGGTCGATACAGCGGCGATCGTCGCGGGCTCGGAGTATTCCGCCATCTTGTCGGCCATGGCGGCGAGTGTGTCGAGTGATGACTCGGTATTTACGGATAGAACAACGCGTATCTGAGTAGGTAAATGGTTGAGCCACTCGATACGAAGCCCTTCGTTCGTAATCATACCGGCGCTTAGTTCACGCATCTTGCGAAGTAATTGAGAGGGTTTCTGGTCTCCCAGCTGTAGACCGCTGACGAGTTTTTGGAAGTTCTTTACGTCGGATTTTTCATATACGGTGAGTAGTCGGTTCTTTAATGTGATGTATTTATCAGTAGCCGGCGTGTCGTATAGAATGTCGGTGACGTGTTGCAGGTCCGTGGCCTGCAGCTGTTGCAGGACGTAACGGAACTTCTGATCATCGGACGTCTTCAAGGGGTCGACGACAGCTTCAAATTGTATGAACCAGGCTCGTGGAAGGTCCCTCCAGAATGGTAGTATCCGTGACTGTACGGAGATGGCTGCCAGGTCTACTTCGGCCAGAGGTTTGGGGTCTTGAGCCGCGGTATCTTGATCCATTTTCTCAACGTCGGTAGGTCACCACTGTAGGGGTACTGGTCCCTAGCTAATTTATTGTAGGTACTGCTTCTGGGATTTTCTTGAGAGAAAGAACACTTCTTGCTGGTCGGATCGGAATAATTTTATTTGGCAAATGTGTCGATATATATACAAAATTTACATTAGGAGTCAGCCAATTAGGAGTGGTACATTACAAATTAAAATATTTTGGAAATTGAACGACGAATTAAAGGTTCGATTTTTCAACCAATCCCGACGCTGCAATTTCGTATATTCATTTCATGAGTTTGCTACGAAAATCCGTTGGAGTGCGCTAGGTGAGCGCCACACGCGCTTGCCGCTTCTCGCGTCGTATAAATAAGGCGGGACTTGGATTTTTCTTCAGTCGGAGCGCGTCTGTTGACGCCAACGCATGTACGAATGAAAATATTGAAATGTAGTTCCTACAATATCATTTGTAAATATCGAAAAGATATTGTGGCTCTCTCTGTCGAACGTACTATCGAATTATCCTGCGTGGAATTTCCGCAGTACATTATAGTATGCGTGTACCGGCCCCCATCGGGAGATTTTTGCTTATTTGAGACCACTATGGAGGATGTTCTTAAAAAGATAAGCGAAAGTAATAAATATATAATTGTATGTGGCGACTTTAACGTAGACTTATTAAAAGCTACTTCGCTGAGTGTTCGATTAGTAACATTGTTTAGGTCATTTAATTTAACGCACTGAGTTAATGAACCAACACGAATAACCAACGATACTTCTACGTGTATTGACAATGTGTTTTGTGACTGTGAAATATATGAATTTTCAATTATAAATAATTTAACTTCTGATCACTGTGGTCAGAAGTTTTCTTTAGAACACAAAGAAATTATTCATTCAAAAAAAATAATGTACAGGCCAATAACGGCTCATAAAGTAAACTGTTTTAAAGATATTGTGGCGTGTAAATTAGCTTATTTAGATCTAACGACACAAGATCCAAATGAACTTTATAATTCATTTTTTGAATTAATATTAATAGAATTTAATAAAATATTCAAAATGAAATCATTTTATAATAATACAAAATTGAAGTTTAGTGACTGGGCTACTATTGGTATATATATAAATAAAATTTTAACAAAAAGAAAAACCGACTTCAAACAAAACACTATTTTAAAACAAATAAAAATGTACTAAAAAGTAATAAAAATAATTGCATATTTAACATATTTTTGAGAGTCCTCCTAGGTAAAATGAAATGAAAAATATTAGACTACTTAAAAGTCGATTTACGAATATGTAACGTAGTTATAGTTATTGTTATATTTGGAGCCGGTGTCAGCCACGGGTACACGCTTCAAAAATCAAAAGAAAGAAGCGATACGAGCCTCTTGATTGACCCAGTATAATATCGTATAAAAGGTAATTTGTAAGAAACATATTTCTTAAAGTATTCTCGTATTGTTTTTTGATAGATATAGTGTAGGTTGGCTGACACCGACTCCAAATATAGCAATAATTATAACTACATTATAAAATCGTAAATCGACTTTTAAGTAGTCTAATATTTTTCATTTCAGTTTACCTAGGAGGACTCTCAAAAATATGTTAAATATGCAATTATTTTTATTACTTTTTAGTACATTTTTATTTGTTTTAAAATAGTGTTTTGTTTGAAGTCGGTTTTTCTTTTTGTTAAAATTTTATTTATTTTTTGATTTTAAGTGAAGCTGATGTAGACTAACATTTTTTTTTAATATGGATAGATTAAGCGTGCCGTTTATATGAATCAGAAACTACTTCGGGGACAATTTCAAAAGAAACTTTCGAATAAAGCAAAAATAGATTTTCGAAAATGCGGCTTTAATACGTCATGCGGCATAAACTACAAGGTACCACCCTCGAATGAGCTGTAATCGACCTCAGTAAAAAAACTTTGCAAAAGAGCTATTCGTATGCTAAGTCGTACATCATATGACATCACATCATATACACAAAATTTGATTAAAGACAGTAAAAAATTCTGCCCCAAATCGCACCCTAACTGTAAGCCGTTTAGGAGTTCCGTCAATCCTACTACTATTATAAAGGCGAAAGTTTGTATTTATGGATGTTTGTTACTCTTTCACGTAAAAACTACTGAATGGATTTGAATGAAACTTTACCACAATATAGCTTATACATCAGAATAACACATAGGCTACAATTTTTGAGGTTTCTAATGTGAGGTCGTAAAAAAACACATTTTTTGCGCTTACATTGCAAACGCTAACTGAATCCTACAAGATAGATCAAAACAATGTACTACAGTATTGTACAACTTAAAAAGGTCTACAAAAAAGTCCGTGATGTTATTCTTTACTTTGTACGAGAAATAATGGCTTATTTACGAAGCGATTTTAAGCGATTACTAGACTAGACGGGACGAACCTGAAGTCCACGCGAACGAAGTCGCGGGCAAAAGCTAGTACATAGTATAAAACAAAGTCGCTTTCTCTGTCCCTATATCTTTAAAACTACGCAACGGATTTTGATGCGGTTTTTTTTAATAGATAGTGTGATTCAAGGGGAAAGTTTGTGTATATAATAAATGAACAATATAGTAAAGAAACACTGACAATTTTAGAAGTTTGCAATGTGATGTCGTAAATAAACAAATTCTTTAGTATTTTTTTTTTTTTTTTTTTTTATGGCATAGGAGGCAAACGAGCAGGAGGCTCACCTGATGGAAAGTGACTACCACCGCCCATGGACACCTGCAACACCAAGGGACTTGCAGGTGCGTTGCCGGCCTTTCAAAAAGGAGTAGGCTCTTTTCTTAAAGGTTCCCATGTCGTATCGGTTCGGAAAAACCGCCGGCGAAAGCTGGTTCCACAAAGTGGTTGTGCGAGGCAGAAAATGTCTGAGAAATCGCGCTGTTGTGGATTTTCGGACATCAAGGTGGTGCGGGTGAAACTTAGAATTTTGGCGAGATGTCCGAAGGTGAAATTCAGCAGCCGGGATTAATCCGAACAATTCCTCGGAACATTCCCCGTGAAAAATTCGGTAGAAGATGCAGAGTGATCCGACATCTCTACGCAAAGCCAAAGGATCAAGGAGATCGGAAAGGGCTTGATCGTCGATAACTCGAGCCGCTCTACGTTGGATGCGGTCAAATGGAAGGAGCTGGTACTGGGGAGCACCCGCCCAGAGGTGAGAGCAGTACTCCATGTGAGGCCGAATTTTCGCCTTGTAAAGTTTTAGGCGATGGGCCGACGTGAAATACTGTCTCGCCTTGCTGAGCACACCGAGCTTCTTTGAAGCCAATTTGGCTTTGCCTTCCAATTGACCGCGGAACTGAACGAGGCTCGAAATATCAACGCCAAGTATTCCGATACTACCTGTAGCGGCTATCGGAATGTTCTCAAATCGTGGAGATACGACAAATGGTGTTTTTTTAGCGGTTAACGCGCAAACTTGCGTCTTTTTGGGGTTGAAATGGACTAGATTTAGCCGACCCCAATTCGAGACTTCGTTTAATGAAGACTCGATTTCAGACACAAGTTTGTTCCGGTTCTCTTCGACGTTTTCCCGAGAAATATTAGCGCGGCCGGTGTATAAGGTGTCAACGGTACTGTCGTCTGCATAGCAATGAATGTTCCCGATTTGCAACAAATCATTGATATGCAGAAGAAACAGAGTGGGTGATAGAACGCAGCCTTGTGGAACACCAGCATTGACGAATTTTAAGTCAGAGCATACACCGTCGACAACGACCTTGATGCTCCGATCTGCCAAAAAGCTGGTAATCCAATTGCATAATTTCCCGGAAAGCCCATAGGAAGGAAGCTTCGATAGAAGCGCTTTGTGCCATACACGATCGAAGGCCTTCGCTATGTCCAAGCTGGCTGCTAATGCCTCCCCCTTGCTCTCAACTGCTTCAGCCCACCTGTGAGTAAGGTAAACTAGAAGATCACCGGCTGACCGACCCCGACGGAAACCGTATTGGCGGTCGCTAATCAGCTGGTTCACCTCTAGATACCGCAGGAGCTGGCAGTTTATAAGGGACTCCATTATCTTGGAGAGCAAGGAGGTGATGGCTATAGGCCTATAATTGGACGGGTCTGAGCGGTTGCCTTTTTTAGGGATCGGATGCACCAAAGCTGTCTTCCAGGAATTCGGGACGACGCCTAATGTGTAGGATTGCCGGGAAAGACGCGTTAAGACCGGTGCCAACTCGGGAGCACATGTCCGTAGCACGATTGGAGGGATACCATCGGGTCCGATCGACTTATGAATGTCCAAGGAAAGAAGTGCTTTACGAACTGCACTTTGCCGGAATTTAACCTCCGGCATCGTGGTATCACATCGTGGATTTGTTGGTGGAGATTTTCCTTGGTCATCCAGAGTCGAGTTCGACGCGAAGAGAGAGCCTAAAAGATCAGCTTTCTCTTTAGTATATTTAGTATCAGTTTTGCACCCGTGAGAAGTCGGGGCGGGTCGCTAGTTAATTATAATATTCGATTATGACAATTACATGAACACAACCAAGTTCCGGAAGATGACTTAAATATCCAAGTAACCCATAAATAAAAGATTCGACCGAGTATTGCTAACGTGCTCCTCAGAATCGTTCCGTTCCCTCCCGTTCCCTTAATTTGTCATGGATCCTATACTCAGAACCTTACCTAACTTTTACCAAACTACCCTTAAAGTATGTCCTTTATAATTTTAAAAGAATCATCAAAATTGTGCCAACCAATTTTGAGTTATTCACCTATTTATCGCGCACATACATAATGCAAATTTAAGACTTATGTCGTTTTCATACGGATACCATCATCGGAAAAAAATTAAAAAAAATGGGACCCCACGGGAAGCACTACCTTTCAAACAAAAAAAAAATTATCAAAATCGGTCCACCCAGTAAAAAGTTATGAGGTAACAAACATAAATAAATACAGACGAATTGATAACGTCCTCCTTTTGAAGTCGGTTGAAAAGTAGAAATAAATTATACGACCTATATGGTATGAAGCAGTGGAATCAAAACGAAGCCTTTCTAGGATATGTCAATAAATATTCCAAAATATTTAAAACAGTATGTATTTATGCTAAGTATTTATACATAAAGAACAAAATTTTGACTTCCGATAATAGAATAAAGGCCACTTGGGACATTATTGGAAGTGTTAGTGGAAAACCTAAAAAGGAAAGTATACCTATCAAATTAAACACAGGCAGTAAATACACAAATTCTGACTTGGAAGTTGCAAATTTATTTGAAATATTTTTTGATAACATACCTAATAAAATAACATCTCATTTAAAATCATCTACATTAGATGCAGCTAGATTATTAAATAAACATGTTTCTAAATGCGTTATTGATTTTTCTTTTGAAACAGTTTCTGCAATAGATGTTATAAAAGTATTTAAAACACTCAATATTAAAAAAAAACTAACGACGTATGGGGCATTTCGGTAAAATTCATAAATAACATCATACACGATATTGCTCCGTATATAGCAGTAATTTTTAACAAGAGTTTGGACACGGGTTCATTTCCTGACTTGTTAAAATGTAGTAAAGTCTTACCACTTTTTAAGAATGGAAATAGGAGCGATCCCAGTAATTACAGGCCTATTTCAATACTCCCATCTTTAAGTAAAATTTTCGAAAAAAATATTTTAAATCAACTTCTTATCCATTTTGGTACAAATAAAATTTTTCATAGTGAGCAATTTGGTTTTACAAGAGGTCGATCAACAACTGATGCGGGAATTGCGCTTCTTAAGCATATTTACGATGCCTGGGAGAAATCACAGAATGCTATTGGAGTATTCTGTGATTTATCTAAAGCATTTGATTGTGAAGAACACGAGACGCTTCTTTATAAGCTCAAATATTACGGCGTTAAAGGTAGGGCTCTTGATCTCATTGCTTCATACTTCAGTCAAAGAATTCAGCAAGTTTTCAATAATGGAATAAAGTTTACTGGATCTACGCTAAAAATGGGTGTTCCACAAGGTTCAATTTTGGGTCCCTTTCTATTCCTAGTATATATAAATGACCTTCCTTTCTTTGTTAAAGGTATTTGTGATATAGTATTGTTTGCTGATGATACTTCACTGATTTTTAAGGTTGACAGGAAAAAAACTGACTATGACGATGTGAACGGTGCATTATCACAGATACAAGATTGGTTTAATGAATACTCAAAAAACAAAATGTGTAGTTTTTACCTAAAATAATACCTAATTTAATAAAAATTATAATATATCTTTAAGCGGTGGCCCGCTTGATGTAGCCGATACTACCGTGTTCTTGGGAATAGAATTGGATTCCAGACTTCAGTGGAGTCCCCATTTGTCGTCCCTAACAGGGAGACTCAGCTCCGCAGCATACGCGGTTAGAAAAGTTAGACAACTAACTGATATTGATACCGCTCGTTTAGTTTATTTTGGTTATTTTCACAGTATTATGTCATATGGCATATTACTTTGGGGTAACGCTGCAGACATTGAATCTGTCTTTATTTTACAAAAGAGAGCAATTCGGTTTATTTATAATCTTGGAGCTAGAGACTCTCTTCGGGATGTTTTTAACAGAGTAGGAATACTCACTGTTGCGTCGCAATATATTTACAACAATATCATGTATATTCACAGTAACATTGATAACTTTGATAAAATCAGTGATAAACATTGTATATGCACTAGAAGTAAGGATAAGCTTATAACGCCAAGTTTCCGACTCCGCAAAGTCAATAAATCTTTCTTGGGGCAAGGTATCCATTTCTATAATAAAATTCCACAGACATTTTTAACTTTGCCGTCTCGTAAATTCAAATCGTTCATAAAAAATACATTGGTGAAAAAGGCGTATTATTCGATACAAGATTTTGTAGATGATAAAAAAGCGTGGAATTAATACCTGTTGACTTCCAGGCAGGATATATTAATTTAATAATTGTATTAACTTAAAAATTAACTAACATGACTATATTTTTTTAAATGTTGAAAAAGAGTAACTACTGAGTTCCTTGCCGGTTCTTCTCGGTAGAATCTACTTTCCGAACCGGTGGTAGCTTCACTTAATTGTTAAATGACGATTCAAAAGTGCTTGTAAAAGCCCACTTGAATAAAGTATACTTTGATTTTGATTTTGATTTTTGATTATAATGTTAATAGAAACCCGGCCCGGCTTCGCACGAGTGCAATGCTGCCACTAAATGTAGTACACTTAGTGGCTGCATTTCAGATTTCTTACAACGTTTACAGTTTTTCAGTCGTTAGACAGTACAAACTGCTGCTTTTGTGAAATCTGTAATATCTGTCAATTCAACTTTTGTGTAACGATTTTTTTTCTGTTCGAGTAGCCGGGATCGCTAATTAAGGAAGTATCGATGATCAAGTGAGAACCATATTCATTAGAAAATGGTGCGCTTGCTTTAAGTTAAAGCATGACCTTTCTATTGTTATACAGTCATCGATGGCAGCCTGAATTGTTTGAAAGCCGTCACAGAGAATCATGTCGATGTTTATACTTAAAAAAACTGTATTTTTTTGTATAAATCAAAATCGGTCCACCCATTTAAAAGTTATGAGGTAACAACTATAAAAAAAATACAGACGAATTGATAACCTCCCCCTTTTGAAGTCGGTTGAAAACTGACTTCCTTCTTTCAAGAGTTACTACATTCATAGTGTAATAGTAATTTTACATTTATTTTGACTTTGGCCATGTGTGAATGACGACACTTTTTTTAAGTCATTGATTAAATAATAGCATTCGATAAAATCCTTATTAACTGTACGAAGTTTGTACGGGTTACTAATTGATTTTAATATTAACCTAAGGAAGCACACTCAATGCGGAAATAGTTATTAAGTAGATAGGTATTTTTATTTTATATAGTTTATTTATCACCCTGGTTTTATACGGGTGCTGATACTAAATTGACTACAGAATGTATACAAAGTTTATAGTTCTTTGCCATTAGAAAATGCAAACCGCTGTGTCTGCAATTTAAATCTGTAATATCTGTGTTCATATTCATTTAAGTTACACGATGAAAGGTGCTGCGTAAACGTGGATTAATGCTGTATTGCCTAAATTGCTGCTACAGTAATCCATTATATCTCATCAAAAGTGAAGGGTAAAAATGGTTATTGTAAGCTTTCCCTAAGAGATAGACATACACATTGTGTTTATCGAATATTTATTGCTCTTTTATCACTATGAAAAATTCCACCAAAATCCGTTGTGTAATTTTGAAGATCTAAGCGTACACAGGGCAGACAGGCGGCGGTTTTATAATATGTAATGATTATTTTAAAGAAATGTATATTATATTTCGAGTATTCATTAATATCTTGAAATGAGTTCTTTTAATGTTTAATAGAAAGTTTTTTTTTATTAAAAAAATTGACGGAAAAGCATTGACCTTCAACAATGCTAAAGGTCTTTTGTTTCTTTTGTCTTTTTAAAAATCTATCTACTTTTATAATTATTTTTCAATATAACAATATGTCAATTATTTTCCGAATACTGTATGTATAATTGTCTTGGTAGGTAGATAGAATGAGTCCACTCCCGCCACAAGACGCGGACTGTGTGACCTCGAGTGTGACCGTTAGCGTGTTTCGTCATAAGTCAAAATGCCCGCTTGGGCAGACACAAGCGGTCAGACGTCGTTGACGGTCGTCTTTAATAATTGAATTTTTAAAGCGTAATAACGTATTTGATACATTTTTTTAATTTGACTCTTGCACGTAGCTATATAATATAATAATAAGTTAAACCATAATCAATAACAAATTATTTTTTTAGTTTTTTCATTACATATTTTTATTCCCTTATTATTTAAGCTGTTTCTATAGTTAAGTTTAAGAGTATTTAGATGTTTGATATAGTTGTTTAAGTTTTTATAGATATTTTAATTTTAATCATTAATAATATAAGTTTTATTAATATATTTTAATTTCTTTCACATAGTTATTTAGGTTTATAGAGATAGGTTATTTTCTTGTCTGTCTTTATTTTTTAACAGAATAATTATTTAGGTATTTTCTTTGTTTTATTTAATTAATACATTAAATATCGTACAATTTTAATTTTAATCAGGTTGAAACAACTTGAATATTTTTTTAAATTAATAATAAAAAAATATTATTTTAGGTATAACTTTAATTTATGTTCCTATGTTAGTTGTTTATAACTTTAAGTTTTATTTTATTTCACACTTGCCACCGTATTCGACAGAAAAAGTGTTTTTATTTTTTAATATTAAAAAAAAAACAATATCCGTAATATTTCTAATTTATCTTATATATATATGTTTAAAATGCCGTTTAAATCTCCATACAACAAAATACCTTTACGCGAAATTTTGTTAGATCCTGGTTATCGTACCATTGATGATAAAGGGTCTCTTCTTCCACCTTCTCATAAGTTGTATCAAAGAATATCAACAAAGATGGCGGATAAAGGCCTATTAATCACACCAAAGCACGTATACACGATAATTAATAGTAATCGTGCTGGGTTTAAAGATATGATTTTGGAAGCTTTCAATATTCGAAAACAAGAATTAAGCATTTGCGAGAATGATAGTGATTACAGTACCAATAACTACTCAGACCAAACTACAAATATCAGTTCAGCTTCTGTTAAAGTAATCTTGGTAATTTCTAAAGAGAAATGGCGAACTATAACACCCCAAGAAAAAATCTATGGCAAAAGAATATATTGGAAACTGCGGCCAGGATGGGCAGATGTGGTGGCCGAAGAACTTTGGATGCAACACCATCTTGACTGTGTATTTAGTTTTAAAAATCATAACATATTCCTAAGTGCAAGTGCTAAATACTACTTAACAATAGAAGGATTTGTACCGAATGTGAAGCAAAGATCCATTGCACTCTTTTAAAATAGCCATCAAAAGATGGTGATGTTATTCTCGAATGCAACGTTGAGGGCATTAAAGCGGCGTGTCATTCCGGACAAAAAAGACGGCAATTAAGAGGTAGTCGTCGCCGCGTGGTGGCCGACATACTTATTGATGGCGGTAAAGACGCGGTGACATGGCGACGCAAAGAAGCTGGCCGTATGAAGAACTTCGGCAAAAAAAATCCACCTATTTTGCCCACGAATGTAGTTGTTCGGAAAGCCAAAGAACAACGACTATTGAGTAAGTACGGTTTACAGTTTGGGAACCCCGCATTAAATTTACTCAAAAGTGCTGAATACGGTAAGCTAGTCGGTTGTATACAATCCATAAGCTTGTATAAATTTAACTGTATATATTGGCTTCCCGAACAACTTCAAATATACATTTCTCGTGTTCGCAATGATCCTAATGCAACATTGGCTATTGATGCTACGGGCGGCATTGCAAAACGTGACAAGCCTCGGAAGCCGCACATCCTTTTGTATCAATGCGTACTCATAACACGTGAAGGTAGTGTGCCAACCTTCCAAATGGTTTCAGCCGATCAAAGATCGATCATTGTAAGTTCTTTTTTGAGTCATATTCTCGCTGCTAATGCTCCGATTCCACCGATTGTCGTTACAGATTTTGGGTGGTCCTTGTTAATTGCGATTGCACAAATACTAGGCGGCTGCGTAAATTTAAACGATTATTTACAAAAGTGCTTTGATGCTATTACAAACAAAGCATCGTCGTTACCATTGACGTTTATACGCTATGATGTCCATGATTACGCGATGGCCCAGCCTTAGAGGAAAAGATAAAACACTGGTTCGAAGATTTTATAAACGATGTATGGGAAGAGCTCATCAAATAACCAACCTAAAAGAATTATCCTACTTCCTGGAATCTGTGCTTGTTGTGGCCCTCAGCAAATGCATTGGTTCTGAACCAAATGGAAAGATGCTGCCATCGGTAGATCGATTGCATTTCTTAAACAGTCAGATAAAAGGAATAAATCTGAATATCGATGACGACAACGAAAGTGCCGGCCAAATTGACGAAGAGCCTTTGGATACAAACATGAGGGAATTTGACGCAGAACAGAACATGTTAGAATCTGAATCTGAAATATTGGGATGGAAATCTTGGTGTAATAAATTGTTTGATACAGCTACGAGAATTGCTGATCAGTCTATTAATGGGGATACAATTAATGCATGTTACAATATTGATTTTGCCAAAAGAATGAAAAGATACCTGCTACCATATTCGGCACTGTGGACTGCAATAATGGTGCCAATATTTAAGAGAGGCTCAGTGACCGCTACCTCTGCTGCTGTTGAAGCAGAATTCGCAGATTTGAAACGTCGCGAGTTTAGGGGTGAAATTCCAATGCGAATAGATCGATTTGTACATCAACACCTTGAAAAAATTGAAAACAAATTAAAAGAACGCTGTGTGGCAACGGATGGTTCACTTAAAAACGAAGATCACTCTAGATCTGCAATTGCAAATCGGGAAAACATTATGGAATTCGGTACCCCTTCGCTTCCAACGTTTAAATTTCACGAACTCTCGTCTACTCCGTTTGAAAATATGAAAAATAGCCTATATTGCCTAGCTTCAACCCAGATTTGAAACCAGAATCTGAAGAAATAAAGATGGAACAGGCTATTACAGCAACTGATTCTTCAAAATCTTTGACCCATTCCTACGAGGACAGCATTCAATCACCACAGGATGAAAATATACCACCTGACAATGATTGGAATGTTCGAGAGGAATGGGGAGGGTTAGAAAAAAACCCCACACGAAGACATTTGAAACATAACCTTAAAAGAAAACGTACAAAAGCTACAAGATTCGATGATTGTCCTGAGTGGGATTTTATCAAGGATTCTACACTACGGGTAATATACCAATACTGTTGAACGGAAATATCGCAGGACCTGTATGTGTACATGGTGAGTCTTTAAATGTCTCGTCAACATGTGCTTTTGACTCAATTTTTCAGGGCGTACTGAGCGGTCTTTTATCCAACAAAACGTATTTTAACAAGTTAAAAATATCAGATTGTCCGATAGTAAATTTGGCCCAGAATCTCTCACTGATAAGTGAGAAAAAAGGGATCACTACGTTCAACGGGCTAAAATATTAACTGCGATTCCGTTGTTTGAAATTTGGTAACGATATACACGAGGAATATTAGGCGCTTAGATGTTGAGTGCAATGCTGCCCACTTGGCGCAGTATTTATTCGAGGAAGAACCAACCTATATATGCCGTGTAGAGTGTTCTTGTGGATACGTTATACAAAAAAAAAATACAGTTTTTTAAGTATAAACATCGACATGATTCTCTGTGACGGCTTTCAAACAATTCAGGCTGCCATCGATGACTGTATAACAATAGAAAGGTCATGCTTTAACTGTAAAGCAAGCGCACCATTTTCTAATGAATATGGATCACACTTGATCATCGATACTTCCTTAATTAGCGATCCCGGCTACTCGAACAGAAAAAAAATCGTTACACAAAAGTTGAATTCGATAAAAAAGATAATAAAACTAAATAGACAGACGTATATGATCGCTGCTGTTATAGATTACAGCATTATACACAAACATTATGTTGCATACGGACTAACTGGTGAGTTTTGGTACAAATACGATGGTCTATTAAAGAGACGCAGTGCAGCAAATCCAAGAACCGTTATACAATCACATTTAATATTTTACGCAATCTGTGCTAATCAATAATTTTTTAAAATAACGAAATAATGATAAATACCTATTGCTTATTCCACTAATTTATATAATATCAAAATTTGTACAACGTAAATAAAACTTATCCCATATAAAAATCTAAATTAATATACTTTTACTCAAGTAGGCTCATACAAAATATAACATACATTAATATCTAATTTTCTTTACCTAGGTATATAAATATTAATTATATATCATCTTACCTTAATGGTATGGCTCCGCTGCTTGCATGGTGTTGTTCCAACTACTATACGTTAGTTATGCTGAGAAAACTGCCGCTAATAATGAGGTTTTATTATTTGATTTTATCGTTGGGTAGTCTAGAAATCAAAGAAAGTATCTCATTTGTTATTTTTAATACAAGCTCACATACTTTATTATTATATGTAATATATTTATACCTTAAACTCTTACGTCCACCGAGTACTTTTCTTTTTGTGTACACTGAATTCACTATAATTATAATACAAGTAAAATGCACGCGTCACGCGACCACCGGCGCGCGGCGCACGTGGCATTGTAATAACATTCCCAGTGATCCTATTTCTCCATAACTGGTTTTGCTTTATACAAAATATAAATATATTTGCGTGTAGTTTTATTGAATGAATTAATTATTATTTAATGTATGCAATTTATCTTATAAATAAATTATATGTGTAATATCTATTGTCTTTATTTTAAATTTTAGTATTTGTATTTTAATTGGGTCACCGCCCGTCAGTAGGTATATAAATAAATAAAATTTTAACAAAAAGAAAAACCGACTTCAAACAAAACACTATTTTAAAACAAATGAATATGCACGAAAAAGTAATAAAAATAATTGCGTATTCAACATATTTTTTAGAGTCTTCCTAAGTTAAATGAAATGAAAAATATTAGACTACTTAAAAGTCGATTAACGATTATATCATGTAGTTATAGTTATTGGTATATTTGGAGCCGGTGTCAGCCACGGTGCCCTTGCCCCAACAATCAAAAGAAAGAAGCGATACGAGCCCCTTGATTGATCCAGTATATTATTGTGTAAAAGGTAATTTGTAAAAAACATATTTGTTAAAGTATTCTCGTATTGTTTTTTGATAGATATACTGTAGGGTTTTATTGGCTGACACCGACTCCAAATATAACAATAATTATAACTACATGATATAATCGTTAATCGACTTTTAAGTAGTCTAATATTTTTCATTTCATTTAACTTAGGAAGACTCTAAAAAATATGTTGAATACGCAATTATTTTTATTACTTTTTCGTGCATATTCATTTGTTTTAAAATAGTGTTTTGTTTGAAGTCGGTTTTTCTTTTTGTTAAAATTTTATTTATTTTTTGATTTTAAGTGAAGCTGATGTTGACTAACTAATTTTTTTTAATATGGATAGATTAAGCGTTCCGTTTATATGAGTCAGAAACTACTTCGAGGACAATTTCAAAGGAAACTTGCGAATAAAGCAAAAATAGACTTTCGAAAATGCGGATTTAATACGTCACGCGGCGTAAACTACAAGGATCCCTCGAAAGAGCTGTAATCGAACTCAGCAAAAAAACTTTGAAAAAGACCAACTATATTTCGTACATCATATGACATCACATCACATACACAAAATTTGATTAAAGATAGTAAGAAATTCTGCCCCATATCGCACTCTAACTGCGAGCAGTATAGGAGTTCCATCACTACATAGTATAAAACAAAGTCGCTTTCTCTGTCCCTATATCGTTAAATCTACGCAACGGATTTTGATGCAGTTTTTTTTAAAAGATAGTGTGATTCAAGGGGAAGGTTTGTGTATATAATACATGAACAATCTAGTAAAGAAACAATGATAATTTTAGAAGTTTGCGATGTGATGTCGTATATAAACAAATTCTGTAGTATATTTAGTTTCAGTATTGCACCCGTGCGAAGCCGGGGTGGGTAGCTAGTTGATTATAATATTCAACTATGATAATTACATAAACATAACCATAATACGGAAGGTGACTCAAATATCCAAATAACCTATAAATAAAAGATTCGATCGAGTATCGCTAACGTGCTCCTCAGAATTGTTCCGTTCCCTTCCGTTCCGTTACTTTGTCATGGATCCTGTGCTCAGAACCTTACCAAACTTTCACCAAATTACCCTTGAAGTATATATTTTATAATAAAAAAAGAATTATCAAAATTGGTTAACGTGATTTTCAGTTATTCACCTATTTGTCGCGCATATACGTAATGCAAATTTAAGACTTATGTCGTTTTCACATGGATACCATCATCGGAAAAAAAATTAAAAAAAATGGGACCCCACGGGAAGCACTACCTTTCAAACAAAAAAAAAAATTATCAAAATCGGTCCACCCAGTAAAAAGTTATGAGGTAACAAACATAAAAAAAAAAAAAAAAAAAAAAAAAAATACAGACGAATTGATAACCTCCTCCTTTTGGAAGTCGGTTGAAAAAAGGGTACCATTGAAAATCAGCATTAGGTGTCCACACCTTTGAATTGCTGAATGGTATACCTATTTGGGACACGTCACGTTTATTGTAGTTGTTCTTTTTCTTTATATTTGTTTTTGAATCGTTACTTTTTTTTTTATTGTTCATTTTATTTCTTTTGTTTTTTTTTGTGTAAATGATAATTTATTAGTAATTAATTATTATTATTATTATTTTTTATTATTATTTTTACTTTTTATTTTGTACCAAGTGTCATGTTGTCCCAAATAAAAGTGTTCTTTCTTTCTTCTTTCTTTCTTTCTTCTACAAGCACTTTTGAGTCATCACGTTTCAGTGTTGAAATAAATTTATATCCATAATCGGTTCAGAAAGTATATTGTACCACAAAAAACCGGCAAGAAACCCAAAGACTGCCCACGATGTATACTCAATTTGTTATGTAAATAAAGTACCATAAAATAATTACATATACATATATCCTGCCTGGAAATCAAAAATATTATTTGAAATCAAAGCCAACATTTTTATTATGCTATCGTATTATTAATAAATAAAATTTTAACAAAAAGAAAAACCGACTTCAAACAAAACACTATTTTAAAACAAATGAATATGCACAAAAAAGTAATAAAAATAATTGCGTATTCAACATATTTTTTAGAGTCTTCCTAAGTTAAATGAAATGAAAAATATTAGACTACTTAAAAGTCGATTAACGATTATATCACGTAGTTATAGTTATTGGTATATTTGGAGCCGGTGTCAGCCACGGTGCCCTTGCCCCAACAATCAAAAGAAAGAAGCGATACGAGCCCCTTGATTGATTCAGTATATTATTGAGTAAAAGGTAATTTGTAAAAAACATATTTGTTAAAGTATTCTCGTATTGTTTTTTGATAGATATACTGTAGGGTTTTATTGGCTGACACCGACTCCAAATATAACAATAATTATAACTACATGATATAATCGTTAATCGACTTTTAAGTAGCTGCCGCGGCACGCTCGCTTCGCTCGCTCGGCTTGCGCAGCGTTTGGTCATAAAATCTAACCTAACCTAACCTATCCTTAGCTACTATAACTATCTACTATTTTTGTTGCCGGAGTGGCTTCGCCACTCCTGTGCCCCACACAGCTGTTAATTTTGGGTGAAAAATAGAAACAACAATAGGTATATTTTAGAAATTTATAAGAACCATTTATCTGTATATATACTTGACTGAATTTAATAATGCGATAAATGGATCTTTTTTATATTTTATGTTATATTGTATTCTATTATCATGTTCGTAAAATCTTCTGGGTGATTATTATTTTCTTTACAAAAGAATCGCTTCACTACAAAATTAAATTAAACTTTTACACGTTTTTTTTTACTATAAATTAATATAGTATTTGTTAAAATATAATACAGAAAGAAGCTAATAAACATAAAAATAATGATTTAAGGTTAATTATAATGTAAAATATCGATCCGTTACACGGAACTTTAAACGCACATTAAAAAAAAACTATGGGTTTCCGCGGGTTGGGAGTGGTACATTTCGAGAGAGGGGAACAACCCCTTTAAGAAACAACCCCTACTATCATCAAATTCGGGATGCGAATTTCTAATGCCGACCCGACAAAAGAGTACTAACCTCCATTAACGATTAAAATTTGATTTGATTTTGATTGTTATAATATTTTACGACCGTTTTATCATCATTACATAGTCGCTATACAAAGCAAAGTCATCCACTTGCTGGCTGTCTTTCCATGGGTAGGTATCCTTAAATCTTGGAGGTGTCAAAAAGTGCACACTTTCTCAAACTGTGATCCTATATTATAATTAATTATTAAGTGAATAAAACCAGTTTTTCTAGTTCAAAGTATTTATTTAAAGTAAAATCAAGTGTTTACCTACAATTGTGTTAAGAATTGTGGCTCCTATGTGAATATATGAGCTAACACCTGCACTTACCTTGCTGGCTCTTCTTATAGCTAACACAAAATAATTTTGAATTTGGCATTTCTTGAAGGAATCACAAAAAAAAAACACTATGACTAAGTTAGAAGACATTTTGGAAATGCACAGAAGTATTGGTGTGTCTCTAAGTCAACGTATGACAGAATTTGAAAAACAGTTAAAATCTAACACTAGTGACTCTTCAAAAACAAGTATTGAGAAGCTTGCAACCGAGTTCAAAGACTTTAAATCTTCTGTTTGGAATGTTCTGAGCCTTCTGAAGTCCCTGACGACCAACCTGGCAGCACAAGTAGACGAAGTTGACAGCCAATCCCGGAAAAATGTTCTCTTATTTGGAGGGATAGATGAAGCCCAAGGTGAGAATCTAATATCCACAGTGCTCAGTACTATTCATGTCTTGATGGGCCTGCCTAATGTACAGGCATCAGCAATTCAGCACTGCCAGAGACTTGGTGTTCATACTAACAACCGTCCTCGTCCAATATTAGTTCGCTTCAATGACATGAGTATGAAGCAACTTATCTGGAGTAATAAAAAGAAACTCAAGACATCAGCGGTGGTCTTAAGTGAATTCTTGACCAGGACACGCCAATCATTATTTGTGAAGGCCCGAAAGCACTTTGGTGTCAGAAATGCCTGGACACAAAATGGCAACATACTTATTAAGTTGCCAAACGGTGACCGCAAAAAAGTTATTACTCCGGATGGTCTCGAGGAGCTTATTATACAGTTTCCAGTGTTGAGAAGCCCAAAGTAATTAGTCCAAGGCCCATGACTAGCACTAGTGTTCGACCAGTCACGAGAAAGAACCTTAAAAAACCGTAATATTGTAGAATTTTGTATAGTGATTCTTTCATCCCATGGTGTAGATTCTTGCTTAATTGCAATAACACAGACTTTTGTTTTAATTGCATTTCATTGTAGTTAATAAGAGTCTGCAGTTATTCCTATCGTCGTATTACACACTGTCATTTTACTAAATCTGTACACATAACAAGGTATATGTTCACTTATTATTTAACAATTCTTTTTATTTTTAATACACCCGCAATGTCCTTTATTTTAATTTTGTAACAAAAGTATTTTGATATTTGATAAGAAATTTGTTATTAACTTGTCAGCTGTCACGTTTGTTGTGACAACTTTGATTTTATTGATATGGACGCCACTCTTTTGGTACAGATGTTAGATATAGATATGTATTTTTATTTATTTTTTTTTTTTTTTATTAGATAAATATCTATTATTTTGTAAAATATTGTATAAATAATTATAAAATTTGTGTATATTATACTTTTAGTGATTTATTTTAGTTCATTTTTTTTTTTTACTATACCATGGGATTAATGTCATTAGTTTAGTTTTTTTTTTTTTTTCTCATTTCTTTTATGATGTAAAATAACTTTGTAGTTGTTTTGTGTGCATTTCTTTGTTTTTTTTTTATTGTATAAAGTTTTTTTTTTTTTTAGCCAGCAGGATGTGCAACTAAGAGCATACAGGTCCAATTTTATCCATTTTTGAATATTTTGACATATTTATTTCTTTTTATATAATATTCATATATTATATATTATTTTATTACATATTATTTTATTAGATATATTTATATAATTATGAGCTCCAGTGATGATTCGTTCCATTCAGCCATGAGTGATATTTATTTCTGTTCCATAGATAATGATGGTCTAACTTTAGGTGAACATCTAATGAATGATTTATCGCCTTATTCTCATAATTTTAACATCTGTCATATCAATGCACAAAGTGTACCGAGTCATTTTTCGGATATACACGGCACTTTTAATTTAAAAAATTTGCACGCTCTCTTAATATCTGAGACGTGGTTAAAGCCTTCCTTACAGTCGTCTTCTTTTTCTATTCCTGGTTTTATACTTATAAGGAATGACCGCATCGGTAAACGTGGTGGTGGAGTGGCAATTTATTTAAAAAGTAGCATACCTTTTAAGGTAATTGATCAATCTCCCTCCACTTACAGCTCAGCAGCCGAATACTTATTTATTGAACTTAACTTAGGTATCAAAATAGCTGTCGGTGTGATTTACTGCCCACCTAATATCGATTACTTTAATCAACTAGAGCTTATATTTGAGAATATTATTTTTAACTACACTCATGTCATATTTATGGGTGACTTAAATACTTGTATGCTGAAAAGTGATTATCGGTCACATAAATTAAGCACTATTTTTAATTCTTTAAATATTAATTGTTTGCCATTACAACCCACTCATCGCACTAATACTTCTGATACCTTACTCGATTTAATCATTGTATCTGAAGCGAACCTTATTGCTAAATATGGACAGTACTCTGCTCCAGCATTCTCTCTCCATGATTTAATTTTTGCTTCCTACAGGATCAAAGTACCGAAGCTTAAGAAAAAGACCTTAAAGCTCAGAAACTACTCTGGAATTGATTTGGATAAGCTTCGGTATGACGCCTCAATTATTGACTGGACCGCTTTATTGAATATGGAGACAGTGGATGAAAAGGTCGAGTGCTTGCGTAGTGAAATTTTAAATTTATTTGATCGACATGCTCCGATACGTGATGTTAAACTTAATCACAGAGGGTGTCCGTGGTTCAATGACGAACTTCGCAGAGCGAGGGTAAAACGAGATCGGGCTTTTCGCAAATACAAAAAAGACCGATCGGAGACGAATTGGACAATTTATAAGGCTGCAAGGAATCGATGCAACAAGATGTGTAGGAATCTAAAACGCCAATATATCTTTGATCAATTAGCTAATTCTCCTTCATCATCCAGTACCTATAATTTTTTAAAAACCATTGGAATCGGCAAACCCTCTCATACCGATACCAGCTGTAATATTAATTTGAACAATTTAAACACATACTTTGCTTCATCAGAAGTACTTGACGTTCAAACTAAATTTTCGACTTTGAGTGAAATAAATAGTTTGCCAAAACATCCTTATCCTTTTAATTTTTCTTCTGTTGGCGGAGCTGAAATTAAAAAATGTATACTGTCGTTCTCCTCTAAGGCCATAGGCTGCGATGACATAAGTTGTATCATGATATCCCATCTATTAGACTCTCTCCTTTATATAATTTCCCATATTATTAATTTTTCTCTATCAACAAACACCTTTCCGGACTTGTGGCGTAAGGCATTTGTTCTCCCACTTCCTAAAATATCAAATCCCTCTCTGCCTAAGCATTATCGTCCAATTTCAATCTTACCTTTCCTGTCCAAAGTACTGGAGTCCATTGCTTACCAGCAATTATCACAGTTCCTCTCATCTTACAACTTATTGAATCCCTTACAATCGGGCTTTAGAGCGGGGCACAGTACTACCACGGCGTTGCTAAAAGTAACTGAGGATATAAGAGAAGCAATGGAAAATAAGCGCGTCACAGTTCTTGTCCTCATTGATTTTAGTAATGCTTTTAATGCTGTGGACCATGACTTGCTTCTTGCTTTTCTGGCTCAGGTAAATGTTTCAGACTCCGCTATGCAATGGTTCTCATCTTATCTTCGAGGGCGCCAGCAGGCAATCCGCATAGGTCAGGACTATTCTGACTGGTGCTGCTTGAATGCAGGCGTTCCTCAAGGCGGTATACTTTCTCCTCTGCTTTTCTCTTTGTTTATAAACTCCGTTACTTCCTGTATCTCGTCAAGCTACCATCTTTATGCAGATGACTTGCAGCTTTATAGACACGCTACTTCTGATTGTTTGTCTGATGCTATTGCTGCGCTTAATACGGACCTATCACAGATATCTCTGTGGTCTGCTCGCTATGGTATCTCGGTGAATCCGGCAAAGTGTCAGGCTATAATCATTGGTAGTCGTAAACAGCACGCTAAAATTGACACTTCGAATTATAAACTATTTTACAATAATTGTCTAATTCCGTTTTCCGATTCCGTTAAAGATCTTGGAGTGACTTTGGATAAACACTTAAGCTGGTCTGACCAGGTGGGGGAGGTGTCGCGAAAGTTTTACTGTACAATGCATAATATGATGCGCTTAAAACATATGTTACCAACTAAAACGAAAATACAACTTGTCAATACACTGTTACTACCAATAATTGACTATGGTGACATATGTTATCTGGATGCAAATGAAGATTTAGTAAATAAACTCGAGCGACTCCTTAATACTGCCATTCGATTTATATTTAATTTGCGGAAGTATGATCACGTTTCTTCCTACCGCTCGCAATTAAATTGGCAGAATTCTTTGCACGCTATACTCAATTCTGAATGACCCAAATAATCCCCAGTATTTGGTATCCAAATTCGTGCTAAGGGCTGACGCACATGACAGATCGCTTCGCTCCACGGAAAACCTGTTGTTGTCATTTCCACCGCACCATTCAGGCTTTATGTCGAAGTCGTTTACTGTGACTGCTATTCGTTTATGGAACAGCTTACCAGAAAAAATAAGGAAATCTCCTTCGCGAAACACTTTTAAAATTGCTCTGAAAAAATACTACATAAATCAAAGCAATAATGGTTGATTTTTCTAATCTTCATTATATGTATGTACTCATACTATATTATATTATATTATATTATATCATATCATATCATATCATATCATATCATGTCATATTATATTGTATTATATTATATTATATTATATTATATTATATTATATTATATTATATTATATTATATTATATTATATTATATTATATTATATTATATTATCGTTTAATTTTTTAAGACTATCTTATGTTTTTTGTACACCTATATCATTCTTTCTTGTACATCCTAAGGTTGGCTGGTAGAGAATGCAGTAGCATTAAGCCCGCCTTTTGTTAATACTTTTGTATTGTACAATAAAGCATTAAAATAAATAAATAAATAAAATCTTTAAAAATAAGCAACGGATTTTCATGAGGTTCTTTTAATAGACAGGGTGATTCACGAGGTAGGTTTGTGTATGTAAAATGCGAAATGCTCGGCTCAAGCCTTCGAATTAGATCAAAATATTGTACTACCGCATTGTACCTAAAAAGGTCTTCAATCTTAGGGATAACCTACACTACATATCTTTTATCCCTTATTTTTAACGACCAATAGTGGCTTATTTTCGAAGCGATTTAAAGCAATAATGTATTAATCCTTATACAATAAAGTACCTCAAACACATTGTGCGTTCAATATAGATCCATATCGGTTAAAGGAAGTAATTAAAACGAATATTTTCGGAGATATTACAGATTTTACAGAAGCAGCAGTTTGTACTGTCTAACGACTGAAAAACTGTAAACGTTGTAAGACTTCTGCAATGCAGCCACTAAGTGTAGTACATTTCGTGGCAGCATTGCACTCGTGCGAAGCCGGGCCGGGTTTCTATTAACATTATAATCGAATAAAGTAGAATTTTTCGAATTTTTAATTTTTCGACCATGATCTGCTGGCACTTAAATGCGAGTTCTGGCCCTAAAAAGTATTCTATGTCGCAGTTCCGATACCCATATGTAAGAAACGAAAGAGTTCTAGCCCTTAGCGATGATATAATTTGAAATCGAATCAAGTAGAATTTTTCGAATTTTTAACATATCAACCACGATCTGCTGGCACTTAAATGCGAGTTCTGGACTCAAAAAGAGTTCTAAGTCGCAGTTCTGATACCCATATGTAAGAAACGAAAGAGTTCTAGCCTTTAGCGATGATATAATTTAAAATCGAATTAAGTAAAATTTTTCAAATTTTTAATATTTCGACCATGATCTGCTGGCACTTAAATGCGAGTTCTGGACTCAATAAGAGTTCCAAATTGCAGTTCTGATACCCATATGTAAGAAACGAAGGAGTTATAACCCTTAGCGGTGATATAATTTGAAATCATATTAAATAGAATTTTTCGAATTTTTAATATTTCGACTATGATCTGCTGGCACTTAAATGCGAGTTCTGGACTCAATAAGAGTTCTAAGTCGCAGATCTAATACCCATATGTAAGAAACGAAAGAGTTCTAGCCTTTAGCGATGATATAATTTAAAATCGAATTAAGTAAAATTTTTCGAATTTTTAATATTTCAACCATGATCTGCTGGCACTTAAATGCGAGTTCTGGACTCAAAAAGAGTTCTAAGTCGCAGTTCTGATACCCATATGTAAGAAACGAAAGAGTTCTAGCCTTTAGCGATGATATAATTTAAAATCGAATTAAGTAAAATTTTTCAAATTTTTAATATTTCGACCATGATCTGCTGGCACTTAAATGCGAGTTCTAGACTCAATAAGAGTTCCAAATTGCAGTTCTGATACCCATATGTAAGAAACGAAAGAGTTCTAGCCTTTAGCGATGATTTAATTTGAAATCGATGTAATTAGAATTTTTCGAATTTTTACGAATTTTTAATTTTTCGACCATGATCTGCTGGCACTTAAATGCGAGTTCTGGCCCTGAAAAGTATTCTTTGTCGCAGTTGTGATACCCATATCTAAGAAACGAAAGAGTTCTAGCCTTTAGCGATGACTTAAGTTTAAATCGAATAAAATAAAATATTCCGATTTTTTAATTTCTCTACCATGATGTTTTTTATTTCTCTACCATGGTCTGCTGGTACTTAAAAGCGAGTTGTGGACTCGGATTCACTTCCATATTACATTTCTGATACCGATGTGTCAGGAACTAAAGAGTTCAGGTCATCAGGCACGATCAGAATGTAAATTACATTGATATAACAAAAAATTGGCTTTTCAACAGCTCTACCATGATTTGCTGATTCTGAAACGCAGTTTTTCGACTCGAAACGAGGTTTTTGTTTCAGATCTCACAGCAGTCTGTGATAATGGAGGGAGTTCTAGCCTTTAGTGTTGATTATTATAATTTTTAACCATAGAATTTTAGTTTTCCTTTAAGTTAATTGCTCTACCATGATTTGCTGACGGTAAAATATTTCGGGTAGGTTGAAATATCAACAACAAAAATTTTTGCTCGTAAGTTTTTATTTAATTAAAATTACATATTTCTGCAAATAATAATACATGAAGTGTTAAAGTTAATATAAATTCCCACATTACCTGGTTCACAATCAATTCTCAACATTAATACAAGTACGATGGATTTACATAACCAACTCAGCAGGAACATGGATGACATTGTTAAAATGTTCGAGTCCCGCATGAATCAATTTGATAAAATGCTCTCACTGTCAACACAAGCACAAAGAAGCACTAAACCACCGACCACTACCTTTGGAGACTTTAGTTCTCTCGCCTCGGACTATGCTGCTTTCAAAGATGAAATCTGGAAGACCCTTAGTATGCTTCGTCAGCAATTAGAGCTGCTCTCGGTGGGTTTTGATATGCAGGAAGCTCGTTCCCGCAGCAGAGTGCTGCTTTTTCACGGTCTGCCGGAGAGTACTGACGAGCAAGTGGAGAGCAAAATTCAATCCGTGTTGCACAATGAATTAAAGCTGCCTAGTATTGATTCTTCACAGCTGGATATCTGCCATCGTCTTGGCACAAAGAAGGAAAAACCAAGACCAATACTGGTTCGTTTTATTGCCACAAAGCACAGAAATCTAGTTTGGAACTCAAAAACATCTCTTAAAGGGTCTGGAGTTACTATATCGGAATTTTTGACTAAGCCCAGGCAAGAATTATTCGTTGCTGCTCGGAAACATTTCGGTTTGAAAAATTGCTGGACATCTGACGGAGTAATCATTGTGGCGCTTCCAGATAAAAGCCGTAAAAAGATCCTTACATCGGCCGAATTAAAGGATCTTTGCGAAAAGTTTCCTCAAGTTTCCAGTGCGCCGGACCAGAAGACAAGATCTCGGCGGGTTAAAGTAACTACAAAGTAAAGGTTTCTCATATATTACTATAATTGCTGTCTGCCATTCATTACGTCACCCGTGTCTATGTATTTGTATCCGTGTAGTTGGTTTTAAGCTGCCAATTAATAATATGTTACTCTTATTTTTTCTTATGTACGAGTCGGTAGTTTAAAAATTCGTCAAATTCTTTAAATTGTTTTTAACCAGTACAATTTAACCTTAAACACAAGGTACTTGAACAACAGTCAAAACACTGACGTGCGACAACTGACATTAACACGATTGACAGCGGATTAGCGTTCGGATATTCTGCTTGAAAATTCTTATCTTTGTGGTGAATAAGCAGCTGTTTTTTTTTTCTTTGCATTTTAAATTTTTAAAATAGATATCTAGTTAATATCTATACTCTGTAGCTACTATCTAGAATTTCAAAATATTTGTGTCATCATATGTATAATTGTAGATATGTAGCATAGATATAGATTTTCTTTATTTTTATTTTTTTTTCTTCTTTGTTTCTCTTTTTGTTATGTATTTATTAAGCCAGGGACTAATAATGTGGGAGATTATTTGTATCGCTTGTGATTAATAGTATTTTTATTTCGTTTAATTGTTTTTACTATTTCTTTTATTTAGATTAAGGTATATATATTTATATATTAATATTTATTTTATATCTATATGTCTGACTTAAGTGATGCTTGTATAAATGATGATTTCTTTTCATGCTCCTCTGATGATTTCCGTAGTGTTTCTAGCCATAATCAATCTTTTGA
The DNA here is from genome assembly GCF_905220365.1 of Vanessa cardui. Lineage (NCBI taxonomy): Eukaryota > Metazoa > Arthropoda > Insecta > Lepidoptera > Nymphalidae > Vanessa > Vanessa cardui. The sequence goes on from NC_061153.1 coordinate 12,840,305, forward strand.
TAGTGAAGGCTTGACCGTTGATTCACAATTAAATTCTATCTTTTCCTGCAATTCTAATGGTCTTAATTTTGTACATATAAATGCGCAAAGCATTCCGGCACATTACTCTGATTTTCTCGCATCATTTAGCAACGTGCAGGTCGACGGTATCCTTGTTTCTGAATCTTGGTTAAAACCTTCTCTTCCTTCGACTCTTTACACTTTACCGGATTTCACTCTAATTCGTAATGACAGAGTTTCTCAGAGAGGGGGAGGTGTTTGCATTTTCTTACGAAATAATATATCCTTTCGGTTAATACAACAATCATCAAACCTTTCCCCTAACATCCTTGAATACCTCTTCATAGAAATTTCTTCCCATCACACTAAACTCCTTTTAGGGGTCCTCTATTGTCCTTCCTTAAATATTAATTATTTTAACACCTTTGAAGACCTTCTTGAGAAACTTTCACCTTCTTATGAACATGTGATCATAATGGGTGATCTTAACACTTGTCTCGTGAAAAATGATCACAGAGCGACAAATCTAAAATCTATCGTGTCTTCTTTTAATTATACTATCCTTCCTCTCTCAGAAACTCATTTTTCACCTAATTGTACTCCGTCTCTTCTTGATGTCATTATTGTCTCCAACCCTCACAGTGTGTCAGCTCATGGTCAGCTGACAGCTCCTTTCTCCTTCCATGATTTACTCTTCGTTAGCTATAAACTCTCCTTCTCAAAGCGCAAGACCAAAACAATTTTAAGACGCAATATGAAAAATATAAATATTGCAAATTTATGTTATGACGCCAATAGTATTGACTGGAATAATGTGTATGCGTTTACGAATGTTGACGATAAGGTAGCCTATTTTAACGAATCTTTGACCAAATTGTATGACAAGCACGCTCCAATTAGGAAAATTAAGGTAAAACATCTACCCGCACCTTGGCTTACTCAAAATATTAAAAATATGATGGCAAAACGTGATAAAGCCAAGAGAGTCTCTAAAAGGGAACCTACTGACCTCAATATTGCGACGTACAAAAAATTGCGAAATCTCTGCAATAGGATGTGTAGAGATGCTAAACGCCGTTTCATCCACTCCTCCATCGATAAACTGACCACTTCACAAATGTGGAGATTTTTTAACTCCTTAGGCGTGGGTAATCCCTCAAAATCTTCTCAACATTCATTTGATTTGAATTCTCTAAATAAACATTTTTCTACTCCCCCTTTAACAATTTCAGCCTCTACGAAGGCTGAAACATTGTTAAAGATGGCGAACGCCATCACGCCTGATTGTATTCCTTTTAATTTTCATACAGTCACAGAGAGCGAAGTCAAGAGAAGCATCCTGTCTATCACTTCCAAGGCGGTTGGTAATGACAACATTAGTCGGGATATGTTAATACCTGTCCTTGACTCTTTAAACCCTGTTATTACTCACATTATAAACTTTTCCTTTGAATCCAATACCTTTCCAACAGTTTGGAAGTTAGCACACGTGATTCCTTTACCTAAAATATCAAATCCATCTTCATTTTCACAATTTCGTCCCATCTCTATTTTGCCTATCCTATCAAAAATCCTTGAAGACGTTGTACGTAAGCAAATGTCAGAATTCCTAACACATAATCATCTCCTTAGTCCTTTTCAATCCGGTTTCCGTTCCGGTCACAGTACTTCCACCGCACTGCTTAAAGTCACTGAAGACATTCGCTTTGCTATGGACAAAAGAGAGTTTACTATTCTCATTTTGCTCGATTTTAGCAATGCCTTTAATTCAGTCGACTTTGATGTATTGCTTGGTATCCTTCGCTCACTTAACTTTGCTCTGCCTGTGATTGATTGGTTCGAATCTTATCTTCGTGGTCGTCGGCAGATGGTAAAGTCTGATGAGGCTTCCTCGGACTGGGCTGATCTCTCTGCTGGCGTTCCGCAAGGCGGCGTACTTTCTCCTCTTCTGTTTTCAATCTTCATTAATGAAATTACCAAAGTTATTTCTTCTCACTACCATCTCTATGCAGACGATTTACAACTTTATAGACACGCCACCTTATCAAATCTGTGTTCGACCATACATGATATCAATTATGATCTTGCAAAAATTAAGAACTGGGCTGCATCCTTTGGGCTTCTTGTTAATCCCTTGAAGTCGAAGGCACTGATAATAGGTACCAGACAGTTACGTAGCAAGATTAATTGGGATATTGTACCATCAATTGTCTATGGTGGAACTAAAATTGCATATAGTGACCAAGCTTGTAATCTGGGGCTAGTTATAGATTGCAATTTATCATGGAGAGCTCAGGTTAACGAAGTCAGTAAACGTGTCCATTTCTCTCTGCATTCTCTAAAACGTTTGCAGAACTTCCTTCCTTTCAAAACAAAAATTTTACTTGCACAATCCCTTCTTCTTCCCATCCTGGACTACGCTGATGTTTGCTATCTTGATGCGAATGATGAGCTGCTTGACAAACTAGATAGACTTCAAAATTTGTGCATTCGTTTCATTTACGGTCTGCACAAATTTGATCACATTTCTCAATATCGACGTCAGTTAAAGTGGCTTCCTATCCGACTTCGCCGGAGCTTGCACATTTTATCGCTTCTTTTTAAAATATTAAAACATGGTAGCCCTGATTACCTACATGAGCGTTTTCTGTTCTGTCCTGCTCGTGAAAGACCAGTACGCGCATGTGTGGCGTCGAAAACTCTTGAGGTACCATTTTTTAATACTACTTCCTATGGTAACTCGTTTTCCGTTGTTGCCGCTCGCCTATGGAACTCTCTTCCCGATAATATTTTCTATAATAATGTTACGATAAATTCGTTTAAAATCAGAGTCAAGCAACACTTTCTTTCCACTTAAGTTTAATTTATTTTATATGTATGTATTTATATATATATATATTTTTTTTGTATCTATGTACGTTGAATGTATATATATGTATATAATAATAATATATATATATATGTGTATATGTATATATAGGTATATATTATTGTATTTATTTGTATTTAGTGTGTAATATATTAATTTATCGTTAAGTCTACTTGAATTTTATAATATAAAACTAATTGATATTGTACCTACACCATAAATCTGTACTACAAATAATCTCCACTAGATTCAGGGTTTCTGGAAGAGATCTCTTGTTAGAGATAAGTTATCCCTATGTACACATTTTTAATGTATATAATTCTCTGTATATTCTGTTGGTACATAAATGAAATAAATAAATAAATAAATAAATAAAATATTTGTTTTAACTTAATTGCGAGTTTTAATTGATATTTATCATTACTTTATACCAGAAATAAAAGAGTTCCTGCTTTTAAAATTGTTTTCAAACGTTTAAAACGGTTTTTTTAGTCGTTTTATGTTCCTACGATTTTTTTTATTTTTCACGAATTTCCCCGTAAAAACACCGGAACTATTTCTAAAAAGTATCAGGAACTATAGAACTCAGCTATATGCGCTTAGATATCCTATTTTTTTTTGATCTGCTGGGAAATGATCTGCTACGGGAAGTTAGCAGATCATTTCGTCGACAATTTTTTTTTAAGGTAAAAACGCCAGAACTATTCCTAAAAACTATCAGGAACTATAGAACTCTTCTGCATGCTAACAGAACTCACATTTAATTGTGATCTGCTGGACAATGATCTGCTAAGTTCACACACATATAAAGAAGCGAGAGAACATGCAGATTCCGGCGAAAGCGAATAGATAACCACTTGAGTTTAGATCGAAAGTTGGAAACATGGTCATATTTGCGAAAGCCAAATATGAAACGTATAGCAATATTTTGGAGTCGCTCAAGTTTGTTTAGTTGGTCCTCGGTTAAATTAAGATAGCTTGCGTCAGCGTAATCGAGAATAGATAGGAGTAAAGATTGTGCTAACATAATTTTGGTTGGAATAGGAAGGAAATAACGCAGACGCTGTAGAGATTTAATGGAGCCAATAGTTTTCCGACTTAGTTCTTTAATATGGCAGTTCCACGATAGAGTATTATCTAAATCATTAAAAACTATCTTGTTTGTTGTCTCTCATACGGGTCCTTCAGGTAATCAATGTTTTTCAGTACATTAATAACTGTTTGTGTTGTTATTTTTTCTTTGTAGGTAGTTATTTATAACTCTTTAATTAGTTACACTGTTATTCACATGTAATATTATAGTTTACCTACTATTTGCTAATATTATTTAAATAATATGTAAACGTCAAATGCAGTGTGTGTACAAGTTACTGTCAATGTGAGTGATAGCTGTCAATTAAATTGATGTTACATTCCGCTGCTGACGTTTCGTTTCACGTGTTAATCTAGTTTTTTATAGACATATATATAATAATTTTTTTTTTTTCTTTTTTTTTTGTTTCGTTAATTTTTTTTTTTCTTTTTGTTTTCCTAATTTCATGTTGTGTTTTTAAAATAGTATTCTGGATACTGTTTATATCTAAGCGATAACTTACAGCAGTAACAGCTGATAGATTGATTGAATGCTATAAATTTAATAATTATTTTATTGTTACTAGATACTATTAGATATTATTTATATTATTATTATTTATTTTTATAAATATTACATATATTTATTTGTATATTTTGTATTTATTAGGTATTATTTTTATTTTATTATTATTGATATTTTTTATTTACTTACAATATGAGTGACTCTGATGATTATATTTGTTCTGACGATGACTTTATATCTGCCTCATCAAGTGATAGTTTTCATAGTATACCTTTGTCATTACATACTCATTTGGATTCTACTTTTCATACGGTTCCTAAAAATTTTAACGTTGTCCATCTCAACGCACAAAGCATTCCCGCGCATTATACGGATTTGTTAACATCACTTGATCTTAAAAATTTGCATGCTATCTTGATATCTGAACATTCCTTAAGCCTTGCCTTCCTTCTACCTCTTTCTCCTTACCAGGATTTCATCTAATACGGAATGACAGGACGGGAAAAGGTGGTGGCGGTGTGGCAATTTACCTACGTAGTCATATTCCTTTTTCCATTTTAGATAAATCCCCATCGCAATATTCCGAATCTTCTGAGCACATTTTTCTTGAACTCTTATTTGGTCCTTTAAAAGTCCTCTTAGGGGTATTTTATAGCCCTTCTCTTCATATTAATTATTTTCAATGTTTTGAGCACCTACTTGAGAAATATGTTTCTGCTGTTGATCACACCATTATTATGGGTGATTTTAACACGTGTTTAAATAAAAATGACTCACGTGCTCAACGCCTTCGTAATATTGTGAATAGCTCTAATTTAAATATACTTCCTTCTAATTCTACTCACTTTTTCCCAAATTGCTTTCCTTCTTTATTAGATTTAATAATTGTTTCCTCATCTGATCATGCTATGCTGTATGGCCAATACCCCGCTGAAGCGTTTTCATACCATGACCTTTTGTATCTCTCATATAAAGTCCGTCCGCCTAAATCAAAACCAACCATTGTCATGAGACGAAGTTTCAAGAACTTTGACAATAATAAATTTTTGTGTGACCTTGATCGGATTGACTGGGATGCTGTATTCAATGCTCCATCTATGGATGATAAACTTGAATTATTTAACTCTCTCCTCTCAGATCTTTTTGATATTCATGCTCCATTAAGACCGATTAAGTTAAAACACCTTCCAGCACCATGGTTAACACAAGACATCAAAGTTGTCATGGCAAGACGTAATGCTGCTAAGTCGAGATATAAACGGAGACCGACAGACAACAATCTCCTGAAATATAAACGGCTGCGTAATCATTGCAGCAAAGTCTGTAGGGATGCTCAACGAAACTATATACACGATTCTGTTAGCATCAAGAACACCGGCAAGGTATGGCGTTTTTTGTATGCGATGGGTATTGGCCGTCAGTCACTTGGAGTAAGAAATGTTGACGCTGAAGCGCTGAATAAGCACTTCACGGCGGCTACCATGGACAATGCGAATAAATGTCACACCTTGAGTTCCATAACCACACGTCCTAAGCCTAATTTTTCTCCTTTCTCTTTTACTCTAGTGACTTCTGAGGATATCAGGAAGAGTATTCTTGGTATTCAATCAGACGCCGCTGGATGTGACGGTATCAGTCGCAAAATGATACTCCTGTCCTTAGATACCATTCTTCCTGTTCTATGCCACCTATATAATTTCTCTTTAAATTCAGGTATTTTCCCAATAGTTGGCAAATAGCTCATATCCTACCCATTCCCAAAATCTCTAATCCTACTTTGTTAGCTCACTACCGTCCTATATCTATCCTTCCTTTCCTTTCTAAGGTTCTCGAACGCATTGTCCATGGACAGCTTTCCAACTTTCTCTCATTAAATAATATTTTAAGCCCATTTCAATCAGGATTTCGCCCGGGACATAGCACCACAACAGCTTTGATCAAAGTCTGTGATGACATTCGCTTTGGGATTGATAACAAAGAAATTACTATTATAGCTCTTCTTGATTTTTCCAATGCCTTTAATACTGTTGACCATGACATTCTCTTAGCTATTCTTGATTCTTTAAATTTCTCTTCCAATGCTGTTTCTTGGTTTCAGTCTTATCTTACAAATCGTCAACAGCGGGTTATTGTTGATGGTAAGTTTTCCTCCTGTTGCTATCTCAGGGCGGGTGTCCCACAAGGTGGTGTTCTGTCCCCTCTCCTTTTCTCAATCTTTATAAATTCTGTCACTAAACATCTTTCTGTTTCTTTTCACCTCTATGCTGATGATTTGCAGGTTTATTTAACGACTCCTGTTGAGAACATCGCTAATGATATCGATCTTATGAATAATAACCTTCAATCGATTAGTGAGTGGAGCAAGTCATATGGTTTATCGTTAAATGCCAGTAAATCACAGTTAGCTATAGTTGGCAATCCAAAACAGCTTGCGAAACTTAATCAAGTTAATGTTCCTCCCGTAGTGTTTGAGGGTACAACTTTGATTAATAATAACATTGTCACTAACTTAGGTCTTATAATAGATGACAAATTTTCTTGGGCAGCGCAAGTGTCAAATCTAAGTCGGAAAATGTTTGCAGCTTTCGGCTCATTAAGAAGATGGAAGAAGTTGTTGCCAATCAAAACTAAAATTTCTCTTTCGAATGCACTTCTTCTTCCCATCCTAGACTACGCAGATGTATGCTACTTAGGTCTATCCGAGGAGCTACTTGACAAGCTTGAAAGGTTGCAAAACATGTGCATACGGTTCATTTTTGGATTGAAAAAGTTCGACCACATCTCCGAATATCGTACCCGACTTGGATGGCTGACAGTCAGACAAAGACGTAATTTGCACGCCCTTTCTCTCCTTTACACTATTCTCTTCTTTCCCCAAACTCCAACTTACCTCAAAGAACGCTTTTCCTTTCTTGGCTCTAATTCTTCTCTTCATCTCAATCTTCGTTCTCTATCGGACAACAAACTACAGCTGCCTCTCAGCCACTCACACTGTTATAATGATTCATTTACTGTCAGATCGATTAAATTATGGAATGCGCTCCCACATGACATTAGGATGTCACAGTCCTTAAATATATTTAAAAGTCGAGTCAAACATCATTATATGTCTTCGTAACTACTCCTTTTTTATATTTATATGTATGTATGTAGGTAGGTATATATGTATTTATGTAGATATATAGGTATGTATGTATATATGTATGTATGTATATATATATGTATGTATGTACAGGTATTTGCATGTATGTTTATTTTACGTTTTCCTTATATGTAATTTTATATTAAATCAAATATCTATTGTATATGTATGCATCATAATATAATTATGCACTACCCTCTTTACAGAATATGTTGTCCTCATCTGTTGGGTTGCCTGTAAGAGATCGCTTTTAGTGATAAGGCCGCCCTTGCCGTCAATTTTCTTTAACTAATCATGTTATATTTACTGTTATTTTATATGATGTTGAGTGCAATAAAGTTTTTATCTATCTATCTATCTATCTAAATGTATACCTAGATTTTTAACATTTGGACTATAAGGTATTACGGCATTATTAAATTTTATGTTAGGTAAATCAGACCAAACCACTCTCGAAACCAAACTCTGGCTGCCAATAATAATGGCCTGAGACTTAGAGGGGTTCACCTTGGGACCATGAGACTTACTCCAATGGCAGATCTCTTCCAAGTCATTATTAATGGCAGAAATAGCAAGAGGTAGGTTCTCTAAGGTGGAATGGCGATAAATCTGTATATCATCTGCATACATGTGAAAGAGAGAAGTGATTTTAGATGTTATAGAATTAATAAATAGTGAAAAGAGTAAAGGTGACAAGACGCCGCCTTGAGGTACGCCGGATTTTACAACACTCCAAGACGAGACAGTCTCATCAATACGGACACGTTGCCGGCGCCCTCGTAGGTAACTGCGAAACCAATCAATAACTGACATACGCCGCAGTGTGTCCTCGGAGGGGTGATAATGTCCTTGCTATGTGTTGAGCCAATCTATATGTTGGTGTATCGATTTGGCTTACAATAGGACGCAGCGGAGCACCAGTTTTATGGATCTTAGGTAACCCATACAGTTTTGGAGGCTTTGCACATGTAGGCACGAGTGATTTTTTATCCAGATTTAGTTTCTCTTGATGTTTTGATATTAATGCGGATGTCTTTTTAAGAATGTTATTAGTCCGGTCTTTAGTTACTTTTTTATAAGTTTTTACATCCGATAAAATCGGAGTTACAGACAGGATTGGCAACATCTTGAAGCGAGCTTCAATTAAAACCGATTACAAGCCTCATAAGAAAGTGAGCCAGTTCTTGAGACCTATCAAGAGTAATATTCCTTTACAAACGGCAGGAGTATGTAAACTCGAATGTGAGTGTGGTTTATCTTACATAGGCCAAACAAAGAGAAGTATCGGTACCAGGGTCAAGGAACATATAGGAGATGTCAAAAATAGGCGTTCTTCTAAGTCTGCAGTCTGTGAACATGCTCTGGATAAACCTAACCATTTTATCCGATTTGATAAACCACAGATCCTCGCTAGAGAACACAGATTCATTCCTAGAATGATACGCGAGGCTATTGAAATTCAAAAACATCCGAACTTCAATAGAGAAGATGGTTGGAGACTTTCTAACACCTGGGATCCACTTATTAAAAATTAAAAATCCCAAATCCAACAGACTGCAAGACCTAAAGATACAGTTAGTGCCTTCTGCGTGCAACCGGAACGTTACTCAAGATATCAATTGAGAAATCGTTGGCGGTAGTTGTTAATAATATTTCCTTTGTTCTTCAAATAGACACATGTCATCTTAGTCTACCCGTGACCACGAACACTGCAAAGTGCTCGAAACGTCGGGATGTTTAAAAATAATTAATATACGCGATTCATCCGTTATAATTAGTTTTATTTAAATGTGTAATAATCGCGAAAATTTAAGACAACATTAAAATAGAACTCGTTAAAGATTACCCAGTTCCTACTAAAGTCGACGAAGTAAAAAGATTCGTTGCGTTTGTAAATTATTACAGGAAATTTATTCCTAATTTTGCAACAAAAGCACATCCATTAAATAATTTGTGTCGAAAAAATGTTATTTTTAAATGGGATGAGGAATGCCAAAAATCATTTGAACTGTTGAAACAAAATTTAATATACCATCCTGTATTGCAATACCCTGATTTTTCGGAGTCTAATCAATTTATTTTACAAACAGATGCATCAGGATATGGGGTAGGTGCAGTTTTATGCAACAGCGACGGTAGGCCTGTAGCCTATGCCAGTCGTAGTCTTAACAAAGCAAAGAAAATGTACCCAACGATTGAGAAGGAACTGCTTGCGATTGTATGGGCCGTGAAGCATTTTTGAGCCTATTTGTATGGTAGGACATTCAAAATTCAGACTGATCATAAGCCGCTTATCTATTTATTTGGAATGCGGGATCCATCTAGCCGTTTAATTAAATTTAGGTTAGCATTAGAAGAATACGATTTTGTACTTGAATACTTAAAAAGGAAGAATAATTCTGCCGCTGACGCACTTTCACGTTTGCATTTAACTTCTGAGGACTTGAAAGAGATGAATCAAACGGTGATGAATGTAATGACGCGTGGCCAGATGGCTAAGCAACAACGGGATGCTATTATTTCTAAAAACGATGGGACTGATCAACCAAAACTTGTAGAAGTACATAGCAAACCGAAATATTTCACAGAATTATGTTTCATAAGCGCTTATGAATTAAATCGATATCGTAAATTGAGAGAGATAACGCATGAGAAGGGATATTTGAGTTACGTGCCCACAATGGATACTATTTTCATTAATTTAGCTTCTCGATCGCAACTATTGCCAGGCGAATTTGTGAGAGAGCTGAAAATATTTTGTGGGAAAATAAATATTAAAGAAGTGTACTTTATTAAGACTGAGAAAAATAATAAATTTGTGGAAAAGTTAATAAATGAAGTAAATAACATATGTAGTTGGTCCGGACCTCGTATATGTATTTTAAGGGGAACAAATAGAATAACTGATAAAGACGATAAGTGTGTAATTTTAAACGATTTTCATATATTACCCACAAGTGGCCATGCCGGCATAAGACGAATGGTAAATAACATAAAGAAATATTATTTTTGGCCAAAATTAGAAGCTGATGTTACAGAATTTATAAAAAGGTGTGACAAATGTCAAAAACAAAAACATTCCTCACATTATACTAAGGAACCTATGACAATTAGTTCGACGGCAACTTCAGCGTTTGAAAAGGTATATTTAGATATAGTAGGGCCGTTAGAGAGAGATTACAATAATTATGTGTACATTTTAACTATACAATGTGAGTTGAGCAAGTATGTTGAGACCTACCCATTCATATCAAAAAGGTCAGATGAGGTAGCCAGGAACTTCGTAAACAATTTTATCCTCAGGTATGGTATTCCGAAGGAGATAGCTACAGACAGGGGAACGGAGTTTTTATCGTACACAATGAAAGAGGTTTGTAAACTTTTGCATATTAACAAGTTGTAGTCTACTTCTTATCATCATCAAAGTATCGGTGCCTTGGAGAATTCTCACAAACATCTAGGTAACTATTTGCGAATACAGACAGACAATCACTCAGAAGCTTGGAGCATGTGGCTTCCATTTTGGTGTTTTTCCTATAACACTGCAGTACATTTTTTTTTTTTTTTTTTTTTTATGGCATAGGTGGCAAACGAGCAGGAGGCTCACCTGATGGAAAGCGACTACCACCGCCCATTGACATCTGCAACACCAGGGGGCTTGCAGGTGCGTTGCCGGCCTTAAGATACGGAGACTAAGTTCACTTCCTATGAGTTGGTGTTCGGTAAGAAATGTATTTTACCATCTAATTTGCGATCAGCACAAGTTGATCCTTTGTACAATTTTGATAATTATCCTTTGGAAATCAAATTCAGATTACAAACGTCACAAAAAGAGGCTAGAGAAAATTTAATAGCAAGTAAATTAAAAAGAAAAGATAAGTATGATCGTAATATAAACCCTGTGACTTATAAACAGAATGATTTGATAATAAAAAATGAAACCGGCAGTAAGTTCCAAAACATATATTCAGATCCATACAAAGTAATAAGGGAATGTTCACCCAATGTAGAAATAACTAAGGATAATAAAAACTATGTTATTCACAAAAACAGAACAAAAATGTATTTTGAACCAATTACCTAACAATTTTGTTAAAAGATTATGTACTAAATATTTACTTCAAAAGTTTGTAAAGGTAGTAATTATAATATGACATTATACTATATGAACATTCGTAATATAAACTAAAATAAAATAAATTGTATTGTTTATTTTATTTTTTTTATTGCGGTGGAGATGAGATGTAGTGAATAGATTATATTAACTAAACATACTTATTAATCATTATATACTACGTAACCTAATTTTGTACCTATTTAATGTAAGACCTATTGGAAATAAAGGCAGTATCTATTCAGCAGTCTCGGCTTTCATTCCTCTCTCAGGGCACCACATTACACAGGGTTTAAGCCAGGACTCAGATACGAGGATAGCATGTATTTTATTGCAATCGAATGATGATAGCATATCAGGATAATGTGCAGGAATACTCTGAGCATTAATATAAATCACATTAAAATATTTCAGACAGTCTGAGAATAAAGAATTTATAGTTTCACCGAGCGAAGGGATACTATGAAAGCTGTCATTACTGCGCAATCCATCAGAAGAAAGAGAAAGAAAAGTTTCGTCCAAATCGTCATTGTTTCTAGACATTTTTAAATTAATTTTAAATAAATTATTTCAAGTTTATCATTTCACAATAATTTTAAGTTATGAGAGATTTAGTTTGTTCAATGATAGCAACAGTGATGTGGCCTTGTTCTGTATAATAAGAAATATTATAGATAAGATATATACTATTTTATTTATTTATTTTTATAGCAATTATCATTTTATTAACGCGTATGAAGCGGGGGTTGTTCTATATAATTATTCTCTATTTATTAATACTATTAAATTAATTATTTTACTCATTGTAAAATGCTTGATAACACCAACCACTATCACTATATACACTAACCAACGACACTCGTGCGCACGCTACGCCGGTCAAACACTGAATGGCCCTCACCCCACCCCTGTATTCTACACCTGTATACTACATCCCTTCCTTCTTTTAAGAAAACAAATAATTGCATATAATCAGGTTGTAGTTATTTAATGATAATCAAACACTTTCATCATAATAGATTTGATGCTTACGATGATACATATACAAGGGAACAATCAGTTTTCAGCTTCAGGATCCACTTCACTATTTTCACTTTGATCGACAACTTTCCAATTATTATTTTCCACTCTTTTTAAATGAATGATATTTCTACGATATTCTTTTCCTGTTAAGTCGTTCCTTACTCTAACGTCTCCGCCATATACATCTGTTACCGTATGAGCGTCTGGGTTAAAGTTTGGTGTTAGTTTATTTTCCTTGGTCATGTTTTTTATATAGACTTTTTCACCGATTTCTAAATTACTATCCACAGCTTTTCTCTTCATATCAGCATATTCTTTTCCTTTGTCTTTCTTTTCTTTGTCTCTGTCTCTTACCTCTGAATCTGTTATTTTATTTTCAATATCTGCTGCTATTGGTATTTTATCACGGAATTGTCTACGAAAGAATAGTTCTGCTGGAGTTTTCCCAGTTGTAGTATGAGGTGTGCTATTATACATTATCATGTATTCTAAAAGATCATCTTTCCACTCTTTCTTTTCTAGTTGACTAATTCTTAATCGCTTAAGCACATCTCTATTCTGGCATTCGACTTCACCATTCATTTGCGGAAAATAGGGGATGGTATTATTTATTGTAATGCCATATTCCTTACAAAATTCCCTAAAATTCTCGCTAGTAAATTGGTTACCGTTGTCACATGTCAGCGTCACAGGGTATCCGAGCCGAGAAAATATTTCTTTAAGTGCATTAATCGTTCCTGCGACTGTAACATTCTTCATGACTTTTATCTCCTTATACCGACTAAAGTAATCTACAAGAACGAGTAAATAATCATTTGATGGCAGTGGTCCTAGGAAATCGATCGCCACATCAATCCAGGGCTCAACTGGGAGAACTCTTCTTTTAATCGGATGAGGTGGATTTGGTGCTGAAACAAGCGTACACCCTTTGCAAGCCTTAACTCTATTCTCAGCATCCCTGTCGATCTTTGGCCACCATACCTTGGTTCTAAGGCGTGTCTTCATGGCTACTATACCGGGATGTCCTCGATGAGCAGCTTCGAGAACTCTATTACGAAGTTTTTTCGGGATAATAAGCTTATTAGCCCTTAATGCTATATTGCTATGGAAACAAATCTCAGTTTGAAAAGGTTTATAAGCAATAACCGATTCATCCCACTTATTATCGAAAACTGCGTTTTTTAATGCTGTAATCTCAACGTCTGTCGCACTGGCTGAATCAATTTCGTTTAGGGGTACTGCAACTGGTCTGCTATACTCGATAATTGAATTAAGGTAGTTTTCACTGTCGAATGGTATCGGTTCATTTGATAAACAAAGCCGAGAAATTGCGTCTGCGATATTATCTTTACCCGGGCGGTAGACAACCTTGTACTTGTAAGCTTGCAACCGAAGTAGCCAGCGTTCAATACGTGCACAAGGTTTAGATCGGGGCCCAAAGACGGTCTCCAAGGGTTTGTGATCACTGATGAGATCAAACTCTTTACCTAAAAGATATATTTGAAAGTGCTCCACAGCCCATATAATTAGCTAAGGGTTTTATCCCTTCTGCTGTTAGTTCATGTCCTAGAAATTCTATTCTATTTGTTTTGAAGATGCACTTAGCTTCGTTAAGGAGAACATTATTATCCTTTAGTACTTGCAGTACTTTATTGAGACGTCTGATGTGCTCCTGTTCGTCAGACCCATAGATGATAATATCATCTATGAAGTTAGCAGTACCTTCGCAACCTAATAATAACCTCTCTAATACTTTTTGGAACATTTCAGGTGCACATGATACACCAAACATCAGTCTTTTATAACGAAACAATCCTTTACTGGTGCTGAAAGTGGTAATATATCTGCTGCTTTCATCAATTTCTAATTGGTGAAAAGCATTTTTTTATATCGAGTCGGGAGAAATACTTGGCTCGCCTAAAATTTGGCAATAGTTCATCCATTGTAGGGAGTGGGTGATTTTCTCTAATAATGGCCTCATTTGCTCGTCTCATGTCAATACAGATCCGAACCTCACCATTTTCTTTCAATACTGGTACCATTGGAGAAACCCATGCTGACGGTCCATTAACCTCTTCAATTATGTCAGCTTCTTTAAGTTCGATAAGTTTTTTGTTCACTTTTTCTTTTAAGGGGATTGGTATTCTCCTATACGGTTGGATAACTGGTGATATTTCTTTATTAATGGGAATTTGAATGGTGACATCTTTGAATTTGGGAAAGGTGCTGATATTATTGACAGGGATACCAACTCGAAGAGCATTAAGTTGTATTGCACTGACTTTACCTAGAAGATTACGGGTACCATTCCGAATTACATAAAAAGTTGCGGTTTTAGTAATTCCACCGTCGATAGTTATATTGGCGTCAAATGCACCTAGAATATCTAAGGGTTTTTGACTACCGTAAGGCAATAATATTTTATCGGGATTCTTGATTTGATTAAACGCCTTTACCTTTTGACCTTTTAAATATTCCCATGTCTTATCTGTGATAATGTTGCATTTACTGCCAGAGTCAATCAGCATTTCAATGACAACACCCCCGATTTTACAATTAACAATTGCATCATCATCTAAATGAAATATGTAGTCTACTTCCTCTGTGTTTTTGTAAGATTTATTAACTCTTTGTCTTTTGGTTCTATCCGTTTCTCCATCGTTATTTGTTTGTGTTTTCCGTTTCTGTAATTTAGTCCTACAATAGTCTTTATAATGTCCGACAATCCCGCATTTTAAACATTTTCTTTCTCTTGCTGGACAGCTGCCATCAAAAGACAGGTGTCTACTACTGCCACACCTGAAGCATGTCTTTGAAGAGCTCTGATTTGTAGAAGGAAATTTCCGAGTATCCAATTTATTAATATCTGATTTATTTGTGTCACATATTTTACTTGAACCTGGTTTGTCAAACATATCAAGTTGCCTGTTGACGGTTTCGAGTGTGGTGGCGATTGTAATAACCTGTTGAAGCGTGACACTATCACCCGCTGATAGAATTTTCTTTCTTAGTTCTGCGCTTTGGCCTTTTTCGACGATTTGGTCTATTAAATGTTC
This sequence comes from Vanessa cardui, assembly GCF_905220365.1. Lineage (NCBI taxonomy): Eukaryota > Metazoa > Arthropoda > Insecta > Lepidoptera > Nymphalidae > Vanessa > Vanessa cardui. Next base: position 12,856,106 of record NC_061153.1, read on the forward strand.
ATCCTTAGCAGCATATTGGCATTTATCAGCTTCATTTCGCAGTCTTACCAAAAATGTTTCGAATCTTTCTCCTTCCTCTTGTTTCATAAGTCGAAAAATGTACCTTTCATAATATCGACTTTGTTTAGGGGAGAAATATGCATCTAATTTCTCTATTGCAATTTTATAAACATCTACATTATCAATTTCGTCTACGTGAGCTCCGGGCAGGTTGTAATATACTTCTTGAAGAGCAAGACCACCAATATGCAAGAGGGTTGCTCGTTTTTTCCCACTTGAGTCAATATTGGCAGTTAGGAAATATATATCAAGGGCTCTTTTCCATTTTTCCCATCTGACCCCCACTGAAACTGGGTCACCTTCACAATCAAAATTTTCGAGACCTGGGAGCGCTGATGTTATCTGAGCCATAATGGGGCGATCTGTAACAATCGCATAACTGCTTATAATTTGTTTAAAGTTACACAAAGGTACTTGTAACCCAACCATTCAAACAACCTGTCCACTTAAACAGAATGGTCTATCTTATTGACCTTCTTAGCCTCTCATATTGATTCTATAAACCATAACGATATTTACAAGATCCAATAATACAACGAAATAGCCTTTCTTATTGACCATTCATTAACCACACGGTCTCTCATATTGACCTTTTAACAACAGTCTTTCTCCACAGACATCTTTTAACACTTCATTATAAAAGTCTATCTCATTGACTTTTCATTTACACAGGGCCTCTCATACTGACCTCTCAATAAAACACGGTTTCTTCTATCAATTATCACACCATTTGTGTTTACTAGTGACCTATCATATTGGTCTTCCATGTTCTCATTTTATATTTATATGTTTATCTTAAATGTATTCACAATACATAATTGTGATTACGTATTTATTCCATATAAATAAATACTTACAAATATACGTATTAAACATACAAATATCTTAGATACACATCTGTTAATAACATAGGTATATAGTACATAAGGCATGATATAATAAACCTTTCGTTCAAGTTAAATCTTTGACTATAAGAAATCATAACAATTAATTTATACCGATAACATATTACGATAGCAGATTAAGATACATTAATTACGTTATTCTATCGAGTACGCTCGTCAGTTTATGCATTCATCTTACATTTATTTACAATACAATGTGGTAAACAACATGACTCAGCGCGGCTGGTCGACAGGTCACCGTAATTACTTTAAAGGTGTAGTAAGAAAATCTGCTAACCACATTGTGACATTTTATCATAATATTAACCTTATCTCATCTAATTTCTTTCTTTTTTTTCAAAATATTTGTGCATTAACACTTACGTTTTTCCTCGTCGCCACTTGTAAAATGCTTGATAACACCAACCACTATCACTATATACACTGACCAACGACACTCGTGCGCACGCTACGCCGGTCAAACACTGAATGCCCCTCACCCCACCCCTGTATTCTACACCTGTATACTACACTCATATTCGTTATAATACATTTTATTTCTCATTTCTATATATTTATTATCAAATGGTTAACATGAGCAATCTTAAATTTGGTTTATTCAACCCGGGCTCACTTGGGTCACATCATGAGGAGTTCATAGTTTTAATGGAGCGTCATAAAGCCGATGTGATAGCCATTAATGAAACTTGGTTGCGTCCTGGAGAAAATGGCAGAGCCCCTCGTGTCCCAGGTTATCGATTACGTCATATTCCGCGACCTACGGAGATACGATCAAGGGGTGGTGGTGTTGGCTTTTATATAAAATGTGGTATATCTGCGCGTACACTTGCACATCCTGTTGTTCATTTGGTTGAACAAATGTGGATACTCGTTAAATTGAACGGCAGGACTATAGTTGTTGGAACAGTTTATCGCCCCCCCTGGTTGAATACGTCCGGTTTTTTTGATGCATTGTCAGAAACTATCAGTGCATTGCCTTATTACGATTCGTTATATTTATTAGGAGATTTCAACATCGATTATCTTAGAACTCACGAATATCGGAAACAAATCTTGGACACCTTTTTATCGACTCACGGTTTGACACAACATGTCACGAAGCCTACACATTTTACGGCTAACAGTGAAACTTTAATAGACTTCATTTGCTCTAATACAAGGGTTCACAATATTATAGTAGAACATATTGCAGAGCTTAGCGGCCATGCATTTGTTTCTTGTGAATTAAATATTAAGAGAATTAAAAGTCCATCAAAGATCTTTATGTTCAGACCGCTAAAAAATATTAACACAGAATGTCTCACAGATACACTTAATTTAGTTAATTGGCAGGACATGCAAAATCGAGGACATTAATGACATGGTAAGTCAGTTCACTGGTAGGTAACTTTGATAGACAGTCTTTATTGTCACAATGTAAGTCCACACACAGAAGGAGAAAGAGTAAGCGCAAGGAAGATAGAAGCGAAGATACAAAAGTTATAAAAAGCACAGTATGAAAGGATAACACAAAACTATTAAACTATTAGCTATGTACAAGTATGTATAGCGTATGCGTATAAGTGAGTGAGCACATAAAAGGTGGCACGGGTTTCGCGTCTAGCGTCGGGATCGTGACTGATTTGAGACAAATCCGTTTTTCCGGATCCTGGAAACCGTTAATATATTTCGTTTTAGATACAAATCATATTTACGTAATCTACAGCTTCAGTCATAATTTGTTTTTTATTATTATTTTTTTTTTCTTTTCTTCTTTTAATTTAGTTAGTTAATTGTAGTATGCATATATCAAAATGATATATATGTGTAGACCAAGTTGGTTTATATATTTATTTTTATCTCGTTATATGAATAATTTATATTGTTATAATATAAATACTTGTAGTATATATGTTATAGGTATAATTTAATTTAATATTTATTATAATAATTATTTATCTCTTACCTAAAGGCATGGCTCCGTAGCTTATAGCACAGATTGGTCTAGCAACGCGCTGCTGCAAAGGCTGCTATTTGTTTTCTTGTTTTTTTGTACGACTTCTTCGTGGTCGTACATATTGTGCTGTATGGTTTGAATGACAGATAATTATATAATAAAGCATACAATTGAGTTACGTAAGATATAATAATTGGATATTCAACTTACCGTTTTAACAAATTACAACTTTCGGATTAAGCTCATTAGATTTTATATTATATAGTTTTTTGTTTTATTTTGTATTTTATTACGGGAAACAGTAAATAACTGAAAGTATTACGTATATACGCAATAGAAGGATGCGTGACAGCGTCGATACACTGCCGGCGCGCGCGCCTTACTGAGGCGGGAGGCCTCTTAAAACTTACACCTTTAACCGTCACCTTGCATTCCTTCCCCCGTCACCCCCCGAACGATTATTAGCTAATGGAACAAAATTGTCATTAGCTAATGGGTTCATAAAATATGTATGTATTTATATATTGTTATTATGTGTATATTGTATGTACATTCAAATTGTAGTTTTTTATTTATTTATTTTTTATTATTATTTTTTCATTTTTTATTTTTATAATATATTATCATATATTGTCACAGCCCGTCACAACCACACAGGGTACCATTGAAAATCAGCGTTGGGTTCTTGGAACCCAACTTGGAAGCTGAATGGTACACCTTTAGGACACGTTAAGCATCATTGTGTTGTTTTGGATTGTTGTTGTTGTTTTTTTTTTTGTATATTAAGTTAGCGAGTAGTTATAGTTAGTTAATATGTTTATATTTTTTTGTTGTTTTTTCTTCCTTTTGTTTTAAATTTTTATACTTCTTATTTTTTTATTATGTTCTGTGTCCTAATAAACATTTCTTTCTTTCTTTCTTTCAAATATTCAGCAAATAAAATAAGTAAAAATATAAAGATAAATATATAAAATATACATATATGTAAAATAATATATATTAATTTTATAATTACAAAATAAAAATAGGTAAATGAATAATTATACGTTAATTAATTTCATATGAACACTCACCCGCCAGTTGCCTAGGAATAATCACTTAAACACAAACAAAAAAATAGAAACAATAATAACACTAAAAACTAACATTAACAAAAAAAAAATCGTTTATTTATCAGGCAGCCATAACAACAATTTTTACTAAAAAGGAATATTATTATATTATATCTATATTTATCTATTATCTATCTATATCGAATATGAAAATGAAATAGAGGCGATCTTTATAAATGCCTCGTATACAACTAAAAACTAACCATTCAATTCAATTCAATTTTTTATATTTATGGCCTCTGTCAATAGGTTGACAATTCTGCCAGTGTATTTTTCAACCCTGAGGTTGAAAAATACACGTGGTTGCTTAATACAGCTCTTTCTCGTTCTGCCCAATGACCAGTAGCACGATCTAAAACAAATAGGACATCACAATATAATATACCAACACCCACTAAGATACAAAATAATAAAACTACCTACATAGATATACTTATTATATAAATAATATATACTTGAACTAACTCAGAGTTTGATATTATATCTTTCAATATACTTAAATAAAATAGTTATAATAGAAATTTCTGAAGATGACAAAATGCAGGACATGTTGAAAGGGCGAGGAAAAGTAGGAGGAAGAAGATCATACAATGAAATAGGAAATCTGGTGCAATCAAAGAAAATATGTTCAACAGTACCCTCATCAAGGCCACATTCACATAAGGAGTGGTCCCGAACCCTGATCTTTGATAAAAAATGGGGGCTACAGTTATGACCAAGACGCAACCGAATTATTGTAGAAGTAGAAAATTTAGAGCATTGACGAAACTTAAAGAACCAGGGTTTTAATGGAATATCAGGTTGCAAACTGCCATAGAATTTACCTTTAACATGACGGGAACAGTTCCATACCTCACTCCACTGCTTATTCAAATCAATTTTAGCGAGAGAACGTAAATCTTGGGCAAAGCAATTAGCATAAGTCTCCGTACCATTGCGAATAGACCACTAATCCCGGAGTGGCCAGGAATCCACGCAAGGGCTACCTCAATTCCAGCAGAGTGACACTTAAAAAGAAGTTCCCGAGTTTTGAGGTTAATAGGGTGAACATTTCTAGAACGTAACGGAAATTTTAAAATATCCTCTAAACAACTGCGACTATCTGTAAAAATTATGGTTTTATTAAGGTTGTGTGATTCTATCAGGGATACAGCTTCATAAATAGCTATTGTTTCTCCAGAAAAAACAGATATCCTGGGTGAGCATTTAAAACTAAGAGTCAGCTTCATGTCAGGAACCCATACAGCTGAACCCACAGGGGCATCTGTAGATAGTTTGGAGGCGTCTGTAAACATAGTTCGCCACCCGGGAAACTGTTCGTTTAAGAGTTCTTTAAACCGAACGTTGGCTCCAGGATCTTCTTTGTTAATACCAAAACAATTACATTGGGCCTAAAAGCAAGTGCATCAAAAGGGACAGCAAACAAAGGATTACCAGGAAATTGAAAAAGAGGAGATGTTGCAATAAATTTTTCATAACTTTTAAAAAGACAAGGAACTTCTTTATGAGCCCAGTAAGAAGAAGATGAAATATAGTTTGAAAGGTGACGAAGAGAAGTAAGTAATGGGTGGCAAGAATTTTGAAAAGCTTTGTAGAGAAATCTATCACAAAGATATTGTCTACGAAGAAATAAGGGAGGATCCAGACATTCTACTTGGAGAGCTTTGGTGGGCGAAGACTTCATAGCACCACAAATGATGCGGAGACACTTAGCTTGAATTTTGTCCCAATCGGCTAAAGCAGATTTATTACACGGTTCAAGCAAGAATGAACCGTAATCAAAATGACTCCGAACAATGGCGTTATAAAGGAGTTTTTGAGTGTAGGGGTGAGCACCCCACCACACACCTGATAGAGACCTTAAAACATTTACCCCAAGCTTACATTTTTCCTTAATGTAATTAAGGTGGACCGTGCCATTCATACGGGAGTCAAAATACACCCCCAAAAATTTAACTTTATTTTTTACTGGAATGGTCTCATTTTCCAGAAAAATATCAATATCCGGTATCAATCTTCTTCTGGAAAACACCACTACCGAGCTTTTAGGACCAGATAGAGATAAGCCGTGATCTGCTAGCCAGATATAAAGATTTTCTATGGCAGCATTAAGGCGAACAGAGCAATCATCCATAGACTTTGAGGCATAATAAAGAGCTATATCGTCTGCGTATTGTAATATGTTACAATCAGATGAACAAGAAGAGTCGAGATCAGAGATATATAAATTATAAAGAATGGGACTTAAAACCGAGCCCTGTGGTAACCCCTTCCATACTGTTCTTGGGGGATACATAGTACCTTGCACTCGAACAGAGATATACCCTTGAGAGGGCCAGGCGAAATTCCGAAGAGAATACGCTCAGGCTGTCCATCGTGCCTACACCTTTTCTAAACCCAAACTGCGATTTTGGCAAGATATTCCTACTTTCGAGAATCCATTCCAGTCTATTTTTTATTAAATGTTCCATAATTTTGGCTAGAACTGACGATAAGGCAATAGGACGATAGGAGGAGGGGTCATTAGGATCTTTATGGGATTTAAGAATAGGAATGATGATTTGATGTTTCCATGATTCAGGGACCAACCCAGTTTCGTAAATTTTGTTAAAAATACTGAGTAAAATTAGTCTTTAACTGTTAGAACATTTCTTTAAAAAGGAGTAAGGAATACCATCAATACCAGGGGAGGAGTCGCGAAGATTGTCTAAAACAGAGCAAAGCTCATCAAATGTAAAAGGATCATCCATTCGATCATAGGAAGGAGGAGAAGGGAAAGATGAAGGAAAGCAATTTTCAGGAGGAACAAAAGGTGGAGCCAGTTTATCCAAAAAATCATAGAGCCATTTAAATAAAACTAATTATAACGGATGAATCGCGTATATTAATTATTTTTAAACATCCCGACGTTAAATAATCGCGAAAATTTAAGACAACATTATCATAGAGCCAGATAGAAGGATCATTAGAAACAGGATTACTATCAATGAAAGAACCTCGGAAGTTTTTTATTTTTTTCCAAACAAGTGAAAAAGGGGTTCGAGGAGAAAAACTCTCACAAAAACGAAACCAGCCGTTACGTTTCTTCAGGGATAATTCTCTTTTTGATTTGGCATTTGTACTTTGAAAATTTAAGTAATTTTCTAAAGACGGAAATTCCATGAAGACCTCTTCCATCTCATCCCGTTTGCGGATGATGTCCGTGCATTCATAGTCCCACCAAGGGGGGGAAGGAATGAAATCTTTAGGAGACTTTTTAATTGGGATAAATTGATTGGCCGAAGTTAATAAAGCAGAAATAAAATCAATATAAGTTTGTAAAAAGTTCTCAGTAGTTATTACTGGAAATAGATCTGTCTGGCTTGTAACAGATTTCTGAAATTCTGCCCACTTAGTCTTCGAGATACGATATTTTAAGAGAGGAGGAAATGGCATAGGCGAGACAGGAACATTATAGGATAAGGAAATAAGAATGGGGAGATGGTCACTACCATATGAGCAGGATAATACCTTCCAGTTACACTGAGAGGCCAGATTAGGGGATGTTAAGGACAAGTCAACACAACTGGGATTCTGAGATGGAGAAGTTCTTCTAGTAGGCGAGCTATCATTTAATAAACAAAGGTTATTATTATCAAACAAATCAATGAGATGAGCAGAAGGGTACTCACACTGAAGGGAACCCCACATAGTATGATGACGGTTGAAGTCACCTAAAACAACTAAAGGGGTGGGAAGAGTTAAGAGGATAGAGTTTAATTCGAAAATAATGGCAGAATTAGGATTAGGAATATAAATTGACACGACAGTTGTATTTATAGCCCTGACGGCTACAATATTAAAAGAGGGAGAGTGGTGAGGAAGAGGAATCAAGGAGTAGGTAAGGGAATGCTTAAGAAGAATGGCACTTCCATCCCATCCACTAACATGATCATCGCGGAGACACGAATATCCAGGAACCCGAAAACGCGAACCCGGCTTTAACCATGTCTCTGAGATGGCACAAATATGAGGATGATAAGAGTTAATTAGAGAGATAATTTCATGTTTTTTATGCCTAATGCTCTTGCAATTCCATTGAAGAATTGTTACCATTTTTATTAAAAGAACTAGGTGTGAACCGATTAAGTTTTTCAGTGACAGTGTACGGTAAACTGATATTATGCTGGGTAATAATATCAATTAAAGAAAGCAAAAGTTGGATGATGTCGGATAATTCAGGATTTTGTCTAGAATGATTATCTGAAGTTGTAAGAGCACAGCCATTAGATTGGGAAGATTTTGGAGAAGAAACAAGGGCAAAGTGAGCGTCTTTGTCAAATCCCTTACTAAGGGGAGGACGAGGTTGTTGCTTGACAGATAAAGTTGTCCGTTTGGACGAAATAGGGATTAAAGGGCTGGAGATTTCATAGATTGGAGTGAGAGGGCTCATAGTAGGGCGAGAGGGAGTGGACAAAGAGCTGGGAGAAGAGCGTGTGGAGTCAGCAAAAGAGCGGCGGGTAGGGCGAAAACGGAGAGAGGCTTCAAGGTATGGGATATTTTCCTCTGACATTACAATTTTTATTTGCTTTTGTCTCATATGTTCAGGACAATTGGGGTCAGTAGCCATATGTGAACCGGAGCAGGACAGACATGTAGCCTGACTATGGGGTATTTGACAGGAACGTCCTGGATGAGCTTGAGCACAGATAAAGCACCTTGGTTTGGACCTGCATTTATCTTGGGTATGTCCAAAGCGGCAGCAATTGTTGCACTGGATAGTGGGAAGGGAGTACAGGGTTACTGGAAGAGATGTGTAACAACAATAGATTCTCTCAGGCAGAGTTTGACCTAAAAATGTAACAACAACTGTTTGAGTTGGTAGCCACTCAGCTTTACCATCAGTAATAGATTTGCGATTTAGCCTTCTAGCTTTTATAGCCCGGCAACCGGGGGTGTAGCATTCAACACAATTCAAAAACTCCTCCATAGACGGGGATTTGCTTCACAATACCCATTCGGGTAATGTGGAAAGCTGGGATAATTATATTATATTTAAGCATTTGAAACAGTGGATTCTCAATAAAATTATTGGCAGAGGAAGCATTCTGAAATTCAACAACAACACGGTTGCGTCCTGCTGATTTAATTCCTCCCTTGAGGACACCAGAGACATTGTTTTTGTAAATAGTTTGGGCAAATTTAAGCAGGTCAATGTTATAGCCAGCTGATGGCTCGGGTTCCACTCGAGAGACGTGGACAATGAAAGGTCCTTGATCGGAGTCGGTATACTTGAGTTTAGTGCCACTAAACTCGGGGAGTGTAAATGTGTGCTGGATGGAAGCGCTAGGAGGACAGGAAGCAACTTTTTTGTTTATAATAATATTATTCTCTTCCGCGGTTTGAGGGCGTTTGGTAGCCTTCAAGACTTTTTTACTGTCTTCTCTAATTATAACCTCAGTAACCATCTCTACATCATGACATATGGAGTCACCTCCGCCCCCATCCGGGGGCTCCTCAGATTCCATCACCAACTACTAACTAATTAAAGATAAACTTACCTCACAACAAGTAACACACACGGAACAACACAGGACAATACAAATATTAGTGAAACTAAGCGATATTAGTAAAAAAATCTAATGAGATCGCGCACGTGTAGTAAACAATACCCAACCTCAAAACTTTAGGCCAACTTATCAAAACTAACCATCCAAAGCAAGAAAACTATAGCGCCTGATTGACAAACGTCAGAATGACGTTAACTTTTAACTAAATAGAATTCGTAAATAGTTTTACACAACAAAAAATTAAATCGAAAGCAGGTAGACAAAGAAATAATTTTAAAATTATAGAAAAACAAACAATAATAAGAAGAAAGATAAATATAAAATAACTATTTCTTAACTACGCGCTTTGACCTCTGCAATATAACTTTATCGCTTATGTTTGCGATGGGAATTTTTTGGACTGGGGACTTACAAGTTGAAATCGAGTCAAGATCAGATAAACATTCGGCACGATGTCTAGATCCATCTGGGGCGATAATGTGTATCACACCGTCTCGTATCCAACACTGTTGATGCCGAACCGCTTCACCGTACGAACCGTCAGGAACTCTGACTCTGTGACACCGGTGCCCTTCAACTATTGTTGTTTGTTTTGGCGAACCAGACCTTATCCCTAATAGCAGTCTCGGTAAATTTGACCACTATAGGTCTGGGCTTGCTGTCCAAAGGTCTTCCCAAGCGATGATAAGATTTGATACTGCTGGTAGAAAAATTTGGCAAGTCCAAGTGGAGCAACAAGGCTGATAACGCGAGAAGTGGCATCCTCGGATCTCTCTTCGCTAATACTATGGAAAAGAAGCACTTTTCGACGTCTCTGCAATTCAGTCCGATCCATTTCCCTGGCAAGAAGTGAAGAAGCAGTGAGAACAAAAGACTTGCGATTGCATTAGAAATTCGCATCCCGAATTTAAGGTTGGGAAAGGGGTGGGGGTAAGGGGGTGTGGTGTAGTACCTACACCACCACTCCCCCCGCGCGGAAAACATTGATTTTTTTTTTCAATTTTTTAATTTTCCATACTAAAATCATCAAAATTCGTACAGTTACTTAAATTTTGGAAGGGGAGAGATATACAATTCCAATTATTGGTATACAATGTGATTTCTGGCGTTTGGTCATAAAATCTAACCTAACCTAACATATCCTTAGCTACTATAACTATCTACTATTTTTGTTGCCGGGGTGGCTTCGCCGCTCCTGTCCCCCTCACAGGAGCGGCGAAGCCACCTGTTAATGTTGGGTGAAAAATAAAAACAACAATAGGTATATTTTAGAAATTTATAGGAACCATTTATCTGTATATATATATACTTGACTACATTTAATAATGCGATAAATGGATCTTTTTTATATTTTATATTATATTGTAATATCATGTTCGTAAAATCTTCTGGGTGATTATTATTTTCTTTATAAAAGAATCACTTCACTACAAAATTAAATTAAATTTTTACATGTTTTTTTTGGGGGTAAATTCCAAGAGAGGGGAGCAACCCCTTTAAGAAACAACCCCTACTATCATCAAATTCGGGATGCGAATTTCTAATGCCGGCCCAAGGACTTAAAAGAATTGAACTCCGATGAAAGAGAAGGCACAGTCGCAGGTGTTGTTGTCCTCTGCAAGTCTTGCTGGGATTCATTCATACGGCTGTTGAATAAGTCGGTCATTGCAGCCAGAGACTCCTTGATAGATTCCATTGTTGTTGTGTAGTTTTAAAGTGACAAATAGTTCAAGTGATAAGTAATTTTCAAAGAGAATTCACTATCTGGTGGGTAGAATAGGTCACATACACATAATATATTATAAATTAACTTGTTTTAAATAAATATATATACTATAAAAATAAAAAAAATCTTTAAGAGCTTTTAAAAGTGGCGTTGCTTGTTTTTTACTCCGTGGTTTTAATTCTGTGTTTAATTTTGTTAATAAATGTTAACGATTCGCCTTCGATGTGAAAAACGTTCGCATATTTAGAACAAAGAGCTATTAGATTACTTTTTTCTTCGTAATTTAAATGATCCGTTCTCAAGCGAGATAGTACTTCTTGTCGGCGTGTCGTATGTCGGGTGCATGTGTTCTCAATATTAAACAACTCAGCGCTCGCCGGCCGGTCTAAAGATAATATAATAATAATAATAATAAAGATTTATTGGTCAAGTTGCACTACAACACAATAACAATCTTATTCACATATCAAAACAGTATAAAAAACACAATAAATTAAAATTACACAAAAAAAAAATTATAATAGAAAAAGGGAAGAAAAAAAAAATTGTGCTGCAGTACAACAATACCAAATGGAGATTCGCTCAGTAAAAGAAGAAGCATCAATGATGCTTCTAAACTGATTTTCAGCGGTCTCCAGAAGGTATGCGCTGATAGCTGTGACACAAAAAAAAATAGTAATAAAAGTAATACAAAGCAAATCTAAACACTAAAAACAAGCAAAAAAAAATTCTTACAATAATATAACGAAAGTAATTAAAAAAATAATAATAATAAAATGATAACAATAATAACAATAAACAGTCCTAGCGGAACGCTGTGCGAGTGAGATATCTACATGAGATAGAAGCAACTAAACGGCAATTTTAATGTTAGAGAAAAAAATTATATTTAACAATAACAATGTAGACTTAATGTTCCATCTCACTCTCAGTCTGAGCGTCACCTCTAGCGCTGAGCTGTCGTGCGTACTGCTCGTCCGCACTAAATAATTATAATTATCGTTTATTATAGGCAAGATCAGAACTTAGGCTTTTCAGTTGTATTATATTTCTCTGGTCCAAGTCCTTTACTTTTCAACCGACTTCAAAAAGGAGGAGGTTATCAATTCGTCTGTATTTTTTTTTTTTTGTTTGTTACCTCATAACTTTTTACTGGGTGGACCGATTTTGATAATTTTTTTTTGTTTGAAAGGTAGTGCTTCCCGTGTGTCCCATTTTTTTTTTATTTTTTTCCGATGATGGTATCCGTATGAAAACGACATAAGTCTTAAATTTGCATTATGTATGTGCGCGATAAATAGGTGAATAACTCAAAATTGGTTGGCACAATTTTGATGATTCTTTTAAAATTATAAAGGACATACTTTAAGGGTAGTTTGGTGAAAGTTAGGTAAGGTTCTGAGTATAGGATCCATGACAAATTAAGGGAACGGGAGGGAACGGAACGATTCTGAGGAGCACGTTAGCAATACTCGGTCGAATCTTTTATTTATGGGTTACTTGGATATTTAAATCATCTTCCGGAACTTGGTTGTGTTCATGTAATTGTCATAATCGAATATTATAATTAACTAGCGACCCGCCCCGACTTCTCACGGGTGCAAAACTGATACTAAATATACTAAAGAATTTGTTTATTTACGACATCACATTGCAAACTTCTAAAATTGTCAGTGTTTCTTTACTATATTGTTCATTTATTATATACACAAACCTTCCCCTTGAATCACACTATCTATTAAAAAAAACCGCATCAAAATCCGTTGCGTAGTTTTAAAGACACAGAAAGGGGGACAGAGAAAGCGACTTTGTTTTATACTATGTACTAGCTTTTGCCCGCGACTTCGTTCGCGTGGACTTCAGGTTCGTCCCGTCTAGTCTAGTAATCGCTTAAAATCGCTTCGTAAATAAGCCATTATTTCTCGTACAAAGTAAAGAATAACATCACGGACTTTTTTGTAGACCTTTTTAAGTTGTACAATACTGTAGTACATTGTTTTGATCTATCTTGTAGGATTCAGTTAGCGTTTGCAATGTAAGCGCAAAAAATGTGTTTTTTTACGACCTCACATTAGAAACCTCAAAAATTGTAGCCTATGTGTTATTCTGATGTATAAGCTATATTGCGGTAAAGTTTCATTCAAATCCATTCAGTAGTTTTTACGTGAAAGAGTAACAAACATCCATAAATACAAACTTTCGCCTTTATAATAGTAGTAGGATTGACGGAACTCCTAAACGGCTTACAGTTAGGGTGCGATTTGGGGCAGAATTTTTTACTGTCTTTAATCAAATTTTGTGTATATGATGTGATGTCATATGATGTACGACTTAGCATACGAATAGCTCTTTTGCAAAGTTTTTTTACTGAGGTCGATTACAGCTCATTCGAGGGTGGTACCTTGTAGTTTATGCCGCATGACGTATTAAAGCCGCATTTTCGAAAATCTATTTTTGCTTATTCGAAAGTTTATTTTGAAATTGTCCCCGAAGTAGTTTCTGATTCATATAAACGCCACGCTTAATCTATCCATATTAAAAAAAATGTTAGTCTACATCAGCTTCCGTTACCGACACCGGCTCCAAATATAACAATAACTATAACTACGTTACATAATCGTAAATCGACTTTTAAGTAGTCTAATATTTTTCATTTCATTTTACCTAGGAGGACTCTCAAAAATATGTTAAATATGCAATTATTTTTATTACTTTTTAGTACATTTTTATTTGTTTTAAAATAGTGTTTTGTTTGAAGTCGGTTTTTCTTTTTGTTAAAATTTTATTTTTATTTATTTATATTCTAGGCTCTCAAGTGTAAGTGATCAAAAACAATACTATACGGAGAATACTAATGTTAGACAGACAGTTAACGCCAAGAAAATTTAAACCAGTGGAAGTATAATATTTAATATCCAACACAAAAAAAAAAATTGGAGTCGGAGATTGTGTTTAAAACTACAATCAAAATCAAAATCAAAATAAACTTTATTCAAGTAGGCTTTTATAAGCACTTTTGAATCGTCATTTTACAATTAAGTGAAGCTACCACCGGTTCGGAAAGTAGATTCTACCGAGAAGAACCGGCAAGAAACTCAGTAGTTACTCTTTTTTAACATTTAAAAAATACAACGTCATGTTAATTAAATACAATTATTTCAATTAATGTATCCTGCTTGGAAGTCAACAGGTATTAACTCCACGCTTTTTTATCATCTACAAAATCTTGTATCGAATAGTATGCTTTTTCTACCAATGTATTTTTAACAAACGATTTGAATTTACTAAACGGCAAAGTTAAAAATTTCGGCGGAATTTTATTATAGAAACGGATACCTTGCCCCAAGAAGGATCCATTGACTTTGTGGAGTCGGAAACTTGGCGTTATAAGTTTATCCTTACTTCTAGTGCATATACAATGATTATCACTGATTTTATCAAAGTGATCAATGTTACTGTGAATATACATGATATTGTTGTAAATATATTGCGACGCAACAGTAAGTATTCCTACTCTGTTAAAAACATCCCGAAGAGAGTCTCTAGCTCCAAGATTATAAATAAACCGAATTGCTCTCTTTTGTAAAATAAAGACAGATTCAATATCTGCAGCGTTACCCCAAAGTAATATGCCATATGACATAATACTGTGAAAATAACCAAAATAAACTAAACGAGCGGTATCAATATCAGTTAGTTGTCTAACTTTTCTAACCGCGTATGTTGCGGAGCTGAGTCTTCCTGTTAGGGATGATAAATGAGAGGTCCACTGAAGTCTGGAATTCAATTCTATTCCTAAAAACACCGTAGTATAAGCTACTTCAAGACGGTCACCATTTAAAGATATATTATAATTTTGCTTGCTAACATTAGGTAGGGTAAAAACTACACATTTTGTTTTTTGAGCATTCAAAACTAAATTATTTACTGTAAACCAATTGTGTATCTGTGATAATGCACCGTTCACATCGTCATAGTCATTTTTTTTCCTGTCAACCTTAAAAATCAGCGAAATATCGTCAGCAAACAACACTATATCACAAATACCCTTAACATAGAAAGGAAGATCATTTATATATACTAGGAATAGAAAGGGACCCAAAATTGAACCTTGTGGAACTCCCATTTTTAACGTAGATCCAGAAGACTTTATTCCATTAATGAAAACTTGCTGGATTCTTTGACTTAAATATGAAGCGATGAGATCAAGAGCTTTACCTTTAACACCGTAATATTTGAGCTTATAAAGAAGCGTTTCGTGTTCTACACAATCGAATGCTTTAGATAAATCACAGAATACTCCAATAGCGTTCTGTGATTTCTCCCAAGCATCGTAAATATGTTTGAGAAGCGCAATTCCCGCATCAGTTGTCGAGCGACCTCTTCTAAAACCGAATTGCTCACCATGAAAAATAGCATTTGTACCGAAATGGACGAGAAGTTGGTTTAAAATAATTTTTTCGAAAATTTTACTTAAGGATGGGAGTATTGAAATAGGCCTGTAATTACCGGGATCGCTTCTGTTTCCAGTTTTAAATACTGGTAAAACTTTACTACATTTTAACAAGTTAGGAAATGAACCCGTGTCCAAACTCTTGTTAAAAATTACTGCTATATACGGAGCAATATGGTATATGATGTTATTAAAAAATTTTACCGAAATGCCCCATATGTCGTTAGTTTTTTTAATATTTATAGTTTTAAATACTTTTATGACATCTATTGCAGAAACCGTTTCAAATGAAAAATCAATAACGCATTTAGAAACACTATTATTTAATAACCTAGCTGCATTTGATGTAGATGATTTTAAATGAAATGTTATTTTATGGGGTACTTTATCAAAAAATGATTCAAATAAATTAGCAACCTCTAATTCAGAACTCGTGTATCTACTACCTGTGTTCAATTCTATTGGTATCATTTCCTTTTTGGGTTTTCCACTAACACTACTAATAACATCCCATGTGGCTTTAATTCTATTATCAGAATTCAGGATTTTTTTCTTTAAATATAAGGACTTAGCAGAAATGCATACTGTTTTAAAAATTTTGGAATATTTAATGACGTATTCTAAAAAGGCTACGCTTCGATTCCACCGCCTCATATCATATAAGTCGTATAATTTATTTCTACTTTTATAAATACCAACAGTAGCCCAGTCACTAAACTTTAATTTTGTGTTACTATAACATGATTTCATTTTAAATATATTGTTAAATTCTTTTAGTATTACTTCAAAAAATGAATTATAAAGCTCATTTGGATCCTGTGTCGTAAGATCTAGATTAGACAATTTATACGCCACAATATCTTTAAAACAATGTAATTTGTTAGCCGTTATTGGCCTGTATGTTATTTTTTTTAAATGATTTATTTCTTTGTGTTTTAATGAAAACTTCTGACCACAATGATCAGAAGTTAAATTATTTATAATTGATACTTCATATATTTCACAGTCACAGAACACATTATCAATACACGTAGAAGTGCCGTCGGTTATTCGCGTCGGTTCATTAACTCTATGAGTTAAATTAAATGACATAAACAAGGCGACCAACCGAACACTTAACGTAGTTTCTTTAAGTAAGTCGACGTTAAAGTCCCCACATACAATTATATATTTATTAGTTTTACATAGCTTTTTAAGAATGTCCTCCATAGTGGTTTCAAACAAATAATAATCTCCCGATGGGGGCCGGTACACGCAGACTATAATGTACTGTGGAAATTCCACGCAGGATAGTTCGATAGTACGTTCGATAGAGAGGGCCACAATATCTTTTCGAGATTTACAAACGATATCATTCCGTACTAATATTAATGAGCCACCACGAATAGCACTCCCTCTTACGAACGCACTTGACAGTTTAAAGTTTGAAATATTAAATATGTCAAATTATTTAACCCAATGTTCTGTGAAACAAAATACATGTATTTTATAACACTCCGAAAATAATTCTATTTCATGATCTTTGCCACCTATGCCCTGTATATTTTGATGTATAATATTTAAGTAAGAGGGCGCAGATGTTGTCGTTTTATTTAGTTTAAACTATTAATTTGAGTATTTTTAATTTTGTCGGTGTTAATATAAATTAAATTATTATTTTTATTATACATATGATCCTTGGTAACATTACTTGTAAAATATTTTTTGATATTGTAGGCAATTAGGTTACCAATTTGTCTTTTCGATTTCATTGGTAGGTACATAGTATCCTCTGTCCACTTAAATCTATGAATGAATTTATTAATGTCAAATAACATTAAATCATTACTGCAATGTCGAGTCAAATTATATAGACATAGGTTTAAGTCATAAATATGTAAATTCTGTGCATCTGTCAAGGTATGTGAATATGGAAATAAACTAATTATAAATTTGCATTTCTTTTGATTTTGGATTTCAATTAATAATTTAATATCCTTAATTAAACTCTTTTTGTTTAGAGACAAACTGTCACCATGCATTAATACTACTACATTATTAGAACCCAGATGCATAGAATTTATTTTATTTATTTGGTATTGATAGGTTGCCCCGGGTGAGCATGTGTTAAATACATTTTTTATTTCACTTTTAATTATTGAGCCAAAGCCCTGTCCTAACTTATCCGATACTACAATAACATCTTTATTTAATTCTAACCCCAGTTTATTATGGTTATGGATCCCTGGTGCACATTGACTCAATTTGATAGGTGATGCTTTGGTATTATTACTATTAGGAGGAACCAACTCATTTTCCTGAGTATGCATACAGTTACATTTATTCGATAAGGATTCAAATTTTTCTAAGTTAGAGGTGCATAGCTCAAGAAGATTGTTGGCTGTGTGTGTTCCTCTATCTGTTTTTGAGCCAATTCATATTTTTTATTAACAAAATCTAAAGATCTTTGTAGGCTAGAAATTTCTAATTGCAGTTGTTCAATGTCATTTTCATATATTATTTTATTATTCTGCAATTTATTATTTGATGATTTTACTTTATTAATTAAATGTGACCGGTCTTTTCTCATTTTGCATATGTATTGATAGTTATTAATGTTTTTTTTTGTTTTACGGTCACCGAGCGCTGGCATGACTCATTCCAAGTGCTATCGGGCCGCAAACAGACAGGTACCTACTCTTATTATTAATCGTAGTCCTAAAGTAAACTAAACATACTTAGTGTATAATGTTGTCTTAAATTTTCGCGATTATTACACATTTAAATAAAACTAATTATAACGGATGAATCGCGTATATTAATTATCTACTACTAACTACTAACAGTCTACCCGTGACCACGACCACTGCAAAGTGCTCGAAACGTCGGGATGTTTTAAAAATAATTAATATACGCGATTCATCCGTTATAATTAGTTATACTTAGTGTATTATAATAATTACATTCTGTTAAAATTTATTTTCATAATTTATATCAATTTTTAAATACTGAATACCTACACACGAGTACATACTATAACATAACATATATACATATATATATACATACTCATAATAGAACAATTATTTAAAAAAAAAAAAAAAAAAATAAATAAAAAATAAAAATAATAAATGAGTATCTAGTATCCTCATTCAGTTTTTTGTTTATCTAGCAAGTATTGTTTATATTTACTTTTAAATGTTGAAATTGTTTTCAGGTCCCGCAAAGGAGGTGGAAGATCATTCACTGCACTTGGTGGCGTTATACCTGAAGCTGCCTCGGAACGCTGCAGTTCTGTGCTGGGGCATTTTTAGCATAAACAGTGACGCTCGCGTGACATGTTCATTACTGTTCCTTTTTAACCATTGTAGTTTGTGGTATAGGTAAGGAGGAATCTGATATTTAATAACACCAAAAAGTAACGATGCAAAGTGTAGTTGTCTACGATAATTCATTTTTAAAATATTGGCACTATTTAGAAAAGGCGTAACATGAGTACGAGGTGGAATATTGAAACAGTACCGTGCGCATGCATTCTGCACTCGCTGTATTACCTTTTTAGTGCGTGCAAGTAAGCGGGGCCCTATAACTGCGTCAGCGTAGTTAAACTTAGACAAAATTAAGGCCTCGCATAGTTTGATACGGACATTCGTTGAAATTGAGTCTCTTATACGATAAAGGATCTTTAATCTATAAAAACAAGTTTTAGATATATTATTTATATGATTTTCAAAGCGAAGCCTTTCGTCCATTAGTACACCTAGATTACGTGCCTCGGTTACCCTTTCAATATGTTCACCTCTTATCTCTACTTTAGGGTTATAAATGTTAACTAATTGTATTTGACGATCTGTGCCAAAAATCATGTATTTTGTCTTGGCCGCATTTATAGTCAAAGTGTTTGACTCCGACCATTTGGAGATACGGTCTAAGTCCTGCCCAAGCTTGTGCAAAACTAAACTTATCTCACTTGGTTTAAATGATATATACAATTGTATATCGTCCGCGTACATCTGAAATTTACAATTCTCTATTTTGTTTACTATGTCTGATATGTAGATTATAAAAAGAATAGGGCCCAAGATGGATCCCTGCGGTACGCCCCTGTTTACCTGGCTACAGACAGATTTATCAGCATTACCATCCTCACGTCCTATTTCTACATATTGAGTGCGATCGGACATATAACTTTTGAACCACTCTACAGCTTCTGAGCTAAAACCATAGTATGCTAATTTTGAAAGTAATAGAGTGGTGTTTATGGTATCAAAAGCTCGCGAGTAATCGAGAAGCACAAGGATAGTCGCCTCCCCCCTGTCCTGAGCAGATAGGATATCGTCCACTACATAAGCAAATGCGGTTGTAGTACTCCTTTTCTTTCTAAACCCAGATTGTTCTGAAGGCAAAATATTGTTCAGTTCGAGATAGTCCCTTAATTGATTGCAAACTACTTTCTCAAGAACTTTAGACAAACAAGGCAGGATGCTAATAGGGCGTAAATCCTTTAGTTCTGTAGGGTTACTTTTCTTTGGTATGGGCTTAATTATGGACTTATGCCATATGTCCATATGTTTATGATTAGGATAAATACTAGTCGTTATTGATTTATTTATGATTTTTGTAATTAATTAAATTGAATAAGGAAGCGTAGGTAATAACATATCAAGTGAGATGCCATCAGATCCGATGGCGTTAGTATGCAATGACTTGATATGTCTGAATATGTCAGTCTCTGTAACAACATTTATATTAAATATTGAATGTCCAAATTTATGCGTTAGAAAGAAATCAATATCCGATTGGAGAACAATGTTTTTGCCAGGAACCGTTAGAAAAAAGGTATTTAGTTTATTAGGATCACGTAATTGTTCTGGTAGCTGCATGTCACATTTCCTATTGATATTTACATTATATTTTATATGCGTCCATAAGAGCCGAGAATTTTTGATATTTTTATTCACATACATATCAAAGTATGCCTTTTTTTCATTTTTTATTGCCTGATTCACTAAATTCTTTAATTGTTTATAGTAACTGAGATGAACATCGCTTTTATTTTTAGTTGCACGTGTGTGCGCACTGTCCCTAAGTTTCATCATAAACTTGATGGTAGCGGTGATCCACGGGTATTACCGATTTTTGATGCTAATACATTTAAGAGGTGCTAAAGTATTATAAACACGAAGCACTATCTTGTTAAATTCCTCCACCATATCATTAACATTTTCAAGTTCAGCAATGCACTCCCAATTAATTAACGCTAGATTCCTATCCAACTCATTCCAGTCAATAGCTTTAATGTTTCTAATACATATGCTTTTAGAGTGAAATATATCTTTGTCGATACTAAGCTCGCAAGAAATGAAAGAGTGGCTACTTAATGTACTAATATGATCAACCCATACCCGGCATATACTTGTATCTGAGCAAATTAAGTCAATTAGGGTCTCGCTATGGTTTGTAAAATGCGTCGGTTCAGTAACATGTTGGGTTAAGTTAAAAAAAGATAAAAAATCAGTGATCATATTGTAATTAACGTGATTATTGTTAAGAAAATTAATGTTAAAATCGCCCATTATTATTAGATGATCGCGCCATGTAAACGTACTCAGAGTCTCATACAGGGCATCGAAGAATGTATGCACACTTAACCATGGAGGTCTATAGGCTGTACCTATTACGATTTGCTTGCCTTTGATTTTAATTCCTATCCACATCTGCTCAACGGACGACGGAGGATGAGTAAGAGTGCGTACAGTTAAACCCTGCCTTATATAAAATCCTACTCCGCCACCGCGTGCTCGTACCCCTGGTGGCCTTGGTATATGTCGAAGATTATAACCTGCAATGTTAGGCGCACGCCCGTCTTCGCCTGCTTTTAACCACGTCTCGTTAAGACCTAATATGTCTACTTTGTGTCTTTCTACGGTAACAATGAGTTCCTCATGATTAGTCCCAAGAGACCCAGGATTTATAAAACCAACTTTTAAGTGTCGTGGATTAATCATTTAGAACCAAAAAATATTATATATACATATATGTATATGTGTAATTACTTGATGGCATTTTGAATGCAATATGCAGGAACAAGTTTCAACATAAATTTTAAAGCAGACTATAACAACATTACTTTGAATTATTGCAGATAGATTAAATTTTATTGTTATTGATTTTATATTAGATGTTACGAGTTTTAAAAAGTTTTCGAATTTAATTCCAAGAAAAATATAATACAAGCTGTACCTAAACCAATGCACAGAAAAAGTGTCTATACTTAATATTGCTTTTAAGTAGTTAAAGTAACTAATTAAAAAAACAAAAAACAATATTTGTGAGTCCATAAACAAATAGTTAAATTAAATATAATGTCGTTTGGTGTTGGGTTCTCTACCTCTAAATAACCACGGCTATAATTTACTGTGGTAAGACATTCATGGATAATACAATTGCAAATTAATTGCTCTTTAACAAAAACTTCTCCATCCGGGAAGTTAATAGGAATGCGAATTAATTTTGAAGTTTCGGCTGGGATAATGTCCTCGTATAGATTAACATTGCGAAAGTTATACACACTAATTGGATTTGAAGAAGTGCGAGTAATTAGGTATCCATCTTTTAAGTCAACTTTAGCCTCCCGTTTCGTTAACAAGTCTAGTCCTATCAGTCCCTCGAAATAGTCATGGAATTTATAAATGAATAATTTAATGTCTTGAGAATCCCTAAATTCGTCAAAGCACGGTAATGTAATAGAATACTCATTCCTACTTATCGTATACACATTAGTCACTTCAAATGGATCGTAGTTTAATGAAAAATTTGAAAAATACTTTTTTACAGCATGAGGGCTAATGAAAGATTGGTTTGCACCGGTATCTATTAAAAGTTTAAGCGGAGGGTTTTTAATTTGAATATACGGTAATTGTCTTTGCGTCTGTAAGTTTAATTCTATTTTGGTTTGGGTGATTTCTGGTCTGAATAAAAATCCTGATCGGTACAAATAGCTTCTGACTGCGGTTCGGCTTCATTTAATTAACGGTCATTATTCGTATCGTAATTAGCAATAGAATTATCGTAATAGTCGGGTCTGTAATTAGTATTGTAGTATTCAGGTTCATTGTAGTAATTATATTCCTGTTCATAGTAGTAATCTGGGTAATTGTAATACATATTATCATACGGCAAACATTCGTTCATATTCATATCGCGAGATTTTAGGTAATTTGTAGGTGGTGGATTACCCGATTTACGCCAGTCATGATTAAAACTCTGGATTCCACTCACAGGCTTTGGCATTGAATTTTGTTGGGAATTATTCCTAGGTGGCAAACGAAAAACATTACTGCGTGGATTATAATTAGGCGATGGTGCACTAAACATCTGTTGCGTTTTTGTATGCATATTATACGGAGGTTGATTTCGATTAAAATTAAATTCAAAAGGCTGTGGTTGTTGTATAGGACGTTATCCTACAGGGGCTGGCCAATTAAATAGTGGAAGTGGTGACCGACTGTAGTACGGAGTAGACGTGTGCATCTAATTACTTTAAAGATTATATTTTTTATTTAAACAGTGCTTAGTTAAAATAGACTTTAACTATTTCAACAAAACGTTTATATTGAACTGTGCAATAGAACAGACATACGATCTTTGAGAATAAGTATTCCGTGACGAGTTAACTGCTTATCGCTATCTAAGCATGAGTTTCCAACCACTGGCGCAAGGCGGAAATTCCATGAGCGGAAGCGATTCTGCTCTTGAAATTCGTGGTACTACCTGGGAGCAAGAAAATGTAACACAGAGAAGAAAGAAGGAACGAGAAAACAATTCTACTACATTTTTTATAGAAGAAATAAATAAACTTCGGAGTGAAATACAGTGTTTTTTCCAAAATTTTAGTGCAACACACAATCAAACCAATAACAAAATATGTCAACAAATGACTGAAATAAAACAAGAAATTCAAGATATTAAAAATGCAACAGAAAATTTAATTACTGAAAACTATACTATAAAAAATGAATTAGAGAATATGAGACGACTAAATTTAAGTATTCAGGAAAAAATGAACAAACTTGAAAGTGATTTAACTTCATATACAAATAATTCCGCCATATCATCGTCCGCTAATCCGCTACCGCTTGGCTACGAAGACCTTATGCTAGAAATACAAGATCGTTGCAATCGGCAGAAAAATATCGTACTTGCGGGTATACCTGAATTAAACGATAAAAAATATCAAAACAGAAACAAATATGATATGGAGGAAGTAGTTAAAATTATTACAAGCGTTTATGAAAACTGCCCAAAACCAAATAAAATTTTTCGACTAGGTAAATACACCTCGGGTAAAAACCGCAACATAAAAGTATGTTTTGATAGTCAGGACACTGCGAACTGTATATTAAGAAACCGTACATTAACGGAAAACAAAAGTATTCGTATTTTTTGGGATCAAACACCGACTCAATTTAGATATTTACAAAAGTTAAAGAATGAGCTTGAGCAGCGTAAACAAAATGGTGAGTCCGACTTAAGTATAAAATATTTTAACGGAATACCAAAAATTACAAAATTAATTCCAAAAAACCCCAAATAGTGGCTTTAACACCACCAAAAAATGAACCACTCACTTACCAGATTACTCATGATTATTGCTCGGTTACAATGACCTCCTCTTCTTTAAAATTATTTTATGCGAATGTTAGAAGTTTAGTCAAACTAGGCAAAATTGACGAATTACAATGCATCATTAAATCTTTTAATTATACTATACATATAATATTACTAACGGAGACCTGGATAAAATCGGATTCTGAAGCAAATATCTTAAAAATTCCAAACTATTCGCATATTTACAATTATAGAACTGACTCTCTTGGCGGAGGAATGTCCATGTATGTCCACAATGATTTATCCTACACGCTTACAGAAGAAACGTATACTGATGGTAATAACTTCCTATGGATTTATTTAGAAAAATGTAGCTTACATATTGGACTTGTTTATAGACCCCCGACAACTAAAATTGAAAACTTTTTTGAAATATATTCAACTCAATTGGAAAAAAGAAAAAGGTCAATAGTATTTGGAGACTTTAATATAAATATTTTAAATAAAGATCGATGCAGTAAGAAATATAAATATATACTACAAGAGTCCGGTTATATAATACTCAATAAAATCAACAGTCAATTTTGTACAAGGGAAACAGAAACATCTAAATCGATCCTTGACCACGTCTGTACAAATACTAATAATGATTTTCATATTGCTCTGATAGATTCACCGCTATCAGACCATAAACAAATATATTGTGAATTTAAAAATTATAAAAAAGAAGCCAAAAAGAAAATAAAGTATGAAGCAATAAATTATGACAATTTATATAAAGATATGGCAGAAATAAATCTTCAGATTATAGACGACTATGAGAAACTGAACGAGTACATAAAAACGATTATAGAGAATAATAAAGTAATTAAATACAAAATACAAAATCTACCAAAAGACGACTGGATAAACAAACATATACTGGATGAAATTAAAAACCGTAATATCGCGTGGAAAAATGTTAAACAAGATACAGATAATATGGAACTAAGAAAGGAATTTAATAATTTACGAAACAAAGTTGGAAGTGCTATTAGAGACATTAAGGATAAATTTTATTTTAACTCATTTATTAAATGTTACAACAAGCCTAAAAGAATGTGGGACCTTATCTATACTTTTGCCAATTATAAAACCGTAAATGATAATATTCTCCCTAAGCTTATAGTAAACGATAAAATTATTAGTGATGGTACGGAAATATGTGAAACTTTTAATTCTTACTTTTCGTCAATAGGCTCCATTTTAGCTAACTCTATACCATCCAAATACCATAAAACAAGTACTTCATACATGTCATCCGCATACAAAAACACGAAAACACTCACAAAATTTACAAAATGTACAAAAGATGAAATAAAAACAATCATTAAAAACCTAAATACTAATGCAAGCACAGGTGTCGATGGTATTACCCCTAAAACAATTAAATGTGTTAATGATGTAATAAGTGAAAACTTAACGCTTTGCATTAATAAATGTTTCAGAGACGGTGTATTCCCAGATAGCTTAAAGGTGGCTAAAGTTATCCCTATTTATAAAGCTGGCTCGAGGACTGACCCTGGGAACTATCGTCCTATATCGGTTTTGCCCGTTCTATCAAAAGTATTTGAGCAGGTTTTGTACACGCGTATATATAATTATCTCACTGGAATAAATTTTCTTTATAAAGGTCAGTATGGGTTTCGTGCTAAATCAAATACTCTTGCAGCTACAATTGATCTAATTTCTAAAATAAAAATTAATATAGATCAGAAAAGGATAGCTTTAGGTATATTTATTGACTTGAAAAAGGCGTTTGATACCGTCTCACATAATATCTTGCTTCATAAATTGCAAAAAATAGGTGTATCTGGATCAGCTTTTAGCGTCCTTAAGTCATACTTAACGAACAGACAACAAATAGTAAAAATCGAAAATTTCAAAAGCAGTTCATATAATATCAATTGCGGTATACCTCAGGGGTCAATTCTAGGCCCTCTATTATTCTTAATCTACATTAACGAAATTGGTAATTTAGGATTACACGGAGAAGTGTCATTATACGCAGATGACACATGTCTGTTCTTTTTTGGAGACTCAATACATGAGATAATATCTAACGCACAAGCAGATTTAAATATACTAAATGAATGGTTCCAATGCAATTTGCTAAGTATAAATGTTACGAAAACCTCCTATATGCTTTTTACTGCTAAAAATAAAAAGATCCCTAATTATGAATTCCTAACCATAAATAATACTAAACTTAAAAAATCTGAAACAGAAAAGTATCTTGGTTTACTCTTAGATTCCAAACTATCATGGCAACCTCATTTAGATTATTTGCAAACTAAAATAACATCACTGACTGGAGCTTTACGCAGGTGTGTCCGATGTATTCCATATAAAGTTCGAACTATTATTTATAACTCATTGGCTAAACCCTCACTTGAATATTTAATAGAAGTATGGGGATCTGCACACAAAACTAATTTAAAAGATTTACAAATATCACAAAACAAACTATTAAAAACACTACACCAACTGGACTACCGCTTTCCAACCAAAGAACTTTACAAGAAAACTAATACACTATCTATAGCACAATTATACAAATACAAAACATGCATACTTATAAGAAAAATTCTCTCAGGATCTATACACACACAAACTACTTTTAAGACTAAATCACACAAATACTATACACGAAATATACATAAATTACAAATACCTAAGTCTAGAACTAAACATTATGGTAACAAAACTATACAATTTGAAGGAGCGCTAATGTACAATAATCTACCGAAAGAAATATTTAACGAAAAATCTTTTTTGAAATTTAAAACTAAATTAAAAACATACTGTCAAACTTTATAATTATGTTTGAATGTTTGTATAAATAAGGTCACCATTAACTATATATATGTTTATTATTATGTTACTAGTTTAAGTTTCCTATGTAAGTGAACTTTGTTCTTAATGGGAAATAAATCATCTCTAAATCTAAATATCGGTGGTTGAAAGTTTTGAGGGCGGGATTGTGAGAATGGAATGGGTTGAATTTTAGGGGTCGACTGCTGTTTTAGTCCGTCTGTACGATGTTGTAAATATGTAACATTTAATTCCTCCTGAACATATTCAAGAGCTTCTTCTATGGTTTCGGGTCGCATACACCGAATTCGTGAACCCAAAGGTTCTTTTAAGCCGCGAACAAATGCCTGCATAGTAACTTTTCAACCGACTTCAAAAAGGAGGAGGTTATCAATTCGTTTGTATTTTCTGTAAAGATCGCGTTTGGCGTCGATCGTAGTCGGTAAAGTCTCGTGAAGTCTAACGTAAGTCATTATCGTACTGAATAGCGTTTGGCAATGGCTATAAATTTCCTGAGGAGTCTTATTTCCTTGTACGGCTAACGAGAGGTCGTTGTATAAAGCTGTTTCGTCCCGTTGGTCAGAAAAAATATTAATTAGTGAAGTTCTGATACCAAGCCAACTATCTGGTATGCCATTAGAATTAATAGTAGCGGCGGCAGTACCCGTAATTTTATTTAGTATCCTGTTTAATAGACACAAGTTATATAATTCGCTACCAGGCGCGGTGTTTAAACATTGCGTTACAATTTGGTCGCAAATATTAATAAATCTCGTAAGTACATTACATTACTACGACGTCGGGCCTGCTGCGATGCAAATTCCCGATATCTATGAACTCTAGGGTGATAAATTTTGGATTGTAAATACAACTAGGATAAGAGCAACACGAGAAAAGTTTAAATGTACTTACATATACTTCATTTCTGGTTTCTCCTCGTGAATCGAAGTCTGGATTCGCCTTCCGATTCTGCAGCTGGTCCGTAGATTCTGGATACTAGTGATGACCTAACTGTCCCTATCTAGTATCCTACTGACTGCGCCAGTTACGTTAGCTACAGTTGAAAGGTCGAAAAAAAAACCAAAAACTAATTTAACTTATTTAATTAAAAGAAATTACAATACAACTTATTTCCTAATTAACATGTCTAGCCTACTCGATGTAAGTAATTGGAATGAATAATTAAATTATAAAATCACATTTGCAATGTTACACTTAGTTTGGTTCTCAAGACGAAGGAATCGCTGCATCATCAGTCCTCTTGATGTGTGTGTACGTAACTGAGGTATTGTTGTATTTTTTCCTCCGAGATCGCTGTGTTTATCGCTTCGTTGAGCGATTAAGGTAGTTTAAACGTAACAATATTAGATAATCGTGTTAACAGGTGTAACCCAAAAATAAATTTATTTCCATATTTTATTTCTACTAAAATTATAGTATTTATTTTAATAATATTTATTTAATACTTTATTGCACACACAATGAAAGGACATACAAATAAAGAGAACAATTACAACAAAGATAAGAAAAATAAGAGCGAGCAAAGGCGGTCTTATTGCTAAAGCTAAAAAATTCTTGAAAAACTTGGAGTTGGTAAATCTCGTAATACCCCGATAAATATAGATACTGAATCAAGAGTGATTAAACATTTCTCTTCCTCTTCTACAACAGCAAATTTTGATAAAGATTCTACGCTGAATTTTCTTTCATCATTACCAACTTCTAACTTCCCTCCGTTTACCTTCTCCTCTTTCACTGAATGTGATATTAAAAGGAACATACTGTCTGTGTCCTCGAATGCCGTTGGTACTGACTGCATAAGCCGTAACATGATCATACCCATCCTAGATATTATTATCCATGTCTTAGTCCATATTCTTAATTACTCCATCACCTGTAATAAATTCCCGGACACATGGAAAAATGCCCTTATTATCCCAATCCCGAAGAAGTCGAATGCAACTAACTATTGTGATTTCCGACCGATTTCCATCCTACCATTCCTATCTAAAGTCCTTGAAAAGCTAGTATTCCCCCAATTAAACCTCTTCCTTAATCAACACTCACTTCTTAATCCTTTACAATCCGGCTTCCGTGCAGGTCATAGTACGGTCTCTGCTCTCATTAAAGTTACTGACGATATTCGGTTAGCCATGGACAACAAACAACTCACTATTTTAACACTTTTAGATTTTAGCAACGCATTCAACTGCGTTGATCACGATGTTTTACTGAGTTTGTTAAGGTCCTTTAACATATCTCCATCAGTGATTGAGTGGTTTCTGAGTTACCTCAAAGGCCGTCGACAACGTATACGCCTTAATGAGACGTTTTCCTCATGGTGTAATGTCCAGGCAGGGGTACCTCAAGGTGGCGTCTTATCTTCCTTGCTCTTTGCTATTTTCATTAATTCCATTTCCCAATATATTTCTTCCTCCTACCATATGTATGCAGATGATATTCAAATGTATCGCCACACTACCCTTGAAAATCTTCACATTGCGATTGAGGGCATAAATTACGACTTACAGAAAATTCACCAATGGAGTAAACTGTACGGACTTGCTATAAACCCCGGGAAATCACATGTCATCATTATTGGTAGTCCGGGCATGGTTTCTAAGGTTGATTACGCTGATATACCGTCTGTTGAGTACAATGGTACCTGTTTACCTTACTGTTCCGTTGTGAAAAATCTAGGGGTGTATTTAGACCAAACATTATCTTGGTCAGATCACTTGAAAGAACTGAGCAGAAGAACCTACGCTTCACTGAACTCGCTACGACGGCTTCGATCCCTTCTACCAATTCCTACCAAAATTATGTTAGCAAATTCTCTCCTTTTACCTATTCTTGATTATGCCGATGCAAGCTATACTAATCTGACCGAAGACCAACTCAATAAGCTTGAGCGACTTCAAAATCTCGCCATCCGGTTCATATTCTTCCTTCGTAAATATGACCACATTTCTGTATTTCGTTCGAAGCTCAAGTGGCTCCCTATTCGTTTTCGCCGGAACTTGCATATTTTGTCTTTTCTGTACTGTGGGTTATTTAATTTAAGGGCTCCTTCTTATTTAAAGGAGAAGTTTGAATTTCTAGGCGATTCTTCTCTTTTGAGATCTTCCCGGAGTCTTACACTCAAAATACCGGTACATAAAACAAAATTCTACAGTGACTCTTTTACCGTTCAGGCAATTAAGTTGTGGAATAATTTACCATTAAATATAAAAAAATCCAAAACACTATTAATTTTCAAAAATTCCCTAAAGAAGTTTTATCTGCATAGAGACGATTTATATTAGTGCTTATTTATTAGTTTAGTTATAATAATAAGTCTATAATATTGATATGTATATGTTTATATATGTATATGTGTGTGTATGTGTATGTATGTGTATGTATATATATGTATGCTTGTGTATGTACATATATGTATGTATGGGTATATGTATGTATATATATATTATATGTACATTGTATGAGAATTTACATGTAGATATTTGTATGCAATATATGTATATTACCGACTTTGCACCACCTACCCAACTATTATACAACCTCTCTCCTTATTGGGTTGTCTGGAAGAAATGGCTACTTAGCCATAAGACCGCCCGTTGTACTCTACAATATTATATATAATATTGTAACATATTATAATGTGTAACATGTGGTGTACAATGAAGTATAAATAAATAAATAAAGCAATCTCTAACAGCCAACCTTTGGTCTGGATTTGCAAAAGCAGAAACAGGATAGCGCAAAAAAATAAAAATAAAATAATAGTCAAGATAAAAGAAAATAATGACTTATAATATACTGTTGGAGATTCCTTAAGTCAAGAGTGGAATTACGGTGACGACTGTTATATAAGCAGCTGAATACCAGCGCCTCCTGCTATTTGGTTTGCATCTGTCGGGCGATATAGACGTGTGTCGTAATTTACGTTTTGTCATATCTTTTTTCGATTGTTATTTGTCTTAATTTTTAAAGAATTTGTTTCATTTATTTTCAAATAATTATGTATTTATGTTGTAATTGTAAATTTTAGTTTTAGGTAATAAATTTAGTTTAGTTTATTCTTTATTGTACACCACACAGTGAAATAAAAAAATACAAATGACAAAGATATGGCCTAGATATAACAGGCGTACAATTTTGGCGACCTTATCGCTACATAGCGATCTCTTCCAGGCAACCAACGGTGTAGGAAAGGTCATAGAATATAAGGTGGGTGGTGCTCTACTAATAAATAAAATAATATGAATGTATTAATAAAACTATGAAATAAATATAAATATAGAATACACAAATTATATATCCATTAATAAATTATATTGTCAATACATATAAAATAAATATATATATATATATATATATATATATATATATAAATCTAAATACAATGAGTAAGAATATAAACGATGTCTTCAAACATAACGAAAAAATAAATAAATTAACAAAATAAAAAACAGAAAAAAGAAATCATTATCGTAAAGGAACTTGAGACAGAAAGTGATTTTTAAGGTTGTTCCAGAGCGTAATAGCCTTTTAGAATTGTAAATGATTTTTTATAAAAAATAGACTTATGTTCGGGCACCCTTAAAATCAGTCTCTTCGTAGAACGAGGCTGTTCTCCGGGTTTTCCTAGAAATATAAATTTTTCCTTCAGGTAAGGGGGAGTAACAGGGTGAAACAACACACAGTAAAGTATAGACAGGACATGCATATTCCGGCGAAGTCTGATGGGTAGCCAATTGAGACGGGAACGAAATTGCGATACGTGGTCGAATTTTCGTAATCCAAATATAAACCGAATAAAGGTATTTTGAAGTCTCTCAAGTTTATTTAACTGGTCTTCGGATAAGTCCACAAAGCTTGTATCAGCATAATCCAAAATAGGAAAGAGTAGAGTTTGTGCAAGCATAATTTTGGTAGGAATGGGAAGAAAATTTCGAAGACGACGCAAAGAACTCAGCGCGACGAACACCTTCCTGCTGATTTCATTCACATGGCGAGTCCAGCTAAGAGAATTATCAACGAAAACTCCAAGGTTTTTGACAGAATCGCAATAAGGAATGACAGTATTGTCAAACATTATCAGAGGCAAGGAGGACCAGTCGACTTTGGATAATTGTTTCCGGCTGCCAATAATTATGGCTTGAGATTTACTAGGGTTGACATTAAGACCAAAAGTTTTACTCCATTCAAGAATGATATTGAGGTCATTATTCATCCTTGTGATTGCAAGCGGAAGATTTTCCACAGTCGACTGGGTGTAAATTTGGACATCGTCTGCATACATGTGGTAGAGAGAAGAAAGGTTGTGAGTAATAGAATTAATGAAAATAGAGAAAAGTAACGGTGACAAAACGCCGCCCTGTGGTACGCCAGCATAAATATCACACCACGACGTGTAAGTATCATCAGTACGAATACGTTGCCGACGACCACGAAGATAACTGTGAAACAAGTCAATGACTGCAGGAGACACGTTAAGAGAGCGCAGCTGACTCAGTAGGACATCAAAGTCAACACTATTTAAAGCATTGCTGAAATCCAACAAAGTCATAACAGTGAGCTGTTTACTGTCCATGCCTAATCGAATGTCATCGGTAACTTTTATAAGGGCAGTAACCGTACTATGTCCTGGGCGAAAACCAGATTGGAAAGGATTGAGCAAGTTGTTCTTGTTTAGGAAGAGATTTAATTGAAAGTGAATTAGTTTTTCAAGAACTTTTGACAGGAAGGGTAATATAGAGATAGGACGAAAATCGGAAAAGGTAACAGGATTAGCTTTCTTCGGCAGTGGTAAAATATAAGCGCTCTTCCATGCTTCAGGAAATACACAGCATGAGACACATTCATTTAGAATATATGTGATCACGGGAGCGATAATATCAAGGAGAGGAATGATCATAGTACGGCTAACATTATCGGTACCAATGGCATTAGATGAGACGGACAGCACGCTTTTCTTAACATCACACACAGTGAACTGACTTAACACAAAAGGAGGATGAGAAGGAGTTGAAGTCATAGAAAGTGAGTTAAGAGTACGTGATTTAGCTGAACTATCAAATGAGTTCGAAGGATTAGAAAAATATTGATTTAGGAGTTCTGTATCAATATTAAGAACAGATGGATTATGAGAAGATTTACCAACTCCAACAGTCTCAAGAAATTTCCAAACTCTGTGAGAATCGCTAATCTCGACTGAGGCATGAATGTGGCGACGTTGCGCATCCCTACATAATGTACTGCAGCGATTCCTAGCTTTAATATACTTACTACGATTTTCGTCAGAATAATTTAATTTAAATTTACTTTTAGCAACATTTTTCCTGTGAATGCTAGTTTTTATGTCTTCAGTTAGCCAGGGTGCAGGAAGATGTTTCAGCTTTACTTGGTGAATTGGCGCATGAACGTCGTACAGTTGATTGAGCAACGAGCTAAAGACATCAACCCCTTGCTCAATACAAGACGCCGACTCCACTGCTGACCAATCAATATTACGCGCATCAGCACGTAGTTGTTCAACATCCATTCCAGCAAAATTACGCCGCAGAAGTATCTTAGGCTTAACTTTTGGAGGGCGCAGTTTATACGAAAGAAAAATTAAATCATGATAGGAAAAGGCATCGGCAGAACACTGACCGTGCTTGGAAACGAAATCAGGAGAAGACACAATTATAAGGTCAAGAAGAGAAGGAGTAGAATTTGGATATCTGTGGGTCGCTAAAAGGGGAAGAATATGCATGTTACACGCTTCGCAAACAGATACAAGCTTATGAGCTCTGCTGTCATCCTTCAGTAGACATGTGTTGAAGTCGCCCATTAATATGGTGTGACCATAATTTGGGACAAATGTTTCTACAAGGGCTTCGAAAGAGGAAAAGAAATTCGTTAATAGAGAGGGACTGTAAAAAACGCCAAGTAAAATTTTTGTCTGGCTTAGAGAAACTTCTACTAGTAAGTGTTCAGCCGAATCAACAGGAGGTGGCTGACATGACGAACTTACAATTTTAAAAGGAATGTAGGATCTAAGATAGATCGCCACACCACCACCAGTCCTGTTGCTTCGATCATTACGAATGAGATGGAACCCTGGCAAAGAATACGAAGTAGACGGTAAACAGGGCTTAAGCCATGATTCCGATACTAAAATCGCATGAATATCACGGGACTCAAAAGAGGCAAGCATGTCAGGATAATGGGCTAAATTACTTTGAGCATTGATGTGTACTACGTTAAGATTTTTCACACATTCAGAAAAGAGAGAATTAAGATTGGCGTTAAGAGGAAGGGAAGAAATAGCACTTTGAAGACTTAAGTCACTCAATGACTCATCACCCGAAGATACCGAAAGAAAAGTGTCAGTAAGAATACTACAATTTGAAGACATTGTAATTATAAATATATAACAATAAAATAAAAAAAAATAAAAGTTAGAATAATTAAAATATTTTTTTTATATATACATATAATTTTTTTATATGTATATATAAAAAAAATAAAAAACTAATAATAATAATTTAAAAATAAACTTAAACGTAAAACTAGTTTACTTAATTTACTGTTACTGTGCCCGATATCCACCGGCGGCATGAAAGAGACCAAAAGTATAACAAAACGTAGTTCAAAAATAATTGTTTACAAAATAAAAGTTGTAAAAGTAAAAAAAAAAAGAAAAAAAAATCAAGAATAACAATTAAAAATGAATCAAATGGTGTTTTTGTACCTTATTAGTTTAGTTAGAACATATCTTAAGAATAATTGATAAACAAAAGAGGTAAAACTAAAGTATAATAAACAAAGTTCAACATATGATAATATTAAATCCTTAGCTAAGTAAAAAAATAACATTATAATTGTGAAGGATGCCGGTTCGGCTGACACGGCGTCACCTGCACTGTTGACGCTGCCAACCACCTCCGGAATAGCGTTCACTTCAGCCACTGTGACGACACGATGGTGCTTACAGTCAGGACCGACCACAACAACACAGCCGTCTTTCGTCCAGCTGCGTGATACCCCGAACCGTTTACGTGCCGCAACAAATGCTTCGTGCCGGCCCTTCGTCAGAAATTCGGATAATGTGATACCGCTGCCCTTTAATTTGGATTTGCCGTACCATATCTTGTTGCGGAGCCCCTGATCAAAGAATTTAACGCAGATGGCACGATGCTTGTCACTATTATTTGAACGACCCAAGCGATGGCACCTCTTAATATTGCTGACTGTGACTTCTGCCAAGGATAGCCGCTCATTCAATATCTTGCACACAATCTCAGCTGGGTCTTCATTGTTGACCTGGGGCACACCGTGAAAAAGCAAGATGTTTCTTCTGGATCGAACTTCCATGTCCTCTTGCTGCCTGGAGAGAATCTGAAGCTGCACCTGCAAGTTCTCCAGTGCCGTCATCACAAAAGTTCTGAATGCACTAAATTGCGCATTTATATTAGATGACGGACTAGCTGCAGGAATAGATGCCCGAACTTCCCTCTGGAACTCATTCATTTGAGCTGTGAACATGGTAGCTAGCTGCTCGATCGATTTCTGGAGCTGATCCATTATACTTGTTTCAAAAATTAGTGGTAGTGATGTGGCAAATATTTCATAAAGTTATTTATTTAGAATTGTGTTAAAACAATTATTTATACTTGAAGCCGGTGGATATTTGAACTCACAGGTACATTTTATTTATTATTAAACTAGTAAATGAAATATTAAATATTATTTAAAAACGAGACTATTTTTAATGTGTGTACTCTATCGCGTCTACCCACGGATTTTCAAATTTTTTTCAAAAAATTGTATTTTTTTTTAAAATTTAAACTGATTTCTAATATCAGAAGTTTTTGTTATCTTATATTTTTGTTATATAATATACCCTCTTTTTTTTGTGTATATTTTCTTACATATTTTTTTGATTTATAAATTGATAATGGATAAACGAAATCGTTCCCGTTCTCAACGCCGTACGCGTGTATCTCGCAAAAGATACTCGCGTACCCACCGTCGTGCACGGAATAGTCGTTCACGTAGTGATTCCCGTATTCGGTCGCGGCACTCCTGTGATAGTTCACGCACACGCACCCCGCGTCTTTAACGTTCACGGGATCGGCACATGCGGCGATGTCACACTCGCAGCGATTCGCGCGTGCACTCGCCGCACACAAGGCGCTCCAGTGGACGTGTCGGCGGGCACTCGCCGTACACAAGGCGCTCCAGTGGACGTGTTGGCGGGCACTCGCCACACGCAGGGCGTTCCAGTGGACGTGTCTGCGGGTACGGCCCCGTACCGCCGTCGCTATCACCTGCGGCCCCGCCATCGAGCAACTGTGGATCCTGGAACGCTGTACTAGCGCGATTGTAGGCGCTGGAACTAAGTTCTCGTGTACCAGTTTCGGTTGGACTGACTTCAGCTGCACAAGGTACAGAGCAAATCGTGGAGGCAATTCAATCGCTGAAATCCGTGAGTACCCACAGTTATTATGTCTCGAACTTCGACCCCAGCATTCATGACGTAGATTCTTGGTTCCAAGAGGTTGACAGGGCCAAGTTAGCTAACAAGTGGGACGACCGCGAATGCCTTTCTAAGATAGGTAATTGTCTGAAGAGAGACGCTAGGTCTTGGCTCAATGAATGGGTATGTAATGATCGCACATGGAGTAGCTTCAAATTAGATTTTAAACCTTTATATGTAAAGAAAATCGATTCGGCAGGAATTTTATATGAAGTCATGTCTTCTAACTCTGATAAATATCAAACATACGCCGAGTATGCCCGTAAGTCCCTGCTAAAATTACGCATTGTTAAGGGCCTCAGCGACGATTTAATCACTGAAATTGTTTTGAGGGGTATTGTCGACCCGCACGTTAAGGCTACTGCGACCAGTTCAAATTTGAAGCCTTCGGATCTAGTTAATTACTTATCCACTTTTGTAAAGCCACCGAAAATTTCAACCTCAACTTTTCACTCAAATATTCAGTTTAATAACGGTGGTAACGGTAAACCACATGGTTTCAAGAAACGCCCAATGGGTCCAGCCAAATGTTTTGGGTGTGGCGATAGTAGTCATAAGCAGGCTACAAGCTGCCCCAAGCGGGTAAAGCCTACTACTTCCAAAGCTTCTAATTCAGAGCCAAAGCCAAATGATAAACAATCTAATCCAATCTCAAAAACGTGATTGCTAGGGCGAAGACGGAGTACATTGGCAGAATTGGCGAAAAACTGGTGCGCCTCCCTTCAGGAACATGCGTTCTGGTCTCTCACTAAGGCTGTCTTAGGGAATTTCTGTCAGCCTTCGTTTCCATCTCTGCACAGGGACGGTGAGTCATTGGCCCATACCGCGAAAGAGAAAGCTGATCTTTTAGGCTATCTCTTCGCGTCGAACTCGACTCTGGATGACCAAGGAAAGTCTCCACCAACAATTCCGCGGTGTGATACCACGATGTGATACCACGATTACAAAAGAGAGCCATCCGGTTTATTTATAATCTTGGAGCTAGAGACTCTCTTCGGGATGTTTTTAACAAAGTGGGAATACTCACTGTTGCGTCGCAATATATTTACAACAATATTATGTATATTCACAGTAACATTGATCACTTTGATAAAATCAGTGATAATCATTGTATGTGCACTAGGAGTAAGGATAAGCTTATAACGCCAAGTTTCCGACTCCGCAAAGTCAATAAATCCTTCTTGGGGCAAGGTATCCGGTTCTATAATAAAATTCCGCTTTAATTGAAATAATTGTATTTAATTAACATGACGTTGTATTTTTTAAATGTTAAAAAAGAGTAACTACTGAGTTTCTTGCCGGTTCCCCTCGGTAGAATCTACTTTCCGAACCGGTGGTAGCTTCACTTAATTGTAAAATGACGATTGAAAAGTGCTTATAAAAGCCTACTTGAATAAAGTTTATTTTGATTTTGATTTTGATGCCGGAGATTAAATTCCGGCAAAGTGCAGTTCGCAAAGCACTTTCCTTAGATATTCATAAGTCGAGTGGACCTGATGGCATCCCTCCAATCGTGCTACGGACATGTGCTCCCGAGTTGGCACCGGTCTTAACGCGTCTTTTCAATCCTACACATTAGGCGTCGTCCCGAACTCCTGGAAGACAGCTTTGGTGCACCCGATCCCTAAAAGAGGCAACCGCTCAGATCCGTCCAATTATAGGCCTATAGCCATCACCTCCTTGCTCTCCAAGGTAATGGAGTCCCTTATTAACTGCCAGCTCCTGCGGTATCTAGAGGAGAACCATCTGATTAGCGACCGCCAGTACGGTTTCCGTCGGGGTCGGTCAGCCGGTGATCTTTTAGTTTACCTTACTCATAGATGGGCTGAAGCAGTTGAGAGCAAGGGGGAGGCATTAGCAGCCAGCTTGGACGTAGCGAAGGCCTTCGATCACGTATGGCATAAAGCGCTTCTCTCGAAGCTTCCTTCCTATGGGCTTCCCGGGAAATTATGCAATTGGATTACCAGCTTTTTGGCAGATCGGAGCATCAAGGTCGTTGTCGACGGTGCATGCTCCGACTTAAAATTCGTCAATGCTGGTGTTCCACAAGGCTGCGTTCTATCACCTACTCTGTTTCTTCTGCATATCAATGATTTGTTGCAAATCGGGAACATTCATTGCTATGCAGACGACAGTACCGTTGACACCTTATACACCGACCGCGCTAATATTTCTCGGGAAAACGTCGAAGAGAACCGGAACAAACTTGTGTCTGAAATCGAGTCTTCGTTAAACGAGGTCTCGAACTGGGGCCGGCTAAATTTAGTCCATTTCAACCCCAAAAAGGCGCAAGTTTGCACGTTAACCGCTAAAAAAACACCATTTGTCGTATCTCCACGATTTGAGAACATCCCGATAGCCGCTACAGGTAG
This sequence comes from Vanessa cardui, assembly GCF_905220365.1. NCBI lineage: Eukaryota > Metazoa > Arthropoda > Insecta > Lepidoptera > Nymphalidae > Vanessa > Vanessa cardui. The sequence continues at coordinate 12,895,190 of NC_061153.1, forward strand.
TATCGGAATACTTGTCGGTACTAATATATATGTCAGAGTCAGTCGTCACATCAACGCAAAGATAAAAGTACCCACCTTGACTTGATTGATTTGTTGTTTACTCAATGATAATTACAATTAGCTAGATTTTTAATGCAAATCTTTTAGGACAATTCCTAATTATATCTGGTATGATTTACTAGCTACCTGCGATTGACTTATGACGACTAGTTTCGATTTCGGTAATTGTTAATAGCATTACGAAACATTATAAACGATTATTTAATTTGTATCACATAGAAATAACTCCAAATTGACTGTTCTTGATTAACGATAATTCATATTGGAATATTTTATGACTAAAAGTCATAATAGCAGATTTAATTAGTTTGTATTTTCATTTTGGTAAACACGTGGCTAGCGTTTCGCGCCATGGACAGAGTTGTTGGGAGTAGGGGCTAGGGTATAAATACCGTGTTCACTGGCTAGTCTTCAGTCGACTTCAAGGATCGACTCAAGCAAGAGCTCTAGCTCCCGACAAAACTGTCGGTTTACCCCTCAGGCTTGACTGCCTATACTACGCTATTTAGTTAGCTGTACTTGTCCGCTTTTACGCGGTTACGCTGCCCGTCGGCATATTGCTTTCGCTGTATATCTCTGGCTTATCCGTTTGCTTTTTTTTTGATTGTGTATAAATTATTTTAAGACCATTACTGTAATTATTGTAAATAATAAATCTATTGTTATTTAAATTAATTGTTGTTTCTTAAAATGGGAGCCCGACCTCCTGACGATCCGTCTAATACCGCCCCCGATCCTATATCAGAACTGGGATCTGAACAGACTGAATCAAGGACAGAGGACCCATGGCGAGCATTACTTGATCTTCAGAGCCGTAACATGCCACAATTGATAGATGCTATAGAAAGAAAGAAAGAAAGAAAGAAATGTTTATTAGGACACAGTACATAATAAAAGAATAAGAAGTATAAAAATTTAAAACAAAAGGAAGAAAAAACAAACAAAAAAATATAAACACTATCTATAACTACTTGCTAACTAAATATACAAAAAAAAAAAACAACAACAATACAAAACAACACAATGATCTTAACATGTCCTAAAAGGTGTACCATTCAGCTTCCAAGTTGGGTTCCAAGAACCCAACGCTGATTTTCAATGGTACCCTGTGTGGTTGTGACGGGTTGTGACAATATATGATAATATATTATAAAAAAAAAAAATAAAAAAAAATAAATAAATAAAAAATAAAAAAATCTACAATTTTTTTTTTTTTTTTTTTATGGCATAGGAGGCAAACGAGCAGGAGGCTCACCTGATGGAAAGTGACTACCACCGCCCATGGACACCTGCAACACCAGGGGACTTGCAGGTGCGTTGCCGGCCTTTCAAAAAGGAGTAGGCTCTTTTCTTAAAGGTTCCCATGTCGTATCGGTTCGGAAAAACCGCCGGCGAAAGCTAGTTCCACAAAGTGGTTGTGCGAGGCAGAAAATGTCTGAGAAATCGCGCTGTTGTGGATTTTCGGACATCAAGGTGGTGCGGGTGAAACTTAGAATTTTGGCGAGATGTCCGAAGGTGAAATTCAGCAGCCGGGATTAATCCGAACAATTCCTCGGAACATTCCCCGTGAAAAATTCGGTAGAAGATTATAACTATTAGTGCGTGTACAGTTAAACGGAAATATATTTTACCAAAAAGTGTAATTTAAATAGTGAGTTTTGTTCGATAATACTTTGAATTATCCTACACTGTGTGCCATTAAGTGTCTTTGTTTAATGAGCTTGTGGTGTTGGACACGCCCCAAGTCAACGAACTCTGTTGCTTCCATCATTGACGTCAAATAGGATCTCCATATTCGCCCTATAATCCTATACATTGTTTGGCTCAGTGGTGCAGCTATTGCTTTTTACGCTTGAGTCCTTGGTTCGCGCCTCAACCGGCTCTGCACTTTGTCTAATCATAATTATTTATTTATATTTAAAACATGAAGTTTGCGTGTTGCAAATCTTTGGTAGGTGGCGCCTCTGAATGCATGACTTGTATTAAATGTGGCCAGAATTATCACTATCATTGCATTCACCCGTCTAGTAAAACTAAACCATCTCAAGAAGTAATGTTAAAATGGACTTGTCCAGATTGCTTATCGTCTATGCCTCGTCAAATAAACAAAGACAATACGCCTGTACGCGGCCATAGTTCACAGGTCAAATCTGACTATAGTGAGAACATCACATTGCGTAGAGGTGGCTCGACCTGCGGTATGGTTTCTCCCCGTAGTCCTGTAGACTCCAATGAGTCGTTTTTGAGAGAGATACGGCAGATCATTTCATCAGAAATGTCATCACTTAGATCTGAGCTTAAATCAACTATTGCTCCTATCCAAACAGATCTAAAAGTGTTACGCGAAGAGGTATCAAGTCTGAAAGATAGCTTAGATTTTATTAACAATAAATATGAGGAAATTAGAGGTAAAATCGACAAATGCGAAACAGATTTGAAACTTATTTCTGAGCGTTGTAACAAAGTAATGTCTTTAGAGTCGAGAATACAGACAATCGAAACGGATTCCAACAACCGTGAGCAGTGGGCGAGAAGGTCTAATGTGGAGATTTATGGCATTCCCGAAAAAAAGAATGAAAATCTACTTGTTATTTTGCAAAATATTGCTGACCGGGCTGGTTTTGATCTCAATGTTACCACGGACATTGACTTTGTTACAAGAGTATCCTCTAAAAATAAAGACTTAAAGAAAATTAAGCCCATCATAGTCAAATTTCTCTGTCGGTGGAAGAAGGATGATTTTCTTGCTAAAGCAAGGAAACTCAAACTTAAGTGCCATGATTTAGGTTTCGCCGCTAGTAATAGCAATATATATTTTAATGATCATCTTACCAGCTCCAACAAGGCACTCCTTCAAGTTGTTAAGAAAACCGCTAAAGACAAAGCGTATCGATATGTGTGGGTCAAAAATTGTTGTATCATGGCGAGACGTAATGACTCTAGTCCGGTTGTGCATTTTGTTAACATGTGTGACGTAAAAAAAATTGTGTAGGTGTTATTGTTTACTTATTTCAGTGTCGTAATATTTTTTTAACATTTTATCATTTACTAAATTTAGCTGTTATTATGAATGAACATTTTCTAGAATTTTATTATAAGAAATTATTGCACTTTTTATGTAATAATATTTTGTTTTGTGATTGCTTTATTGATATTACTTTATTATTAGCAGTGTTAATGTTTAAGGGCAAGCAGTTAAAATGGGCTTATATTTATACATTTTTTTATTTATTCTGTATTGGTAGGCTATACACTGAAAAAATATATTTACAATTGTTTTATGGAGAGTTTTATGAAAAGAACGTACTTAATTTTTTATGGTCTATGTTGATGAGAATTTTTATTTACTCTACTTTTTATAATTATGCCTAATTTGAGTGTTTTTTATCAGAATGTACGTGGCCTTAGGACCAAGACGAATATTTTTTATAGAAATCTGATCCAAACAGATTATGAGGTAATATGTCTTAGTGAGACCTGGTTGCATGATGCTATATTTGATTCTGAATTTTTCGACTCGCGGTACTCTGTTTATAGAAATGACCGCGACTATGTCTTTCGTGGAGACAGTTTAGGTGGTGGAGTGTTGATTGCTCTCCGGTCACATTTAAATGTCCATTCCTCAATGCCGATTAAATTAAAAAATTCAGCAGCTGAGGTTATCAAAGTCTCTGTATTTACTAATTCTCTTCCAATATCTAAGTTATTACATATTTATTGTTGCTATTTTCCGCATAGTAAATATCACTACGAGGCTTTATGCGAATTTTTTGATTTAGTCTCAATAGATATAATCTGTCACCCTGGTGATAATTTTCTTATATTAGGAGATTTTAACATCTCCAATGCTTCTTGGGTGTGTTCTTATAACATGGGTTATATGGATCTTCAAAATTTTCATGACGATGACATCTACATTAACTCACTTTTCTATTTTCTAAATTTCAATGATTTAAAACAATTTAATTCAGTTTCTAATGCTAATAGTAGATACCTTGACCTAATTATAAGTGGTTGTGAATGTCTGGTATGTAGATGTGATGACCCACTAGTACCGGAAGACCCACACCACCCTGCATTAATCTTGTCTCTTAAGGTCACATTATTGTCTGCAATAAAATATGCTCCCCGTACTATACGCTTGTTCCGTGAGGCAGATTACGATGCAATAAATAGTGCATTGGCCAGCATTGATTGGTTTGAATTGCTTAATGATTCTGATATATCTAATGCTGTAGATTTATTTTATACCACCATTAATGATATAATTAATGACATGGTTCCAACTAAGACAGTTAAACATATTAACAACTATCCCTTTTGGTATTCAAAATCTTTAAGAAAAATAATCACGGAGAAACTGAAATTTCATGTAAAATGGAAGCTATACAAAAGACAGATTGATTATGATACGTTTAGTTTATTAAGGAGGAGACAAAAACAAGCACAACTGACATGTTATAATAACTATATCCATAATGCCGAAATAAAAATTAAACAGAATAGTAAGTTTTTCTGGAATTTTGTAAAATCTAAAAAAACATTAAATGATTTCCCGGATTCAATGTTTTTTAATGGAACTGTCGGACATGGAGGTATTGAAATCTGCAACCTTTTTAACTCCTACTTTAAATCAGTGTATGAGCCACCGGATACTTATGATTTATCGAGCCTTACAAATGACCCCTCTGAAACCCATATTTCTATTGGATCCATGTCAATATCTATCGAGATAATTAATAAGTACCTAAAAGCTTTAGATATTACTAAAGGTTATGGTCCAGATGGTCTTCCTCCTTTATTTATCAGATCATGTGAAATGTCTCTTACCTATCCAATTTACTTACTATTCAACAAATCTTTGAGTTGCGGTGAAATCCCACTAATTTGGAAAAAATCGTATGTTGTTCCAGTGTTCAAATCAGGTGATAAACACAACGTTCAGAACTATAGACCGATTTCCAAATTATGCGTTTTGGCTAAATTATTTGAGAAAATAATTTACGATCAAATTTTTCCTCTGCTGCGGTCTATAGTTCTTGATCAACAACACGGTTTTATTAGTAAGAAGTCTACTGAAACCAACCTCTGTGAACTTATCCATGAAGTCACTTCAGACATGGATAGAGGGTTCCAAACGGATGTCGTGTATACCGATTTCTCTAAAGCATTTGATAAAATTTCACATAACATATTAATTAACAAGTTAAGAGGAATCGGTATACATGGTGACCTTCTTCGGTGGTTGACATCATACCTTAATAATAGAAGCCAAGCAGTAACCATCAAAGGTTTTTGTTCATCTTTTGCTCCAGTTCCCTCAGGTGTACCTCAGGGGTCTCACCTCGGTCCTCTTCTTTTTATCTTATATGTAAATGATATATCAAAAATTATTAAGCATTCCTCAATCCTACTATATGCAGATGATATTAAGCTTTGTAAAAGGATTACGTCTTCTACGGACTGCTTACTTCTTCAAGATGACCTTAATAACCTATGCGCATATTGCAAGAATAATTCTTTATTCTTAAATGTAAGAAAATGCAACATCATTTCCTTCACGAGGAGGCATAGTCTTTTTACACATGAATATTGTCTGAATAATACGATAATAAATCGTGTGACCGAGGTGAGAGACCTAGGGATACATCTCGATCAAAAGCTCACTTTTAAGTCCCATATTAATCTGACGGTAGCAAAAGCATTCCGTGTGCTTGGTTTTGTAATTAGAACTGCTAAGGACTTTAAAAATGTCTCCACACTTGCTCTTTTATTTAATTCCCTCGTGAGACCCATATTAGAATATGGATCCATTGTTTGGAATCCGCACTATAAATTGCACATCAACCGCTTGGAAAGTGTACAAAAGAAGTACTTAAAACACCTGCAGTTTAAATTTGATGACTACACTCATAAGCTCAATAAAAGTACTAGTATACTCTCTCTTGCTGATCGTAGAATCGTAAGGGACCAAATGTTTCTGTATAAATTGGTTCGAGGTTTCATAGACTCTCCATACTTGCTAAATTGTGTAAACTTTCGATGTCCCAGGTTAGCTGCTCGTAAACATTTACTGTTTAATGTGCCTTTAACACGAAGTAAATATGCTCAAAACGTTTTTATTAATCGTGCATGTAATAATTATAACGAAAAATTTAATAACATTGATCTGTTTGAAGTAGATAATGCTAATAAATTGAAAGTGAAAATATTGCAATTGCTTAATGATAATAATAATAATGTATAATTTAATAATATAGGTATATAAATTTTTTGTTATTCTTTTAAATCCGTTATAATTTAAAATTGCTGCCTCTATTAATTTACTAATTTAATTTATAATTTTGTATCTTACATAATTGATTTAATGTTTATAATTTTAATGTTTATTATCTTGATAATTGCTTATTGTTTTCATAGTTTATCTTATAGACAAACTCAGATTAGTTTAATTCTATTAATTATATAAATTATCCTTTAAATTAAAACAAAATTGTAATTGCTGCTATTGTAATTTGTAATATCCTCCTTTTTTTCTTGTTGCTCTAATATATACAATATTAATTTATGAGTGGAAACTTGATTGGCTTGTGATTTAATTTGTATTTGTTAATATTAAGACTTATTGTACTGTTTGTTTCCCAAATAAAATAAAATAAAATAAATAAAGATGCAGAGTGATCCGACATCTCTACGCAAAGCCAAAGGATCAAGGAGATCGGAAAGAGCTTGATCGTCGATAACTCGAGCCGCTCTACGTTGGATGCGGTCAAATGGCAGGAGCTGGTACTGGGGAGCACCCGCCCAGAGGTGAGAGCAGTACTCCATGTGAGGCCGAATTTGCGCCTTGTAAAGTTTAAGGCGATGGGCCGACGTGAAGTACTGTCTCGCCTTGCTGAGCACGCCCAGCTTTTTTGAAGCCAATTTGGCTTTGCCTTCCAATTGACCGCGGAACTGAACGAGGCTCGAAATATCAACGCCAAGTATTCCGATACTACCTGTAGCGGCTATCGGAATGTTCTCAAATCGTGGAGATACGACAAATGGTGTTTTTTTAGCGGTTAACGCGCAAACTTGCGTCTTTTTGGGGTTGAAATGGACTAGATTTAGCCGGCCCCAATTCGAGACTTCGTTTAATGAAGACTCGATTTCAGACACAAGTTTGTTCCGGTTCTCTTCGACGTTTTCCCGAGAAATATTAGCGCGGCCGGTGTATAAGGTGTCAACGGTACTGTCGTCTGCATAGCAATGAATGTTCCCGATTTGCAACAAATCATTGATATGCAGAAGAAACAGAGTGGGTGATAGAACGCAGCCTTGTGGAACACCAGCATTGACGAATTTTAAGTCAGAGCATGCACCGTCGACAACGACCTTGATGCTCCGATCTGCCAAAAAGCTGGTAATCCAATTGCATAATTTCCCGGGAAGCCCATAGGAAGGAAGCTTCGAAAGAAGCGCTTTGTGCCATACACGATCGAAGGCCTTCGCTATGTCCAAGCTGGCTGCTAATGCCTCCCCCTTGCTCTCAACTGCTTCAGCCCACCTGTGAGTAAGGTAAACTAGAAGATCACCGGCTGACCGACCCCGACGGAAACCGTACTGGCGGTCGCTTATCAGCTGGTTCTCCTCTAGATACCGCAGGAGCTGGCAGTTTATAAGGGACTCCATTATCTTGGAGAGCAAGGAGGTGATGGCTATAGGCCTATAATTGGACGGGTCTGAGCGGTTGCCTTTTTTAGGGATCGGATGCACCAAAGCTGTCTTCCAGGAATTCGGGACGACGCCTAATGTGTAGGATTGCCGGAAAAGACGCGTTAAGACCGGTGCCAACTCGGGAGCACATGTCCGTAGCACGATTGGAGGGATACCATCGGGTCCGCTCGACTTATGAATGTCCAAGGAAAGAAGTGCTTTACGAACTGCACTTTGCCGGAATTTAACCTCCGGCATCGTGGTATCACATCGCGGAATTGTTGGTGGAGATTTTCCTTGGTCATCCAGAGTCGAGTTCGACGCGAAGAGAGAGCCTAAAAGATCAGCTTTCTCTTTCGCGGTATGGGCCAATGACTCACCGTCTCTGTGCAGAGATGGAAAACATGGCTGACAGAAATTCCCTAAGACAGCCTTAGCGAGAGACCAGAACGCTCGTGTTCCTGAAGGGAGACGCACCAGTCTCTCGCCATTTCTCCGTCTATATTTCATGTACTCCGTCTTCGCCCTAGCAATCACGTTTTTGAGGGACCTAGAGGCAGAGTTGTATTCCTTTTTAAATGCGCTGGGATTTACATCACGAGACGCAGATGCATTAGCCCAGGTTTGATAGCGTTCCCACTTTCGGCGTGATGCCGTTTTGCAGAAGCGACCAAACCAAGGCTGGGACTTGCCACCGATGGGTACTGCAGAGTAAGGAATGAATAGTTCCATACCCTGAAGCACCACATCGGCAACAGAGTCAGCAGCAGCGTTCGGATCATCCGGCGAGAAACAAATCTGCCCCCATGGGTAAGATGCAAAAAAAGACCGCATCCCATCCCAATCTGCTGACTTGTAGTGCCATACTCGGCGGCACCCAACAAAGCGAGGCCGTGAGTACCGCACAACCGGCACTGTACTCCGGACGAGACAGTGGTCAGACGAGCCCAGAGGGGGATCGACGATAACCTGATAGCCATCCGGATGTGAAGTCAGCAGAAGGTCCAACAGGGAAGGTGTATGATCCTCCACATCCGGTATTCGCGTTGGCGAGTTGACCAGTTGTGTCAGATCATATGCTAGAGCGAAGTCCAGAACAGATCTACCCGCATGATCGGTGTTGCGTGAGCCGAGCCATTCTGCGTGGTGAGCATTAAAGTCACCCAGAATAATGATCTCTGCGGATGGAATCTGCTGAAGCACGGAATCTGTAGCCATTTGGACGGGCTCAACCAGTCGGTCGGTTTCGGCATTACCGCTATGGGACCTATAAAGGCACGCATAGATTCGCGGATGGTCATCGCAGTCTACACGCAGCCAGATAATCGATAGGTCCTGTCCTTCAAGGCTGCCGAGGCGTCGAGAACAGATATCATCTCTGACGTAAACGCATACCCCAGCTCGTGGTATAAAGGAATGTTCCAATTTGTACCCAGGGTACGAGAGAAAAGTCGTATCGGCAGGAGAAGATATCTGGGTCTCGGTTAGAAAGAGCAAGGCCGGCTTCGCCGTTTCCAGATGGTAGTGAACGGCGTTGAGGTTGGAGTTGAGTCCCCTTATGTTGCAGAAGTCCACAGCGAGGGTGGTAGGGGTTACCTTATGATGCCTGCTCCGCTTGCCTCGAACAGTGGCGAGCGCAAAATTGCCCCCCCCAGAATTCGGAGGGCAGCCTGGGCATCCCTGCTCAGGTGGTGTATGTCCTGAGCATGGATGCCCAGAGAGGGATTCTCCACCGCTGTCGCTGATGGTACCCTCCTGGGGTAATTTAACCAAATTCTGCACAACCATCAAGTTTTGGGGGGGAGGGGGATTGGGCCTCCGGAACTCTCACTTACCGGACGAAACGCGGTAGCATAACTACCACTTTACGCCGATTTTAAGTGAGAGAGTGGTACTTCCCCGGGCGTGCCGGCCCATTCGGCTGTAACCCGAAGGTATACAGCGTGGCACTACCACTTGCGAACAATTTGAATGTACATACAATATACACATAATAACAATACATAACTATAAATATATAAATACATACATATTTTATGAACCCATTAGCATAAGCTATAAAGGGACCATCTTCATTTTCTCCCACTGTTCATTTGCCTGAATTTAATCCAGACTTGCCCGACTCCAATGCTCGCGCTTAGAGCACCACCGTCGATCTTTGTTTCTCGGAGCAGCCGCTTAATGGAAGCTCGTTAATTATTGCCTTAAGCAAGTCGTTAAAAGGCCACGCCTCAACATGGTTTTCACAAGTATCATATGGCGGTATGACATGGACAGAGTTCAAGATTCTTTTCATATTTCAAAAGATAAAATTGTCGAACAATGTTCTTTGCCAGAACCACTTAACTTTGATAATATCAATACTGATATTCCTTCCGAATATAAAAAGCAGTTAATAGAACTTTTGGAGGAGTATTCTCACGCTTTTGTGGCCGGTTTGCCGCGAACTCGAGTACAATCAGGAGAATTAAAAATTCGTTTGATAGATCCACACAAGACCGTACAACGTCGGCGATACAGATTAACTCCGAATGAAAGGCAGCTCGTCCGAACTAAAATTAATGACTTGTTAGATGCCGGTATTATTCGACCTAGTTGTTCCCCATTTGCAAGCCCAATTCTGCTAGTTACAAAGCGCGATGGTACAGAAAGAATGTGTGTAGATTACCGTGAGCTCAATAGTAATACTATACCTGACAGGTTCCCCTTACCTCTGATAGCGGATCAAATAGAGAGATTATGCGGTGCTAACTATTATACTTGCCTCGATTGCACAAGTGGCTTTCACCAGATTCCTATTCACCCCGATAGTATTGAAGCTACTGCTTTTGTCACCCCAGATGGTCAATACGAGTACTTGGCCATGCCTTTTGGTTTGAGAAATGCTCCTAGTGTTTTCCAACGTGCAGTTACTAATGCATTAGGTGAGCTAGTACATTCTTACGTTATCATTTACATTGATGACATCATGATACCCTCTCAAAACCCTGCTGAAGGCATTTCCAGGCTAAGAGAAGTTTTAGAATCACTTACTAAAGCTGGATTTACCCTTAACCTCAGTAAATGCTCATTCTTAAAGCAACGAGTAGAATATCTCGGATATGATATCACTGCTGGTAAACTCCGACCTAATCCCCGAAAGATAGAAGCGTTGACTAAATTAGAGCCACCTAAAACAGTTCATCAGCTGAGACAGTTTATAGGTCTTGCATCATATTTTCGAAAGTTTGTTCGAAATTTTTCCCAGACCATGAAACCTTTGTTCTTGTTAACTGCCGGTAATAAGACTCTCAAATGGAATGATACATAATAATAATAATATTCTTTATTGTACACCAAGACAAGTATAACACACAGGAAATAAATATAAGAAAATAAAGCATGGCACAAAAGGCGGCCTTATCGCTGAAAAGCGATCTCTTCCAGGCAACCTTGGGGCAGAGGAAATGGTCTATTAAAGGCATAGGTGTACAATTTTTATAAATGGAATATTCAATATACATACATAGGAGTATATTTGTGCATACAAAAATAAATAGATATATATACACAGGCAAACATACATATATAATCAATAAATATATAAATAATATATAAACTAATCGATAAATACATATAAAGAAATATTTATATAATACCAGGTTACATTTCTAGGAAATGTTTCTTGACAGCTTTTTTAAAAACTGGCAGTGATTGTGCACGTTTAATGGACAGAGGTAGGGAGTTCCAAAGACGGGATGCTTGAACAGTAAAGGATTTGCTATAAAAATTTGAGGAGTGGGAAGGAATTTCAAGAAGCAAATTGCTTTCAGATCGAAGGGAACGCTCGTGGGAATCACTAAGGAATTTAAATCGTTCTTTTACGTATGGAGGAGAAACAGGATTGAACAGTATACAGTATAGCAGATTGAGAATATGAGTATTCCTGCGAAGGCGAATTGGGAGCCACTTGAGCTTCTTGCGAAATTCGGATATATGATCATATTTCCGTAAACCAAATATGTAACGTATACATAAATTTTGAATGCGCTCAAGCTTACTTAGTTGCTCCTCAGTGATGTCGACATAGCATGTGTCAGCATAATCAAGAATTGGTAAAAGAAGGCGATGTGCAAGCACAATTTTAGTAGGAATCGGAAGCATATTACGCAATCTGCGGAGTGATCCAGCTGAAGCGAATATCTTACGACTTATGTCACAAATTTGTGGTCCCAGGAGAGATGTTGGTCAAACAAAATACCCAGATTTTTGACACTGTCACTATAAGAAATTTCAATATTATCGAATATTATTGGTGGTAGCTGCGTTCTATCGATTCGAGCTAGTAATTTAGAGCTACCAATTATTATCGCTTTCGTTTTAGTTGGATTGACTTTTAAGCCAAAGGATTTGCTCCAGTTTGCTATTGATGTGAGATCGCTATTAATACATTTTATAGTTTTCATTAAATCATTTACTGTGCAGTGAGAATATATCTGAAGATCGTCTGCATAGAGGTGATAGAGAGAAGTGATAATATTGCTGATAGAATTAATAAACATTGAAAATAGGAGAGGGGACAACACGCCACCTTGCGGGACTCCGGCAGTGACCATTGACCAGTCTGAGTATGAATCATTCAGTCTGACTCGCTGTCGGCGTCCCTGCAAGTCATTTTGAAACCATTCAGTAACCGTAGGAGATACGTTAAGAGTGCGCAGAATATCACAAAGGATATCAAAGTCCACAGTATTAAAAGCGTTACTAAAATCAAGTAACGTCAATACCGTAACCCTTTGATTGTCCATATTCCATCGTATATCTTCAGTAATTTTGACAAGTGCAGTAGTCGTACTATGACCAGGACGGAAACCAGATTGAAGAGGATTAAGGAGACTATGATCTAAAAGGAATTTGCTAAGCTGTTGATGTACAAGACGTTCAAGAGCTTTGGACAAAAGTGGACGAATTGAAATGGGACGATATTCGGACATGGAACAAGGATTACTTTTTTTCGGGAGAGGAATAATTTCAGCATTTTTCCAAATAGATGGAAAGGCGCTAGTGGAAATGGATGCATTAAAAATTGATGTGATAACAGGAACCAGGATATCAATGATGGGAATGATCATCTTACGACTTATACAGTCAGACCCGATAGAATTGGACTTAATTGCTAAAATACTCTTCTTAAAAAAGAAAACAGGAGTATCAAGAGTTGGTAAAGCTGAAAGTTGATTCCTTGTACATGCTTTAGTTGCACTGTCAATAGCAACAGAAGAGGAAAAATAGATATTTAAATCATTGAGATTCAAGTTTTGAGAAGAATTGCCCCGTCGGGTCTTACCAACTCCTAGTGACTTTAAAAAATTCCATACTTTACAGGAATCTTCTTCTTCGATGACAGATTAATAGATATGGCGTCGTTGTTCATCTCTACACACTCTATTGCAACGATTTCGAATTTTGACGTATTTCTCTTTGTTTGACTCACTGGCATCTGATCTATATTTCGCTTTGGCATAGTTCTTTTTATCCTGTAATTTCCTTATTTCAGATGTAATCCAGGGTGCTGGGAGATGTTTGATCCGCACGGGTCTGATAGGCGCGTGGACATCATACAGCTGGGTTAACAACGAATTGAAAATAGCAACTTTGTTATCGATTGTATGTGCATTTTCAACCGTCTTCCAATCGATTTTAGCTGCATCTTCAGACAGTCGCTCCAGATTCATACTACTAAAATTGCGCTGCAGAAGAATTCTTGATTTAGCTTTGGGTGGTTTAATTTTATAAGACAGATAGAGAAGGTCATGATAGGAAAATGCATAGGCATCACATTGGCCATGTTTTGCTACATGATCAATCGAGGAAACAATTAGATCCAGAAGAGAAGGAGAACAATTAGGTAGAACATGTGTGGCAAGCAAAGGAAGAATGTTTAAATTAGCACTGTTGACAAGAGAATTGAGTCGGGAAGACCGGTGGTTATTTTTCAACAAGCATGTATTGAAGTCGCCCATGATTACTGTGTGACTATATAAGGGAGTTAAATTAAGTAATAAGGTCTCAAAAGATGAAAAATAGTCAACAGTAAGACATGGACTATAAAAAACTCCGAGTAAAAGTTTAGTGTGGGAGAAAATAACTTCAACAAAAAGATACTCTGCTGCACCGGTCTGAGGTTGCGAAGTATTAATGATATTAAAAGGAATATGAGAGCGAAGGTAAATTGCAACCCCTCCACCTGTCCGGCAGATACGATCGTTCCGGATTAGGTGGAATCCCGGTAAAGAGAAGGAAGTGGAAGGCAAGCAAGGCTTTAACCAAGTCTCGGAAATTAAAATAGCATGAATATTAATATTATTACTAAAAGACGACAACAGATCAGGATAATGTGCAGGAATACTTTGTGCATTAATATGGACTGCATTGAAATTTTTTGAACAATCTGTGAAGTGAGAGTTAAGACTATCACTCAAAGGGGCAATACTATAAAAACTGTCATCACTAGACAATCCGTCGGAAGAGGATAAGGATAAAAACGTGTCACAATCATGTGTTAAGGACATTTTCAAATAATAAAAATAAACAAATAAATATCTAGATGTAAATATATATATAAATATATATATTTATATAAATATATATATTTATATAAATGTATAAATATATGTATAAAGGTATTATTACTAAAAAAAATAAAAATAAAAACAAATTCAAATTGTATAAATTGATGTATATGATGAAATATCTATAAATATAAAATATTGTATAATACAGTTTATTATATACCTAAAGTATATCAAAATAATACAATAAAACCTTTGTAAATTCCATTCAACGCACCCGCCAGCTGCAAGGAGAGTAATATAAAAAATACACAACATAACATAATAATAGCAAATTAGCAATACACACAATTATATATACATCCTGCAATTTTGTTTACTTATAGTTTTCTATAGGCTTGGAATTATAATATAGTTTAAACAAGAGAGTGAGACTAAGAAAAACAATAAAAAAAAATTGAAATAAAAAAAAAAAGTTACAAAATTAGGTATGCCAATTGTCAGTTACCATTTTACACTTACATATTAAGATAATGAAGTCATGACATAAACAAACTAACGGCAGTCGTCGCGTAGCCACGTATAATATCTGACGTGCAGTAGTTCATTAGTTAATAGTAAAAATAAATGTAAACAAATATGGAAAATACGTAAAAAAAAAATAGTAAATCAACGAAGTAAATAAGTGTCTTACTATTAAAATAACAAGAAAGTATATAAAAGTAAAAATAATTTAAGGAAATAAGTAATTAAAACAAGAAATAAAAGTTATCGTACAAATAGACAAGACACAATAACATAGTACCTATACGAAGTGAATCATTTCTTTATCACCCGCTTCGAACGCGATGCAGCTGTCTTGCACTCAGTTGTTATTGGACCGGCAGCGATGTTTTGGACGGGAGACTTCAGCGCTTCAGATGGAACGGACCCCGGAATTTCGTCGAGATCTGCTAAACATTCAGCCCGATATCGCTTCCCGTCCGAGGTGATCACGAATATGATCCCGTCGCGCGTCCAGCACCTGTTAACACCGAAACGCTCTCTTGCCTCCAGGAACGCAGTGTGCCGTGTCTTCGTCAGGAACTCTGACTGAGTGAAGCTAGTTCCCCTTAGCTTGGTTTTGGCAAACCAAACCCTGTCGCGCACTGCTGCGTCACGAAACTTAACGGCAATGGGACGAGGCTTGTTGCCAGATGACCGACCAAGACGATATGACGATTTGATGCTGGCACTGGAGAAATTCGCTAGGTTTAAGTTTTCGGCGACAATACTGGTGACGCGCGCCGTCACATCCTCGAACTTCTCCTCCGGTACACCGTGAAATAAAAGTGTCTTACGACGTGTTTTCATTTCCTGACGGTCGATAATCTTAGTCAGAAATTCGACTTGTCGTTGCAGTGTAGTTAAAGCTGACAAAATGAATTTCTTGAAGGAACTGAAATCAGCAGCCAACGAACTGGTAGCCACTGGTGAAGAATTTTTATGTAAATCCTGCTGGAATTCGTTCATCCTTGTATTAAATAATTCTGTCATCGTTGCTAATGTGTCCTTAATTGAGTCCATATTGTCGTTAGGTACTTGTATAATGTAATAACTTCTTTGTAGTGAAAAATTTTTTGAAGGAGATTGTTGCTGGTGGGCGGTATTATTTAAATATATAATTTATTCATAAATTGAGTTTTATTTACAAATACAATAATTCAATTCAATTCAATTCTTAGTTTAATGGCTTTTAGTTGTGCCGGCAGGGCACAGATTATTTCGCCAATGTCACGTAGGATGGAGAAGACACGAATGAGATTGATCGGTACGGTTGAGACACTAAACTCAATTGAATTTTAAAGTCAAGAATAGTAGTATTAATTTCCTTGTTAATCCTTAACCTAGAACAACACAAACATTAAGAGTTAATAATAAGATAATTAAAAAAAAAAAATAGTTGTTAGTATTCTAAACTATATATGTAACAAAATATGAAAAATTGGACTATTCACAACTTAATTTTATTTAATTTGATATATTTACATAAGATTGAACAAAATGGACTAAACACAAACGTCAACAAACATTCAACATTTATAGGGCGAGGGACTTTAGGAGGGAGGATGTCATAAATGGGACGAAGAAGTTTAGGGCAAAGGAACAGGATATGGGTTGCAGAGCCTTCGTCTAGGCCACATTCACACAGCGAGTGATCACGAACTCTGATTTTTGCTAGATGAGTAGGTGTGCATGAATGGCCGAGGCGTAACCGACAGATGGTGGAGGTGACCCAACGGTCAGCGTGCCTGTGAGATGAAAACCAAGGTCGCCTCGGAATTTCAGGTTGTAACGCCGAATAATATTTACCCTTGACCAATTTTGATGAAACCCAAAAAGAATTCCAGGATTTAATCATTTCAGCTTTGGCAAGAGAAAGCAAATCCTGAGATGTGTTGGCAAAATGCTCAGATGTACCAGATTGGATAGCAATCTTAGCATATGAGTCTGCCATCTCATTACCAGATATAGCTGAATGGCTAGGAATCCAGACCAGCAGGACTTGTAGCCCTTGTTGATGACAGGACAACAGGGCCTCTCTGATCTTAAAAACGATTGAAAGTCTTGATCTGCTACGAAAAGGATTCTCTTTAATGGCTAACAGACAGCTTAGTGAGTCACATAAAATAATTGTTTTTTTTTTTTTTTTTTTTTTTTTATTATTCTTTATTGCACAGATCAAAGATGTACAAAGGGCGGACTTAACGCTATTACAGCATTTTCTACCAGCCAACCCAGAATAGTGCAGGAGAGAAGTCAGTAGGGTGTGCACAGAAGTTAAAGAAAATTTTAAAATATATACATAGCTATAGACCCCTATACATATATATAATAATAATACAGTAAATTAATTAAATCGATGTTATACATCATATAAAATACACAAATATACATATACATAATATACATAAATATGCACAAACATATACATATATAAGTACATAAATATTTAAAATATATACATAAATATAAATATATATATATATATATATATATATATATATATATATATATTTTCATATATGAATCCAATTATGAGAATGGTATTGATGAAAAGACATCACACAGTGTTGATAGACGACAGATAAAATTCTTTTACTTGGCGCTTGAAGGAATCGCGGAATAATATGAGACAACATCACATACATTACTCTGATCCCAATGTAAGTAGCTAATGCACTTGTGTTATGGAAATCAGAAGTAACGACGGTACCACAAACACTCAGACCCAAGACAACATAGAAAACTAATGGTAATCTACATCGACTCGGCCGGGAATCGAACCTGGGACCTCAGAGTGGCGTACCCATGAAAACCGGTGTACACACCACTCGACCATGGAGGTCGTCAAAAATTGCATTACCAATCAATTTATTGATTGGTAATGCAATTTAACACGGGTTTTGAATAAATGAAGTGTTGGAGACTGACGAAATTGAGTTGGCAGTGCATTCCACAATCTAACCGCCTTTGCCGTGAACGAATTCATGTAGGAATGGGAGTTACAAAAAGGTATGCTTAATTTATTATCACTCTGAGAGCGAAGATTAAGGTGAAGAGTAGGGTTACCAAGGAAGGAAAAACGTTCTTTCAAATAGGACGGGGAGCAAGGATGAAATAGTGTGGAATAAAGGAGCAAACGTAGCGACGCGTAAGTTGCGGCGATGCTTTACTCGGAGCCATCCCAGTTCAGATCGATACTGGGATACATGATCGTATTTTTTGAGTCCAAAAATAAAACGGATGCATAGGTTCTGTAGTCGTTCAAGTTTTTGAATCAGGTCCTCCGTTAAATCAGGATAACAGAAGTCAGCGTAGTCCAAAATTGGAAGGAGAAGAGTATTGGCAAGAGTTATTTTGGTTATAATAGGTAAGAAGTTTTTCCATCTTTTTAATGAGTGTATCGATGAAAAAATTTTGCGACTTATTTCAGCTACGTAGTTGCCACGAAAGAGATCTAGCCATAATGATGCTTAGATTTTTAACAGCGTCGCTGTAAGGTAATACCGAGTCGTTGAAAACAACATCCGGTAGGCCAACGTAGTCAATTTTGGATAGCTGTTTAGTGGTACCTACAATACAAAGCTGCGATTTATTTGCATTGACATACAAACCAAATGACTTACTCCAATTGGTAATAATGTTTAGGTTGGTATTTACCTACCGCTTCAGAAATGTTCTCAACTGGGGTAGTCAAATAAATTTGTAAGTCGTCAGCATAAAGATGAAAAGAAAGAGTGAGGAGTTCAGTAAGACTATTGATAAAAATGGAAAACAGGAGTGGAGATAGCACACTACCCTGAGGCACTCCAGCACTGAGACGACAGTCCGAAGAAAATCGTTCTCCGCTATGCATACGTTGTTGTCGCCCATACAAATAGGATTGAAACCAGTCTTAAGCGTCCGTAGATACGTTTATAGATTTTAGAACCGCTAGGAGAATGTCATAGTCAACGGTATTGAACGCATTACTAAAATCTAATAATGCTAAGATGGTGACATGACATGTTTCTGGTCTATTCCAAAACGGGTATCATCAAGAACCTTCGTGAGTGCCGTCACAGTGCTGTGTCCAACTCGAAAGCCAGACAGCCAGATGTGATTTTGTGATAGAAATAGGGAAAGTTGAGTAAGGACAATACGTTCAAGAATTTTAGACAAGAAGGGAAGGATAGAAAAAGGGGGATAGTGTGAAAGTGACGTAGGATTAGAGATCTTAGGGATAGGAATAATATGAGCGGTGCGCCAAACATTGGGGAAAGTTTTAGATGAAAGAGAAAAGTTAAAAATATGACAGAGTACATGCACAATTTCGTTTAAAACCATTGCTACCATTTTACGGCTTATACCATTACTGCCAACTGCATCAGACGAAATGGAAGACATTTGTTTTTTAACGTCACTGGCAACGTACCAGAAGCAAACTAGAACGGAGGGAAATCAGGTCTTAAGCGTGCATTAAGGGAAGAGATACTATTAGATTTATTAGGATTACCGGAGGGAAATTTGGAGAAATTATCATTTAGAGTGCTTAAATCTAAATGGTGAGAAATACTTGTCTTCGATCTGCCAATTCCCAGCGAATTTAAGAAAGTCCACACTTTAGATGCATCCTTATTTTCAACTGACGAGTGAATGTATCTCCTTTGAGCATCTCTGCACATCTTGTTACATTGATTACGGAGTCGCTTGTATCTACTGAGATTATGCTCGGTTGGTGTGGACTTATATATAAATTTAGCTTTATTTCGCTTTGTCATGACCACTTTAATCTCCTCAGTTAGCCAGGGTGCAGGAAGATGTTTCAGTCTAATTGGTCTAAGAGGAGCGTGTAGATCAAAATGAACTTTTTGAAACTACGTCGCATTACCACTGTTGGCTTAACCTTTGGAGGGCGGAATTTATATGACATGTAAACAAGATCATGATAAGACAAAGCATCATCTGGGAACTGACCATGCTCGGCGACAAGTTCTGGTGAGGAAACAATTATTAGGTCAAGGAGAGAAGGAGAGCAATTAGGGAAAAATGAGTAGGATTTGTCTTAAATTTTCGCGATTATTACACATTTAAATAAAACTAATTATAACGGATGAATCGGGTAGTCTACCCGTGACCACGAACACTGCAAAGTGCTCGAAACGTCGGGATGTTTAAAAATAATTAATATAAGCGATTCATCCGTTATAATTAGTTTTATTTAAATGAGTAGGATTTGTATGCAGCAAAGTAAGGTTGGAGCTAGTGACAATATGTTTCAAAAGTTTAACACGAGAGACATTTTTAACTAAACATGTATTGAAGTCACCCATTAATATAGTATGATCGACATTAGGCACGTAAGTTTCCAATAAATTTTCGAAATTTTGAAAGTAATCTATATGAAGTGATGGCGAATAAAAAACACCTAGAAGTACCTTTACGTTACCAAATAACACTTCCAAAAATATATGTTCAGATGACTCCGAATACTCAGGAGGAGATTTATGTAATATAGAAAAAGGAATGTGACTTCGTAAATATATAGCTACTCCACCCCCACCCTTGGCAACTCGGTCATTACGTATTAAGTGAAAACCCGGAAGTGAGAAGGAAGTAGAAGGTTTTAAAAACGTCTCAGACACTAATATAGCATGAATATTCGTCACGTCAGAAGAGGCCAAAAAATCAGAATAATGTGCGGGGATGCTTTGTGCATTGATGTGGACATTAAATTTTGTATGTAAACTACAAAATTTTCTATTAAGTAAAAAGTATTTAAGGGCAGCGAAGCACTATGAAAGCTATCAGACGATATGGACATAGAATAATAGCTATCACTATCTGACGTACACGCAGCACTATTATCTGTCATACTTTTGTATGTATATAAGAAGGTTAAATTAAATATATATGACAATAAAAAAAACAAATTCCAAAACCATTTGCCTACCAGGTCTATGGTAACATTCGTAACTAGAAAATCTAACAATGAATTATTACAAACTAATATTAACAAAATAAAATAATGAAATTTGTATATAAATAAACTCAAGATAAAAAAGAAGCTTGTTTTATTTCTACACGCGGCATATCTACTTATATTTATATATACCGTACGAAACCATCACCTTGCGATCTATATCTATTGATTTTTAAGTTATAAAAACTATAATTAAATAGCACAGAAAATATACTAACAATAATATTATTATAGCTATAATAATATTATTATGGCTAGTTTATAAAAATACAATAGATATTATCTATAACATAGATTGACCCACACTTGACATTGTTGTAGGCTGTACAGTGTAATACTTTAGCATCACAAGCAAAACAATATTACCCGCTAACATAAAATATAACAACAAATCAAAGCACAAGCAAATTTCACCCTTATCAAGATATATTATTATATTATATAAGAACAGACTATAATATATATAGGATCGGGGGCGGTATTAGACGGATCGTCAGGAGGTCGGGCTCCCATTTTAAGAAACAACAATTAATTTAAATAACAATAGATTTATTATTTACAATAATTACAGTAATGGTCTTAAAATAATTTATACACAATCAAAAAAAAAAGCAAACGGATAAGCCAGAGATATACAGCGAAAGCAATATGCCGACGGGCAGCGTAACCGCGTAAAAGCGGACAAGTACAGCTAACTAAATAGCGTAGTATAGGCAGTCAAGCCTGAGGGGTAAACCGACAGTTTTGTCGGGAGCTAGAGCTCTTGCTTGAGTCGATCCTGGAAATCGACTGAAGACTAGCCAGTGATCACGGTATTTATACCCTAGCCCCTACTCCCAACAACTCTGTCCATGGCGCGAAACGCTAGCCACGTGTTTACCAAAATGAAAATACAAACTAATTAAATCTGCTATTATGACTTTTAGTCATAAGATATTCCAATATGAATTATCGTTAATCAAGAACAGTCAATTTGGAGTTATTTCTATGTGATACAAATTAAATAATCGTTTATAATGTTTCGTAACGCTATTAACAATTACCGAAATCGAAACTAGTCGTCATAAGTCAATCGCAGGTAGCTAGATTTGCATTAAAAATCTAGCTAATTGTAATTATCATTGAGTAAACAACAAATCAATCAAGTCAAGGTGGGTACTTTTATCTTTGCGTTGATGTGACGACTGACTCCGACATATAGATAAATCAAAGGAGTAAACATCAAAGAATGAAGATAACTTACATTAGAAAACAAATAAGAAGAAAAGTATACACAGTTTAAAATTATCAATTGCTTTTTGATGTTTCTCTTGGGTCGGGCTGTTTAAGTTTGGTACCTTTTGTATTGGAGAGTGCAGCAGGGCCAGCTAAGGTTGTGGAACCAGCCGTAACAATAGGAGACGAATCTTGGGATGCTGATGAATCAATCAGAGGGCTAAGCTCAGCAGCTGAGGTGATATGATGACGGGCTCCATCCGGTCCAATAATAACAATTTTCCCGTCTTTCGTCCAGCATTTGGCGATACCAAAATGTTGCCTAGCAGCCATAAATGCCTCATGATGACCCTTTGTAAGGAACTCAGATAGCGTAATACCTGAGTTTTTTAGTTTAGTTTTGGCATACCATACCTTATTCCGTATTGACTGGTCCTGGAATTTTACAAGAATGGGTTGAGGTTTGTCACCAGTTATATATCCCATACGCTGGCTTCGACTGATAGTGCTAGTGGTAAGTTCGGACAAATTAAGATGTTCTGAAAGAGCTTTGGCAACAACAGTGCTTATTTAAATAAAACTAATTATAACGGATGAATCGCGTATATTGATTATTTTTAAACATCCCGACGTTTCGAGCACTTGGCAGTGTTCGTGGTCACGGGTAGACTAAGATGACATTTGTCTATTTGAAGAACAAAGGAAATATTATTAACAACTACCGCCAACGATTTCTCAATTGATATCTTGAGTAACGTTCCGGTTGCACGCAGAAGGCACTAACTGTATCTTTAGGTCTTGCAATCTGTTGGATTTGGGATTTTAAATTTTTAATAAGTGGATCCCAGGTGTTAGAAAGTCTCCAACCATCTTCTCTATTGAAGTTCGGATGTTTTTGAATTTCAATAGCCTCGCGTATCATTCTAGGAATGAATCTGTGTTCTCTAGCGAGGATCTGTGGTTTATCAAATCGGATAAAATGGTTAGGTTTATCCAGAGCATGTTCACAGACTGCAGACTCAGAAGAACGCCTATTTTTGACATCTCCTATATGTTCCTTGACCCTGGTACCGATGCTTCTCTTTGTTTGGCCTATGTAAGATAAACCACACTCACATTCGAGTTTATATACTCCTGCAGTTTGTAAAGGGATATTACTCTTGATAGGTCTCAAGAACTGGCTCACTTTCTTATGAGGCTTGTAAACGGTTTTAATCGAAGCTCGCTTCAAGATGTTGCCAATCCTGTCTGTAACTCCTTTCACATATGGTAGAAATGCAGGTTGTCGCTCAACTGTGGGTGGCTTGATACGGCTTCTGCGATGCTGGCGAGGCACGGGCAGCTTGTTCTGGTGGAGTGCAAGCTTGACCTGACGTAGCTCGTCCTCTAGGTGTTCAGCATCGCAGAGATGGTGGGCTCTCTGAAACAAAGATTTGCCAACGGTAGCTAACTGACTAGGGTGGTGGTACGAGTAACAGTGCTTACATTCTCTTTCTTAGTTTCAGTGATACTATGCACCAGAAGTATCTTCCGCCTGCTACGCATTTCAATTTGGTCATACTGTTTAAATAAAACTAATTATAACGGATGAATCGCGTATATTATTTTTAAACATCCCGACGTTTCGAGCACTTTGCAGTGTTCGTGGTCACGGGTAGACTAAGATGACATTTGTCTATTTAAAGAACAAAGGAAATATTATTAACAACTACCGCCAACGATTTCTCAATTGATATCTTGAGTAACGTTCCGGTTGCACGCAGAAGGCACTAACTGTATCTTTAGGTCTTGCAGTCTGTTGGATTTGGGATTTTAAATTTTTAATAAGTGGATCCCAGGTGTTAGAAAGTCTATTACTCTTGATAGGTCTCAAGAATAGTATAGAATAGAAGTATCCCTTTACAAACTGCAGGAGTATATAAACTCGAATGTGAGTGTGGTTTATCTTACATAGGCCAAACAAAGAGAAG
The DNA here is from genome assembly GCF_905220365.1 of Vanessa cardui. Lineage (NCBI taxonomy): Eukaryota > Metazoa > Arthropoda > Insecta > Lepidoptera > Nymphalidae > Vanessa > Vanessa cardui. The sequence continues at coordinate 12,919,186 of NC_061153.1, forward strand.
CATCGGTACCAGGGTCAAGGAACATATAGGAGATGTCAAAAATAGGCGTTCTTCTAAGTCTGCAGTCTGTGAACATGCTCTGGATAAACCTAACCATTTTATCCGATTTGATAAACCACAGATCCTCGCTAGAGAACACAGATTCATTCCTAGAATGATACGCGAGGCTATTGAAATTCAAAAACATCCGAACTTCAATAGAGAAGATGGTTGGAGACTTTCTAACACCTGGGATTCACTTATTAAAAATTTAAAATCCCAAATCCAACAGACTGCAAGACCTAAAGATACAGTTAGTGCCTTCTGCGTGCAACCGGAACGTTACTCAAGATATCAATTGAGAAATCGTTGGCGGTAGTTGTTAATAATATTTCCTTTGTTCTTTAAATAGACAAATGTCATCTTAGTCTACCCGTGACCACGAACACTGCAAAGTGCTCGAAACGTCGGGATGTTTAAAAATAATATACGCGATTCATCCGTTATAATTAGTTTTATTTAAATGTGTAATAATCGCGAAAATTTAAGACAACATTGGTCATACTGTTTGGAAAGCATCTTTATTTGGAGTTTCAAGCTTTCCAAAGCAGTCAACACAAAGCTCCGGAAGACGCTAAACTGAGCTGCAATATTAGAAGAGGGACTTGTTGCTGGAATAGCCGCTTGCAAGTTTTGTTGGAACTCAGCCATTTTGTTATTAAAGTGCAGTGCTAAGTCATCCATAGATCGTTTAAGTGATTCCATTGTTTGTGCTTATGTCAGTTACAATTAGTAATGGTGAAGTAAAGAAATTTGAAGTAAATCAAGTAAGTTTTATTGATGATTTATCTTGATAGGAATTGTACTGGTAGGTAAGTAGTTACCTAGTTCATTTTCATTGGTGATTGATAGGTCACGTATTTTAAATTTAATATTAAATTGAGAGCTTACAAAATGTGTTACATCACAGGATTGGCAACATCTTGAAGCGAGCTTCGATTAAAACCGTTTACAAGCCTCATAAGAAAGTGAGCCAGTTCTTGAGACCTATCAAGAGTAATATCCCTTTACAAACTGCAGGAGTATATAAACTCGAATGTGAGTGTGGTTTATCTTACATAGGCCAAACAAAGAGAAGCATCGGTACCAGGGTCAAGGAACATATAGGAGATGTCAAAAATAGGCGTTCTTCTGAGTCTGCAGTCTGTGAACATGCTCTGGATAAACCTAACCATTTTATCCGATTTGATAAACCACAGATCCTCGCTAGAGAACACAGATTCATTCCTAGAATGATACGCGAGGCTATTGAAATTCAAAAACATCCGAACTTCAATAGAGAAGATGGTTGGAGACTTTCTAACACCTGGGATCCACTTATTAAAAATTTAAAATCCCAAATCCAACAGATTGCAAGACCTAAAGATACAGTTAGTGCCTTCTGCGTGCAACCGGAACGTTACTCAAGATATCAATTGAGAAATCGTTGGCGGTAGTTGTTAATAATATTTCCTTTGTTCTTTAAATAGACAAATGTCATCTTAGTCTACCCGTGACCACGAACACTGCAAAGTGCTCGAAACGTCGGGATGTTTAAAAATAATATACGCGATTCATCCGTTATAATTAGTTTTATTTAAATGTGTAATAATCGCGAAAATTTAAGACAACATTGGTCATACTGTTTGGAAAGCATCTTTATTTGGAGTTTCAAGCTTTCCAAAGCAGTCAACACAAAGCTCCGGAAGACGCTAAACTGAGCTGCAATATTAGAAGAGGGACTTGTTGCTGGAATAGCCGCTTGCAAGTTTTGTTGGAACTCAGCCATTTTGTTATTAAAGTGCAGTGCTAAGTCATCCATAGATCGTTTAAGTGATTCCATTGTTTGTGCTTATGTCAGTTACAATTAGTAATGGTGAAGTAAAGAAATTTGAAGTAAATCAAGTAAGTTTTATTGATGATTTATCTTGATAGGAATTGTACTGGTAGGTAAGTAGTTACCTAGTTCATTTTCATTGGTGATTGATAGGTCACGTATTTTAAATTTAATATTAAATTGAGAGCTTACAAAATGTGTTACATCTGTTATGCAGCTACCCCGGGGTTACTTACATTCGTTTAAAAAACACGCAACGTATTGTTCGAAACTCTAATCTTGTACTAGTGTCTAATGTGGAGTCAAACGCACAACCAATAATTAATACCCCATTAAATGGAGACAATTTTACGAAATTAAAAAGTATTATAGAAAAATATTCAGAGCACATGATTTCGGGCACTGCAACATCCACTGTTACTACTGGGTGCATGCGCATTCAGCTCAACAGCAGTGTTCCAGTGAACTATCGACCTTACAAAATGTCGTACGATGAAAAGTCTGCGACATCAACTGTGACCTGATGTCCAAGGTAATATATATAATATATTAATCCCTTGGACATCAGTTCGAGAGTCGGAGTCCCCCTATTCCAGTCTTATTTTGTTGGTCAAAAAGAAGGACGGCTCCGACCGTATGTGCGTGGATTTTCGAGCCCTCAATAAAATAACAGTCAAAGACCGTTACCCATTACCTCTTATCGATGACCACATCGATCGCTTGGGTAAGTGTCGTTATTTCACTGCGCTTGATATGGCAACAGGATTCCATCAAATCCGCCTTGATGATGAATCCGTCCCCTATACCGGTTTCGTGACGCCTGAGGGGCAATACGAATACTTAAAAATGCCCTACGGTCTCACCAACGCATAATTGCATCCACCTTGCGTAGTTTTATAGAATCCGGAAAGGTTTTGGTATACATAGATGACTCATCCTTTCAAACACTATTGATGATGGTCTTCAATCCTTGGAGGAAGTCCTAGCCACTTTAACCGCAGCTGGGTTCTCGATCAATCTTAAAAAGTTTTCATTTTTGTGTACCGAAAAAGAGTATTTGGGGCGCGTTATATCTAACGGAGAAGTGCGACCCTCAACTAGTAAAGTCAAGGCCCTTGTGAAACCCTCCACAAAGCGTAAAACAGGTCCGTCAATTTTTAGGATTGGTGGGCTACTTTCGCAAATATATCCCCAATTACTCAAATAGAATGGCTTGCATAACACGTTTGACTCGTAAGGATGTTTCGTTTTCCTGGGGATCAGAGCAAGAGCGATTCAGACAAGAAATTATTGCTTGTTTGACCAGTGCACCCGTGTTAGCCATATTTGACCCGAGCTTGGCAACTGAAGTGCACACTGATGCCAGTAGCTTGGGCTATGGTGCCGTTCTGCTACAGGTGTGTAAGGATGGTACTAAACGCGTAGTTGCTTACTACAGCCAGGCTACCAAGGGTGCAGAGCCAAAGTACCATTCGTATGAGCTCGAGACCCTGGCTGTGGTAAAGGCTCTAAAACATTTTAGACATTATTTAATAGGATCTAATTTTACTGTAATTACCGATTGTAATGCTTTAAAAGCAACTCAGAATAAAAAAGATCTAGTCCCGCGTGTGGCGAGATGGTGGATCTTTCTTCAGGATTTTAATTTTACGATTTCTTATAGAAAGGGCATCATGTTGCCACATGCTGATTATCTAAGCCGTAACCCCGTAAATAACATTGATAGACCACGTAACTGGGCTCAGATCGCTCAAGCCGGGAACGATGAAACACGTAACATGATTCAGGCGTTAGAGCGAGGACAGTTAGACGTTCCCCGATATTTAGTACAAAATGAGGTGCTTTATTATCAGTACAGTCGGGTCGGAGAGGAGACTCGACTTCTCTGCTATATACCGAAGGAACAACGCCTGAGTCTCTTGCGTGTGTTCCATGATGAACATAGTCATATAGGTGTCGATAAAACTTTAGAATTAATATTGAGACATTTCTGGTTTCCCGGCCTTAGGGCATTCGTTAAGAAGTATATACGTCATTGTGTAACTTGCTTGGCGCATAAACGGGTCCCTCTAGAGTCACTTCAACCTATTTCTTCTTGGCCTAAACCTAATATCCCGTTCGACACCCTTCATATTGATGCACTAGGCCCTCTGCCTATATCTAAGGATTTCAAACATGTGATGCTAGTAATTGATGCATTCAGTAAATATTGCTTACTTACACCTATCCGCTCCCAAGTCTCAGAATGTTATTTCATTATTCGGTACCCCTCGTCTGATTATATCCGATAGAGGGCGAATGTTCGAATCCGCAAGCTTTCAGTCGTGGGCGCAATCTCTGGGCATTTCACTTGACCACATAACACGCGAAATGCACCTTTCCAATGGACGGTATTCCAATGGAACGGTATGTTCGCTTCCACCGCATTCGCATTCTATCGCAAAGCAATGTAGTTTAGTGAAATATTGTTGTATTACAAATGAAGATATATTTATCAAGAACTGTTTGTAGTTAATCATATAGCAGAATTATCAACAAAACACTTGTGATATTGAAAAGTACGGTATGTTTTGAATGTTTCCTTTTGTCATTGGAATGGACTATATACGTAACATGCATTTAGGCATATAAAAGGAAAATGATTATTAAAAGAAGCTAGAAACACGAAAATTGCTTAACCAGCACACACGATTACTTTTTAACTACTCTTTGGGGTCTAATATAAGAAGATTTACCTTCCTTATGCACGGGTGTATTAGCAGAAGTTGTTGCACTAGCACCAGTAACGTTGTTTGTTAAAGGAATTTGACCGGATGAAGAGGGCAAGGAATTTAACTCGGTTAAAGTAGTAATCCTATTATGAGCACCATCAGAGCCCATAACAATCACATACCCATTCCTTGTCCAGCATTTATCAACACCAAATCGTTGTCGTGCAGCTGTAAAGACGTCATGCCGATCCTTGGTGAGGAATTCTGACAAAGTTATGCCGGAGTTCTTAAGACCGGTTTTTGCATACCAGATCTTGTCTGATAATTATCTTCCTAGTCCAAGATCGCAAAACTTTATAAGAATAGCCCGTGGCTTGTTAGTTTTAGCCCGCCCTAGACAGTGACAACGGCTAATGGTTTCTGTCTGTAAGTCGGGGATCTTAAGACGTTCCGAGAGAGCTTCAATAACAACTGAGGCAACATTTTCATTCTTGCTCTCTTGGATGCCATGAACCGAGAGGATTTTTGTTCGAGTCCTCATCTCCAATTCTTCTTGTTTACAAGCCAAAAGTCCGAGTTGAGCTTGAAGACCTTCCAAAGCACTGATTACGAAGGATCGGAATTGAGCTGCGATGTTGGATGTGGGACTTGAAGCTGGGTTAGCAGAAGCTTGGAGACGCCTTTGAAAATCAGCCATTTTTTTGTCAAAATGTTCTCTTAGTTTACATATAGTGACTTTAAGTGCGTCCAATATAAATAGTGAATAAAAATTTTGCTAAATGTGTGTGGATTTTCTTATAAGGAATTAAAGCTGGTAGGTTGAAGGACATTTAAATCAATTCCATATATGTTATATAGTCATAAATATATGTATTTAAAATTAATAAAAATTGCAAGAGCATAAAATAATGTGTGTTTACTATTTAAGCACCTACCCGCGAAAAAAAGTAGTATTTATCTGTTTTTTAACAAAACTTCGATTTTTGAACCGTAACCGTCGTTGTATTTATAATCTGTCAATTTCGTGGAATGACATCACTGCGTTATCTGGTCGTCATCCTGTCGTTGTGCAGGCGCCGGTAACCTTTTTTTTTTTCACGCAGGGAAAATCAAAACCCTGCGATGGCCGCCATCAGCACAGAAACGAAACGGAAAGGCTGCGGGATCGCTTTCGCAGCACGTCCGCTGCCCCTCCCGTGCGTTGCTCCGCTCGTGGCTGGCGGAGCACGACTCGGGAGGGCGAAAAATGGTCTCGCCATCCCCGCACCCCTCGCTGATGCGTACACCGGCAGTCCGGGGCCATAACCGGGCTGCTGTCCTCCTCTCGGCCGTATGAAACGGATGCATGAGACCCCCATCTCACACACTCACGGCTGGAGGGAATACCCTATTTATTCCGCCCTGGGCAATGGGGCTTGAAGGCCGGGAGGAAGACCCGTGGGACGTCTTCGCCGGGTGGGATCGGCCCTCTTCCGAGCCCGGTCCGCAATCTCCTTCTGGACCATGACGGTCGCACAGAAGGAGACTACGGCCTCCCATGCCGATTCCCTCCGTAGCATCGCCGCCACGACTGCCCGCAGGGAGAGATTTTGCCCGATTTCCTGGACCAAGACCTGCCTCTCCGCGGTCCACGTAGGACACGCCTCCAGCGTATGCTGGGCAGTATCTTTGTCCGCCCCGCAGTAGTGACAAACCGCCGTCACGTCCGATCTTACACTGGTACTCTATAAAGCAACCGTGACCGGTCAACACCTGCGTAAGTCGGAAGGTGACTCGTCGCTTCCTACGCATCCAGGCCTCGAAGGCCGGCAGGATCGCACTCACGACGCGTTTATGCGCGTACCGATCTCCAAGGAGACGGGTGGACCACGTCGTGATTGCACTTCGCTACTCCTACCACCTAAGCGCTCCGAAGGCACTGGCATGGTAGGACGCACTTCCGCCACTTTGACGAAGGGCGCGAATTCGGTCATAGACCCTCCCGTCCCTCTCCGCCAGGATGTCCAGAGGCGGGAAGCACCCTAGAATAGTCGCCGCCTTGAAGGATATTGTGCGGTATTCCCGCACTATGCGGATGGCCACAGACAGGATCTTAGTCTTGCAGCGGCGGGCGCACGTTAGTCGATGTGACCAAATGGGCGCACCGTAGAGGGCCATCGATCGCACGACACCAGCATAAAGGCGACGAACCTGCTCCCTCGGTCCCCCGAGATTAGGCAGCAGTCTGTGCATCGCACCCACTGCCTTCTCGATCCGGGGGGCCAGGAGCTTGAAGTGCTCTTCAAAGCTCCAGCGACCGTCCAGGACGAGGCCCAGGTATTTCATGTACCTGGCCATCTAAACGTGTAACGATGTACAGTTATTTTTTATATAAAAAATACATATATATTCGGATAAAAATAAATAAATAAAAGTTAAATAATCATACATTAAAACGACACTATATACATTTTAAATAATTAAGTACATACATATATCATGGCAACATATTTAGTTTTAAAATATTAACGTTCGAATGCTCACGGCTAATAGCTCGCTTCAATGAATCATTCTCGACCGTTCCCCCTACTCCCGCACCCCTCTCGGTGTGGGCTGTGCTCGCGCCGCCGCGCCGGCCGTCAGACACGATCAGCTTCGAAGGAAGGAGCACGTTTACGCTGTCCTACCTCCCGCGACAACGTATCGTCGTACGAGCCCTTCTGCATACTCGAAGTATTGCACGCAACGTTTTTTTTTATGTTGCAATTTTGTTGTAAAGTATATACGTTTGTTTGTTTTTTTTTTTTCTTTTTTTTGCGGGTAGGCATTCAGTACACAACATCTCTGTTTTAAAATTAGTTTTTTATTTAATTAAATAGGATATAATACGCAAATAGTAAAAAATATGTACTGATAGTTCACTATACCGCCCAGCTAATATTATCCTATGCTAATTTACGTCGCACAAGCCATCGAACAGTGTTTTGATTCTTTTCATCACAAGTGTAGTAACCTCAATGGAGTCGATTAAAGAGATATTGGCTTCAATGGCTGAACAATTCAATACGACGATGAAGGACTTCCAGCAAGATCTCCAAAAAACTAATTCTCCAGTCACTGCCTCTTCTCTCGCTACAGAATTTGCCGCTTTTAAAACCTTCGTCATCACGGCTTTGAATTCTCTCCAACGTCAGGTAGAATTATTTACATGTGAATTCGACCGACTTGAAATGCGTTCCCGTAGGAAGATGTTGCTGTTCCACGGTGTGCCTGAAGAGAAGTCGGAAGATACTTCGGCGCGGGTGACCAGTCTTGTCGTTGAACATCTCCATATCGATTGGGTCGTAAAACGGAGAAAAAACCTCGTCCTATTGTGGTTAAGTTTTCGGATGTCTCCATGCGTAGTAAGGTCTGGTTCGCAAAAACAAAGTTCAAGGGTACCGGTGTGACACTGTCCGAGTTCTTGACCAAAGCCCGACATGACTTATTTGTAGCGACGAGACGGCATTTTGGAGTGGACAAGTGCTGGACGCGCGATGGAATTATACACGTTATTGCTCCGGACGGTTCGCGTCATAAAATCGAAAGAATGATGGATTTTGAGAAGATTGACACTCTATCAAAATCAAACGTCTGAAAAATCAAATCTGCCGTGCTACGCGCTGCAGCCACTAGTAAGACGCTGGATAACAAGACCCCACCTTTACGAGCTAAGAGAATGGTAAAGAAGTAGTTGTTTATTTTTACTCAAGTTTGTATTTTATAGTTGTTCTTATCTGATTTTGCAACCGTAGTTTTTATTTCCCATATGATTTGTAAACGGTATACGGTATTTTTTAATCACTTTATATTTTGTACAAGTCATATATTATTCATTTTTATTAGTTATTTTGCTTTTTTTATGCACTTAGCTCAGTATTATTGTAATGTGTTTTTGTGGTTATACTTAATACTATATATTATTATTGATGTTTTAATTCAATCGAATGACAGAGTAGTTAGGCTGTCACAGACTATTGATAAATGTAGATTATAGTAAACATTTTTAAACAAATTGTCTTTGGACAGACTTTGACAATATTTCATTGAATTTTTTTTTTATAAACTTCAAAAAGATTTACTTTTTTTTTAACTATTACTATTATTACTATTTTTTTTTAATGTTTTTTTTTTTATTTTAAATGTTAATTTATCTATGTTTGGTTGTATTGTTGATTCTTACGGGTAAAGTTTAAGTATTTTATTTTGCAAATTTTTTTTGTTGGTTTATACTAGTACTTTGAATATTTTTTTTTTACTTATTCCTACTTTCTTTTTTCTGTTAATGCATTTGTTTTTTTTTTTTTTTGCTCACTTAGGCTGGTATCATTGTGGCTTTGGTTATCTTCTTGTGGCTGGTTAAATTATATAGTATATTATCTATTATACATTATAAATCTATTATTTATTTATATTTTGTAAATTTTATCTTTTGATTTACAGTATGAGTCAGAACGATGATGATTCGTCGGATACATTTTGTTCTGTTCCTTGTAGTGAAACAGATAGCAATGACAGTTTTCTTAGTCTACCCTCACTTAGTGATGAATTAGACGCACATTTTAGCGATGCTTCTAAGCTTTTTAACGTGGTTCACATTAATGCTCAGAGTGTTCCTGCCTATTTTTCGGATATGCTGACTTCGTTTCAAAATAATAATTTGCATGCTATTTTGATTTCAGAATCCTGGCTGAAATCATGTCACCCTTCGGCATCATACAGCTTACCGGGTTTTCGTTTGATTCGGAATGACCGCTTAGGTCGTTCGGGAGGAGGTGTTGCCATTTACTTGCGATCGCACATACCTTTTACTGTAATTGATTTCTCGCAGCACCAAAATAGCCCCGGAGCAGAACATCTTTTTATTGAGGTCCTATTTTCCAACACCAAGCTTCTTCTCGGCGTTTACTATAATCCTAGCCTTACCATCGATTATTTCATGTCATTTGAACACCTTTTAGAAAAATTTGCTCCTCTATATATACATAAAATAATAATGGGCGATTTTAATACTTGTCTTCTTAAAAATGACTCTCGAACTTCTCGCTTTACTTCTATTGTACAAGCAGCTGATTTGCACATATTGCCACTGTCTGCGACTCACACATTTCCTAACTGCTTACCTTCTCTTCTCGATTTAATCCTTGTCTCTTCTGATACTCACGTCGAAAAATTCGGTCAATGTGCTGCTACTGCCTTTTCCTATCATGACCTTCTTTTCTTGTCTTACAAACTACGACCTCCTAAACCTAAACGTAGAATTGTTATGAGGCGTAATTTTTGTAGGGTTAACTTTGACAGGCTTGTTGAGGATGTGTCGAATATTGACTGGTCCGGAGTGCTTAATGCTTCATCAATTGATGAGAAATTAAATGCTTTCAATATCCTTTTAACTCAACTTTATGACAAGCATGCTCCTATTCGACCAGTGCTACTGAAGCATCTACCGGCACCATGGTTGACTGATGAATTGAAATCTTTGCAAAAGAAAAGGGATATAGCCAAAGCTAATTTTAGACTTGATCCTAGTGATGTAAATCGTGAGAAGTACCAGAGAGCTCGGAATCGCTGTAACAGGGTGTGTAGGGATGAACGTCGACGCCACATCTATAAGTCAGTTATTGAGGAAAATGACTCAGCCCGAGTTTGGAATTTCCTCAGATCCCTAGGAGTTGGGAAACAACAACAGGATCTATACTCTGAAAGCATAAATTTAAATCTGCTAAATCAGCATTTTTCCTGCTCTGTCAGTATTGATAATAGCACAAAATTAAAAAAAAAATTCTCAAATTTCATCTTCCATAACTACTGATCTTCCCTCTTTTCAATTCAGTCAATTCACGTGTAGTGATGTTAAGAAGAATATTCTAACCGTATCGTCTAACAGTGTTGGTACTGATTGCATTAGTCGTCAAATGGTAATTCCTATTATAGATAATCTAGTCCCTATAATAGCAAATATTTTCAATTCTTCCATTGAGAGTGGCACATTTCCTTCTTGTTGGAAAGATGCTTTAATCATTCCCTTGCCAAAAAAACCCACCTCGACCTCCTTTTCTGATCTACGACCTATTTCTATTCTTCCTTTCCTCTCTAAAGTTCTTGAACGTCTAACTTATAATCAACTTAACCTCTTCCTCTGTAGATACAATCTTTTCAATCACTTTCAATCCGGATTCCGCTCCGGCCATAGTGCGACTACAGCGTTAGTAAAAATCACTGACGATATTCGTATGGCTAAAGACAAGCGCCAGCTCACTGTTTTGATGTTACTCGATTTCAGTAATGCCTTCAATAGTGTAGATTTTGACATCTTGCTTGCCGTATTGCGCTCTCTTAACATATAACCTTTAACGACTGACTGGTTTCACTCTTACTTGCACGGTCGCCGGCATCGAGTGAGACTTAACGATACTTTTTCTGACTGGACTACTGTCAAAGCCGGTGTACCGCAAGGTGGCGTGATGTCTCCACTCCTATTTTCACTTTTTATCAGTACTATTACTAAACATATTTTTTCTTCCTACCACCTGTATGCTGACGATGCAATCATCAATGCAATCATGCAAGTGGTAGTGCCACACTGCATACCTCTCGGTTGCAGTCGAATGGGCCGGCACGCCCGGGGAAGTACCACTCTCTCACTTAAAATCGGCGTGAAGTGGTAGCTATGCTACCGCGTTTCGTCCGGTAAGTGAGAGTTCCGGAGGCCCGATCCCTCTCCCCCCAAAACATGGTTGTGCAGAATTTGGTGACATTACCCCAGGAGGGTACCATCAGCGACTGCGATGGAGAATCCCTCTCTGGGCATCCATGCTCAGGACGTACACCGCCTGAGCAGGGATGCCCAGGCTGCCCTCCGAATTCTGGGGGGGGCAATTTTGCGCTCGCCACTGTTCGGGGCAAGCGGAGCAGGCATCATAAGGCAACCCCTACCACACTCGCTGTGGACTTCTGCAACATAAGGGGACTCAACTCCAACTTGAATGCCGTTCACTTTCACCTTGAGACGGCGAAGCCGGCCTTGCTCTTTCTTACCGAGACCCAGATATCTTCTCCTGCCGATACGTCTTTTCTCTCTTACCCCGGGTACAAATTGGAGCATACTTTTGTGCCACGAGCTGGGGTGTGCGTTTACGTCAGAGATGATATCTGCTCTCGACGCCTCGGCAGCCTTGAAGGGCAGGACCTATCAATTATCTGGCTGCGCGTAGACTGCGACGACCATCCGCGAATCTACGCGTGCCTTTATAGGTCCCATAGCGGTAATGCCGAAACCGACCGACTGGTTGAGCACGTCCAATTGGCTACAGATTCCGTGCTGCAGCAGACTCCATCCGCAGAGATCATTATTCTGGGCGATTTCAATGCTCATCATACAGAGTGGCTTGGATCACGCACCACTGATCATGCGGGTAGATCTGTTCTCGACTTCGCTTTGGCTTATGATTTGACACAACTGGTCACCTCGCCAACGCGAATACCGGACGTGGAGGATCATACACCTTCCCTGTTGGACCTTCTGCTGACTTCGCATCCGGACGGCTATAAGATTGTCGTCGATCCCCCTCTGGGCTCGTCGGACCACTGTCTCGTCCGGAGTACAGTGCCAGTTGCACGGTACTCACGACCTCGTTTCGCGGGCTGTCGTCGCGTGTGGCACTACAAGTCAGCAGATTGGGATGGGATGCGGTCCTTCTTTGCATCTTACCCATGGGGGCGAGTTTGTTTCTCGATGGATGATCCGAGCGTTGTTGCTGACTCTGTCGCCGATGTGGTGCTTCAGGGTATGGAACTTTTCATTCCATATTCTGCGGTGCCCATTGGTGGCAAGTCCCAGCCCTGGTTTGGTCGCCTCTGTAAGACGGCTTCACGCCGAAAATGGGAACGCTACCAAGACTGGGCTAACGCATCGGCGTCTCGTGATACAAACACCAGCACATTCAGAAAGGAATATAACTCTGCCTCCAGGTCCTTCAAAAACGTGATAGCTGAGGCGAAGTCGAAGTACATTGGCAGAATTGGCGAGAGACTGGTGCGCTTCCCATCAGGAACACGTGCGTTCTGGTCTCTCGCTAAGGCTGTCCTAGGGAATTTCTGTCAGCCTTCTTTTCCGTCTTTGCACAGGGACGGTGAGTCATTGGCCCATACCGCGAAGGAGAAGGCCGATCTTTTAGGGTCTCTCTTCGCGTCGAACTCGACTCTGGATGACCAAGGAAAGTCACCTCCATCAATCCCGCGATGTGATACGACGATGCCGGAGGTTAAATTTCGGCAAAGTGCAGTTCGGAAAGCACTTCTTTCCTTGGACATTCACAAGTCGAGTGGACCCGATGGCATCCCTCCAATCGTGCTACGGACATGTGCTCCCGAGTTGGCACCGGTCTTAACGCGTCTTTTCCGGCAATCCTACGCATTAGGCGTCGTCCCGAACTCCTGGAAGACTGCTTTGGTGCATCCGATCCCTAAAAAAGGCAACCGCTCAGATCCGTCCAATTATAGGCCTATAGCCATCACCTCCTTGCTCTCCAAGATAATGGAGTCCCTTATTAACTGCCAGCTCCTGCGGTACCTAGAGGAGAATCAGCTGATTAGTGACCGCCAGTACGGTTTCCGTCGGGGTCGCTCAGCCGGTGATCTTCTAGTTTACCTTACTCACAGGTGGGCTGAAGCAGTTGAGAGCAAGGGGGAGGCATTAGCAGCCAGCTTGGACATAGCGAAGGCCTTCGATCGCGTATGGCACAAAGCGCTTCTTTCGAAGCTTCCTTCTTATGGGCTTCCCGGGAAATTATGCAATTGGATTACCAGCTTTTTGGCAGATCGGAGCATCAAGGTCGTTGTCGACGGTGCATGCTCTGACTTAAAATTCGTCAATGCTGGTGTTCCACAAGGCTGCGTCCTATCACCCACTCTGTTTCTTCTGCATATCAATGATTTGTTGCAAATCGGGAACATTCATTGCTATGCAGACGACAGTACCGTTGACACCTTATACACCGGCCGCGCTAATATTTCTCGGGAAAACGTCGAAGAAAACCGGAACAAACTTGTGTCTGAAATCGAGTCTTCGTTAAACGAAGTCTCGAACTGGGGCCGGCTAAATTTAGTCCATTTCAACCCCAAAAAGACGCAAGTTTGCGCGTTAACCGCTAAAAAAACACCATTTGTCGTATCTCCACGATTTGAGAACATCCCGATAGCCGCTACAGGTAGTATCGGAATACTTGGCGTTGATATTTCGAGCCTCGTTCAGTTCCGCGGTCAATTGGAAGGCAAAGTCAAATTGGCTTCAAAGAAGCTCGGTGTGCTCAGCAAGGCGAGACAGTACTTCACGTCGGCCCATCGCCTAAAACTTTACAAGGCGCAAATTCGGCCTCACATGGAGTACTGCTCTCACCTCTGGGCGGGTGCTCCCCAGTACCAGCTCCTTCCATTTGACCGCATCCAACGTAGAGCGGCTCGAATTATCGACGATCAAGCCCTTTCCGATCTCCTTGATCCTTTGGCTTTGCGTAGAGATGTTGGATCACTCTGCATCTTCTACCGAATTTTTCACGGGGAATGTTCCGAGGAATTGTTCGGATTAATCCCGGCTGCTGAATTTCACCTTCGGACATCTCGTCAAAATTCTAAGTTTCACCCGCACCATCTTGATATCCGAAAATCCACAACAGCGCGATTTCTTAGACATTTTCTGCCTCGCACAACCACTATGTGGAACCAGCTGTCGCCGGCGGTTTTTCCGAACCGATACGACATGGGAACCTTCAAGAAAAGAGCCTACTCCTTTCTCAAAGGCCGGCAACGCACCTGCAAGCCCCCTGGTGTTGCAGATGTCCATGGGCGGTGGTAGTCACTTTCCATCAGGTGAGCCTCCTGCTCGTTTGCCACCTATTGCATAAAAAAAAAAAAAAAAAAAAGACGATCTCCAGATTTACATTCACACAAGCTTAGAAGATCTGCCTAGTACAATAGGTACCATAAATAAAGACCTCGAACGTATCATTCATATTATGACAGTGGTAGTGCCACGCTGTATACCTTCGGGTTACAGCCGAATGGGCCGGCACGCCCGGGGAAGTACCACTCTCTCACTTAAAATCGGCGTAAAGTGGTAGTTATGCTACCGCGTTTCGTCCGGTAGGTGAGAGTTCTGGAGGCCCAATCCCCCTCCCCCCCAAAACTTGATGGTTGTGCAGAATTTGGTTAAATTACCCCAGGAGGGTACCATCAGCGACAGCGGTGGAGAATCCCTCTCTGGGCATCCATGCTCAGGACATACACCACCTGAGCAGGGATGCCCAGGCTGCCCTCCGAATTCTGGGGGGGGCAATTTTGCGCTGGCCACTGTTCGGGGCAAGCGGAGCAGGCATCATAAGGCAACCCCTACCACCCTCGCTGTGGACTTCTGCAACATAAGGGGACTCAACTCCAACCTCAACGCCGTTCACTACCATCTGGAAACGGCGAAGCCGGCCTTGCTCTTTCTAACCGAGACCCAGATATCTCCTGCCGATACGACTTTTCTCTCGTACCCTGGGTACAAATTGGAACATTCCTTTAAACCACGAGCTGGGGTATGCGTTTACGTCAGAGATGATATCTGTTCTCGACGCCTCGGCAGCCTTGAGGGACAGGACCTATCGATTATCTGGCTGCGTGTAGACTGCGATGACCATCCGCGAATCTATGCGTGCCTTTATAGGTCCCATAGCGGTAATGCCGAAACCGACCGACTGGTTGAGCACGTCCAAATGGCTACAGATTCCGTGCTTCAGCAGATTCCATCCGCAGAGATCATTATTCTGGGTGACTTTAATGCTCACCACGCAGAATGGCTCGGCTCACGCACCACCGATCATGCGGGTAGATCTGTTCTGGACTTCGCTCTAGCATATGATCTGACACAACTGGTAAACTCGCCAACGCGAATACCGGATGTGGAGGATCATACACCTTCCCTGTTGGACCTTCTGCTGACTTCACATCCGGATGGCTATCAGGTTATCGTCGATCCCCCTCTGGGCTCGTCTGACCACTGTCTCGTCCGGAGTACAGTGCCGGTTGTGCGGTACTCACGGCCTCGCTTTGTTGGGTGCCGCCGAGTATGGCACTACAAGTCAGCAGATTGGGATGGGATGCGGTCTTTTTTTGCATCTTACCCATGGGGGCAGATTTGTTTCTCGCCAGATGATCCGAACGCTGCTGCTGACTCTGTTGCCGATGTGGTGCTTCAGGGTATGGAACTATTCATTCCTTACTCTGCAGTACCCATCGGTGACAAGTCCCAACCTTGGTTTGGTCGCTTCTGCAAAACGGCATCACGCCGAAAGTGGGAACGCTATCAAACCTGGGCTATTGCATCTGCGTCTCGTGATGTAAATACCAGCGCATTTAAAAAGGAATACAACTCTGCCTCTAGGTCCCTCAAAAACGTGATTGCTAGGGCGAAGACGGAGTACATTGGCAGAATTGGCGAGAGACTGGTGCGTCTCCCTTCAGGAACACGAGCGTTCTGGTCTCTCGCTAAGGCTGTCTTAGGGAATTTCTGTCAGCCATGTTTTCCATCTCTGCACAGAGACGGTGAGTCATTGGCCCATACCGCGAAAGAGAAAGCTGATCTTTTAGGCTCTCTCTTCGCGTCGAACTCGACTCTGGATGACCAAGGAAAATCTCCACCAACAATTCCGCGATGTGATACCACGATGCCGGAGGTTAAATTCTGGCAAAGTGCAGTTCGTAAAGCACTTCTTTCCTTGGACATTCATAAGTCGAGCGGACCCGATGGTATCCCTCCAATCGTGCTACGGACATGTGCTCCCGAGATGGCACCGGTCTTAACGCGTCTTTTCCGGCAATCCTACACATTAGGCGTCGTCCCGAATTCATGGAAGACAGCTTTGGTGCATCCGATCCCTAAAAAAGGCAACAGCTCAGACCCGTCCAATTATAGGCCTATAGCCATCACCTCCTTGCTCTCCAAGATAATGGAATCCCTTATAAACTGCCAGCTCCTGCGGTATCTAGAGGAGAACCAGCTGATTAGCGACCGCCAGTACGGTTTCCGTCGGGGTCGGTCAGCCGGTGATCTTCTAGTTTACCTTACTCACAGGTGGGCTGAAGCAGTTGAGAGCAAGGGGGAGGCATTAGCAGCCAGCTTGGACATAGCGAAGGCCTTCGATCGTGTATGGCACAAAGCGATTCTTTCGAAGCTTCCTTCCTATGGGCTTCCCGGGAAATTATGCAATTGGATTACCAGCTTTTTGGCAGATCGGAGCATCAAGGTCGTTGTCGACGGTACATGCTCTGACTTAAAATTCGTCAATGCTGGTGTTCCACAAGGCTGCGTTCTATCACCCACTCTGTTTCTTCTGCATATCAATGATTTTTTGCAAATCGGGAACATTCATTGCTATGCAGACGACAGTACCATTGACACCTTATACACCGGCCGCGCTAATATTTCTCGGGAAAACGTCGAAGAGAACCGGAACAAACTTGTGTCTGAAATCGAATCTTCATTAAACGAAGTCTCGAATTGGGGCCGGCTAAATCTAATCCATTTCAACCCCAAAAAGACGCAAGTTTGCGTGTTAACCGCTAAAAAAGCACCATTTGTCGTATCTCCACGATTTGAGAACATTCCGATAGCCGCTACAGGTAGTATCGGAATACTTGGCGTTGATATTTCGAGCCTCGTTCAGTTCCGCGGTCAATTGGAAGGCAAAGCCAAATTGGCTTCAAAAAAGCTGGGCGTGCTCAGCAAGGCGAGACAGTATTTCACGTCGGCCCATCGCCTTAAACTTTACAAGGCGCAAATTCGACCTCACATGGAGTACTGCTCTCACCTCTGGGCGGGTGCTCCCCAGTACCAGCTCCTTCCATTTGACCGCATCCAACGTAGAGCGGCTCGAGTTATCGACGATCAAGCTCTTTCCGATCTCCTTGATCCTTTGGCTTTGCGTAGAGATGTCGGATCACTCTGCATCTTCTACCGAATTTTTCACGGGGAATGTTCCGAGGAATTGTTCGGATTAATCCCGGCTGCTGAATTTCACCTTCGGACATCTCGCCAAAATTCTAAGTTTCACCCGCACCACCTTGATGTCCGAAAATCCACAACAGCGCGATTTCTCAGACATTTTCTGCCTCGCACAACCACTTTGTGGAACCAGCTTTCGCCGGCGGTTTTTCCGAACCGATACGACATGGGAACCTTCAATAAAAGAGCGTACTCCTTTTTGAAAGGCCGGCAACGCACCTGCAAGTCCCCTGGTGTTGCAGGTATCCATGGGCGGTGGTAGTCACTTTCCATCAGGTGAGCCTCCTGCTCGTTTGCCACCTATGCCATAAAAAAAAAAAAAAAAAAAAATCAACAGATGGAGCAGAGAGTTTGGTTTGCAGGTTAACCCATCCAAATCGCAAGCTATAATTATCGGAAGTCAACAGCTCAGTTCGCGGATTAATTACTCGAATGTGCCGCAAGTAACTTTTGCTGGTGTCATTATCCCCTACAGTGAAACTGTCAAAAACCTGGGTATAATATTTGATAAATTTCTGTCATGGGATCCACAGATTTGTGAAGTTAGCAGGAAAATATTTTCATCCATCGGTTCACTACGAAGGTTGCGGAATTTTCTTCCTATTCCTACTAAAGTTGCTCTTGCACGATCTCTTCTTCATCTTATTCTTGATTACGCCGACACCTGCTATCTAGACTTAAGGGAGGATCAGCTGAATAAACTTGAGCGTCTACAAAACCTCTGTATTCGATTCATATTTGGTCTTCGCAAGTATGACCACGTCTCTGAGTTTCGTGAAGGGCTCAAGTGGCTTCCCATACGCCTTCGCAGGAGCACGCACATACTATCTCTTCTATATTCAATATTATTTAGTCCTATTCTTCCTTCGTATTTGAAGGAAAACTTTGAATTTCTCTGTGACTCCCACAATCGATCGCTTCGTTCCAGTGAACGTCTTACATTGAAAATTCGCAGTCACTCCACTACTTATTACAGCAAGTCCTTTTGTATTGAAGCAGCACGCTTGTGGAATACCCTTCCGGTTCACATCAGACAAGCGAAATCACTTGAATCTTTTAAAATTAAGGTAAAGCAATACTATATACTTTAAGTGTTCTGTCAATCACATTGCTTCTAGCTATTCATATGTAATTGTATTCGACTGTACTCGTACATAAGTTTATGTCATGCTGTCTATATCTGTATGTATGTATGTATGTATGTATGTATGTATGTATGTATGTATGTATGTATGTATGTATTTATGTATGTATGTATCTTTATCTTTATTTTTATTTATATATGTACGTGAGTATGTGTTTATGTATGTGTATGTATAATTATATGTTTTGATATATATTTAGGTATTTGTGTAGTGTATCTACCTTGTCTAGTATAATAATTTGTGTATAAATATAATTTCATATAGTATTTAACCCTGTGCTGTACACCCGCTTTCCGCTTTTTCACATTAACTCCTCCACGCTGGTTGTCTGGAAGAAATCGCTTTTAAGCGATAAGACCGCCTGTTGTACATTTCTTCTTTTTTATAATAATAATAATAATAATAAATAACTTTATTGCACACATAATAAAATCAAAGAAAATCACACAGATACAGCAAGAAGCAAACTTAACACTAACATACAAAGCGTGCAAAGGGCGGTCTTATCACTGAACAGTGATCTCTACCAGACGACCCTAAAGAAAGAAGCTTGCAAACTCAACGGGCTAGTGCAAAATAAATCACAACAAAGCAATATAAATACACAATAAATATACCTACATACATACATAACAACTATATATACATACACATATAAGATACATACATATATAAAATAAATAAATAAAGTAAATGATATTGATAATAATTATGATTAACAAGATATTACACACATAGTACCTACAATTAATCACATAATTCATGTACCTAATACCTCCAAAAATAAAATAAAAGTTATGTTGAGGACAAGTAGAAGTTTTTAACGCGAGTTTTAAAAATACATATTGATTGAGATTGTCTAATTTCAAATGGAAGAGAATTCCACAATCTAACTGCTTTTATTGTAAATGAATTGGAATACGATTGTGTTTTGCATAATGGCATGCTCAATTTATTATCATCTTGTGAACGTAGATTTATATTTGAGGAAAGATCAGCACGGAAGGAGAAACGTTCTTTTAAATAAAGAGGAGAGTAAGGGTTGAATAGGGTAGAGTATAGGAGAGAAACAGTATGTAGGTTGCGACGAAGCCCTACTGGGAGCCATCCGAGTTCAGAACGGAACTGCGAGACATGGTCGAATTTCCTAAGTCCAAATATAAATCTAATGCAGAGATTTTGAAGACGATCCAACTTACCAACTAATTCCTCCGACAAGTCTGGATAGCAAGCATCAGCGTAGTCCAAAACCGGCAGTAACAGACTATTGGCTAGTAGAATCTTTGTCTTAGTCGGCAGAAGGTTTTTAAATCTTTTAAGGAAATTTATACTAGCAAAGATTCTCCGACTAATTTCCGCTACATGAGACCGCCAGGATAGAGAGCTATCCACGATGATCCCCAAATTTTTAACAGTATTCGAAACAGTCAAAGTGGATCCGTTAAAAATAACTTTTGGAAGGTTGTTGGAATCGATTTTGGTAAGCTGTTTCGTCGTTCCTATAAGAATAAGCTGCGATTTGCTAGCATTGACCGACAATCCAAATGACTGACTCCAGTCGGTAATTATCTTGAGGTTACTATTCAGTTTATCGATAGCCGCTGTAATGTCTTCAACTGGAGTCGTCACATAGATTTGTAGGTCGTCCGCGTAAAGATGGAAGGGAAGAGTTAGAAGTTCAGTGACAGTATTGATATAAATGGAAAACAGAAGAGGGGAAAGGACACTTCCCTGAGGAACTCCAGCACTAAGACAGCAATACGAGGAATGACGGTCCCCAGCTTGAATACACTGTTGTCGACCAAACAAGTAAGAACGGAACCATTCTACAACATTTGGCGACAAGTTTATGGATTCTAATACGGCCAACAGGATGTCATGGTCAACCGTATTAAAAGCGTTACTAAAGTCCAATAAGGCTAATATAGTAGCATGCTTTTGATCCATTGCGAACCGGACATCGTCAAAAACCTTCGCAAGTGCCGTCACAGTGCTGTGGCCAGGTCGGAAGCCGGATTGGAACGGACTTAGGATGCTGAGTCGTGTTAGAAAAAGGTTAAGTTGGGAATGAACAATACGTTCAAGGATTTTAGACAAGAAAGAGAGGATAGAGATAGGACGATAATGTGAAGGTAAGGTCGGGTGAGGGAGTTTAGGAACAGGGATAACGTGAGCAAAGCGCCAAACATTAGGAAAAGACATACAGGAAAGAGAGTAATTAAAAATGTGACAGATAATAGGTGCTATTTCGTCGAGGACAAGTAAAATCATTTTGCGACTAATACCATCGCTACCAGTGGCATCCGATGAGATAGAAGCTACATTCTTATAAATGTCATCGGTGGTTATAGGTTCAAAAGTGAAATTGGGATAGTTGGGTTTGATCCGTGACTTAAGGAGGGAAATGGTTGACGCTTTATTGTAGTTTTGTGAGGCAATATTGGCAAAATGATTATTGAGGGAATTTAGATCAGTGTCAGGAGAAATGGTTACCCTGGATCGACCAATACCCATTGAGTTTAAAAATTTCCAAACATCTGATGTGCTCCTATTATTTATAGAAGCATGCACATATTTTCTTTGGGCATCTCTGCAAACTCTATTACACCTATTACGCAGTCTTTTATATGTATTTAGGGTTTGTTCAGTCGGTCTAGATTTATACTTGGACTTAGCAGCATTACGTTGGGTCATCAGCGTTCTAATATCATCATTCAGCCACGGTGCCGGAAGATGTTTAAGCTTAATTGGTCTGAAGGGAGCATGTTTGTCAAATAATTCAATGAGAAGCGAGTTGAAAATACTCAGCTTCTCATCTATTGTAGTAGCATTATGAATTGCATCCCAATCGATAGACTGCAAGTCTTGCATAAAGTTTGCATTATTAAAACTTTTAAAAGAGCGGCGCATGACTACCGTTGATTTGATTTTGGGAGGACGGATCTTAAATGACAGGTAGACTAAATCATGATATGAGAACGCATCTGCTGAGAGCTGACCATGTGTACTGACAAGCTCGGGAGAAGACACAATCATTAGATCAAGAAGTGAAGGGGAACAATTAGGGAAGAAATGTGTAGGATTAGTTTGAAGAAGATAAAGATTAGAGCTGGTAACTATATGATTGAGTTGTTTGGCACGTGAATCGTTTTTAACCAAACAAGTGTTAAAATCACCCATTATGATAGTTTGGTCAACATTAGGTAAATGGGTCTCAAGTAAGATTTCCAGATTGTGAAAGTAGTTAATTTGGAGTGATGGGGAATAAAAAACCCCCAAAAGAAGTTTTAGCTTGCCGAATAGTACTTCCAAAAAGATGTGCTCAGATGACTCCGAGTAGGCGGAGGGAGATTTGCTTAAAATAGAGAAAGGAATGTGGCTACGCAGATAGATCGCCACCCCGCCCCCACCTTTGCCAGTTCGATCGTTACGAACGAGATGAAATCCCGGGAGTGCAAAAGAAGTTGAGGGTAAGGAGGGTTTTAAGAAGGTCTCAGACACCAGGATAGCATGTACATTCGTAACATCGAAGGAGGCTAAGAGGTCAGAGTAATGCGCAGGTATGCTTTGGGCATTTATGTGGATGACATTAAAATTATTATGAAATGAGGAAAATGTTGAGTTAAGAACGCTATTTAGAGGTAATTATGTACTATGAAAACTTTCATCTGAAGACGAAAACATAGAAAAGTATTTCTCGTCGTCAGAACTATTTGTACTCATATTGAACGTATTATGTGTAAAATGTAATAAATTCTAAAATAGTATAAGTTATTGTTAAATATAAAATATAAATATTTATATGTAAAGCTCAAATAATGCAAAAAAAGAAAAATATATGTATAAATATATTTATCTAAATATATACCGAGAAAAAAAAAATTAAAATTAACAAAAAACAAAAAGCAATAAAAAATATAATATGTATCTATAATAATATCTAGATATAAATATATTAAAACTTAATTTTATAATAATAATAATTAAATCATTCGTGATACCCACCAGCATTAAAATGCAAGGCTTCGTTAACAAATCACACAAAAGAAGCAATAAAAAAGATCTATAAATAGTGAATTAAACAAAAAAAAAAAGAACATTATATATATAAAAGCAAAGCCAAGCTATTAAGATAAAACTGTATTGATAACGATAAATATCTACATTCATAATCAAAGAAGAATCTACATACACTAGTTTATTGAAGATGTCTATAAATACCAATATATTCTAGGCTGTGTGATGTAAAACTTTTGCCTCAAAACTTACGAAAATGTGCCGTGTCAATTTCTGATTCTGACAATGACAATAATGACATTGTCATTTGACGATTTGTCAACTTTGTTATTTAGTTGTTAAATTCGGCATGTACAGACAAAATCAATATAATTATTATAAGATTACCCCATAACCCATAATATTTAAACCTCACAAGTGCTAAAGATTAAAATGTAAGCGGGTAAATTGTAACAAATTGTGTAGTAATATAATATCAAGATAAGAACAAAGCGATATCAAAGTACAAGCCAAAATCGACTTTAAGACAGAAAGTTATGCTAGAAGAATAAAATGAACAATCAAACTTAACAAACAAATAATAATAAAAGATTTAATGTATGCTTACACGAGAGGATGTAACGTAAAATATGAATTACTTCCTGAGGTTCCTTTTGGGTCTGGTTGTTTGAAGAGACTGGGCTGTTTTACCTTTTGAATTGTAGTTTGGAGATTGATTTGAGGTGCCGGCTGTCGCCACGACGGCTGGATTATCAGACTCTAACTGATTTGAAATAGATCCCAGCTCAGCAGTCGAGGTTATTCTATGTCGAACACCACCAGGACCAATTATGAAGATCTGACCCTCTTTGGTCCAGCAATTAGACACACCAAATTGTTGTCTCGCTGCCATAAATGCTTCGTGCCGGCTTTTTGTCAGGAACTCGGAAAGTGTGATACCTGTGTTCTTGAGACTGGCTTTCCCGTACCAGACTTTGTTACGCAACGATAAGTCCTGAAATTTGATAAGTATAGGCCGTGGCTTATCCTTTGTGAGACGACCTATGCGGTGACTACGTCTTATGGCAGCTGGGACCAATTCAGGCATTTTGATATGCTGAGATAGCATCTTGACGGCGGCGGATGTAACATCCTCACTTTTAGACTCCGGGATACCATGGATTAAGAGAATTTTCTTTCTACTCCGCATCTCAAGTAGGTCATGCTGCTTGGTTAACACTGACAATTGAAGTTGAAGGCTTTCTAATGCAGACAGCACAAAATTGCGAAAGGTGGTAAATTGAGCTGCAATATTGGATGTAGGGCTAGTCGCAGGTATGGCAGTTTGCAAGTTGTGCTGAAATTCAGCCATTTTAGTGTTGAAGTGCAGTGACAACTCCTCAATGGATTGTTTGATAGCTTCCATAGCTTGTGGACTTTGTAGTAGTAACAGAAGTGATATGTGGTGAAAATATATATGTATATTGTGGTAATTTATCAATGTATTAACTGGAATGGAGTTCAGCTGGCAGGTATTGTTAAAAATCAAAGCATTCCAATCATTAATGTCTTCTTTTAGTTATTAATTTAAATATTAAATATAGAGCTTACAGAAACAGTTGTTGTTTATTGTGCAGCTACCCGCAAAAAAAAAAAAAAAAAGAAAATTTTTATATATTGTGTTATTGAATGTAAAATTTATTTTTTAGTGTGTGTGTACAATAAAGAGTTATTATTATTATTACGTTTGAACCCCGTTTTGGGTAAGTGTTGAACATAAATTTTATACGCTTTCGTTGTAGGACAATGTAAGGGTGTGTGTTGTAACGGCTACTTTTTCTACCGATCTGGTTGTGACAATCACTCACCAAGATTAACGTATTGCACCGTACTTACTTGCTTTGCTTTCGCGGCTTGTTTGTAAGGGGTTACATTCAGAGGAGCGTATGGTGTGCAGCGATAAAAATTCTGGGACGTAAATTCCAGGGTGCTACGTCATACTTGGGTTCTACGTCATACTCGGAATTTCGGCGTGACACAAGTTCTCCACCATCCCCTCTGGAGGTCACGTCTGAAGCCCGTCATCTTGGGACCATCAGGGAGTACCAGCGGGCTATAGCGGATTTCGTCGCCACGCCCTGACGACATGTCTCACCTGCGTGACTCCTAGAAGCTGCGGGACAAGCAGGGTACTGGCAACACTGCTCAGGGTGACATGTCAAATTTAAATTAATTTTAAATATTTTAAATTATTTAGTTTTAAGTGTTTTAATATATATTTACGGTAGTAATTCTGGAATAAAATTCTTAAAAACAGTGTCAATAGTGTTTGTGACGCATATACACAACTAAATCTTAACAAAAGAAGAATCGAATCGACTGTCATACTCTAACGGCCGCTTAACTTGAAATCTGCATAAACCCGGGGAGTATTTTGTTTTAAAGATATTTTACACGTTATAACCTAATTCGAACAAGGCTTGCATGTTGTGGATAGCATCTGTCTGCTCCTTTGGCGTGATTACTGTCTCACTTTACTTGACAAATAGTTGGAAGCAAAGTTGAAGATTTTAACATAGTCCTCAGATAGTTCTTCACAATATATGTACTGTGCATAGGCTTCAGCTTATTTTGTAAGCTGTAATCCTTGTGTTCAGTGTGCATTAAGCTTATAATATTGTTTGAATTAATTAAAAACTAAATAACTATATACCTACATATTTACAAAAGAAAATAAAAAATAATTAAAAACATTATATTATATGTGATTCACATAGTACTATTGTAATATTATACCAAATATCACATATAATATAAGTTTGCCTTAATTAATTGCTAGTACCTTAACTGACAAAAAAATAAGAAATAACATCTTGTTATACCTACCTATAATAATCTTTTTTACGCATAGATCTGAACAACCCTTATTATATAAAATTACTTCTTTAAGAGTATTTAAATACATCTTATTATAATTTTACAATTTAACATCATGGAGTATACTATCATGACCCGCAAAACTTCAATGAAAGATATGGAGGCCAAATTCCAATTGACCCTTAAAGAATTACAATCTTCCAAGGAGTTAAACAGACAACTTCTTCAAGAGCGTGAGGACAGTGAAGAAGAGATTCAAAAAATTGTTAATAAAAACACTGAACTCAAAAGCGAGTTAGCTAAATTAAACGAACATTGTTTAGATGTTGTTAGCCAGCGGGACAACCAACCTTCTTGAGATTGTGACCTCATTTAAAGAGTGTAGCGAGGAACATGAAAGAGCTTTGAATCGCATTACAGAACTGGAAGTGAGTCTTTTTAATGCTCAAAAGGCAGAATTAGAATTGGAAAAAATTCAAACAAGCCAGAAATGTGATGCGACTGAAAGTTTGTATAATGAGTTAGTTATACCTGCCCCTGACTCCAATACCACCTTACAGGAGTCTAAAATTAAACATACACCCATGAGTTCACATAATAAGAAAAAAAATATATATAAAATTAAATAAATTCATCCGTAAAACAAAAAAAAACATTAATAACTATCAATACATATGCAAAATGAGAAAAGACCGGTCACATTTAATTAATAAAGTAAAATCATCAAATAATAAATTGCAGAATAATAAAATAATATATGAAAATGACATTGAACAACTGCAATTAGATATTTCTAGCCTACAAAGATCTTTAGATTTTGTTAATAAAAAATATGAATTGGCTCAAAAACAGATAGAGGAACACATACACACAGCCAACAATCTTCTTGAGCTATGCACCTCTAACTTAGAAAAATTTGAATCCTTATCGAATAAATGTAACTGTATGCATACTCAGGAAAATGAGTTGGTTCCTCCTAATAGTAATAATACCAAAGTATCACCTATCAAATTGAGTCAATGTGCAC
Organism: Vanessa cardui; assembly: GCF_905220365.1. NCBI lineage: Eukaryota > Metazoa > Arthropoda > Insecta > Lepidoptera > Nymphalidae > Vanessa > Vanessa cardui. Next base: position 12,945,857 of record NC_061153.1, read on the forward strand.
CAGGGATCCATAACCATAATAAACTGGGGTTAGAATTAAATAAAGATGTTATTGTAGTATCGGATAAGTTAGGACAGGGCTTTGGCTCAATAATTAAAAGTGAAATAAAAAATGTATTTAACACATGCTCACCCGGGGCAACCTATCAATACCAAATAAATAAAATAAATTCTATGCATCTGGGTTCTAATAATGTAGTAGTATTAATGCATGGTGACAGTTTGTCTCTAAACAAAAAGAGTTTAATTAAGGATATTAAATTATTAATTGAAATCCAAAATCAAAAGAAATGCAAATTTATAATTAGTTTATTTCCATATTCACATACCTTGACAGATGCACAGAATTTACATATTTATGACTTAAACCTATGTCTATATAATTTGACTCGACATTGCAGTAATGATTTAATGTTATTTGACATTAATAAATTCATTCATAGATTTAAGTGGACAGAGGATACTATGTACCTACCAATGAAATCGAAAAGACAAATTGGTAACCTAATTGCCTACAATATCAAAAAATATTTTACAAGTAATGTTACCAAGGATCATATGTATAATAAAAATAATAATTTAATTTATATTAACACCGACAAAATTAAAAATACTCAAATTAATAGTTTAAACTAAATAAAACGACAACATCTGCGCCCTCTTACTTAAATATTATACATCAAAATATACAGGGCATAGGTGGCAAAGATCATGAAATAGAATTATTTTCGGAGTGTTATAAAATACATGTATTTTGTTTCACAGAACATTGGGTTAAATAATTTGACATATTTAATATTTCAAACTTTAAACTGTCAAGTGCGTTCGTAAGAGGGAGTGCTATTCGTGGTGGCTCATTCAAAATCAAAATCAAAAATTTATAATCTTGGAGCTAGAGAATTCGGTTTATTTATAATCTTGGAGCTAGAGACTCTCTTCGGGATGTTTTTAACAGAGTAGGAATACTTACTGTTGCGTCGCAATATATTTACAACAATATCATGTATATTCACAGTAACATTGATCACTTTGATAAAATCAGTGATAATCATTGTATATGCACTAGAAGTAAGGATAAACTTATAACGCCAAGTTTCCGACTCCGCAAAGTCAATGGATCCTTCTTGGGGCAAGGTATCCGTTTCTATAATAAAATTCCGCAGAAATTTTTAACTTTGCCGTTTAGTAAATTCAAATCGTTTGTTAAAAATACATTGGTAGAAAAAGCATACTATTCGATACAAGATTTTGTAGATGATAAAAAAGCGTGGAGTTAATACCTGTTGACTTCCAAGCAGGATACATTAATTGAAATAATTGTATTTAATTAACATGACGTTGTATTTTTTAAATGTTAAAAAAGAGTAACTACTGAGTTTCTTGCCGGTTCTTCTCGGTAGAATCTACTTTCCGAACCGGTGGTAGCTTCACTTAATTGTAAAATGACGATTCAAAAGTGCTTATAAAAGCCTACTTGAATAAAGTTTATTTTGATTTTGATTTTGATTTTGATTTTTGAAACCACTATGGAGGACATTCTTAAAAAGCTATGTAAAACTAATAAATATATAATTGTATGTGGGGACTTTAACGTCGACTTACTTAAAGAAACTACGTTAAGTGTTCGGTTGGTCGCCTTGTTTATGTCATTTAATTTAACTCATAGAGTTAATGAACCGACGCGAATAACCGACGGCACTTCTACGTGTATTGATAATGTGTTCTGTGACTGTGAAATATATGAAGTATCAATTATAAATAATTTAACTTCTGACCATTGTGGTCAGAAGTTTTTATTAAAACACAAAGAAATAAATCATTTAAAAAAAATAACATACAGGCCAATAACGGCTAACAAATTACATTGTTTTAAAGATATTGTGGCGTATAAATTGTCTAATCTAGATCTTACGACACAGGATCCAAATGAGCTTTATAATTCATTTTTTGAAGTAATACTAAAAGAATTTAACAATATATTTAAAATGAAATCATGTTATAGTAACACAAAATTAAAGTTTAGTGACTGGGCTACTGTTGGTATTTATAAAAGTAGAAATAAATTATACGACTTGATATGAGGCGGTGGAATCGAAGCGTAGCCTTTTTAGAATACGTCATTAAATATTCCAAAATTTTTAAAACAGAATGCATTTCTGCTAAGTCCTTATATTTAAAGAAAAAAATCCTGAATTCTGATAATAGAATTAAAGCCACATGGGATGTTATTAGTAGTGTTAGTGGAAAACCCAAAAAGGAAATGATACCAATAGAATTGAACACAGGTAGTAGATACACGAGTTCTGAATTAGAGGTTGCTAATTTATTTGAATCATTTTTTGATAAAGTACCCCATAAAATAACATTTCATTTAAAATCATCTACATCAAATGCAGCTAGGTTATTAAATAATAGTGTTTCTAAATGCGTTATTGATTTTTCATTTGAAACGGTTTCTGCAATAGATGTCATAAAAGTATTTAAAACTATAAATATTAAAAAAACTTACGACATATGGGGCATTTCGGTAAATTTTTTTAATAACATCATATACGATATTGCTCCGTATATAGCAGTAATTTTTAACAAGAGTTTGGACACGGGTTCATTTCCTAACTTGTTAAAATGTAGTAAAGTTTTACCACTTTTTAAAACTGGAAACAGAAGCGATCCCGGTAATTACAGGCCTATTTCAATACTCCCATCCTTAAGTAAAATTTTCGAAAAAATTATTTTAAATCAACTTCTCGTCCATTTCGGTACAAATGCTATTTTTCATGGTGAGCAATTCGGTTTTAGAAGAGGTCGCTCGACAACTGATGCGGGAATTGCGCTTCTCAAACATATTAACGATGCTTGGGAGAAATCACAGAACGCTATTGGAGTATTCTGCGATTTATCTAAAGCATTCGATTGTGTAGAACACGAAACGCTTCTTTATAAGCTCAAATATTACGGTGTTAAAGGTAAAGCTCTTGATCTCATCGCTTCATATTTAAGTCAAAGAATCCAGCAAGTTTTCATTAATGGAATAAAGTCTTCTGGATCTACGTTAAAAATGGGAGTTCCACAAGGTTCAATTTTGGGTCCCTTTCTATTCCTAGTATATATAAATGATCTTCCTTTCTATGTTAAGGGTATTTGTGATATAGTGTTGTTTGCTGACGATACTTCGCTGATTTTTAAGGTTGACAGGAAAAAAAATGACTATGACGATGTGAACGGTGCATTATCACAGATACACAATTGGTTTACAGTAAATAATTTAGTTTTGAATGCTCAAAAAACAAAATGTGTAGTTTTTACCCTACCTAATGTTAGCAAGCAAAATTATAATATATCTTTAAATGGTGACCGTCTTGAAGTAGCTGATACTACGGTGTTTTTAGGAATAGAATTGGATTCCAGACTTCAGTGGACTTCTCATTTATCATCCCTAACAGGAAGACTCAGCTCCGCAACATACGCGGTTAGAAAAGTTAGACAACTAACTGATATCGATACCGCTCGTTTAGTTTGTTTTGGTTATTTTCACAGTTTTATGTCATATGGCATATTACTTTGGGGTAACGCTGCAGATATTGAATCTGTCTTTATTTTACAAAAGAGAGCAATTCGGTTTATTTATAATCTTGGAGCTAGAGACTCTCTTCGGGATGTTTTTAACAGAGTAGGAATACTTACTGTTGCGTCGCAATATATTTACAACAATATCATGTATATTCACAGTAACATTGATCACTTTGATAAAATCAGTGATAATCATTGTATATGCACTAGAAGTAAGGATAAACTTATAACGCCAAGTTTCCGATTCCGCAAAGTCAATAGATCCTTCTTGGGGCAAGGTATCCGTTTCTATAATAAAATTCCGCAGAAATTTTTAACTTTGCCGTTTAGTAAATTCAAATCGTTTGTTAAAAATACATTGGTAGAAAAAGCATACTATTCGATACAAGATTTTGTAGATGATAAAACAGCGTGGAGTTAATACCTGTTGACTTCCAAGCAGGATACATTAATTGAAATAATTGTATTTATTTACATGACGTTGTATTTTTTAAATGTTAAATAGAGTAACTACTGAGTTTCTTGCCGGTTCTTCTCGGTAGAATCTACTTTCCGATCCGGTGGTAGCTTCACTTAATTGTAAAATGACGATTCAAAAGTGATAAGCACTTTTGAATCCTACTTGAATAAAGTTTATTTTGATTGATTGATTGATTGAGTACCAGCACGGCTGCCTTATCCGGTTAGGCATATGACTCCACTCCACCTGATGATAAGTGGAAATGGAATCCAAACGCGAAGAAGACTAGTACGCACAGCAAGAATGAGCTGCACTAGTCACCTTCGCCATGCCGGCCCGCAAGATGCCTTTTCACGCCTCGTTTGAAGGCACCCAGGTTATAAGAGGAGGGGAACACGTGTGCTGGTAAAGAGTTCCATTTTTTGGCGGTACGACAAAGAAAAGAGTTGCCAAATTTCTTTGTGCGCGTTGGGATTGATGTCACAGTTAGGCGATGACATCGCGAGGCAGCACGCGTGGATCTGTGAATGAAAGGGGAAGCAGGAATTAGAGAGAACAGTTCCTCAGAGCACTCGCCGTGATATAGTCGATAGAAAACGCTCAGCGCCGCGATTTCTCGGCGCAAGCGTAAAGGTTCGAGGGTGTTTGTGACCTTTACGTCGCCAATAATGCGGACCGCACGCCGCTGTAACCGATCCAAGGCGTCCATTAAGTACTTAGCGGAGCCATCCCAGAGGTGCGAACAATATTCAACGCAAGACCGCACCTGCGTTTTGTACAACAGGAGCAGTTGTTGTGGCGAGAAAAAACGCCGTACCTTGTTCAGGACCCCGAGTTTGCGTGAGGCTGTTTTGATAGCAGCCTCGATATAATCCCTTGGATTAAGATCACAGCGGACGTCAGTACCCAGTACGGTAATTTGGCTCTGTATCTCTAGCGTAGTGCCACAGAGGGGTGGAACAAAGGAAAATGATGACTTTTTCGCTGTGAACGCGTTTTTAAACTCGACAAGATTATCAGAACCCCATTTTGCAATGAGTTCTAGCGTCCTGTCGAGTTCAACAACAAGTTCCCTCCGCTTCTCTTCAGTTTCGGCTCGCCCGGCTACTGCGCGTCCGTGGTAACCCCCATGCACTGTACTATCATCTGCATAGCAATGTATGTTCCCAAGGGTGAGCATATCATTGATGTGCAGAATAATATTGTTTGAAGTAGTTGACAAGTGAATAACTAAATACCTACATATTTAAAAAAGTAAAATAATTAAAAATATTATATGTGATTAACCTAGTGTACCTTTTGTAACTGGAATATCATAGTATAAAATATTATATTATATTACTTAACTTTGGACAAATTCATTGCTATTACCTTAATTGATATATATAAGTAATCACATTTTGTTATATCACCTATTATTAAAATAATCAATCAAACATAGATTTGTACAATCCTGATTATATTAAATCTCTCTGCAATAGCATTTAAAAATACATATTTAAATTATTTTACAGTTAAACAACATGGAGTATACTATTATGACCCGGAAAACTTCAATAAAAGATATGGAAGCCAAATTCCAACTGACCCTTAAAGAATTAAAATCCTCTAAAGAGTTAAGCAGACAACTTCTTCAAGAGCGTGAGGACAGTGCAGAAGAGATCAAAAAATTGTTAATAAAAACACAGAACTCAAAAGTGAGCTAGCCAAGTTGAATCATTGCTTAGATGTTGTTAGCGAGCGGGACAATCTTCTTAAAATTGTGACCTCATTTAAAGAGTGTAGCGATGAACATGAAAGAGCTTTGAGTCGCATTTCAGAAATGGAAGTTAGTCTTTTTAATGCTCAAAAATCAGAGAAAGAATTAGAACAAATTAAAACAAGCCAGAAATGTTATGCGACTGAGAGTTTGTATAATGAATTAGTTACACATGACTCTGATTAACACAGGAGGTGAGTGTGCAGGAGTCTAAAATTAATCATAAATATATAAATACACATAGAAAATTAAAAAAATACATAAAATTAAATAAATTTATTAATAAAACAAAAAAAATGATTAATAATACTCATAAATATCAATATATATACAAAATGAGAAAGGACCGCTCACATTTGATTAATAAAATAAAATCATGTAATAATAAATTGCAAAATAAAAAATTAATGTATGACACTAATATTGAACAAATGCAACTAGAAATTTTTAGCCTACAGAAAACTTTAGATTTTGTTAATAAAAAATATGACTTGGCTCAAAAACAGATAGAGGAACATATACATGCAGCCAATAATCTTCTTGAGCTATGTACATCCAACTTGGAAAAATTTGAATCCCTATCAAATAAATGCATATGTAAATGCTTGCATACTCAAGAAAATGAGTTGGCTGCTACTAGTACTAATAATACCACAGCGCCTCAACCTATCAAATTGAGTCAATGTTTACCAAAAATCCACAACCACAATAGACTGGGGTTAGGAATTACTAAAAATGTTATAGTAGTATCTGATAAGTTAGGTCAGGGCTTTGGCTCAATACTAAAAAGTGAGGTAGAAAATGTATTCAACACATGTACACCCGGGGCAAGCTATCAGTACCAAATAAATAAGTTCTATGCATCTGGATTCCAGTAATATAGTTGTTTTAATGCATGGTGACAGCTTGTCTCTGAATAAAAAGAATTTAATTATGGATACAAAATTATTACTTGAAATTCAAAATCAAAAGAAATGTAAATTTATAATTAGTACATTTCCATATTCTCACACCTTGACAGATGCACAGAACTTACATATTTATGATTTAAATGTATGTTTATACAATGTGACTCGACATTGTAACAATGATGTCATGTTATTTGACATTAATAAATTCATTTATAGGTTTAAGTTGACAGAGTGTACTATGTATCTACCAATTAAATCCAGAAGACAACTTGGTAACCTAATTGCTTATAATATTAATAATTGTTCTATGTGTAATGTTACCAAGGATCATATATATAATAAAAATGATAACCTAATTTACATTAACACTGACAAAAGTAAGGATATTAAAATTCATAGTTTAAACTAAATAAAATGACAAAACCTATGCCCTCTTACTTAAATATTATACATCAAAATATACAGGGCATAGGTGGCAAAGATCATGAAATAGAATTATTTTCAGAATGTTATAAAACTCATGTATTTTGTTTCACAGAGCATTGGATTAAAAGTTTTGACATATTTAATATCCCAAACTTTAAATTGTCAAGTACATTCGTAAGAGGGAATGCTTTTCGCGGTGGCTCATTAATATTAAGTACGGAATGATATCATTTGTAAATCTCGAAAAGATATTGTGGCTCTCTCTGTCGAACGTACTATCGAATTATCCTGCGTGGAATTTCCGCAGTACATTATAGTATGCGTGTACCGGCCCCCATCGGGAGATTTTTGCTTATTTGAGACCACTATGGAGGATGTTCTTAAAAAGATAAGCGAAAGTAATAAATATATAATTGTATGTGGCGACTTTAACGTAGACTTATTAAAAGCTACTTCGCTGAGTGTTCGATTAGTCACATTGTTTAGGTCATTTAATTTAACGCACCGAGTTAATGAACCAACACGAATAACCAACGATACTTCTACGTGTATTGACAATGTGTTTTGTGACTGTGAAATATATGAATTTTCAATTATAAATAATTTAACTTCTGATCACTGTGGTCAGAAGTTTTCTTTAGAACACAAAGAAATTATTCATTCAAAAAAAATAATGTACAGGCCAATAACGGCTCATAAAGTAAACTGTTTTAAAGATATTGTGGCGTGTAAATTAGCTTATTTAGATCTAACGACACAAGATCCAAATGAACTTTATAATTCATTTTTTGAATTAATATTAATAGAATTTAATAAAATATTCACAATGAAATCATTTTATAATAATACAAAATTGAAGTTTAGTGACTGGACTACTATTGGTATATATAAAAGTAGAAATAAATTATACGACCTATATGGTATGAAGCAGTGGAATCAAAACGAAGCCTTTCTAGGATATGTCAATAAATATTCCAAAATAGTTTAGTTTAGTTTATTCTTTATTGTACACCACACAATGAAATAAAAAAATACAAATGACAAACATATGGCCTAGATATAACAGGCGTACAATTTTGGCGACCTTATCGCTACATAGCGATCTCTTCCAGGCAACCAACGGTGTAGGATAGGTCATAGAATATAAGGTGGGTGGTGCTCTACTAATAAATAAAATAATATGAATCTATATATATATATAAATCTAAATACAATGAGTAAGAATATAAACGATGTCTTCAAACATAACGAAAAAATAAATAAATTAACAAAATAAAAAAACAGAAAAAAGAAATCATTATCGTAAAGGAACTTGAGACAGAAAGTGATTTTTTAAAAGTTTTTTAAAAATAAATAAGGTTTTGGCCTCCCGAATATTTAAAGGAAGGTTGTTCCAGAGCGTAATAGCCTGAATTGTAAATGATTTTTTATAAAAAATAGACTTATGTTCGGGCACCCTTAAAATCAGTCTCTTCGTAGAACGAGGGTGTTCTCCGGGTTTTCCTAAAAATATAAATTTTTCCTTCAGGTAAGGGGGAGTAACAGGGTGAAACAACACACAGTAAAGTATAGACAGGACATGCATATTCCGGCGAAGTCTGATGGGTAGCCAATTGAGACGGGAACGAAATTGCGATACATGGTCGAATTTTCGTAATCCAAATATAAACCGAATAAAGGTATTTTGAAGTCTCTCAAGTTTATTTAACTGGTCTTCGGATAAGTCCACAAAGCTTGTATCAGCATAATCCAAAATAGGAAAGAGTAGAGTTTGTGCAAGCATAATTTTGGTAGGAATGGGAAGAAAATTTCGAAGACGACGCAAAGAACTCAGCGCGACGAACACCTTCCTGCTGATTTCATTCACATGGCGAGTCCAGCTAAGAGAATTATCAACGAAAACTCCAAGGTTTTTGACGGAATCGCAATAAGGAATGACAGTATTGTCAAACATTATCAGAGGCAAGGAGGACCAGTCGACTTTGGATAATTGTTTCCGGCTGCCAATAATTATGGCTTGAGATTTACTAGGGTTGACATTAAGACCAAAAGTTTTACTCCATTCAAGAATGATATTGAGGTCATTATTCATCCTTGTGATTGCCAACGGAAGATTTTCCACAGTCGACTGGGTGTAAATTTGGACATCGTCTGCATACATGTGGTAGAGAGAAGAAAGGTTGTGAGTAATAGAATTAATGAAAATAGAGAAAAGTAACGGTGATAAAACGCCGCCCTGTGGTACGCCAGCATAAATATCACACCACGACGTGTAAGTATCATCAGTACGAATACGTTGCCGACGACCACGAAGATAACTGTGGAACAAGTCAATGACTGCAGGAGACACGTTAAGAGAGCGCAGCTGACTCAGTAGGACATCAAAGTCAACACTATTGAAAGCATTGCTGAAATCCAACAAAGTCATAACAGTGAGCTGTTTACTGTCCATGCCTAATCGAATGTCATCGGTAACTTTTATAAGGGCAGTAACCGTACTATATCCTGGACGAAAACCAGATTGGAAAGGATTGAGCAAATTGTTCTTGTTTAGGAAGAGATTTAATTGAAAGTGAATTAGTTTTTCAAGAACTTTTGACAGGAAGGGTAATATAGAGATAGGACGAAAATCGGAAAAGGTAACAGGATTAGCTTTCTTCGGCAATGGTAAAATATTAGCGCTCTTCCATACTTCAGGAAATACACAGCATGAGACACATTCATTTAGAATATATGTGATCACGGGAGCGATAATATCAAGGAGAGGAATGATCATAGTACGGCTAACATTATCGGTACCAATGGCATTAGATGAGACGGACAGCACGCTTTTCTTAACATCACACACAGTGAACTGACTTAACACAAAAGGAGGATGAGAAGGAGTTGAAGTCATAGAAAGTGAGTTAAGAATACGTGATTTAGCTGAACTATCAAATGAGTTCGAAGTATTAGAAAAATATTGATTTAGGAGTTCTGTATCAATATTAAGAACAGATGGATTATGAGAAGATTTACCAACTCCAACAGTCTCAAGAAATTTCCAAACTCTGTGAGAATCGCTATTCTCGACTGAGGCATGAATGTGGCGACGTTGTGCATCCCTACATAATGTATTGCAGCGATTCCTAGCTTTAATATACTTACTACGATTTTCGTCAGAATTATTTAATTTAAATTTACTTTTAGCAACATTTTTCCTGTGAATGCTAGTTTTTATGTCTTCAGTTAGCCAGGGTGCAGGAAGATGTTTCATCTTTACTTGGTGAATTGGCGCATGAACGTCGTACAGTTGATTGAGCAACGAGCTAAAGACATCAACCCCTTGCTCAATACAAGACGCCGACTCCACTGCTGACCAATCAATATTACGCGCATCAGCACGTAGTTGTTCAACATCCATTCCAGCAAAATTACGCCGCAGAAGTATCTTAGGCTTAACTTTAGGAGGGCGCAGTTTATACGAAAGAAAAATTAAATCATGATAGGAAAAGGCATCGGCAGAACACTGACCGTGCTTGGAAACGAAATCAGGAGAAGACACAATTATAAGGTCAAGAAGAGAAGGAGTAGAATTTGGATATCTGTGGGTCGCTGAAAGGGGAAGAATATGCATGTTACACGCTTTGCAAACAGATACAAGCTTATGAGCTCTGCTGTCATCCTTCAGTAGACATGTGTTGAAGTCGCCCATTAATATGGTGTGACCATAATTTGGGACAAATGTTTCTACAAGGGCATCGAAAGAGGAAAAGAAATTCGTTAATATAGAGGGACTGTAAAAAACGCCAAGTAAAATTTTTGTCTGGCTTAGAGAAACTTCTACTAGTAAGTGTTCAGCCGAATCAACAGGAGGTGGCTGACATGACGAACTTACAATTTTAAAAGGAATGTAGGATCTAAGATAGATCGCCACACCACCACCAGTCCTGTTGCTTCGATCATTACGAATGAGATGGAACCCTGGCAAAGAATACGAAGTAGACGGTAAACAGGGCTTAAGCCATGATTCCGATACTAAAATCGCATGAATATCACGGGACTCAAAAGAGGCAAGCATGTCAGGATAATGGGCTGGAATACTTTGGGCATTTATGTGTACTACGTTAAGATTTTTCACACATTCAGAAAAGAGAGAATTAAGATTGGCGTTAAGAGGAAGGGAAGAAATAGCACTTTGAAGACTTAAGTCACTCAATGACTCATCACCCGAAGATACCGAAAGAAAAGTATCACTAAGAATACTACAATTTGAAGACATTGTAATTATAAATATATAACAATAAAATAAAATAAAAAATAAAAGTTAGAATAATTAAAATATGTATGTATATAAAAAAAATAAATAAAACTAATAATAATAATAATAAAATTAAAAATTAACTTAAACGTAAAACTAGTTTACTTAATTTACTGTTACTGTGCCCGATATCCACCGGCGGCATGAAAGAGACCAAAAGTATAACAAAACGTAGTTCAAAAATAATTGTTTACAAAATAAAAGTTGTAAAAGTAAAAAGAAAAAAAAAAATCAAGAATAACAATTAAAAATGAATCAAATGGTGTTTTTGTACCTTATTGGTTTAGTTAGAACATATCTTAAGAATAATTGATAAACAAAAGAGGTAAAACTAAAGTATAATAAACAAAGTTCAACATATGATAATATTAAATCCTTAGCTAAGTAAAAAAATAACATTATAATTAAACAAAGCAATATATCTACGAGGCCTGCGGCGGTAATAAGAAATATTAGATAAACAGTTGCAAATAAGACGTGTAAAAGTGAACCCGCGTCGCTCGTTGATAATGCGATTACTATTGCAAATAATCAAACATCAACCTTAGTGATATAGTCGCAGTGTTGATTTTTTAAAAAGTAAAGTAAAACGAAGGATTGATACACTGTTTTAACATTAATAGCTAGGAAGTTAATCAATATGAGACTTATAACAAAGATTACACAAGTGAAAGGTTAAATGTAACTATTTTCTGTAGGGCTTTCTGGGCCTAACACTTGGTTTCGGAGTAATCGAAGCCACTGAGGTCTGCTTCCGTACTCCCACCTGCGTGAAGGATGCTGGTTCGGCTGACACGGCGTCACCTGCACTGTTGACGCTGCCAACCACCTCCGGAATAGCGTTCACTTCAGCCACTGTGACGACACGATGGTGCTTACCGTCAGGACCGACCACAACAACACAGCCGTCTTTCGTCCAGCTGCGTGATACCCCGAACCGTTTACGTGCCGCAACAAATGCTTCGTGCCGGCTCTTCGTCAGAAATTCGGATAATGTGATACCGCTGCCCTTTAATTTGGATTTGCCGTACCATATCTTGTTGCGGAGCCCCTGATCAAAGAATTTAACACAGATGGCACGATGCTTGTCACTATTATTTGAACGGCCCAAGCGATGGCACCTCTTAATATTGCTGACTGTGACTTCTGCCAAGGATAGCCGCTCATTCAATATCTTGCACACAGTCTCAGCTGGGTCTTCATTGTTGACCTGGGGCACACCGTGAAAAAGCAAGATGTTTCTTCTGGATCGAACTTCCATGTCCTCTTGCTGCCTGGAGAGAATCTGAAACTGCACCTGCAAGTTCTCCAGCGCCGTCATCACAAAAGTTCTGAATGCACTAAATTGCGCATTTATATTAGATGACGGACTAGCTGCAGGAATAGATGCCCGAACTTCCCTCTGGAACTCATTCATTTGAGCTGTGAACATAGTAGCTAGCTGCTCGATCGATTTCTGGAGCTGATCCATTATACTTGTTCCAAAAATTAGTGGTAGTGATGTGGCAAATATTTCATATAAGTTATATATTTAGAATTGTGTTAAAACAATTATTTATACTTGAAGCCGGTGGATATTTGAACTCACAGGTACATTTTATTTATTATTAAAATAGTAAATTAAATATTAAATATTATTTAAAAACGAGACTGTTTTTTAATGTGTGTACTCTATCGCGCCTACCCACGATACAATCCCTACCCACGATACAATCGTGGGTAGGGATTGTATCGTGGGTAGGCGCGTATTTATGCTAAGTATTTATACATAAAGAACAAAATTTTGACTTCCGATAATAGAATAAAGGCCACTTGGGACATTATTGGAAGTGTTAGTGGAAAACCTAAAAAGGAAAGTATACCAATCACATTAAACACAGGCAGTAAATACACAAATTCTGATTTGGAAGTTGCAATTTTATTTGAAATATTTTTTGATAACATACCTAATAAAATAACATATCATTTAAAATCATCTACATTCGATTCTAGCTGCATCTATCATCTATCTCTATCTATTAAGTAAACATGTTTCTAAATGCGTTATTAATTTTTCTTTTGAAACAGTTTCTGCAATAGATGTTATAAAAGTATTTAAAACACTCAATATTAAAAAAACTAACGACGTATGGGGCATTTCGGTAAAATTCATAAATAACATCATACACGATATTGCTCCGTATATAGCAGTAATTTTTAAAATAAAGAGTTTGGACACGGGTTCATTTCCTGAATTGTTAAAATGTAGTAAAGTCTTACCACTTTTTAAGAATGGAAATATGAGCGATCTCAGTAATTTCAGGCCTATTTCAATAAAAAAATATTTTAAATCAACTTCTTATCCATTTTGGTACAACTAAAATTTTTCATAGTGAGCAATTTGGTTTTACAAGAGGTCGATCAACAACTGATGCGGGAATTGCGCTTCTTAAGCATATTTACGATGCTTGGGAGAAATCACAGAATGCTATTGGAGTATTCTGTGATTTATCTAAAGCATTTGATTGTGTAGAACACGAGACGCTTCTTTATAAGCTCAAATATTACGGCGTTAAAGGTAGGGCTCTTGATCTCATTGCTTCATACTTAAGTCAAAGAATCCAGCAAGTTTTCATTAATGGAATAAAGTCTACTGGATCTACGCTAAAAATGGGTGTTCCACAAGGTTCAATTTTGGGTCCCTTTCTATTCCTAGTATATATAAATGACCTTCCTTTCTTTGTTAAAGGTATTTGTGATATAGTATTGTTTGCTGATGATACTTCACTGATTTTTATAATAATAATAATAATTTATTTCAAGTATCAATGACTCATAGTGTTAGTTACAAATTTTTCTTAATAACTATGTTAGTGTTATAAAAATAATTTAATTATAATTTTAATACATATTAAATAGGCATAATGCTCCTTATCACAACTACTAGCTGTAGACAACAGGTCCAGCCGAGATCTTACAACAATTGTTGATAAATGTACAGTCTAGTCTACCAGCTATCATGCGCAGGATACTGTTGGAGCTAGCACGCACCCTGCGAACCAAGGATGCACATCGCTTTCGCATGACAGCATAAAAGCAGTCCGTGCGAGCTTCTGCAAACATCCCAGACGCGCTGCAGTAGCGGGGCAACCCCATGAAAATTCTAAATGCGTTATTGTATTGGATGCGAAGAGCGTTGTAAGCTTTTTGAGTAAAATGAGCCCACAGACTACACGTGTAGAAAGAGGTGCAGTATGCTTTAAATAGGGTAAGCTTGACCTTCCTCGAGGCACGTGCAAATCTACGGGCAATCATGTTAGCTCTAACACACATCGCTCTTCGCTCCCTATCAATGTCATCATCATCTTTGAGGCCAGGAGTTAAAACATGCCCAAGGTATTTAAATTGATAAACCCTGGCAAGGGGTATATTATTAATTTTAACCGGCGGTACTTCTTCTGGGTTTTGACCTCTCGCCCCAAAGACCATGACGACACTCTTTTTCACATTGTAAACTAAACCATGACTTTTGGCGTATTGCTCACAAGTGGCCATAAGTTTTTTAAGTCCACAAATTGATGCGCTCAGCAATACCATGTCATCGGCGTAGCTTATGTTATTAAGACACGTACCGTCAATATGACACCCAACATGCATATTGCTGAGCGCGCCAATAAGGTCATTAACATACAGGTTAAAGAGCGTGGGAGAGCACAACCCCCCCTGTCTCACCCCGCACTCCAACCCATAAGGCGCGGAATGTGTGCCCGCCCACATTACGTTGTTGACTTGGTGTCCATACCAATATTTTAGAATACTGGTTAGTTCCGTAGGAAAATTTAACTCTTCCAACTTTTTCCACAAGATGTCGTAGGACACCAAGTCAAAGGCCCGGCTCAAATCAAGAAAGCATGCGTATACAGGTGTTCGGCGATCCGAGTAGTATTTCACCGCGTGTTTGACACTCAATATTGCAGTCTCCGTAGATAAATCTGGACGGAATCCAAATTGGTTATCGTGGGCGCTTATATATCTGTTGAGATGGGTGTCAATCACGCTGTCAAATACCTTTGATATGATAGTGGCAAGAGATATTGGTCTGTAGTTGGCTTTGTCTGCCATATCCCCAGTCTTATTTTTAGGTATCGGAACCACTAAGGTTTTTATCATATCCCTCGGCATGTAGGTATGGTTCAAACAGAACGAGAAAAGCATAGCTAGTACTCGTGATAAGTGAGGTCCAGCAAACCTGAGATGTTCAATGCTGATACCATCATGACCTGGTGATTTTCCCTTTTTCATTTTACTTATTACCTGTGCTATGTTATTGGCAGTAATTGTAGTTACCAGGTCTTTCTGTGTGTCAACATTGATCACCAATTTAGAAGGACCCAATGGCGACTTTATACTAAACTGCTGCACAAAACCGTCAGCTATCTGCTTCATATCATTAACGCCACCAATACACACAGGGAGGCTAGGTTTTCCTTTTAACTTATTTGTATGTTTCCAAAAGGACTTAAAATCACTCTTGGAATGATGTGAAGCTAGAATATCCATTTTAATTTGGGTCTCATTATCTTGACACCACTTTAATCTAGATTTAAAAATTCTTCTAGCTTCATTCATTTCGTCGTATATTGGCCCCGATGTCGGTTTGTTATTATCAAGCCAGACCAAAAATTTTTCTCTAGCCATCCTATGTGCACTTCCCACATGCATATTCCAGCCGATCACCTTCTTACGCTTTGTATAATGATTACTACAATTAGTTTCAATGGAAGACTCACATAATGCGGTTACAATGGAATTATACAATTTGTCTATAGTACGTTTGTGACTGTTATCAACACATGTCTTATTACAACAATTTACAAAGTCGTCTGGGAAATCAATAATTTGCAATCTGTCATGACATTTTTTACTATAGGATTGTACCTGTTCCTGATTTCTTACACCCCACACAACTCGATTTGTTTTTCTATAATTATTTGGCATTTTTGTTTGAATACAATCAATATTACACAAAACAACTAATGGGAAATGATCAGACCAGAGCACGTCGTATCTCACAAAAGAGTGTACTACAGAGGACACGGCTGCTTTAGTTACTAGACAGTGGTCCAACCATCTCTTGGACCCATGAATGTCACTCACAAACGTATGCGTATCTGAGTTACTACCCAATAAGTCCGTATCAATACATGACCACTCCTGATCATCACAAAAATGTTTTAGTTCTTTAAAGAAACGTTCACTGGGGTGTGCATTAAAATCTCCTAAAACATAACAATATTCCAAATTACTATTGTCTATAATAGCACTCACCGAACTAAGGCAATCCGTAAAGTCAACCAAATTGTGTACATCGTCGGTCGGCATGTAAACACTCATCACCAATATGCACTTATTACTTACTGCTATTTTTACCGCACACACGCGCGAGTTATTACACTGTATTACGGACACATCACTAAATTTATTTTTACGCCATAAAATAGCCACTCCTCCATACGGCCTTCCACGTAGCAAACACTCTGTTGAGTCCATTCCAGATACGCCCGTAGCGCTAAATTCATCACTAATGGTGTCCAAGTAGTCCATCTCATTAGATAGAAGCCAGGTCTCCTGTAGTGCAATTATATCAGCGCTCCGGCACAGATTTCTTATACTATCTATTGAACGTTTAACGTTTTTACAATTAAAAGTTATCAAGTTACAAGTATTAGTATTCATTTATGGTTATTTATCGAGCCGTTATCCTTACGTACTGATTCTGGAGAAAACTTGGGTTTAAAGTGTATAAACCTTCGAAATATTACCCCTTGAGGCCATAGTTTATCGTCAAGAAATATTTGTATTTTCGATTGAGGCACAAAAAATTTATAAGCATCATGCATAGTCTGCCTTTTTATGTTAATTTTTTCAAGTTTGACGGATACTTGCGTTTTTCTCATAACGTAATTAACGATATCACTCTCTGAGGTACTTTTATGTACGTTCGTTATAAAAATAGGAACATTTCTGTCCGCCGAACGAAAGTTTCCTTCGCCCTCATTTGCTTTTCCCATTGTTCCTGACAAGCGACTTTTCAAATTATAACGGCTTTTATATTTGACCTGGGTCCAACCTTGTTCATTATTTTCTTGCACTTGCACGGAACTAGTTTTCGTAATATCTGCAGTTGTTTGTTTACACCGCTCATCTAACAAGTGATTGTCAGACCGGTTTCTTATCTCGAGTGACGAACACATCTTTTGTTTGATGCACGGTGCATCTACATTTTGTAATACGTCACAAGCGCCGGTGTCCGTTAATTCAACACTGTTAAAGCAACTTGATCCGTTTTCAGATTCAACAGATAACGCGCTTACACATTGTTGAGACTCGAATTGTTTTGATTCATATGTATTTATTGGTTCCTTACTTCTTTTCGTATTTGTGTCACGTTGAAAGGACACAGACGACGATTTTGTATTTAGAAATTCTTTACGAATATTGTTTAACAACTCAACTGTAGCATATGTACTCTTTATACACTTTACTTCCTCTTGAAGTAACACAATCTTTTTCAAAAGTTCAGAAACATCTAGGTGGTCAAATGTAATTGGGGGTAGTTTTTCCAGATTTCTTGCCACAAATATCGGCATAATTTCACTGTCCGTAACTTTGAAGACGTTAATTATATCGTACATAGTACGATCCTCTTTTCCTTGTCCTTTCCGGGTGGGTTTGCGTCTATCGGAGGGAATCGATTCGAATAACAACGATTTTGACTTTTTTATTTGCTCACTATCAAAGGTCGACACACAAATTCTAACTAGGCTTTCTTCATCCATGATCGACAATTTATTTTGGACATAAGATAACAATTCGTCAACTACGATGTTACAACTAACACACTTTAATGTGTTCGACATTTTTTACGAATCACGGAATACACGCCGCTCAGTAATCGTATGCACGTGCGTCATCTATGAATGCGCACGCGACACTTTAAGGTTGACAGGAAAAAAACTGACTATGACGATGTGAACGGTGCATTATCACAGATACAAGATTGGTTTAATGTAAATAATTTGGTTTTGAATACTCAAAAAACAAAATGTGTAGTTTTTACCCTACCCAATGTTAGAAAGCAAAATTATAATATATCTTTAAGCGGTGGCCCGCTTGATGTAGCCGATACTACCGTGTTCTTGGGAATAGAATTGGATTCCAGACTTCAGTGGAGTCCCCATTTGTCGTCCCTAACAGGGAGACTCAGCTCCGCAGCATACGCGGTTAGAAAAGTTAGACAACTAACTGATATTGATACCACTCGTTTAGTTTATTTTGGTTATTTTCACAGTATGATATGATATATGACATACATATGGCATATTACTTTGGGGTAACGCTGCAGACATTGAATCTGTCTTTATTTTACAAAAGAGAGCAATTCGGTTTATTTATAATTTTGGAGCTAGAGACTCTCTTCGGGATGTTTTTAACAGAGTAGGAATACTCACTGTTGCGTCGCAATATATTTACAACAATATCATGTATATTCACAGTAACATTGATCACTTTGATAAAATCAGTGATAATCATTGTATATGCACTAGAAGTAAGGATAAGCTTATAACGCCAAGTTTCCGACTCCGCAAAGTCAATAAATCTTTCTTGGGGCAAGGTATCCATTTCTATAATAAAATTCCACAGACATTTTTAACTTTGCCGTCTCGTAAATTCAAATCGTTTATAAAAAAATACATTGGTGAAAAAGGCGTATTATTCGATACAAGATTTTGTAGATGATAAAAAAGCGTGGAATTAATACCTGTTGACTTCCAGGCAGGATATATTAATTTAATAATTGTATTAACTTAAAAATTATCTAACATGACTGTATTTTTTTAAATGTTGAAAAAGAGTAACTACTGAGTTTCTTGCCGGTTCTTCTCGATAGAATCTACTTTCCGAACCGGTGGTAGCTTCACTTAATTTTTAAATGACGATTCAAAAGTGCTTGTAAAAGCCCACTTGAATAAAGTATACTTTGATTTTGATTTTTTTTTTGATTCATCAGTTATTCTACCGCCAAATAACAGTACTCAGTATTGTTGTGTTCCGGTCTGAAGGGTGAGTGAGCCAGTGTAACTACAGGCACAAGAGACAGAACATCTTAGTTCCCAAGGTTGGTGGCACATTGACGATGTAAGGAATAGTTAATATTTCTTCCAGCGTCATTGTTTATGGGCGATGGTGACCACTTACCATCAGTTGGCCCATATGCTCGTCCGCCAACCTATACCATTAAAAAAAAATTATCATACGGCAAACATTCGTTCATATTCATTTCGCGAGATTTTAGGAAATTTGTGGGTGGGTTACCCGATTTACGCCAGTCATGTCCAGTCATTAGGGTATGAGGTAAAGATCTGGGATTAAAACTCTGGATTCCACTCATAGGCTTTGGCATTGAATTTTGAGGGAAATTATTTCTAAGTGGCAAACGAAGAATATTACTGCGTGGATTATAATTAGGCGGTGGTGCACTAAATATCTGTTGCGTTTTTGTATGCGTATTATACGGAGGTTGATTTCGATTAAAATTAAATTTAAAAGGCTGTGGTTGTTGTATAGGACGTTGTCCTACAGGGGCTGGCCAATTCAATATCGGTGGTTGAAAGTTTTGAGGACGAGATTGTGAGAATCGAATGGGTTGCATTTTAGGGGTCGACTGCTGTTTTAGTCCGTCTGTCGTTGTTGTAAATATGATACATTTAATTCCTCCTGAACATTTTTAAGAGCTTTTTCTATGGTTTCGGGTCGCAAACACTGAATTTGTGAACCCAAAGGTTAACGTAACTTTTCTGTAAATATCGCGTTTGGCTTCGATCGTAATCGGTAAAGTCTCGTGAAGTGTAACGTAAGTCATTATCGTACTGAATAACGTTTGGCAATGGCTATAAAATTCCTGAGAGGTCGTTGTATAAAGCTGTTTCGTCCCGTTGGTCAGAAAAATTATTAATAAGTGAAGTTCTGATAACAAGCCAACTATCTGGTATGCCATTAGAATTAATAGTAGCGGCGGCAGTACCCGTAATTTTATTCAGTATCCCGTTTAATAGACACAAGTTAGATAATTCGCTACCAGGCGCGGTGTTTAAATATTGCGTTACAATTTGGTCGCAAATAATAATAAAGCTCATAAGTACATTAGGTAAGTACATTATTAATTCACTTGATGGTAGGGCTTTGTGCAAGCCCGTCTGGGTAGGTACCACCCACTCATCAGTTATTCTACCGCCAAATAGCAGTACTCAGTATTGTTGTGTTCCGGTTTGAAGGGTGAGTGAGCCAGTGTAACTACAGGCACAAGGGACATAACATCTTAGTTCCCAAGGTTGGTGGCAAATTGACGATGTAAGGAATAGTTAATATTTCTTACAGCGTCATTGTCTATGGGTGATGGTGACCACTTACCATCAGGTGGCCCATATGCTGGCCCGCCAACCTATAACATAAAAAAAAGGATTTCCGTCAAAGTCGGGCACAATCATAAGGAGTTTATAAATGGTGTCCAGATCTTGAGACATATTAGGTTGGGGAAAAAGTCTTTTCGCATATAGTATGTATGAACTTGTAATAAAATCTCTTTGGCTATACAATTTGTATCTGGCTGGTTTTGGTATCATTAAAAAGTTTTAATTTTAAAGAAGGCACTTCCAAATTCAAATTAGGAATTTGTGTGATTTTCATTTGTTTTTGTTGTTGTTAAAATGAGTGAATCTAAAGAAGAAATTCGATACATTTTAAAATTTTACTAGAAAAAAGATAAAAATGCAACTCGAACCGCGAAAAATATTTGTGATGTTTATGGACCTAATGCAGTATCTGTGAGAGTAGCGCAAGTTTGGTTTAAGCGTTTTCAAGCCGGAAATTTTGATATCAAAGATGCATCTCGCTCTGGTCGCCCTGTTACGGACAAAATTGATGCCATTTTTGAAAAAGTGGAGCAAGGTCGGCATGTTAGTAGTTACGATGTAGCTGAAGAACTGGCAATTGACCACAAAACGGTTTTGACTCATTTGAATAAAGCTGGGTACACAAAAAGCTCGATATATGGGTGCCTCAGGAACTCACTGAAAGAAACCTAATGAACCGTGTACTCATTTGTGATTCTTTATTACGACGTAATGAAACCGAACCATTTTTGAAGAAGCTGATAACTGGTGATGAAAAGTGTATCACATACGACAAGAACGTGCGAAAAAGATCGTGGTCAAAGGCCGGTCAAGCTTCACAGACTGTGGCAAAACCCGGATTAACTCGCAACAAGGTAATGCTGTGTGTATGGTGGGATTGGAAGGGCATCATTCATTATGAGCTGTTACCGCCCGGCAAGACCATCGATTCAGAACTGTATTGCGAACAATTGATTAGATTGAAGCAAGAAATTGAGAGAAAGCGGCCAGAATTGATCAACAGAAGGGGTGTGGTTTTTCACCATGCTACAACGCTAAACCTCACACATCTTTAGCCACTCAAAAAAAAATTACGAGAGTTTGGCTGGGAGGTATTAATGCATCCGCCGTATAGTCCTGACCTTGCACCTTCAGATTTTCATCTGATTCGGTCTCTGCAGAATTGCTTAGGCAGTGTCAGGTTAACATCACGAGAGGAATGCCAAAACCACTTGTCGCAGTTTTTCGATCAGAAGCCCCAGAATTTTTACAGCAATGGGATCATGTCACTGCCAACAAGATGGCAAAAAGTTATGGAACAAAATGGCACCTACATACTTTAGTCAAATGTAAATAAACTATAAAAAAAACTTTTTGAATTTTCATATAAAATACGAAGAAACTTTTTCCCCAACCTATTATTAGGATTCATATTATCTAAAACTATTACCAACCACATAGAATTAAGTTCTAAATTTAAATTTCTGTTACAATCTAAAGTACGACGTCGGGCCTGCTGCGATGCAGATTCCCGATATCTGTGAACTCTAGCGTGATAAATTTTGGATTGGAAATGCAACTAGAATAAGAGCAACACGAGAAAAGTTCAAATTTACTCACATATACTTCATTTCTGGTTTCTCCTCGTGAATCGAAATCTGGATTCGCCTCCCGGTTCTGCATCTGGTCCGTATATTCTAGATACTAGTGATGACCTAATTGTCCCTATCTAGTATCCTACCGACTGCGTCAGTTACGTTAGCTACAGTGGAAAGGTCGGAAAAAAAAACAAAAACTAATTTAACTTATTTAATTAAAAGAAATTACAATAAAACTTATTTCCTAATTAACATGTCTAACCTACTCGATGTAAGTAATTGGAATGAATATTTAAATTATAAAATCACATTTACAATGTTACACTTAGTTTGGTTCTCACGACGAAGGAATCGCTGCATCATCAGTCCTCTTGATGTGTGTGTACGTAACTTGCGGCTAAAGATTCTCCATCTTTTGGTTAACTACTATGAACGTTTATGAGAGTAGCAGCGGAAGTCTCTGTCCCGTCATACCGAGACAGAAAAATATTCTTGAATTTTGTCCATGTGATACCGCCATATGATACTTGTGAAAACCGTGTTGAGGCGTGGCCTTTTAACGACTTGCTTAAGGCAATAATTAACGAGCTTCCATTAAGCGGCTGCTCCGAGAAACATAGATCGACGGTGATGCTTCAAGCGTGAGCATTGGAGTCGGGCAATTCTGGATTAAATTCAGGCAAATGAATAGTGGGAGAAGATGAAGATGGTCCCTTTATAGCATCTATCAATGCCATGTTACGGCTCTGAAGATCAAGTAATGCCCGCCATGGGTAATCTGTCCTTGATTCAGTCTGTTCCGATCCCAGTTCTGATATAGGATCGCGGTATTAGACGGATCGTCAGGAGGTCGGGCTCCCGTTTTAAGAAACAACAATTATGGTTATAAATAATAATAGATTTTTATTTACAACAATTACAATAATAATAGTCTTAAAATAATTTACACACAATCTAAACAATCTAAAACAACAAGCAAACAGATAAGTCAGTCTTACAAGAACTACCCTCTTCTCAATCAGGACCGAGCGGAATCACATAAATACGGCAGAACGCTTAGTAACGGGTTTAATGTTCAGTTGACTGTCGGTCGATTAGGTTCGAGTCTGTTTGTATCGGTCGTGGTATTTACTGTTCTTACATACGTACATACTAATTAACCGTCTATGTATTGAAATATTTTTGTAACCGTTTAAAGTTATGTAGTGTGATGGTAATTGTGTTCAATTATAAATAAATAAAGAACTGAAAGGTATAGGTTAGTCATTCATGTTATTTTTTTTATTTAATTAATCACCAAAATACGTGATCCTGCCGCTGGTCTATCCGAATTAGTTTGTTTTAGTTTTCACCATCTAAAATTAAATTCTGAATAAGTTTTTATTTCTACCCTCATTTGTATCTAATTTGTGATAATGTCTCATCGCTCGTCTCGATACAGGAATCGTAAATAACATTAGAGAATTCACCAGGTCTAGATCTGAGTCTCACGACAGTCGTAGTGTGTCGAGAGGTTATACCCCCCCGATGACACATGAACTTACAAGTGTTTCCGGTGGTCACCGTGAATATTCTAGACGAACACAATTGTCGCGTTATTGTCAAGGACGTTCTCGGGAACATGATAATGTCTTAGATAGAATACTCTCTCAGTCAGACGTGATTGAAGGTCGAATCCAACCAATATCTGAAACGTCGGGTAGTGATAGCTCATTTTTTTTTTTTTTATGGTATAGGTTGGCGGACGAGCATATGGGCCACCTGATGGTAAGTGGTCACCATCACCCATAGACAATGACGCTGTGAGAAATATTAACTATTCCTTACATCGTCACTGCGCCACTAACCTTGGGAACTAAGATGTTATGTCCCTTGTGCCTGTAGTTACACTGGCTCACTCACCCTTCAAACCGGAACACAACAATACTGACTACTGTTATTTGGCGGTAGAATAACTGATGAGTGGGTGGTACCTACCCAGACGGGCTCGCACAAAGCCCTACCACCAAGTAAAATCATCTCATCCGACAGTCAACCGACCATTGCAATCGCCGTTGTTGCCGTCAGTGGCTCCGACGTCTGTTACTAGTAACGAGAAAGACTCGGGAACCGTTGAGGAAACAACCACCGAAAGCGTATCGGGTGTCGTGTCGAATAGTGCGCGAGAAACCAAAAACGTACCGTTCGGAATTGTTGGGGCATTATCGGAATTATTAAAAGTGAATACATCGGGTTTCTAATTTCATGGATCAAGTATATCAGGTGCATGTCGTGTATACCGATTACTGTAAAGCCTCTCATCTCATCGATAAAGTGTCTCACAATATATTTATTTACAAACTTGAAGGTTTCGGTATACATGGCGACCTGCTCAGAAGGTTGGATTCATATCTTCGCAACCGTAGTCAGGCTGTCTCTATTAAGAGTTATCTGTCATCTTTTATACCGATAAGTTCAGGTGTTCCTCAGGGCTCTCACCTCGGTCCTTTACTGTTCAATATATTTATAAATGACATAAATAATGCATTTGTGTCTTCAGATTTTCTTCTATATGCTGATTCGAGGTTAGAGACATACTGCAAATTAAATTCTCTTCATCTTAACATAAACAAATGTGCTATAATCTCTTTTTCTCGTAAGCGTAATACTTTGCTTTATAAATATACTGCCAATAATAACGACATATCAAGGAAGACCGAGGTGAGAGACTTAGACGTGACACTGGATAGCAAGCTTTCTTTTGGTTCTCATATTAGAAGTATTTCATCAAAAGCCTATCGCATGCTAGGATTTATCATGAGAACAGGATCTGAATTTAAAAATGCTTCTACTATTAACCGGCTTTATAACGCTTACGTCCGTTCAATACTCGAGTATACATCTACGGCATGGAATCCTCACTACAATATTCATATAAATGAAATTGAGAAGATCCAAAACAAATTTTTAAAATATTTGTCTTTTAAATCTAGCGATTGTACCCATGAACCTTTATTAGTTCTCTCAAAACGCCGATCTATGAGAGACCAAGTTTTCTTATATAAAACTATTAATAATATTGTTGATTCCCCTTTTCTATTAAGCAAGTTGTCTCTGAACTGCCCACGATCCAACGCTCGTCAACCGTTATGTTTTTATACTCCCACTTATCATTCATCATATAATGCTAACTGTTTTCTAATCAGAGCCTGTCGCGAATATAATAAACATTTTGGGAACATTGAAAAATTTATTTATCTTTAATTAAATTTAAAGATAAAAATTTGTAACTTTCTTAAATTAACTTAACTATATACTTTTAATATTGTCAAATAATTTTTTTTTCTTATTGTGTTAAAATATTTGAGTGCATTTTATGTTTTATCAATCGGTGGAAACTTCGCTGGATAATGTGATATCTAAACTGTATTATGTAATTAGATTATATTTTATATCTGTTTGTGTCCCAAATATTAAATAAATAAATAAATTGCTATGTTTCACCATTTGACCCGTTCGTTCATGAATTTGACGATTGGTGTTCGGAAGTAGATTGCGCTTGTAGTTTAAACAAATGGAATGATCGCGAATGTCTAGGTCGTGTGAGGAGTTGTTTACGGGGAGAAGCACGGTCTTGGTTAAGTGATTGAGTGACTCACGATAGAACGTGGAGTAACTTTAAAGTCGAATTTAAATCTTTTTGTCCACTTTATGTAAATTTAACTTCTATTTTCAACCGACTTCAAAAAGGAGGAGGTTATCAATTCGTCTGTATTTTATTTTTTTTTTTTTTTAATGTTTGTTACCTCATAACTTTTTACTGGGTGGACCGATTTTGATAATTTTTTTTTTGTTTGAAAGGTAATGCTTCCCGTGGGGTCCCATTTTTTTTAATTTTTTTTCCGATGATGGTATCCATATGAAAACGACATAAGTCTTAAATTTGCATTATGTATATGCGCGACAAATAGGTGAATAACTCAAAATTACGTTAACCAATTTCGATGATTCTTTTTTTATTATAAAGGATATACTTTAAGGGTAGTTTGGTAAAAGTTTGGTAAGGTTCTGAGCACAGGATCTATGACAAATTAAGGGAACGGGAGGGAACGGAACAATTCTGAGGAGCACGTTAGCAATACTCGGTCGAATCTTTTATTTATGGGTTACTTGGATATTTGAATCACCTTCCGGAACGTGGTTATGTTCATGTAATTGTCATAATCGAATATTATAATCAACTAGCGACCCGCCCCGACTTCTCACGGGTGCAATACTGATACTAAATGTACTAAAGAATTTGTTTATTTACGACATCACATTGCAAACTTCTAAAATTGTCAGTGTTTCTTTACTATATTGTTCATTTATTATATACACAAACCTTCCCCTTGAATTACACTATCTATTAAAAAAAAACGCATCAAAATCCGTTGCGTAGTTTTAAAGATATAGGGACAGAGAAAGCGACTTTGTTTTATACTATGTATTGACGGAA
The DNA here is from genome assembly GCF_905220365.1 of Vanessa cardui. NCBI lineage: Eukaryota > Metazoa > Arthropoda > Insecta > Lepidoptera > Nymphalidae > Vanessa > Vanessa cardui. The sequence continues at coordinate 12,972,788 of NC_061153.1, forward strand.
CTCCTAAACGGCTTACAGTTAGGGTGCGATTTGGGGCAGAATTTCTTTCTGTCTTTCATTAAATTTTGTGTATATGATGTGATGTCATATGATGTACGACATAGCATACGAATAGCTCTTTTGCAAAGTTATTTTACTGAGGTCGATTACAGCTCATTGAAGGGTGGTACCTTGTAGTTTATGCCGCATGACGTATTCAAGCCGCATTTTCGAAAGTCTATTTTTACTTTATTCGAAAGTTTATTTTGAAATTGTTCCTGAAGTAGTTTCTGATTCATATAAACGGCACGCTTAATATATATATCCATATTAAGAAAAAAATGTTAGTCTACATCAGCCTCACTTAAAATCAAAAAATAAATAAAATTTTAACAAAAATAAAAACCGACTTCAAACAAAACAGTATTTTAAAACAAATTAAAATGCACTAAAAAGTAATAAAAATAATTGCATATTTAAGATATTTTTGAGAGTCCTCCTAGGTAAAATGAAATGAAAAATATTAGACTACTTAAAAGTCGATTTACGATTATATAATGTAGTTATAATTATTGCTATACTTGGAGTCGGTGTCAGCCAACCCTATACTATACCTATCAAAAAACAATACGAGAATACTTTAAGAAATGTTTCTTACAAATTACCTTTTATACGATATTATACTGGGTCAATCAAGAGGCTCGTATCGCTTCTTTCTTTTGATTGTTGAAGCGTGTGCCTGTGGCTGACACCGGCTCCAAATATAACAATAACTATAACTACGTTATATAATCGTAAATCGACTTTTAAGTAGTCTAATATTTTTCATTTCATTTTACCTAGGAGGACTCTCAAAAATATCTTAAATATGCAATTATTTTTATTACTTTTTAGTGCATTTTAATTTGTTTTAAAATACTGTTTTGTTTGAAGTCGGTTTTTCTTTTTGTTAAAATTTTATTTATATTCGACGTTATGTGCGCGAACTCTAATAAGTATCCAACATATGCCGAATAGGCTCGTAAGTCACTTACGTTTTAATATTGTTAAAGATCTATCTGATTAACTAAAAACTTTCTATTGTCGTGCGTGGTATAGCCGATCCTCAAGTTAAAGCGGCGGCTATAAATGTCAAATTAACATCAAGTAAGCTAGTGGAATACCTGACCGCATACGTTAAACCTAAGGGTGAGGTTCGCATATCCTAACGATCGTCAGTTTAGTCATTCCTTATCATGAAAATAGACAGGTAGAAAGGTATTACCATAGCCTTTTTAAACATTCTCCGCGTCAATATTGAAACCAAAGATGAGTAATGGTCTGACGCACTATGGAAGGCACAACTAACCCTTAATGTCACCAGACAGACATCCACACAGATTTCACCGTTGCAACTACTTCTTGGTGTGGACGTTGCGACTCCGGCCTGGAATCCTCTCTACCATCCAACAGAGAGGCTTGACTCAGTCTCGACAGGCAATAGACGTCTGAGCTACTTGACCAGTCAACGAAGACAAGACGAATACGTTAACCAGTCTTGTCGGCAGCCACAAACCTTCGCGGTGCGCGTCCATGTCTTCGTGATCAAGACCTCGCAAAGTACTGGGAAGCTGGACTCCGGCATGCGCGGCCTCTGCAGGGCGCTACCGTTTGTTGAGAGTTCTTCCCCACAGTTGCTACAAGCTTCAGATTGTTGCTGGTTCGTGCGGGAAATCAACGCAAGCGGCTGCGGAATACATGATTCCGTGACAAGGAGAGTGGACTCTCGATGTGTGCTCCGCTATGTCTAATGGTGAATTAATTCATTTATTTCGGCATTTAGTTAATTCATTTATATTTGAGTTTTTGTGGACATGCCTATGCCGGGGCCTCTGTCTTCTGTTACATTTAATTTGTAATTTTTTTTGTGTGTGAAATATTTTTTTCCCTTATGTACTTTTTTATATGAGAATTGTTGTGATTTGTGTGTGCTTGGACACTGTCTTGTAGCTGCTCAGACATGTGGTCCTGGAGCTGTATACACTCAGGGTCAGGGTCAAGCGACGCGTTGGCCTCTGACGAGTCGTGGTGCGTGCGGTATGTTATGTCTACGAGGCATCCGTGCTTTTAATTTTTGTTAGTTTGGATTGAAACATGCTTTTATGGGTAACGATTCACACATGCAAAGTTATGTCTCATGTAAGTGCGCATAGACCTCTATCGAGTCATGAGGGTGCACTCCCCCGACGGTAACTGCCCCGGGTGATTGTTACTCATATCTGTTTGTTTTATATTCGCTCTTCTAAGGCTGTTTTATTTGTGTGACTTTAGCTTACAAGTAAACCAAATTGAATGATAACGGATAATCTCCTTTTGTGAATTTGTTCTGTGTGGTTATTTCGTTCTGTGCAGAGGACGAGGAGTTAGTCACTCAGCAGCTGCTGTCGCGCCACGACGAGCTGAAGGAGCGTGCGAGCGGGACGCACCACTCAGCCCCGGAAAGGCGAAGGAGGGGCGGCAGGCCATGCTGCGTAAGCGCGCGTGCAGACTCATCGCTGATGCGCACGCCGACCTCGTCAGCTCCATGTCGCCACTGTCACCGTCACACGAGCGCGGCACGCTGTTGTTTACCTGATGCCCTTGAGGGGTAGTCAGAACGTCACCTAGGTGACCATGTGTGTGTTTACCTGGTACCCTAGTTGGGCAGCCAGAACGTCACCGAGGTGACCATTTGTGTGTTTACCTGGTACCCTAGTGGGGCAGCCAGAACGTCACCGAGGTGACCATGTGTGTGCTTACCTGGTACCCTAGTGGGGCAGCCAGAATGTCACGGAGGTGACCTTGTGTGGGGTCCTGATACTCCTCAATGCAGAGGGCCTCGGAAGTGGCTTCTTGATTTGTTGTTACTTATGTGTTCTCCTAGCGGAAGCCAGAGGGCCACTTTTGAGAGCTTCTTGTTTTACTTTTAAATAAAACTAATTATAACGGATGAATCGCGTATATTAATTATTTTTAAACATCCCGACGTTTCGAGCACTTTGCAGTGTTCGTGGTCACGAGCAGACTAAGATGACATTTGTCTATTTGAAGAACAAAGGAAATATTATTAACAACTACCGCCAACGATTTCTCAATTGATATCTTGAGTAACGTTCCGGTTGCACGCAGAAGGCACTAACTGTATCTTTAGGTCTTGCAGTCTGTTGGATTTGGGATTTTAAATTTTTAATAAGTGGATCCCAGGTGTTAGAAAGTCTCCAACCATCTTCTCTATTGAAGTTCGGATGTTTTTGAATTTCAATAGCCTCGCGTATCATTCTAGGAATGAATCTGTGTTCTCTAGCGAGGATCTGTGGTTTATCAAATCGGATAAAATGGTTAGGTTTATCCAGAGCATGTTCACAGACTGCAGACTTAGAAGAACGCCTATTTTTGACATCTCCTATATGTTCCTTGACCCTGGTACCGATACTTCTCTTTGTTTGGCCTATGTAAGATAAACCACACTCACATTCGAGTTTATATACTCCTGCCGTTTGTAAAGGAATATTACTCTTGATAGGTCTCAAGAACTGGCTCACTTTCTTATGAGGCTTGTAAACGGTTTTAATTGAAGCTCGCTTCAAGATGTTGCCAATCCTGTCTGTAACTCCCTTCACATATGGTAGAAATGCAGGTTGTCGTTCAACTGTGGGTGGCTTGATACGGCTTCTGCGATGCTGGCGAGGCACGGGCAGCTTGTTCTGGTGGAGTGCAAGCTTGACCTGACGTAGCTCGTCCTCTAGGTGTTCAGCATCGCAGAGATGGTGGGCTCTCTGAAACAAAGATTTGCCAACGGTAGCTAACTGGCTAGGGTGGTGGTGCGAGTCACCATTGAGGTATTTGTTGGTGTGTGTGGGTTTCCTATAAACCGTGTGACTTAATGTATTGTCAGGATTCTTGATAATAAGGATGTCAAGGAAAGCTAAAGAATTATTTGCCTCTATATCCATAGTAAATTGAATGTTTTTATTTATAGAATTAAGATGTACTAAAAATGCAGATATCAGATCACTAGGTAATATTTTGAAAGTGTCATCTACGTACCGTTTATAAAACCTAGGTATTATAGGTCCGGAGCGAAGAGCCCTCTCCTCCAGGTCTTCCATGAACAAATCGGCGACCACGGGGGATACTGGAGAACCCATGGCTACCCCGTCAACTTGTACATAGAATTCATCATTCCACAATAAATAACCAGATGTGAGGCAGTGATGTAACAGCTCTGCATATTCAATAGGCATGTTGTGTGTCTGTAGCTTCCTCTTGACAATTTCGATGCAGTCTTGTATGGGTAAGCAGGTAAACAATGACTGGACATCAAAACTAACCATTGTCTCGTTGTTGGTTAATTTAAGGTCTTTGATTTCACCAACAAACTGGTAAGAATCCTTGACATACGCCGCAGTGTGTCCTCGGAGGGGTGATAATGTCCTTGCTATGTGTTGAGCCAATCTATATGTTGGTGTATCGATTTGGCTTACAATAGGACGCAGCGGAGCACCAGTTTTATGGATCTTAGGTAACCCATACAGTTTTGGAGGCTTTGCACATGTAGGCACGAGTGATTTTTTATCCAGATTTAGTTTCTCTTGATTCATCCGTTATAATTAGTTTTATTTAAATGTGTAATAATCGCGAAAATTTAAGACAACATTATGTGAACCAGTACGGACTGAAAACATCAAATCAAATTCGCCGGTTGGAGTACCTAAAAGTCAAACATGTCCATGCCCGATACGTAACGTCCATGAACTTCCTGAAAAGATGCCGTGACAAAAATCTTATTCCGGTTTGTGTAAGGATCGCACCTAAGAAGGACATAAAGCATGGTGATAAAATACTCGAGAGAAATTAAGCAACCTAGCACCTGACTTAAATAATAAAACGTCGTTACTTTACGCCCCGCATATCAAATATCTTGCAACGAAATTAAATGACATGTCAGAGCAACTGTTAACCTTTCAAGGAAAACGTTCAAAAAGAGGCCTCGTTAACGGTCTTGGTTCCATAATCAAAAGTATCTCCGGAAATTTAGATTATACGGACGCACTAAAGTACGAAAATGCCATTGCTATTCTACAAAAGAACGAAAATAACTTAGCCATTGAAATAAATCATCAAATAAGTTTAAGCAAGCAGTGGGCATCTCAGAGTTCAAATGTTACAGATAGGATAGTAGAAAACCAGAGGAAAATAGAGAACATTATTAAAACCATCTTAGATAATGATGTTAGGAAAGAAGAAGATGCAATTAAGTATTTTCATTTAGCCCAGCTACTTACAATACTAGGTGATGACATAGACAATTTGTCACAAGAGTTGTCAAAACTACAGAATCTATTGGCATTCATAAGAGCTAAGAGCATCCATTATTCCGTTCTCGATTACGACACTTATATAGTTATGTTAAATAAACTAAAAGGTTTATACAATTCAAATGTAGTGCTAGATATTAAATTTAGGGAATATTTAGATCTATTTAGATTAGGATATTATTATAAAGATAATGATATAATCTTGGTAATTAAGTTTCCAATCATGAATCCCAATAACTACATCCTTTACAAATTGTCCTTAGTAATGATAAAATTATAATCCCTACCTATCCATACGTAGCGATTCACGAGAAAGATCTACTGTATATAGAGACAGAATGTCCGAAGTACAGTCACGGTCATCTTTGCGAGGACAACTTAAACCGACACTATGGAGAGCAAACGAGCTGCATTCAACATCTTATACTCCAGCAACATATCCATGAAACCTGTCGGGTTACTCCAGTAATCTTATCTTCTCAAGCCATGGAACAATTGGATGATCGTCACTATGTTCTGAGCTTTCCCAACTTAACGAAAGTTCATTTAACCTGTTCTCAAGATCAATACAAAAACCTTCTCGGAAGCTATCTAGCTGAAATACCTAAAGGGTGTGCTCTACAAACGTCCATCTTCACCATCACTAACCACCATGATCAAGTAAAAGGACAAGTTTTGAAAATGTTGAATATAGAATATAGTAATGAAGATCCATACAAAGCGACAGCGAAGAACATCTTGAAATTGAACAGTATAGATTTGACTCACTTACATTCAACCAATACCAGGATTGTCTCTCAAGAACTAGTGACTTTGGAATTGTCGAACTTAGACACGCTCTATCACACGACTATGCCTGTCTACCTACTCATCGGTGCATCAGTACTCACTATTAGCATCGTCCTCATTCGTCGCAAATGTATGCATTCAAAAAATACCAACCAGAAGGAAAATGACTCAACCAGAACACAAGAAGTCCAGGACAGCCCCAGAGATCCTATGTCTCTATCAGCACTATTTTCGACAAAAGTCTCCAAATAGCTGCTGATCCTGCGGAGGGTGTTGTTAAGAAATAATCGCAAGACCTCCCGAACATCGAGCGCTACCAAGAATTACCATACCGTGAGAAATAATCACACCATGCATTCCTTGAAGCTACCACCTGTTGCCAGCGTCGCTGCTTTGTTTCGCAAGACCTCCCGAACATCGAGCGCTACCAAGAATCACCATACCGTGGGGACCATTCAGTGATTTACCGATTTCGTTATAAATATGTAATTCAGACTACAAAACTTAACTTTCTGTTCTGACATCGAACAGACTGTCACGTATTATAAATTAGAAATAATTAATTGTTAAATTAAATTACTTAAATAAACGTATAAGTTAAATTCGTTCGGTTTCATTCTGCATCCTCAACGACAGCCCTACGTAATTAATTAAAAAATAATAATAATTATAATTAAATTAAAAGTAACTTAACAACTAGTTTTACGTATTTAATGTAACTGTGCCTGACATCCGCCAGCAGCAGGAAAGAGACCAAAAGTATAACAAAAAGTTCAAAAATAATTGTTTACAAAATGCTGTTGCATTTTACTATGGATAATAATAATAAAACCCATTTATTTCCAACAACCTTAAATAACCTTTTTTTTTCTTATAACTAAATAACTACTAATACTCTGTTATTGGAACCCCACGCTGTGTAAAGGCCTCCTCCAGCTTACACCATAATTTTCTATTTTTCAACCGACTTCAAAAAGGAGGAGGTTATCAATTCGTCTGTATTTTTTTTTTTTATGTTTGTTACCTCATAACTTTTTACTGGGTGGCCTGATTTTGATAATTTTTTTTTGTTTGAAAGGTAGTGCTTCCCGTGGGGTCCCATTTTTTTTTATTTTTTTCCGATGATGGTATCCGTATGAAAACGACATAAGTCTTAAATTTGCATTATGTATGTGCGCGATAAATAGGTGAATAACTCAAAATTGGTTGGCACAATTTTGATGATTCTTTTAAAATTATAAAGGACATACTTTAAGGGTAGTTTGGTGAAAGTTTGGTAAGGTTCTGAGTATAGGATCCATGACAAATTAAGGGAACGGGAGGGAACGGAACAATTCTGAGGAGCACGTTAGCAATACTCGGTCGAATCTTTTATTTATGGGTTACTTGGATATTTAAATCATCTTCCGGAACGTGGTTATGTTCATGTAATTGTCATAATCGAATATTATAATTAACTAGCGACCCGCCCCGACTTCTCACGGGTGCAAAACTGATACTAAATATACTAAAGAATTTGTTTATTTACGACATCACAAACTCAAACTCAAACTCAAATTCCTTTATTCAATATAAAAGCATTACACTTACTTATTGAATGTCAAATAAACACTACCACCGGTTCGGAAAAAGGAACACCCTGACCTGAGAAGAACCGGCGAAAGAAACTCAGCGGGTCTTTTTTTTCTGTTATTTTTTTTTTGTCAAATTTATAAGGTACATAGTAGTACATGATTAGAAATAGCCAGGAGGCGATCGTTTCATTCCCAAGGTGTGCTATCAAACATAAACTCGCTAATTGTATAGTAACCTTTTGCACACAAGCGTTCCTTAACAATTTTTTTAAATTTGGCAACAGAAGCATTTTGAACGCTTTCTGGGATCCTGTTGTAGAAGCGTATACATTGCCCCACAAAAGAGTTACTGACTCTATGCAGTCGAGTAACAGGAGTAACAAGATTGTGTTTGTTCCTTGTACCAATGTTATGAGAATCACATTTTCTCATAAAAACATTAATATTTTTCCGTACATACAAAACATTACAAAATATGTATTGAGAAGCAACAGTCAATATCTTAATTTCTTTAAATCTATGCCTTAATGATTCCTTGGCTCCTAGGTTATAGATTGCGCGAATAGCCCTCTTCTGCAGCACAAATATAGTTTGGATAGCGGTTGCGTTACCCCAAAGCATAATACCGTAGGACATTATACTATGAAAGTAACTAAAATATACTAGTCGAGCCGTATCAACATCAGTAAGTAATCTAATTTTTTTGACCGCAAATGCCGCAGAACTCAGTCTACCCGCCAATCCGTTTATGCGGGGGAGCCACTGTAACTTGGCATCAAGAGTAAGGCCAAGAAATTCAGTTGTTTCAACTGGATCCATCGATTCCCCATTGATAAGTACATCGGGTTTTACATTTTGCACATTTGGTGTGCTAAATTTTACAATTTTAGTTTTTTTATTATTCAGTCTAAGATTATTTACGCTAAACCAATGTACTATATCGGACATAGCATTGTTTACATCGTCATACTGAACCTGTTTCCTATTAATTTTAAAAACCAAAGAGGTATCATCAGCAAACAATACTATATCATGTTTGTTCCCAACAAGAAAGGGCAAGTCATTTATGTATATGAGGAATAGAAAAGGTCCAAGAATTGATCCTTGTGGGACCCCCATACCAACTGAGACCCCAGGAGACCTTGTCCCTTTAACGTCAACCCTCTGAATTCTATTGTTAAGATAGGAAGTCAGAAGGTCGAGTGCACATTCTCTAATTCCGTAGTGATATAGTTTCCTGACCAGAGTTTCATGCTGAACACAATCAAAGGCTTTGGATAAGTCGCAGAAAATCCCCAAGGCATCCTGCGACCCCTCCCAGGCCTCATAGATATTTTTTATAAGTTCGATACCTGCGTCGGTAGTCGAGCGACCCCTCATGAATCCAAATTGTTTTCTGTGAAGCAGATTGTGTCTATTGAAATATGCTAATAATTGATTTAAAATATTTTTTTCAAATATTTTGCTGAGGGTAGGTAATATTGAGATAGGCCTATAGTTATTAGGATCTGAAGTGCTACCAGATTTAAATATTGGAATGACTTTACTATGTTTCATCAGGTCAGGAAATATACCACGCTGAACACAATCATTGAATATTATTGCAAGATAAGGTGCAATCACATCAATAATTGAGTTTATCACCTTTACAGAAATACCCCATAGATCAGCAGTTTTCTTAATGTCTAATGATTTAAATGCACAAATTATGATATTGGTGTTTACAGGGGTAAAATTAAATTTTGATTTGCATTCTCGTACATTTTCTTTCATCAATGATTCGGCAACAGCTGGAGAAGAAATAAGTAACCTAGTTGTAGAAACTGGTATGTCAGCAAAAAATTGTTCAAAAACTGAAGCAACTTCCCGTTCACTATTTATGACTTTATTATTATAATTTAAGTTTAATTCGGAGCTCCGATTACCACTTCTACCAGTTTTACAATTTATAACTTTCCAGGTCATTTTTATTTTGTTATGTGCATTCTTAATTCTATTTTTTATAGTTAAAGACTTAGCCAGAAAGCACACTTTTCTAAATAATTTTGAATAGTTACTTACATAGTTGGCAAAAGTGGCACTATGATTGTACGTCCTTTCATTATAAAGCTCGTACATTCGTTGCCTACTTTTATGAATTCCAATAGTAGACCAATCATTGAATTTCAAAAAGTTTTTTGTATTAACTGTTTTAGAAGTGAATATTGCATTAAACTTGTTTCTAATTAATTTAAATAGGTTATTATACAAAACGTTGGGATTATCACTAAGAGTTAGGTGAAGGAGATTGGCCATAATATTACTTCTAAACTTCTCAATACGACTTCTGGTCAAAGGAACAAACATTATTTTTTCACAATTGCTTATTTTATTAATATGAAAATTAAATAAAGCCTGTTGTCCACAGTGATCTGAATTTAGTTTATTAATAATCATTTTATTTTGTGGAATATGGGTTGCAAATATATTGTCTATGCAAGTTGCTGTGGAATCTGTTATTCTAGTTGGTTCTAAGAACAGATTTACCAGATTATATGAATTTAACAATGATCTGAATCTAATACTTGTGGTTGTATTATGCAGTAAATTTATATTAAAATCTCCACAAACAATAATTTCTTTATTACATTCAGATAATTTTGATAAAACATTTTCCAATACATTTTCAAACAATTCATATAATCCACTAGGGGGCCTGTATACGCATACAACAATGATACGCTCAAGCTCTGCACAGGCTATTTCTATAGTTTGCTCAATAGAAAGGCTCACAATATCTTTACGTTCCTTAAATTTAAAGTGTTTACTCATAAGTATTAAAGAGCCACCGCGAATAGCTTTATTCCTACTGAACAAACTAGCCAACTGGTGCCCACTAAAGTTAAACATGACCTGATAATTCAGAAGCCAATGTTCAGTTAAACACAAAATATCAATATCATTACAGGTCAAAAATAATTCAATGGTCCTTCCCTAACATTCCTTGAATATTTTGGTGCACCAGGTTTACAATTTTGTTACATTGCAAACTTCTAAAATTGTCAGTGTTTCTTTACTATATTGTTCATTTATTATATACACAAACGTTCCCCTTGAATCACACTATCTATTAAAAAAAACCGCATCAAAATCCGTTGCGTAGTTTTAAAGATATAGGGACAGAGAAAGCGACTTTGTATACTATTTACTACTTTGTATATTGACGGAACTCCTAAACGGCTTACAGTTAGGGTGCGATTTGGGGCAGATTTCTTACTGTCTTTAATCAAATTTTGTGTATATGATGTGATGTCATATGATGTACGACTTAGCATACGAAAAGCTCTTTTGCAAAGTTTTTTTACTGAGGTCGATTACAGCTCATTCGAGGGTGGTACCTTGTAGTTTATGCCGCATGACGTATTAAAGCCGCATTTTCGAAAATCTATTTTTGCTTTATTCGAAAGTTTATTTTGAAATTGTCCCCGAAGTAGTTTCTGATTCTTATAAACGGCACGGTTAATCTATCCATATTTAAAAAAAATGTTAGTCTACATCAGCTTCACTTAAAATCAAAAAATAAATAAAATTTTAACAAAAAGAAAAACCGACTTCAAACAAAACACTATTTTAAAACAAATAAAAATGTACTAAAAAGTAATAAAAATAATTGCATATTTAACATATTTTTGAGAGTCCTCCTAGGTAAAATGAAATGAAAAATATTAGACTACTTAAAAGTCGATTTACGATTACATAATGTAGTTATAATTATTGCTATATTTGGAGTCGGTGTCAGTCAACCTACACTATATCTATCAAAAAACAATACGAGAATACTTTAAGAAATATGTTTCTTACAAATTACCTTTTATACGATATTATACTGGGTCAATCAAGAGGCTCGTATCGCTTCTTTCTTTTGATTGTTGAAGCGTGTACCCGTGGCTGACACCGGCTCCAAATGTAACAATAACTATAACTACGTTATATAATCGTAAATCGACTTTTAAGTAGTCTAATATTTTTCATTTCATTTTACCTAGGAGGACTCTCAAAAATATCTTAAATATGCAATTATTTTTATTACTTTTTAGTACATTTTTATTTGTTTTAAAATAGTGTTTTGTTTGAAGTCGGTTTTTCTTTTTGTTAAAATTTTTTGCTTTTACTCTCCAATTTGTTCCCGCTACTAGAATTATTTCGTCGAGCCATCTGTTTCTTGGATGACCTCTTTTTCTTTTTCCCTCAGGTCCTTTCCATGTTGTGGTTTCTAATGTCCATCTGTTGTCTGTGTATCTCGCTACATGTCCAGCCCATCGCCATTTTTATATTCTCGGTACTTACATATACTCGGTGGTAGGGCTTTGTGTTGTTTCTTTGTTTGTTTATTCTACCGCCAAATAGCAGTACTCAGTATTGTTGTGTTCCGGTTTGAAGGGTGAGTGAGCCAGTGTAATTTTAAAGAGCGACCTTTAGTACGAATTCGTTCATGTTCGAATACGAATGTCCACCAGCGTCCTTTCTGGTGGTTTTATTTCGACTGATTTGAAATAATTTTCTTCTTTTTATACATTTTTATAAAGCTAATAAATCGGTTATATTTTACAATCGGTAATATTCTACATATTTTAAAAATATAACCGTTTTATTTTATTTACCAAGTTTCATAATGATTTTTTTAGTTTTAAGGGCATTTTTGAGGAAAAAAAATCAAAAAAATATTGCAATAAATTTGTTTTCCGTCTCGCATTTTTAAATTTGGACCGATAATTATAGTTTAAATATTGATAAATCTCCAGTGTTTAATCGTTTTTATAAAACAAAAGAAAAAAACAGATTTTAATTGATACTTTTTTTTAAATAAACTTTTGCTTTTTTTAAATAAATTTTGAAAAAAAGCTAAAAAACGTGATAACTCAAAAATGGTTTACTTTTGGATTATGCATATAACGGTTAAAATTATTGCAAATAGTCACTTCTTTCACCTGCTAACGGATATACGTCGAGTTACCAATAACCCCGTATATGTGTATAACCTAATTACATAATATGATACAACCGCAAGGTGAGTAAATTTAAAATTTATTTTTATGGCATGCTAACACGTTATTTAATTACATTAAGATAAATGACAATTGTCAAGATATTTAAGTAATTTAATAATATTTTATTATAAAATTACTTAAACTAGAGAACAAAATTTTAGAACAGAAGATATATTTGTTATTTGTGCCTTTCGGTTAAATGAGTATGTTCAAGCTAATAGGGTTTATTTTCCTAAGTTGGTTTCTCGCCAATGAAAGACGTGTGTCTTCTATGAATGTTTATTACGAAGTAAGCAAGCAACCTATTACATTTAACTAATATACCTTTTTAAATCCAACATGCCGCCCACAAAAAAAAAAAAATTTTTACATGCCATATAACTAATTTATTTCATTGTTTTTTTTTTCATATTTTTTATGCGTACCTAACAAATTTGCAATACACTATTGAATTGTTGCTGTTTTAATCAATCATTTATTATTTGCTGAATTTAAACGTTATAACAAAATTAGAAGACCATATGCAATTATTTTAGCCAGTAAAGTAAAGAATAGACACCTTTCTTGGGTACCTCAAATAAATGAGGTTAGTAAAAAACTGTTTTCATCCATTGGCTCACTGAGAAGATTTAAAAACTTTTTACCCATTCCAACTAAAGTTACGCTTGCACAAACTCTCCTTCTACCGATTCTTGACTATGCCGACACTTGTTTTACAAACTTAAATGAAAACCTATGTATACGGTTCATATTTGGTTTACGCAAATATGATCATGTTTCCGAATTTCGCCAAAAACTTAAGGCTCCCTATTCGCCTTCGCAGGAATACTCACATTTTATCTTTTCTTTATTCTATTCTTTTTAATCCAGCGACACCCTTCTATCTTAAAGAGCGTTTCACTATCCTTAGGGAGACTCACAAGCGTGCTCTTCGCTCGAATGAAAATTTAATTCTCTCCATTCCTTCTCATTCTTCTTCTTACTATTCTAAGTCCTTCACTGTAGAAGCTCCTCGACTTTGAAATACATTACCCTTAGCTGTAAGGCGCGCACAGTCATTAGCTGTCTTTAAAAGTATGGTTAAGGACTTTTACTTATCGCATTAGTTATTCTAAGCTGTCGTTGTTGTTGTTAATTTCTTGTTAAGTTAATATCTCCTATTTTATTATATATATTTTATGTATTTAATTTAATATAGTATATAGGTATATTTATATTATATATTTATTGTTATTTGTATATTGTGTACTATTCTATTAAGTATTTATACTATATATAAGTAAAAAGTGATTGTACCCTTCCCATTTACATTCATATTATGATCCTTTACCCAAAGGTTGCCTGGAAGAGATCGCTGCTTAGCGATAAGGCCTCCTTTTGCACCTCATGCAACTTTTATGTAACTAAAATGTTATTTTTAGTTGTAAGATTGGGTGCAATAAAGAATGAATAAAAAAATAGAATAATAGATACGTCATGTGATTGTTATAACAATTCATAGATAATTTACATATATCATTTTTAAAATATAACAATATAGTTGTTATATCTTTAACACTAACTTAACAAATCACAATCGATGGGTAGTTCACATAATTTGGTAATCGCCCTTTTAATCAACCGACTTCCAAAAGGAGGAGGTTATCAATTCGTCTGTATTTTTTTTTTTTTTTTTTTTTTTTTTTTTTTTTTTTTTATGTTTGTTACCTCATAACTTTTTACTGGGTGGACCGATTTTGATAATTTTTTTTTTGTTTGAAAGGTAGTGCCTCCCGTGGGGTCCCATTTTTTTAAAATTTTTTTCCGACGATGGTATCCGTATGAAAACGACATAAGTCTTAAATTTGCATTATGTATATGCGCGACAAATAGGTGAATAACTGAAAATCACGTTAACCAATTTTGATAATTCTTTTTTTATTATAAAATATATACTTCAAGGGTAATTTGGTGAAAATTTGGTAAGGTTCTGAGCACAGGATCCATGACAAAGTAACGGAACGGAAGGGAACGGAACAATTCTGAGGAGCACGTTAGCGATACTCAGTCGAATCTTTTATTTATAGGTTATTTGGATATTTGAGTCACCTTCCGTAATGTGGTTATGTTTATGTAATTATCATAGTCGAATATTATAATCAACTAGCTACCCACCCCGGCTTCGCACGGGTGCAATACTGATACTAAATATACTACAGAATTTGTTTCGACGACATCACATCGCAAACTTCTAAAATTATCAGTGTTTCTTTACTATATTGTTCATGTATTATATACACAAACCTTCCCCTTGAATCACACTATCTTTTAAAAAAAAACCGCATCAAAATCCGTTGCGTAGATTTAAAGATATAGGGACAGAGAAAGCGACTTTGTTTTATACTATGTAGTGATGGAACTCCTATACGGCTCGCAGTTAGGGTGCGATATGGGGCAGAATTTCTTACTATCTTTAATCAAATTCTGTGTATGTGATGTGATGTCATATGATGTACGAAATATAGTTGGTCTTTTTCAAAGTTTTTTTGCTGAGTTCGATTACAGCTCTTTCGAGGGATCCTTGTAGTTTACGCCGCGTGACGTATTAAATCCGCATTTTCGAAAGTCTATTTTTGCTTTATTCGCAAGTTTCCTTTGAAATTGTCCTCGAAGTAGTTTCTGACTCATATAAACGGAACGCTTAATCTATCCATATTAAAAAAAATTAGTTAGTCAACATCAGCTTCACTTAAAATCAAAAAATAAATAAAAATTTTAACAAAAAGAAAAACCGACTTCAAACAAAACACTATTTTAAAACAAATGAATATGCACGAAAAACTAATAAAAATAATTGCGTATTCAACATATTTTTTAGAGTCTTCCTAAGTTAAATGAAATGAAAAATATTAGACTACTTAAAAGTCGATTAACGATTATATCATGTAGTTATAACTATTGTTATATTTGGAGTCGGTGTTTATATCATGTAGTTATAACTATTGTTATATTTGGAGTCGGTGTCAGCCAATAAAACCCTACATAACCCTACGTATATCTATCAAAAACCAATACGAGAATACTTTAACAAATATGTTTTTTACAAAGTACCTGTTACACAATAATATACTGGATCAATCAAGGGGCTCGTATCGCTTCTTTCTTTTGATTGTTGGGGCAAGTGCACCGTGGCTGACACCGGCTCCAAATATACCAATAACTATAACTACATGATATAATCGTTAATCGACTTTTAAGTAGTCTAATATTTTTCATTTCATTTAACTTAGGAAGACTCTAAAAAATATGTTGAATACGCAATTATTTTTATTAGTTTTTCGTGCATATTCATTTGTTTTAAAATAGTGTTTCGTTTGAAGTCGGTTTTTCTTTTTGTTAAAATTTTTATTATTTTACCATTACATTTTAAGCTATATACTCTACAAATGTTGTCTTGGCCAGGGTGTTTATATAACTCGGGCCAATGTCCATTTACCAGGTGGTAAATTGTCTTCCTTTACTAGGACAATATCGCCTACTTGAAACTCCTTTTTCAACCGACTTCAAAAAGGAGGAGGTTATCAATTCGTCTGTATTTTTTTATGTTTGTTACCTCATAACTTTTCACTGGGTGGACCGATTTTGATAATTTTTTTTTTGATTGAAAGGTAGTGTTTCCCGTGGGGTCCCATTTTAATTTAATTTTTTTCCGACGATGGTATCCGTATGAAAACGACATAAGTCTTAAATTTGCATTATGTATATGCGCAACAAATAGGTGAATAATTGAAAATCACGAACCAATTTTGATAATTCTTTTTTTATTATAATAATAAATATACTTCAAGGGTAGTTTGGTGAAAGTTTGGTAAGGTTCTGAGCATAGGATCCATGACAAAGTAACGGAACGGTAGGGAACGGAACAATTCTGAGGAGCACGTTAGCGATACTCGGTCGAATCTTTTATTTATTGGTTATTTGGATATTTGAGTCACCTTCCTTCCGTAATGTGGTTATGTTTATGTTATTATCATAGTCAAATATTATAATCAACTAGCTACCCACCCCGGCTTCGCACGGGTGCAATACTGATACTAAGTATACTACAGAATTTGTTTATTTACGACATCACATCGCAAACTTCTAAAATTATCAGTGTTTCTTTACTATATTATTCAAGTTATTAAACACAAATCTTTCCCTTGAATCACACTATCTTTTAAAAACCGCATCAAAATCCGTTGCGTAGATTTAAAGATACAGAGAAAGCGACTTTGTTTTATACTATGTAGTGATGGAAGTCCTATACGGCTCACAGTTTGGGTGCGATATGGGGCAGAATTTCTTACTATCTTTAATCAAATTTTGTCTATGTGATGTGATGTTATATGATGTACGACATATATTAGCTCTTTTTCAAAGTTTTTTTGCTGAGGTCGGTTACAGCTCTTTCGAGGGATCCTTGTAGTTTATGCTGCATGACGTATTAAAGCCGCATTTTCGAAAGTCCATTTTGGCTTTATTCGCAAGTTTCCTTTGAAATTGTCCTCGAAGTAGTTTCTGACTCATATAAACGGAGCGCTTAATCTATCCATATTAAAAAAAATTAGTTAGTCAACATCAGCTTCACTTAAAATCAAAAAATAAATAAAAATTTTAACAAAAAGAAAAACCGACTTCAAACAAAACACTATTTTAAAACAAATTAATATTTATATTCAATATTTTAAAACTGCAGTCTCTCTCTCTGCAAAACGGGCAGTCTGCCCGTGACCACGAACACTGCAAAGTGCTCGAAACGTCGGGATGTTTAAAAATAATTAATATACGCGATTCATCCGTTATAAATAGTTTTATTTAAATCAAAAAATAAATAAAAATTTTAACAAAAAGAAAAAACCGACTTCAAACAAAACACTATTTAAATACAAATGAATATGCACTAAAAAGTAATAAAAATAATTACGTATTCTACATATTTTTTAGAGTTTTCCTAAGTAAAATGAAATGAAAAATATTAGACTACTTAAAAGTCGATTTACGATTATATAATGTAGTTATAATTATTGCTATATTTGGAGTCGGTGTCACAAACCAAACATTTATGTTAGTATCCAGTAACTAGATGTTATACTCTTATAATCCAGAAACGAGATCTTATGTAATTCATCATTAATTGTATCCCTCCATGCAAGGTTTGTTTATGAGCTTCCGCAATGATAAGGGGTACTAAACCATTTTTGTGACTTAATATCATTGGATGTTTGACATTTTCAGATAGATTTGCTTGTCGTAGTCTACCGCCCACTCTTAGGACGTCATTATTGTCAAGGTAAGGATTTAAACTCTTTATATTACTTCTTCTGTCTACAATCTTTCCTTCTTTCAAATTATTTAGCACGTTATTGTAGCCACGTCGGACTATTCCACTACAGTTTATGCTTTTTTAATTCAGGTAAAGATATTCCCCTTGAGGCAACATCCGCAGGATTTGTCTTAAATTTTCGTTTAAGAAAGTTTTAAATATTTGTCTTAAGTTTCTAAATTATCATTCCTAGAATGATACGCGAGGCTATTGAAATTCAAAAACATCCGAACTTCAATAGAGAAGATAGTTGGAGACTTTCTAACACCTGGGATCCACTTATTAAAAATTTAAAATCCCAAATCCAACAGACTGCAAGACCGAAAGATACAGTTAGTGCGTTCTGCGTGCAACCGTAACGTTACTCAAGATACCAATTGAGAAATCGTTGGCGGTAGTTGTAAATAATATTTCTTTTGTACTTTAAATAGACAAATTTCACCTCATTCTACCCGTGACCACGAACGCTGTTAAGTGTTAATATACGTGATTCAAATCCGTTATTACTAGTTTTATTTCAATCAGCAGGATTTTCATCAGAATTCACGTGAAACCATTTTTTCCAATATTATCCAGTATAGTAATCACCCGGTTTCGTACGAAAGTTTGCCATCTGGCAGGATTACCCCGTAGCCACGACAAAACTATAGTTGAGTCGGTCCAGGAAAATATTTGACTGACAGGTATACGTGTTGCAATACTTATTCGTTTCAGCATTTTTGAGAGTAGGACAGCGCAACAAAGCTCCAGTCGTGGTAGTGAGACTTATTTGACTGGTGCAACACGAGTTTTCGCTGCAAGTAGTGTAACCTTATATTGTCCATCTTCAGAGGGAACTTTCAGGTAGACAAAAACCGCATATGCATTGATAGATGAATCACAGTAACCATGTATAGATACATCCTTTATATTAATTTTAGTAGTACCTAACCATCTTTTTATTTTTATATCTTTTAAATGTTTAAAACTGTCTCTTAAATCTAGCCATTCTTTTCTTATTTCAGAGCTAACATCGAGATCCCATTTCACACCTTTGAGCCACAATTTTTGGATGATTATTTTTCCACAAGGTTCAATTTTGGGTCCCTTTCTATTCCTAGTATATATAAATGATCTTCCTTTCTATGTTAAGGGTATTTGTGATATAGTGTTGTTTGCTGACGATACTTCGCTGATTTTTAAGGTTGACAGGAAAAAAAATGACTATGACGATGTGAACGGTGCATTATCACAGATACACAATTGGTTTACAGTAAATAATTTAGTTTTGAATGCTCAAAAAACAAAATGTGTAGTTTTTACCCTACCTAATGTTAGCAAGCAAAGTTATAATATATCTTTAAATGGTGACCGTCTTGAAGTAGCTGATACTACGGTGTTTTTAGGAATAGAATTGGATTCCAGACTTCAGTGGACCTCTCATTTATCATCCCTAACAGGAAGACTCAGCTCCGCAACATACGCGGTTAGAAAAGTTAGACAACTAACTGATATTGATACCGCTCGTTTAGTTTATTTTGGTTATTTTCACAGTATTATGTCATATGGCATATTACTTTGGGGTAACGCTGCAGATATTGAATCTGTCTTTATTTTACAAAAGAGAGCAATTCGGTTTATTTATAATCTTGGAGCTAGAGACTCTCTTCGGGATGTTTTTAACAGAGTAGGAATACTTACTGTTGCGTCGCAATATATTTACAACAATATCATGTATATTCACAGTAACATTGATCACTTTGATAAAATCAGTGATAATCATTGTATATGCACTAGAAGTAAGGATAAACTTATAACGCCAAGTTTCCGACTCCGCAAAGTCAATAGATCCTTCTTGGGGCAAGGTATCCGTTTCTATAATAAAATTCCGCAGAAATTTTTAACTTTGCCGTTTAGTAAATTCAAATCGTTTGTTAAAAATACATTGGTAGAAAAAGCATACTATTCGATACAAGATTTTGTAGATGATAAAAAAGCGTGGAGTTAATACCTGTTGACTTCCAAGCAGGATACATTAATTGAAATAATTGTATTTAATTAACATGACGTTGTATTTTTTAAATGTTAAAAAAGAGTAACTACTGAGTTTCTTGCCGGTTCTTCTCGGTAGAATCGACTTTCCGAACCGGTGGTAGCTTCACTTAATTGTAAAATGACGATTCAAAAGTGCTTATAAAAGCCTACTTGAATAAAGTTTATTTTGATTTTGATTTTGATTTTGCAGATATCATCAAAGGGGCTAACCATCCTAGCGGATCAAACAGCTTTTGTATTTCAGATAATATTGTTCTTTTAGAGATGACTTTAGTTACAGGAGGTAGATTTAGTTTATATTGAAATGTATTTTCACTTGTATCCCAATACAAACCTAATGTTCCTATTTTTTTATTGTCTATATCTATTTTTATTATTGTATTTTTATCTTCATTAGAGAATTTCTTCATTAAAATCTTATTTGATGACCATTTCTGTATTTTGAATCCTTCCTTCTCCAAAATATGACAAATACTCTCAGCCAGCCAGCAAACTGCTTCTTCAACATTATCTTGACCTGACATTAAATCATCCATGAAAAAATCTTGCTTAATTGTTTCAGCTGCAATGGGGTGGATTGAACCTTCGTCTTCTGCTAATTGTTGTAGTGTTTTTACTGCTAAATAAGGAGCAGATGCTGTACCAAACGTAACTCTTAATAAACGATAATCCTTGATTTTTTCGGTATCCCTTTGTCGCCAAAGAAGTCTTTGATAGTCTAAATCTTCCTTACTGACCAATGCAATTTTATTTAGTCTCCATCTTAATACCAGCGATCTCATATCATCCTGAAGCTGTGGTCCAACTAATAATTCATTATTTAAAGATATGTTATTATTTCCAGCTGAAGAAGCATCTAAAACTACTCTAACTACAAATTATTTCAAAATGTCCTTTACCGTACAGGCTATCCAACTGTGGAATGCTTTACCCATTAACATTAAGCAAGCGCAAACGCTATTGTCTTTTAAGAGGTTGGTAAAAGAGCACTATCTGGCTATGGAAACTTAGTGGACACTATATGGTCTTGTATATTTTATAGGTTTTATTTGTTAATTTTATTTTGTTTCTTCTTTTTTTTTACTTACTGTGACTTATTTAAAATTTTGTGTTCACATAATTAAATTTGAGACGACTTATATATATATATTATTATATTCATTTATATTTATATGTGTAATTGTTCATTTATTTTATTAGTATATATATTTATGTATATATGTATTTATGTTTATTTATATATGTATTATTGTATATATAAGGCACCACCTAACTTTTCGCTGCACAATGTCCCCAAATCAAAGGTTGTCTGGCAGAAATCGCTACTTAGCGATAAGACCGACTTTTTGTACATTTTAATTTATTATTTTTTTTGTTCCATGTAAAGTTTATTGTTTGTGGTGTACAATAAAGTATATTCTATCTATCTAACTCTTGTTGTTTAACTTGTCTCTTTTATAACGGCGTGATGCGGTAAATAAACTGCGGGCTTGTGTATTTCAGTTTCCGGTACTTCTTCCATATGATTAAGTTTCAAATACTCTTCAATAACCTTTGAATATTCGTGTTTAAATTCAATATCTGTTTTGAATCGTTTTTCTAACTGCCTTAGTCTCCTTGCTGCGATGTCTCTTGTATTTCCCTTCAATTATTTAGGGTTCTCTGTCTTAAATCGTAGTTTTACGATGTATCTGCCGTCTTCGTTTCTCTATACACTTGTTTTGTATATTTTCTCGCATTTTTCTTAATCACTGGTTAGTTTCTTCTGAATATCTGGCTCTAATTCCCACAAAGTTTGCAGCATGTTAACTATATTAATATTATGGTGCATTACAATTACATTGTCCACAGATTCCTTCTCATTTTCCATTGTTCCAAATAGAATCCATTTATCCTAAGCTTGTGCTTTGGGCGCAAGGCGAACCTGCAGGTCCTCTAATTAAATCATTTTTCAGAATGTTGGCGTACACTTCAACGCCCAGCAACATGTCGACTCGACTTGATTGTTCGAAGTTTGAATCAGCGAGTTCAAATCCCTTTAAATGTGGCAAGTTACGTAAAAAATTAATCCTTCGAGATGATAGTTGAGTAGTCAGTCTTGTATTGATGATGTACGCGTTAATTACAAGCTTATAATTCTTATCATAACTTGAAAGGATCGCGAAACTAACCTTGTAATTAACTGATGTATTCGTTGATCCAACCCCGGTAATCGTTCCTTTGATAGGCATTCGTTTCAAATTTAACAATTGTGAAGCGCGTTTACTAATTAAATTAGCTTGAGAACCCTGATCAATTAAGGCACGCAGTATTGTAGTATGTCCATATTCGTCTTTTACAGGTACCAGTGCGGTCGCAAGCAATGATGTGTATCTCCTTGTTACTAGTTACTAGAAAATCAAATTTTTGTTAATGCATTCTTGAAGTGTTTGGTATGTAGTTGATTGTAGTGAGAAAATGTTTGTTTGTAGTTTGACCAAAAAATCAATTTGGGTCACCCAAGAATGGCCATCCCCCGGATTTCGAAAAAATCAATTTTAACGGTTGATTTGTATAGGAAATCGTTAGTAGTTGATTGTAGTAAACGAATTTTCGTTTGTAGTTATTTGTTGAATTTTATTTTTTTTATTTATAATTTTATTTTTTCTTTAAAGTTAATCGTTATTGAACCTTTTGCCTAAATTGTGCTTCATAATAAAAGAATTTTCAAACAATTAAATAATCTTTATTGTTTAATGTAGATACATAACTTATGTATGCAATACATAATATTATATTTTAGGAAAAATAAAATCAAAGTTATTACAGTAATTATTATTTGTTTTATTATTTAAGATTACATTTATTACTACATTTTCACTAAGAATCTTCAAGTTAGAGGTATGGAAAATGCAGCATTTAAATTAAATTATTTTAAACGGTTTTAATTATATTTTATTACTCATAATACGGTATTATATCATTCGTTATAGTGTATTTTTATAATAACAACAATGCCGTAAAACAGTTTATTTTATTGAACGAAATTAAAGACGAACTACAAGTGCCTATGTTAATAACGGTCGTTGGCGAGGCGACATACGCTTTAATGTGTGATTTATGTGCACCTGAACACCCGAAGGAGAAATCTTTCGACGAGCTGGTCGACCTGGTCACCAACCATTTGGAGCCACAGCGTTCCGAGATCGCCGAAAGGCATGTATTTCGTCAAAGGCGACAAAGACCGGACGAATCACTCACGAATTATTTGCAACATCTGAAACACTTGGCAGTTACATGCAATTTTGGTACGAGACTAGAGGAAAATCTACGTGACCAATTCGTCTCAGGTCTCGCGAGTGACGTCATGAGATGAAAAAAAAATGTCGACTACGGGAAGGCGGTGGAGCTAGGCTCTGGCATTAGAGGCCGCTGAGAGGCATGCGGTGATGAGTGCTACGGGCGTCATGTCAGCGGAAGGCGGAGGAGAGGCGGGCGAGGACCTGCACGCGGCGCGCAGCCAGCGCGCACGCTCCTCGCGCTCGGCGGGCGCGGGCGCGGGCGGCGCGGCGGCCGGCGCGAGCGGGGCCGGCGCGCGCGGTGGCGACGAGTGCTGGCGATGCGGCCGGATGCATCGCGGGAGCAGGTGTCGGTTCGCCAATTATAATTGTGATGAGTATCATCAAAGAGGACATTTAAAAGTGATGTGTAAGAAGGCGCAGGGGCGTAGTGAATTTAAGCGTCAAAATTTTATAAGTGAATGTTCAGATGAGGATTTCTTTAATATTGAGATCTTTACGCAAGGTAACAAGCCTTATTATATTTGATATTGTAGTGGAGGACAAGGAACTTATGTTTGAAATTGATATCGATGGGTAGTCGTATATCGGCAATAAACGAAAATTGTTATTTAAATCTATTTAAAAAATAAGAGATTTTTAAAGATAATATAATTTTACGTAGTTATGCTGGGTCAGATCGATTCTATCGGATATATCTTAGTTCGTGTGCAACTGAATACCACAATTACCGATAAATTAAAATTATACATAAGAAAGGGCGGGGGCCGCCCTCTCCTAGGTCGCAATTGGTTACGGTCTCTGAATATATCACAGATTAATATCCATGAAATAATTGAGGACAATCGATTCGTGGCCCAATTGTGTAAAGAATATCCCGAAGTGTTTAGGGATGGATTAGGGTCCTGTAATAAAAAACTTCAACTGCAGCTCGTAGATAACAGCGCGGTGTACGTGCGGGCGCGGCCCGTGCCGCTTGCCCTGCGCGAGCGGGTTGAGCGCGAGCTGGCGCGGCTCGAGCGAGACGGCACTATCTTTCGCGTCGAACATTCCGATTTCGGATTTTACGTGGGGTACCGGGGACAGTAGTCTTTCTTGACGATATATGTGTCACGGGGGTTAACCGTCAGGCACATTCGAGTAATCTACGGGCTGTAATGGAGCGTTTACGACAGGCAGGCTTAACGGTTAAATTAAATAAATGTAAATTCTTACAAAGAAATATAACTTACTTAGGTTTCATAATTGATAAAGAGGGTTTACATAACGATCCCGATAAACTGGAAGCGATTAAAGCAATCCCAACCCCATCGGACGTAACACAGTTAAAGAGTTTCCTTGGCCTTTTAAACTATTACGGTAAATTGATTCCTAACTTGAGGACTATATTACATCCATTACATAACCTATTAAAGAAAAACGTTCGTTGGCATTGGGATTCCCATTGTGTCGCTGCTTTTGAAGAAGCTAAGAAATCTTTGTTAAGTAAGCGTGTATTGGCGCATTATGAGGAAGGTTTACCGCTCGTGCTGTCAGTGGACAGCAGCGCATACGGCGTCGGCGCAGTGTTGGCACATCGTTACCCGGACGGTCGGGAGCGCCCCGTGAGCTGTGCCTCTCGTACGTTAAATGAGGCCGAGAAAAAATACAGTCAATTAGATAAGGAAGCTTTGGCTATATATTTCGGAATAACTAAACACCATCAGTATTTATTTGGTCGACGATTTGTGTTGTAAACGGGTCACAAACCATTAACTTTTATTTTTGGGGATTTTTTATCCCCAATTATTCCTCAAACCGCGGCGAGTAGGTTACAGCGATGGGCGGCGCGACTCGCGGGTTACGATTATTCAATCGAGTTTGTGCGATCGGAACATAACGGACCAACTGACGCCTTATCGCGACTGCCCCTACCGCGCGAGCGGCCCTTTACTCAAGATCTCAGTTATATCAATCTGCTAGAGGAAACATTGCCTGTTAATTTTAAAGACGTTGCACATGAAACAAAAAATGATCCTACATTAAGTAAAATTTTAAATTATGTAATGTTTCATTGGCCGTCATCTATAAATTGTGAATATGAGAAACCTTATTATATGCGTAAGAGTGATATATCGGTCGATTTGGGTTGTCTTTTATACAAGTATAGAGTGACAATCCCTCCGAAATTAAAAATAAAGGTTTTACGAGAGTTACACGAGGGTCATTTGGGAATGAATAAGATGAAGAATATTGCGCGAAATTATGTTTACTGGCCTGGTATAGATCAGGATATTGAGCAGACGTGCCGCGAGTGCGTGGTGGTCGGCAGGTGCGCGACGCACCCGCCCGCGCGCCGCTGCACCCGTGGGAGTTTCCCTAACACCCTTGGCAACGTTTACACACTGACTTCGGCGACTGTGCGGGCAAACGATTTTTAGTGATTGTTGATGCGCACTCAAAGTGGATAGAGGTAGTTTTTATGACGAATACAACGGCTAGTGCGACGACTAATGCATTCAGGTCAATATTTGCTAGATTTGGTTTGCCTTCACAGCTGGTCACCGATAATGGCCCACCATTTTTTTCGGAGGAGTTTAAAAGTTACTGTTTAAAAAATTGCATAAAACATACGACTTCAGCATCCTGTAGGCCACAAGGAAATGGAGAGGCCGAAAATGCCGTTAAAACTATTAAAAAAGCGATTAAGCGTGCTATGTTTGAAAAATCTGATGTAATGGCCGCAATAAACAAATTCTTATTTCAATATCGGAATTGCGAACATGCCACGACGGGCGTGTCACCCGCGGTTGCATTGTTAGGTCATAGACTAAGAGGTAGAATGGACGCCTTGCGGCCCGATGTTAAATCGGTCGTGCAAGATATATAGGTCAAGCAGTCAACGGTAAGGGGAGGACGTCACACTCAATTTGATGTGGGGGCCTAACCAGTGTTGGCTAGGAACTTTTCGGTGAAGGGAGACAAGTGGTCTGAAGCTCACATTTCAGCTAGAACTGGCCCTGTATCTTATAAGGTTAAAATAGCACCGGATATTGAGTTGCGTAGACATGTCGACCAGATAATTTCGATGCAGAATAAAAATAGGTATTCTTTATCACGCGCTAGTACGGCATGTTCCGATATTAAAAATGAGGATGATGTCGATGCCCAGGGCGACGCCGAGATGCCTTGCGATGATAAACAGAGTAAAGAAATAAAACAAGGTTCAGATTATGAAGACGCGATGGAACTATCGGATTCGGAGGATAAACCATCGCCAGGTGCCTCGGCGCGTGCTTGGAGGACCTATAAGCGTTACAAGCGTTAATAAATATCTTTATATATTATACATATAATTATACCTATAACTATTCTGTAAAAATTTCTTTGTACTCCTATTTAATATTTTTATTGTAGTAGATTTAGTTTATTATTGTATCCTATATCCTTTGTACTAAGCGTATTAGGTATTTCTATGTTTACGGGGGAGACATGGAGGGTATGCGAATAATAAAACAGTTAGCTACTAACGCGCGTTTCATTTACTGCAATAACAAAATAATTGAAACCAAAAAATATAAACAGGAAATGAAAGTAATTTATATATAGATAATGTCTTTGCAAATTCATTTTACTTATAAATAGTTAGTAATAGTTGTTCTAAATATGTATAAGTATGTTAACGTAAAATTGTAAGAAGAATTCAACAAAAAATACTTGAAGGTTATGTTACTGACAGTTAAACTCAAATTTCTTTAATTATAAACGATATTAATTCTTCAAACTTGTTTTAAACTCTTACATTCTTACTTACAGTCCTTGCAATTATAACGTGTGGTATCGTATACTTAGTGTAATAATAACTTTATGTTTACGTACTTCTTGGAATTTTAATATAATAATTTTAAGCTCCGATAAATAAATCTTTAAGTCAACCATGTCTCAATGTCATTTTTTTCCCTTTTAAGACTAACAAATTAAGTAAATTACAGTTTTATTAATTTTAATAATATAAACATTGTAAAATAAGAAAATATAACCTTTAAACTTTTAAAGACATTAGACAATACACGACTTACGAGAAATGTCAAATATAATAAAAAATTAAAAATGGCCGAATATATTTTTCTCACTTTTTTTAAGCGTGTGTAAGTGAGATGGATATACAATCTATTTCGATTCATATGACGCTTATCGGTTTTACGCAAACGTATAATTTTAAAATAATTATGTAATAATATAAACGTTTTCTAGTATGGTATGTCAAATCAAATCAAATCAAATCATATCAAATCAAATCAAATCAAATCAAAATAAACTTTATTCAAGTAGGCTTTTATAAGCACTTTTGAATCGTCATTTTACAATTAAGTGAAGCTACCTCCGGTTCGGAAAGTAGATTCTACCGAGAAGAACCGGCAAGCAATGTGTGTCAAAATGTCCGAGAATTTAATTAAATGTGCGAACTGTAATGTGATTATTTCGGAAGTTTTGGCGTTTGTACGCAATAAACATGATGTTATGGACAATGAGAGTCTCATAAGGATTTGTCAGTCTGCTTTTTCTGAAGAGGAGATTGATAAGGCGAAGAAATTATTGTTTACGACCGTTAAGACTAAACAAAAGTGTGTGTCTCGCCGTAAACAAAAAAAGCAAAAGAATCTCGATGACATTATTGCTGTGTTTAAGCCAATAGATCCTGAACAAATACCCGTGTTTGTGGCTTAGGATCTGCACAAATTACCGCCTATCTGTTTCGATCACATAGATGTCACGAAGATATTAAAAAAATTACTGATTTTACAAGCTGAAATTAAGCAGATCAAAAGCAACTGTGTCACTACAGATTTACTGGAAGAATTGGAACAAAATTTTCAAACAGTTAGGTCACCGTTATCTTTGTTTAGCGATGATAAAATTAATATTCGAAAATGAGGGTATTTTAGAGACAGCCGACCGATACGACTACCGCACGTGACGTCGGAGCTCAACGCTGATGCGGACGGCCGCACGACGTGTGACGCGACTAACGGCAATGACAATATGGGCGTGATTACGAGTGCACTCACTAACAATACAAACAATGATTTATTAAACAAACCATCGTATCGTTCTCTCTTCCACTCTAAGGTAATTAACAACGTTGTTCCGGCTGCACCTGTGAGCTCGCCTGTACTAGGTAGTAGGCTTATGGATACTAAGGGGATTAATAATTATAGTGATTTAATGGATAAAAATAAACAGCAGATCTCTGTCGGTAATATGATACTAGCAAAAGATACATGTGTTGAAAGTAAACGCAGTGAAGGTTGGACTGTAGTCCAGCGACGTAAGTCACAAAATTGATTGACTGGCAAAACTGGAAAGGCAGTTTCATCGCCCTCGGGAAAGTTCAAAGCAGCGGGGATAAAAATTCCCTTACTTATATCAAATTTAAGTAAACAGACTACTGAACAGGATATAGTTGAATATATTGAGAGTAAAACCCAGGAGCGTGTGCACTTAGAAAAAAACAGTATGAAACGCGATAAGCACATATACCTGAATGACAATTTATGGCCAGAAGGTATAACGTTTCGACGTTTTATCTTCTTTAAAAACATTTGGCTAGAGATAACTCTGCGATTATTGAAGATGTCTTACAATCATAATGGATAAAGTGGACAAAAAGAAAGTTATTATTTCCTCTTTTAATTGTAAATCGATTAGAAGATCAACGGAGTGTGTACGATTATGCAAAACATCTGACGTCATCGCCCTACAGGAGACCTGGCTTTGGTCGCATGAACTGACGTATTTGAGTAGCTTGGATTACAACTTCGCATACACGGGCAAGTCATCAATTGATACGACGATGGGAGTCGTCAAGGGAAGACCTTATGGTAGAGTTGCCTTGCTGTGGAGAAAAGCCGCCTTTCAGTCTGTGTCTTTGTTTCGTGTAATTAAGATAGTGATCGCTTAGTAGCAATAAAAATTGTGCATGATAACCGTGAAATACTTTTGTTTTCTGTGTATATGCCATTTGATAATAGTAACAGTGATAGCTTAATTGAATTCAGTGAATGCTTAAGTCAAATATGTGCAATAATAGACAGTAGAACTATTACCCAGTGATACACACACTTTCGTTTGTCAGGCTAGTGGTTCTCAGCGGTGGTTAGACCACTGTATAGTAACTGATGCAGCGAGAAATCTGTTTGTCAAGAGTGTATTGTACAGGGTTTATGCCTCGGATCATTATCGTGTTAGTTTTGAATGTGATCTCACTATTATCAATCCTAAAGTAGTTAAGAGCAATGTAATTGTTGATAGGGTGAAATGGGGGGAAAGAGACAACATTCAAATAAATATCAAGAATATTGTTTTTCTAAATTGAAATAAATTGAATTGTCTACAGAATGTTGTTTTAAAACATATGAAAACTCTAGTCACCATAAATTAATAGATAACATGTATGAAAATATAGTATGAGTACTGAGAGAGGGCGCTTATTATACGTATGTTGAAAATAAAAAAGTAAGAAAACAATGTTGAAGATATCAGTGAGCCAAGAGACATTGCCAGATTGTTTTAGCGGCATTTTAAAGTCGAGTCACCTTTACCTAGCGGACAAAGGGAGCTCGGCGCTGAGTCTGGTGCAAATAATTTCTCTAACATATTCACTGTTGAGAAAATTGCTTCTGTTATTAATAGCATGGTGAGAGGAAAGTCTCCAGGGCACGATGATCTCAGTGTCGAGCACCTTAGGTACGCTAGCCCACAGTTACCGCAGGTCCTTTTTTTTTTAATCTATGTCTTGGACACGGGTACCTTCCGCAGAAATTGATGCATACGGTAGTTGTGCCAATTATTGAGAACAAAACTGGGGATGCCTCTGACATTTCCAATTACAGGCCAATATCTTTGGCTACTGTAATTGCTAAGGTGCTGGACATTTTGCTTGACAAACAGCTTGCTGAGCATTTTGAACCTCATGACGCACACTTTGGGTTCAGACCTGGACTGTCTACTGAGAGTGCCGTACTGTGTCTCAAGCAGACTGTACAATACTATACAGCTAGAAAAACGCCAATCTTCGCGTGTTTTTTGGACCTGTTGAAAGCTTTTGACCTTGTGTCTTATGATGTACTTTGGGAAAAACTGTATAAGGATACGACTTTACCACCTGAAACTGTATCTTTGTTTAAGTACTGGTATCGTAATCAAACAAACTGTCTTAGGTGGGCGGGGGCTTACTCGGACGTGTACAGGTTGGAATGCGGGGTGCGGCAGGGGGGGTTGAGTTCGCCCCGGCTCTTCAATCTGTACATGAACCGGCTGATCGGTGAGCTCGGTGGTGCCAGTGTCGGATGTTACGTTGATGGTATTTGTATGAACAACATTAGCTATGCTGATGACATGGTACTATTGAGCCCATCAGTTGGCTCTCTTCTTCACTGAAAAGTCAGCTTATGGTATTTGGATCTGGCTCCAAATCATACTCGGAGATACCGGTGGTCTCGCTCTGTGGCACACCGCTGTGCCGGGTAAGCAAGTTTAAATACCTGGTCCATTGGTTTGAGAAAAATAAAACAACTTGCTTGCAACGGATTTGTCAACGACTGAACTTTTTTATTAATACAAAAGAACGAACGAACATTACTTCACATAGCTGCCAAAAGATGGCGTTCATGTGCCTATCTATATTTTGTTATTTACAATACTCCCACTCAAAATAATTATAGGCACATTTAAGGGGACTACAGGAGCTAATTGCCCTTGAGAATCACGCGCACACACTTACACTAACGACAAAAACGGCATGTCCCCGCGCGCACTACGCTTAGCGAGGCGGCGAGGTTACGCCTGAATATTCCAATAGATGGCGCCGAACCGCCGCGCGCCGCGCCGAGCGAAAGCGAAGCGAAGTCAATTCTATCAATTCTATCAATCATAGATTTCATAAAAATAGACAGGACAACAGAATTATTTTAATTTCTTTGTGTCATTTAAAAAATTATGATAAAATTAAACTGAATTAATTAAACTTAAATTATTATTATTTTATGTACAAAAAATAGTTAATTTAAACATTTTTTTCTTTAATTTTTACTGTATCAATTCAATTAGTTGTAATACTAAATATTAAATCGTACCTATTTTAAATTTTGTAAGTTAAGCGATTTATTAAATAAAATTGGAACTGTTCGTAATTTGTACACTGACAAAAAGCGTAGAGTTTGTTCGTTTTACTAATATCGGTACACAAAGAAAAAAAATTTAGTTAAAAAAGTCAGCATCAAAAAGTTACTATAAAAATAATATCGTCAAGTCGGTTTAGTAGAATTATTGGTTAACTCGGTCAATCACAGTGGGTTTAGTCATAAATCTCATAAAAATAGTTTGGATATTAGAATTATTTGTATTGTTTTTGACTGATATTTGAAATAAAACTGATTCAATTAAATTCAAATATTTTTATTTATTTTTGGTTTAACAAAAAAACAAATAAATTTCGTTTCAATTTTTTTATTAAAATATTTTTTTTAATTATTCGTTCGTCGTCGTTCGTTATTAAAATATCTTGGATACTTGCAATCAATATTTCACCCACTTTCACTGAAGCTACGAGCTAAAATTTTTCAATTGATACTATTTCCAATCTTTAAAAAATATTGAATTACGTATATGACACTTCTAAATATTTTAGTTCTTTGGTTCACAACAATTACATATTTCAAGATGGCCCAGTGGGTAGAACGCGCGCATCTTATTGCGGGTTCAAACCCAGGCAAGCACCACTAAATATTCATGTGATGTGCTAATTTGTATTTATTTATTTTTTTATTATTAAATTTCATCCATACATAACTATATTTCCTATTATAAACAAAATTGATAAAATTAAACTCTAACGTAATAGAAATAGCTTCCGTGTTATTTTTTTTCGATTTTCTTAATTCTGAAAAAATAAATGCATAGTTGTTAGGAATTAAATTTTAATAATTATAAAATATATATTTTTTTAAATATAGTCCTTTAAAAATAATATAAATTTAGTTCAGGGTGCGGGGATCGAACCCGCACATTCTTCTTGGACTTGCTTGCATTGACCAAATACTCCATGGTGACTGTAAGAAATCTGTCGAAAAATCTGATTCTATGCGAACTAATTGCA
This sequence comes from Vanessa cardui, assembly GCF_905220365.1. Lineage (NCBI taxonomy): Eukaryota > Metazoa > Arthropoda > Insecta > Lepidoptera > Nymphalidae > Vanessa > Vanessa cardui. The sequence continues at coordinate 13,005,285 of NC_061153.1, forward strand.
TTGTTTTCAATAAATGTTTCCAATAATCATTATTTATAATATATATATCTATATATATATATATGTTTACTAATTAAATACTCTTACCTTTTCATATTATCTTTCATATGTTCGGCTTTTTAATTTATATGAACGTTTTTTAGTTTTCTTCACAGATTGTACTTTATTTCCCATGTTTACAAAATTAAACTTTATAAAAAATAGCTTAACAAAAAAATAAATGGCTAACTACAACTAGACTATTTTAACTTAATATATTTATTTACATAAAAGAATAATATTCGACAATTAATTTACAATTAAAATGACACAAAAAATAAAATCTACGAGATTTTATTCGCAACGATGCGGTGAAAAGAGCGACACGTCTGTATAGCAACAGGCCTCGGCCGGCAGTGTCTGTACGAGGCGCTCACGCACACATGCTTACGCATTTTGGTCGAAAATAAGAAAAACTGATTTAAAAAAAAATCTATTGATTTTACTAAATAATTAAGATAATAAATTTTTAGTATATTGTTTGTAGAATAATCTGACAAAAGACCAAAATTATTGAAGGTATATAAGTGTAGTTCAAAAACAAAAAAAGACTTTTTTAGAGGTAACTTTGCTATTTTTTTCTATCGTACCAAATTAATTACATCATGTTTTCAACACAATTAATAACTAGCGTCTATCCTGAAGATTAACATATATTTTTTTCATTTGGTTTATTGCATTGGATTACATACTTTTTGGCATTTTAAAACTTGCATTTAGCTCATGTAGTCCCCTTAAAACAAATTTTATAAGTAAAAACAAAGTCTAATAAAAATTAAACTTCAATAATTCCTAAAGAATTCAAATGTTTATGATGTTTTACAGGACTTACGCTTTTAGTAAGCAAATCTGCAAGCATATCTGATGTACATAAGTATTTGACACTAACAATGTTTTCATTGGTTATTTCTCTGCAATAGTGGTATCTGACATCTATATGTTTAGTTTTATTATGAAATACAGGGTTCAATAATAGTTTCTGCGCACTCATACTATCATTATACAATGTAATATTATACATTATTTTAGTTACTTCATGCTGTAAGTTTCTCAAATATACTGCCTCTTTGCAGGCTTCACATATTGAGCCTCTGTACTAGAAAACGTAATACACTTCTGTTTAGAACAACTCCAAGAAATAATTGATCCTGACAAAGTATAACAAAATCCCGAATAAGATTTCCTATCATTAACATCATTACACCAGTCTGCATCAACATAACCTTCAATATTAATGTTTTTATTTTTACAATATTTCAAACCTAACTTTTTAGTGCCTTTTAAATATCTTAATACTCTTTTAGCATAAACCCAATGGCTGTTCAGTACTACAATTATTGAATTGACTGAAAATGACACTGCATAAGTTATATCAGACCGTGTAAGCACCACTAAATACATTAAACTGCCAATAAGCTGTTGATAGGGATTATCATTGTTACAATTATTATCTTTCTTACATTTCAAATTTGCCTCCATTGGAGTATTTGCAGTTTTACAATCAGCCATGTTAAACTTGGACAATAATTTATCAATATATTTCTCTTGACTCAAAGTAACAGTACAATTTAGTTTATCAAACACAACTGACATGCCAAGACATTCCTTTACTATTCCTAAGTCTTTTAATACAAAACACTTACTTAGAAAACTCTTAAGATACTAAAAAGTTCTATTATTCGAGAAAACAAAAAAGTCATCGACATACAATGTCACAACAGTTATACTACTACTAACACATGTTTATAACCGCTAAAAAAACACCATTTGTCGTATCTCCACGATTTGAAAACATTCCGATTGCCGCTACAGGTAGTATCGGAATACTTGGCGTTGATATTTCGAGCCTCGTTCAGTTCCGGGTCAATTGGGAGGCAAAGCCAAATTGGCTTCAAAAAAGCTGGGTGTGCTCAGCATGGTGAAACAGTATTTCACGTCGGCCCATCGCCTTAAACTTTACAAGGCGCTAATTCGGCCTCACATGGAGTACTGCTCTCACCTCTGGGCGGGTGCTCCCCAGTACCAGCTCCTTCCATTTAACCGCATCCAACGTAGAGCGGCTCGAGTTATCGACGATCAAGCCCTTTCCGATCTCCTTGATCCTTTGGCTTTGGCTTCTGCCCAGAACTCCTTATCAAGTCCCGCATTAAACAAAAGACACCTGGCTTTCTCAATTAGTGTTCTATTTATGCGCTCACAAAGCCCGTTTTGTTCAGGGGTGTATGGGTTCGTTTTTTGATGAATTACACCCATTATCTTTAAATAATTATCAAAATCTCTATTACAGAATTCACTGCCATTATCACTTCTCAGAATTCTTATCCTATTTGATGTTGAATTTTCAACTCTAGCTTTATATTCTTGAAAATACTTTAAAGTCTCAGTTTTATTCTTTAGAAAATAAACAAATGTCATGCGGTACAGCCGCATGACATTTGTTTATTCAGTCATCCACGAAAATAAGAAAATATCTAGAGCCACCTAGTGTGAGCCACATTGGGCCACATATGTCACTGTGTACCACCTCTAGTAGTTTAGTACTTCTATTCCCTTCATTAGCAAAAGGTAATCTACTTTGCTTAGCTTCACATCACTACACAGTTTGACTTGTCAATGTTGGCCTTTTCCGTAAGTATGATTCCTTCTACAGCATCCTGCATTTTATTCATGTTAAAGCTGTTAGCATGTCCCAATCTCCGATGCCAAATTTCCGCAGACTCTGCTACTGCTGCTACCATGCATGATGAGGTGTTCAGTTTGTAAACTACATTTATAAGTGAAGCAGTAGCTACTTGAATGTTTTGCTTATTGAGTATCTCGCATCCTTTGCTTGTGAAATTTACCTCGTTGTCCTGCCTTATCAGCTGGCTTACTGACAATAGGTTAGTAGATAACTTAGGAGAGCATAACACATTTTCGACAGTTATGTCATATTCACTATCTTCTTTAGTTGTTTTTTTATTTATGTTACCGCAACATATCACTGGGATCTTATTCTGGTCTGCAACCATAATCTCTTTCGCGAATCCAGAATAATTCACGTCCATCATCAAAATCAAAATCAAAATCAAAATCAAAATATACTTTATTCAAGTGGCTTTTACAAGCACTTTTGAATCATTCAATCAAAGTCATTTAACAATTAAGTGAAGCTACCACCGGTTCGGAAAGTAGATTCTACCGAGTAGAACCGGCAAGAAACTCAGTAGTTACTCTTTTTCAACATTTAAAAAAATACAGTCATGTTAGTTACTACAATTATTTAAATTAATATATCCTGCCTGGAAGTCCACAGGTATTAATTCCACGCTTTTTTATCACCTACAAAATCTTGTATCGAATAATACGCCTTTTTTACCAATGTATTTTTTATAAACAATTTTAATTTACGAGATGGTAAAGTTAAAAATGTCTGCGGAATTTTATTATACAAATGGATGCCTTGCCCCAAGAAAGATTTATTGACTTTGTGGAGTCGGAAACTTGGCGTTATAAGCTTATCCTTACTTCTAGTGCATACACAATGATTTTTCAAAGTGATCAATGTTACTGTGAATATACATGATATTGTTGTAAATATATTGCGACGCAACAGTGAGTATTCCTACTCTGTTAAAAACATCCCGAAGAGTCTCTAGCTCCAAGATCCTAAATAAACCGGATTGCTCTCTTTTGTAAAATAAAGACAGATTCAATATCTGCAGCGTTACCCCAAAGTAATATGCCATATGACATAATACTGTGAAAATAACCAAAATAAACTAAACGAGCGGTATCATTATCAGTTACTTTTCTAACCGCGTATGCTGCGGAGCTGAGTCTTCCTGTTAGGGACGACAAATGGGGACTCCACTGAAGACTGGAATCCAATTCTATTCCCAAGAACACCGTAGTATCGGCTACATCAAGCGGGCCACCGCTTAAAGATATATTATAATTTTGGTTTCTAACATTGTGTAGGGTAAAAACTACACATTTTGTTTTTTGAGTATTCAAAACCAAATTATTTACTTTAAACCAATCTTGTATCTGTGATAATGCATTGTTCACATCGTCATAGTCAGTTTCCTGTCAATCTTAAAAATCTGTGAAGTATCGTCAGCAAACAATACTATATCACAAATACCTTTAACAAAGAAAGGAAGGTCATTTATATATACTAGATATAGAAAGGGACCCAAAATTGAACCTTGTGGAACACCCATTTTTAACGTACATCCAGTAGACTTTATTACATTAATGAAAACTAGCTGGATTCTTCGACTTAAGTATGAAGCAATGAGATCAAGAGCCCTACCTTTAACGCCGTAATATTTGAGCTTATAAAGAAGCGTCTCGTGTTCTACACAATCAAATGCTTTAGATAAATCACAGCATTATGTGATTTCTCCCAAGCATCGCAAATATGCTTAAGAAGCGCAATTCCCGCATCAGTTGTTGATCGACCTCTTGTAAAACCAAAATGGCTCACTATGAAAAATGGTATTTGTACCAAAATGGATAAGAAGTTGATTTAAAATATTTTTTTCGAAAATTTTACTTTAAGATGGGAGTATTGAAATAGGCCTGTAATTACTGGAATCGCTTCTATTTCCATTCTTAAAAAGTGGTAAGACTATACTACATTTTAACAAGTTAGGAAAAGAACCCGTGTCCAAACTTTTGTTAAAAATTACTGCTATATACGGAGCAATATTGTGTATGATGTTATTTATGAATTTTACCGAAATGCCCCATACGTCGTTAGTTTTTTTTAATATTGAGTGTTTTAAATACTTTCATAACATCTATTGCAGAAACTGTTTCAAAAGAAAATTCAATAACGCATTAAGAAACATTTTTATTTAATAATCTAGCTGCGTCTAATGTAGATGATTTTAAATGAGATGTTATTTTATTAGGTATGTTATCAAAAAATATTTCAAATAAATTTGCAAATTCTAATTCAGAATTTGTGTATTTACTGCCTGTGTTTAATTTGATTGGTATAAAGTATACCAATCAAATAAAACCTTTTTAAGTTTTCCACTAATACTTCCAATAATGTCCCAAGTGGCCTTTATTCTATTATCGGAAGTCAAAATTTTGTTCTTTATGTATAAAGACTTAGCATAAATACATACTGTTTTAAATATTTTGGAATACTTATTGACATATCCTAGAAAGGCTTCGTTTTGATTCCACTGCTTCATACCATATAGGTCGTATAATTTATTTCTGCTTTTATATATACCAATAGTAGCCCAGTCACTGAACTTCAATTTTGTATTATTATAAAATTATTTCATTTTGAATATTTGATTAAATTCTATTAATATTAATTCAAAAAATGAATTATAAAGTTCATTTGGATCTTGTGTCGTTAGATCTAAATAAGATAATTAACACGCGACAATATCTTTAAAACAGTTTACTTTATGAGCCGTTATTGGCCTGTACATTATTTTTTTTGAATGAATAATTTCTTTGTGTTTCTGTGTGTTTGTGGCCAATCTCTAATGCTAGTTAAAAAACACGGCACTGAACGCATTACTTGTTTTTAATGATTTACTTTCAGAATTGTTAGGTGATTTATGCTTTTTAAGATTGCATTGATTTTTATAGTGCCCCTGTTGTTTACAATTGTAGCATTTGACATTTGGTTTTCCTTCAACAGATGACGTTTGTATCTTCCCGCCATCTTTCTTGTCCATAGACTGTGTTCTTTTCGCATTCGTTCCATGATTCGAATTTGAATGTTGATTCTTGCGGAAACATATAAATGCATTATTAACATCACTCATTTCCGGATCCATGTCCATCAACTTCCCTTTAATAGCGTTGGTTGTGATTACTACGCCGGAATTTTCGATGGCCATTATCATGGGCATATATTTTTCAGTTAGACCAGCCAACATGATAGATCCAATCCACTGGTCGTTTATCCCAAATCCCGTTCCTTGCAATTTTTGACCAGCTTCAACAATTTGTGTAACATACGACGTCGTCGAAGTGCAATTTTCTAATCGAATAGATATTAGATTTTTCAGAAGATTTATTTTTCTAGTAAATCCCGAGTCATCGAACAACATCTTCAATTTATCCCACAATTCTTTCGATGTTCGTGAACATAAAGAGCCGAGTCAATCGTTAAAATCAGCTTGGCCTTGGTTTTCGCATCATCTGTAGCCACTGGCGGTTGATCTGGTTCAGGTTTTATATACCTAAGCGTTCCCTCTAACACCAGAAAATTCTCCACAGCGAAACACCATTCACTATAATTCTCACGCCCTTTCAACTTAGGCACGCTTACGAGTTAGTTTGTACTGGACGCCATGATACTTGATAACAACGCACGCACGCCACGCACCCCCTTACTGTCCGACACTGATTTTCACTTATACACAAGTCTGTTATAAAAACAATTAGTCAAAATCAAAATCAAAATAAACTTTATTCAAGTAGGCTTTTATAAGCACTTTTGAATCGTCATTTACCACCGGTTCGGAAAGTAGATTCTACCGAGAAGAACCGACAAGAAACTCAGTAGTTACTCTTTTTTAACATTTAAAAAATACAAAGTCATGTTAAATAAATACAATTATTAAAATAATGTATCCTGCTTGGAAGTCAACAGGTATTAACTCCACGATTTTCTATCATCTATAAAATCTTGTATCGAATAATATGCTTTTTCTACCAATGTATTTTTTACAAACGATTTGAATTTACTAAACGGCAAAGTTAAAAATTTCTGCGGAAAAATTAGTCTACTGTTAATCGTACTTCACCGATTAGTCTAACAATAAACACACTCACTAATACTTATGGATATGGGCCCATAACCTGTGAGAAAAATAAAACAACTTGCTTGCAACGGATTTGTCAACGACTGAACTTTTTTATTAAAACAAAAGAACGAACGAACATTACTTCACGTAGCTGCCAAAAGATGGCGTTCGTGTGCCTATCTATATTTTGTTATTTACAACAATTGGGTCATTGAAAATTGAATGATGATTGTGATATTAAAAGGGAGCGTAGGTCGCTGTCTGTACGTTGCAACATGTTGGCCCGGAGATTTGCTAGGTGTACGAATCCAGTAAAGATAGCGCTCTTTAAAGCATACTGTCAGTCACTTTATACCTGCAGTCTTTGGACTAGTTACACGCACCGGGTATACAGCGATCTGCGGGTCCAATAATAACGCGTTCAGGGTTCTGATGGGGCTACCACGGAGGTGCAGTGTCACGACCATGTTTGCGGAGCCGCATACGGATGACTTCTATGCTATTATAAGAAAACGGTGTGCCTCCACGTTAGCTCGGCTACGGGGTTCCTCTAGCGGAATGTTGAGTGTTTTTGTTGACCGGTGGGAATCGCCACTAATGGTTTTAATTAATCGATGTTGTAATTTCTAATGTTTATTTTACGTACTAACATAGTTCTTAAGTTGTAAATGTTGATTTCTATGGATGTAAGTCTGAAATAAATTCATTATTATTATTATTTTCATATTTCAAAAGATAAAATTGTCGAACAACTTTGATAATATCAATACTGATATTCCTTCCGAATATAAAAAGCAGTTAATAAAACTTCTGGAGGAGTATTCTCACGCTTTTGTGGCCGGTTTGCCGCGAACTCGAGTGCAATCCGGAGAATTAAAAATTCGTTTGATAGATCCACACAAGACCGTACAACGTCGGCCATACAGATTTTTATTTTATTTTTATTTATTTATGGTCCACAAAACAGATTATAACTAAATACACATTTAATATATAAGTAAACATTATAGCAAGCTAAGTTATAACCCAACAACTATGTGAACACAGATTGTAGACGAAATATTTCACTTATAAAAATCAAATAACATCAGCACTTGAGAATACATTGTATACATTACAGAAAAAACAATAAATGAAAAGAAAAAATTATACAGAAAAATATGAACAAGTTATGACAATGAAAAATAAAATGAAATTATGCAATGGTGAAATGAGGAACTAAATAATGAATAAGAAAATTGATTTAAACACTATTATTACTTGTTAATTGAAAATATTGAAACCAATTGTTTTCTAAATAGATTTAGGTTATTGTTGAAAATGTCAATACCCTCATCCGCGTCCTTTTCGAGAAAAATTTTGTTATATGCGCGACACATACGACCGATAGGATTATGATATGATATGTTGTTATTGTACACGTCCAGGGTAAATATTCTAGGGTGTTGGTATTTAAAGTTGGTGTTTATGTTGATGGATCTTAAAAGCAAGGGTGAATCAATAACACCGTGTATTATTTTATGCAAATATACTAAGTTATTGCAGTTACGACGCATTTCTAGTGTTTGCAATTTAAAATGACTAAGCCTGTCATTGTAGCATTCGAGTTTACGTCCGTACTGATAGCGAGAACTGAGCAAACGTAAAAACCTTTTCTGTACGGCTTCTACCTTTTCACAGTGAGTGGCATAGTTAGGTGACCATATTACCGAGTTATATTCTAAAATACTGCGAACTATGAAACAGTAAAGTTGTATAGTAGTTTTAGGCCTTTTAAAACTTTTAGTGCACCTGCTTATGAATCCACACAATCTGTTACTCTTGTTAATTATGTACTCGTAATGATCCCTAAAAGAGAGTTTTTCGTCAAATATTACTCCCAGGTCTTTTGCGGTGGATTTGCGTGAAAGTATGTTTTCGTTTATAGTGTAATCAAAAAGTACTTTTTTCGATCTTTTCAGTGAAAAGCTTATTACGAAGCACTTTTCTATATTTTAAGTGGTAGTGCCACACTGCATACCTCTCGGTTGCAGTCGAATGGGCCGGCACGCCCGGGGAAGTACCACTCTCTCACTTAAAATCGGCGTGAAGTGGTAGCTATGCTACCGCGTTTCGTCCGGTAAGTGAGAGTTCCGGAGGCCCGATCCCTCTCCCCCCAAAACATGGTTGTGCAGAATTTGGTGACATTACCCCAGGAGGGTACCATCAGCGACTGCGATGGAGAATCCCTCTCTGGGCATCCATGCTCAGGACGTACACCGCCTGGGCAGGGATGCCCAGGCTGCCCTCCGAATTCTGGGGGGGGCAATTTTGCGCTCGCCACTGTTCGGGGCAAGCGGAGCAGGCATCATAAGGCAACCCCTACCACACTCGCTGTGGACTTCTGCAACATAAGGGGACTCAACTCCAACTTGAATGCCGTTCACTTTCACCTTGAGACGGCGAAGCCGGCCTTGCTCTTTCTTACCGAGACCCAGATATCTTCTCCTGCCGATACGTCTTTTCTCTCTTACCCCGGGTACAAATTGGAGCATACTTTTGTGCCACGAGCTGGGGTGTGCGTTTACGTCAGAGATGATATCTGCTCTCGACGCCTCGGCAGCCTTGAAGGGCAGGACCTATCAATTATCTGGCTGCGCGTAGACTGCGACGACCATCCGCGAATCTACGCGTGCCTTTATAGGTCCCATAGCGGTAATGCCGAAACCGACCGACTGGTTGAGCACGTCCATTTGGCTACAGATTCCGTGCTGCAGCAGACTCCATCCGCAGAGATCATTATTCTGGGCGATTTCAATGCTCATCATACAGAGTGGCTTGGATCACGCACCACTGATCATGCGGGTAGATCTGTTCTCGACTTCGCTTTGGCTTATGATTTGACACAACTGGTCACCTCGCCAACGCGAATACCGGACGTGGAGGATCATACACCTTCCCTGTTGGACCTTCTGCTGACTTCGCATCCGGACGGCTATAAGATTGTCGTCGATCCCCCTCTGGGCTCGTCGGACCACTGTCTCGTCCGGAGTACAGTGCCAGTTACACGATACTCACGACCTCGTTTCGCGGGCTGTCGTCGCGTGTGGCACTACAAGTCAGCAGATTGGGATGGGATGCGGTCCTTCTTTGCATCTTACCCATGGGGGCGAGTTTGTTTCTCGATGGATGATCCGAGCGTTGTTGCTGACTCTGTCGCCGATGTGGTGCTTCAGGGTATGGAACTTTTCATTCCATATTCTGCGGTGCCCATTGGTGGCAAGTCCCAGCCCTGGTTTGGTCGCCTCTGTAAGACGGCTTCACGCCGAAAATGGGAACGCTACCAAGACTGGGCTAACGCATCGGCGTCTCGTGATACAAACACCAGCACATTCAGAAAGGAATATAACTCTGCCTCCAGGTCCTTCAAAAACGTGATAGCTGAGGCGAAGTCGAAGTACATTGGCAGAATTGGCGAGAGACTGGTGCGCTTCCCATCAGGAACACGTGCGTTCTGGTCTCTCGCTAAGGCTGTCCTAGGGAATTTCTGTCAGCCTTCTTTTCCGTCTTTGCACAGGGACGGTGAGTCATTGGCCCATACCGCGAAGGAGAAGGCCGATCTTTTAGGGTCTCTCTTCGCGTCGAACTCGACTCTGGATGACCAAGGAAAGTCACCTCCATCAATCCCGCGATGTGATACGACGATGCCGGAGGTTAAATTTCGGCAAAGTGCAGTTCGGAAAGCACTTCTTTCCTTGGACATTCACAAGTCGAGTGGACCCGATGGCATCCCTCCAATCGTGCTACGGACATGTGCTCCCGAGTTGGCACCGGTCTTAACGCGTCTTTTCCGGCAATCCTACGCATTAGGCGTCGTCCCGAACTCCTGGAAGACTGCTTTGGTGCATCCGATCCCTAAAAAAGGCAACCGCTCAGATCCGTCCAATTATAGGCCTATAGCCATCACCTCCTTGCTCTCCAAGATAATGGAGTCCCTTATTAACTGCCAGCTCCTGCGGTACCTAGAGGAGAATCAGCTGATTAGTGACCGCCAGTACGGTTTCCGTCGGGGTCGCTCAGCCGGTGATCTTCTAGTTTACCTTACTCACAGGTGGGCTGAAGCAGTTGAGAGCAAGGGGGAGGCATTAGCAGCCAGCTTGGACATAGCGAAGACCTTCGATCGCGTATGGCACAAAGCGCTTCTTTCGAAGCTTCCTTCTTATGGGCTTCCCGGGAAATTATGCAATTGGATTACCAGCTTTTTGGCAGATCGGAGCATCAAGGTCGTTGTCGACGGTGCATGCTCTGACTTAAAATTCGTCAATGCTGGTGTTCCACAAGGCTGCGTCCTATCACCCACTCTGTTTCTTCTGCATATCAATGATTTGTTGCAAATCGGGAACATTCATTGCTATGCAGACGACAGTACCGTTGACACCTTATACACCGGCCGCGCTAATATTTCTCGGGAAAACGTCGAAGAAAACCGGAACAAACTTGTGTCTGAAATCGAGTCTTCGTTAAACGAAGTCTCGAACTGGGGCCGGCTAAATTTAGTCCATTTCAACCCCAAAAAGACGCAAGTTTGCGCGTTAACCGCTAAAAAAACACCATTTGTCGTATCTCCACGATTTGAGAACATCCCGATAGCCGCTACAGGTAGTATCGGAATACTTGGCGTTGATATTTCGAGCCTCGTTCAGTTCCGCGGTCAATTGGAAGGCAAAGCCAAATTGGCTTCAAAGAAGCTCGGTGTGCTCAGCAAGGCGAGACAGTACTTCACGTCGGCCCATCGCCTAAAACTTTACAAGGCGCAAATTCGGCCTCACATGGAGTACTGCTCTCACCTCTGGGCGGGTGCTCCCCAGTACCAGCTCCTTCCATTTGACCGCATCCAACGTAGAGCGGCTCGAATTATCGACGATCAAGCCCTTTCCGATCTCCTTGATCCTTTGGCTTTGCGTAGAGATGTTGGATCACTCTGCATCTTCTACCGAATTTTTCACGGGGAATGTTCCGAGGAATTGTTCGGATTAATCCCGGCTGCTGAATTTCACCTTCGGACATCTCGTCAAAATTCTAAGTTTCACCCGCACCATCTTGATGTCCGAAAATCCACAACAGCGCGATTTCTTAGACATTTTCTGCCTCGCGCAACCACTTTGTGGAACCAGCTGTCGCCGGCGGTTTTTCCGAACCGATATGACATGGGAACCTTCAAGAAAAGAGCCTACTCCTTTCTCAAAGGCCGGCAACGCACCTGCAAGCCCCCTGGTGTTGCAGATGTCCATGGGCGGTGGTAGTCACTTTCCATCAGGTGAGCCTCCTGCTCGTTTGCCACCTATTCCATAAAAAAAAAAAAAAAAAAAAAAAAAAATATTTAGCGTCATATGATTATTAGTGCACCATCTGGAAAGAGTATCTAAGTCCTTTTGAAGAGATATAGCATCATTGACGTTATTAATCGAAGAATACATTTTGAGATCATCGGCGTATAGTAAAAATTGACACGACAACTCTTTCGCTAGGTCATTAATAAATATTATGAAAAATAAAGGTCCAAGGTTCGACCCCTGTGGTACCCCAGATGTAATTGTTGCGGGGGAGGAAGTGTACCCTTTGATTACAACTAATTGTGTTCTCCTGTCTAAGTATGATTCTACCCATCTTAATAGGGAGCCATGGATTCCGTATGCTTTTAGTTTGCTACAGAGCAAAATGTGGTTTACCGTGTCAAACGCTTTTGAAAAGTCAGTATATATCGAGTCCGTTTGTCCACATTTCGCAAAAGTGTTGCAAATATAGTTCTTATATTCTAACAAATTTGATGTAGTGGAACGATTTTTTACAAAGCCATGCTGTTTGTTACACAGTGCCGGATATACGTGATGATAAATTTTATCGTATACGATAGATTCTAAGATTTTGGAGAAACATGACAAAATACTGATAGGACGGTAATTTTCGCAATGTGAACGGTCTCCAGATTTGTAAATTGGTATAATATAGGCAGTTTTCCAGTATTTAGGGAAGATACCATTGTTCAGGGACATGTTGAACAGAATAGACAGTGGAGTGCTAAGTTCTTGAGCACATAATTTTATGAAAGAAGGTGGAATCCCGTCAGGGCCTGCACCCTTATTTTGATCTAGATTCCTGATTTTTGGCATATTTCATTTTTAGAGATAGAAAAATTACTTAGTGTATTATTATTGTAATCGACCGCATGAAAATTATGTGAGCCTTTTAGATTGGAGGAACTAAATACTGAACTAAAATAATTTGAAAATAAATCGCAAGCGTCCTGGGCGTTTTTAGAAGTTTTATTCGCATATTTAACAACTTCCGGTATTGAGTTAATTTTAGAGCCTTTTTTATCATTTATGAATCGGTAGAAAATTTTTGAATTACTGTGTATTGAGTCTTCCACCGAAAACATGAAATTGTTATAGCATTTGTCTATAAGGTTCTTGCTTCTTTTAGGTAGCAACGAAAAGGTGTCGTAGTCTCGCGGATTATTAAATTTTTTAAACTTTTTATGATATTTATGCTTTTCAGTGAGACAACGCTTAAGTCCATGGCTGAACCAAACTGGGTAACGAAACGATTGGTCTCGTACCATAGGTGTGTTTTCCTTGATTACTTTGTTTAAGATCTTGTAGAATTCTTCTACATTGGTGTCCATATCTTCAAATGACAGAGTTTTAGTCCAATTAATGGTTTCCAATACCGATCGAACATTTTGGTAATTACATTTAAAGTAATTAAATTTCATGCGCTTATTTTGTTTAATTGTACCCTGTGATTTAAGATTAAAACTAATAGTAATAGGTGGATGATGTTTATCAATACGGCTTAAAGTTGAGTCTGCCGCGCTGTTTACTTTGATTATCGACAGATTCGATAAGACGAGATCTAAAAGTCTATCATTATGATTTCGAATACTATTAAATTGACTGAGATTGCAAAAGTTCATCATATCTAGTAGTAAACGTGATTTGTGATCTTGACAAGAGCTAGGTATAAGACTATTAGATGTGGGCGTATTGTGCCATGTTAAGTTCGGTGTATTAAAATCTCCAATAATTAAGAAATTGTTTGTCTCATTTTTGTTTGTGACAATTTTTATGCAAGAAGCATAGAAAGATTCGGATCTGTCGACAGCAAGATCAGGAGGCAGATAGCAAAGACAGAGATGAAGAGTATAGACATTATCATGAGTAGATATACTCAACCACAAATCTTCGAGATCACTGTCCCAGGAAGTTTGTCTTAAGACATTAAAGCTTTTCTTAACCGCCATAACTACCCCACCGCCATCTTTTTTGTTAATACTTGTAGTATAGCGATCTCTACGAAAAACATTGTAGCGTGAGTCAAAGACTTCATGGTCGAATATTTCATCATTGAAATTGGTTTCAGTTAAGCAAATGACGTCATAATTGCTATTTAAAATGTTAAGGGATACATCAACAGTTTTTGATCTAATTCTATTAACATTCTGGTAATATATTAACATAATGATAAACAATTTTGGTTTTAACATATAAAATTTAGAATAGAGCGAAAGATAATACTATAAATTAGTTATTTTAAGTTTTTTAAGCATTCTTCGTTTTTGATAAGGATTGCAGATGACGATTCATTTTTGCGCATATAGACGTTTCCATACTTGACCCAGACATATCTATATTGTTTCTCTTTAGAGACTTTCCGAGCGGAGGCGTAAATCATTTTACATTCTGGGGATAGGTGTTCCGTTACATAGATTTTTCTTGACTCGCCAGTAACTCCTATAAGGCTCGAGTTTAATGTTTCTTTTGGATGGCTTTTATTGTATCTGTGTACAGCTGATAGAATGGTGTCTCTTATGTAAGGAGAGCTTAAGGTAACCAGAATATTACGCGGTCGAGATGAGGATGGATTTAATTTGGCGACACGGCGGCATGCGTGAATTTGTATGGGATCGAGGGGTACATTAATGATTTCACATAATCTTTTAAACAGATCCATGACGTTTTCATTACGCGACTCCGGCACGGCTTGTATCTCGATGTTATGGTTACGGGAACTTTTTTCAAGCATACATATACGATTGTTGACCTTCTGCACGTCGTTACGTAACCGTGAGTTCTCAGTCTCCAAACTAGAAATAAGTTTTGTTTTAATGTCAACTTCTTTTTTTAAATTTTCATGTTCAGCGCAGATGAAATCAGTAGTTGAAGAGAATTCGTCTTTTAAATTTTGTATTGCTGCATCCATTTCGGCACGCACTAGAGTTTTTATATCTTCTCGTAGTGTCAAACGAAGATTGTTCATATGTGCTTGTAGCGTGGTGTTCAACTTTTGATCAAGCAACTCACTTATTTTGTCCATAGTGATTACGTTATTGTTGTTTAAGTGTGTTGTTTGACTTTCGCTCGGTATGACGTTGCCAACTTCGGTATAATCACACGACATATCAAGTGAATCTTCAACCGTAGGGATTTGATTGTATCGAACGGGAGTATTAATATTTCCTCTGTTTCTGCGTGTTGTGTTTGTACACGCTGGACAGATCCATGAAGCTCGAAATTCTGCAGTGAGGCGTTTGAATTGCTCATCAGATATGTTCAGGCACTTGTAATGATATTTGTCTTTACACAATTTACAAATGATAAATTTATTTCGTTCTAAATGCATTTGTTTACATCCTTTGCATTCCATACTTCAAGTTATAACTTAATTTTGTGCAGAATAAAATATTTTTTTCAAGAGTTGGCTTGGGATTGAACCCTAGTCTACTGGTGTTCAACTCTGTAGTTTGCAGATTGCGCCACCGTTGTAATTAGTTATAGTTGTGAAAATATGGTCTCATATGTAGAAGTTAACAATGAATTTGTAGACCCGGTGATTTTATTTGTTTTCTACCCGTTCACTATAATTATAAAATTGACTCACTGTGTTTATCCTTTTATTTTCTTGTATTTGATAACTTTAGATGTACCAGTGATTTTTCTTGGTTGAATTTGGTGAATTCCTTAAGCACAAAGTACGAATGTAGCACTAGCACAGTAAAGTTGATGATTTTTATTACGAAAAATAGACGGCTTGTTTTGTGTATTTGTTCCTCACTCCACTGATATTGTTGATTTATTCAGTTTTACACTTTAATAAGGTCCACAAACGTTGTCACTTTGAAGTCGTATTATGAGTTCTCTGTTAACACGGGATATAATTATCAAATCTTAATAATTATGTTTTTAATTTTAATTTATTACGGAGCTGATGTTGATTACGTGAGCGCCAACATTAACTCCGAATGAAGGACAGCTCGTCCGAACTAAAATTAATGACTTGTTTGATGCCGGCATTATTCGACCTAGCTGTTCCCCATTTGCAAGCCCAATTCTGCTAGTTACAAAGCGCGATAGTACAGAAAGAATGTGTGTAGATTACCGTGAGCTCAATAGTAATACTATACCTAATAGGTTCCCCTTGCCTCTGATAGCGGATCAAATAGCGTGATTCAAATCAATCAAAATACTCTTTATTGTACACCAGTAAATATATCACATATACACGGTTAGATGAAAGATGTACAAGAGGCGGCCTTATCGCTAACACAGCGATCTCTTCCAGGCAACCTTAAGGTAGAGGAAAACAGATATAGAAAAAGGTAGGTAGGTGTACAGAGCAGATATAAACATAATAAATGAATACAGAGTAATATTAATATATTTAAAAAATAAAACAATGTACAGTACCTGATATCTAAAATGCATACATATACATATGTATCTATCTTATTAAATTAAAATTATAATATACAAAAATTTAATTAATGTATCGCGAAAAAAAACAATAAAATAAGTAAATAATTCTATTAAGTACAGCAATTAAAGTGCAAGATAGTATTGTCTCAAGGAATTTTTAAATGAAGCAAGTGATTGTGCACGTCTTACTTCAACAGGAAGAGATTTCCACAGGCGAATAGCCTGAGCAGTAAAGGAGTTTGTATAGAAGGAGGTCGAATGAGGAGGGATCTTTAAAAGTAAATTATCTTCTGAACGAAGAGAACGATTACGAGTACTTAAAAATTTGAAATTCTCTTTTAAATAGAGCGGAGTTGAAGGATGAAAGAGTATTGAGTAAAGTAGATGGAGTACATATATGAGTATTCTTCCAATAGCGAATTGGGAGCCACTTGAGCTTTTTGCGAAAGTCGGAGATGTGATCGTATTTACAAAGACCAAATATGAAACGAATGCAAAGTTTTGAAAGCGCTCAAGCTTGTTGAGATGCTCCTCTTTTAAGTCAACAAAGTATGTGTCAGCATAATCGAGAATTGGTAATAGGAGGCTCTGTGCAAGCGAAATTTTGGTGGGAATAGGTATAAAGTTACGCAACCTTCAAAAACTAAAACAAGTGGGAAAAATATTTAAGAGAAGTTGAAACACACTCAGAACTATTTTTTCAATACGCGCTTAGATTTAGGTATCAACACTTTATCACAATTCTTTTGTACTGGAACATTTTGAGGTGGAGACTTGCTGGTTGGAATCAAATCAAGATCCGTTAAACATTCAATGCGATGTTTTGAACCATCTGGAGCTATAATGTATATCCATCCGTCGCGACTCCAGCATTTATTAATACCAAAGCGTTTTCTTGCCTCAAGGAATACCGCATGCCGAGATTTAGTCAAGAATTCAGACTCAGTTATACCCGTACCTTTGAGTTTAGTTAGCAAACCAAACCTTATCTCTCGTTGTAGCATCGGAGAGTTTTACCACTATAGGTCTGGATTTGCTCTGGGAAGGCTTACCTAAGCGATGACAACTTTTTATACAAGCGGAGGAAAAATTTGACAAATTTAAGTACTGTGTAACAAGGCCTGTAACATGAGCTGTGTCTTCTGATCGTTCTTCCGCAACTCCATGAAACAAGAGCACCTTACGACATCTGTGCATATCTGTGCGATCTAATTCCCTTGCAAGGTATTCAATCTGCCTTTGTAAGCCACTTAAAGCAGTTACAATGAATGTCTTGAAATTGTTGAATTAAGATGCAAGAGAGGTTGTAGTCACTGGTGATGATGTTCTGTGCAAGTCTTGCTGGAATTCATTCATCCTGTCATTAAACATATTGGCTGTCACAGCAAGAGATTCTTATATCTTTGGGTTAAAGATCTTTATTCTCATAAGAACATACATAGGTTCACTTACATGAGATCAAATAATGTTAATCACATACATTGATATTTGATACATGGAATGGCTAGTGCTACTTAATATTGTCTAATATATATTTTTTAAGTTTATTTTTAAAAGTATTTAAACATTCACATTCTTTTATGTAGTTCGGCAAATCATTATATAGTTTTACACCATCAAAACATATATTTTTGTGTCCATAATTTAAGGTTCTGACTTTAGGTAATTCAAGTTTGTGTCTGTTTCTTAAGTTATGCTTGTTTGATTTTTGCGTAAATGTTATGTTTGAATGAATACTTTTATATAGTATCTTTTTAATTAAAATACATGTGTTATAAATATATGTTTGATTTAGGTTGAATAATTTTGATTTTTTGTATAGTTCTGTCGACGGTGTGAAAAAGTCATAGTGAAAAAGTACTTTTATAATTTTGTTCTGCGTAGTTTGTAAGGTTTTAAGGTTAGACTTTGAAGCTGACCCCCATATTTCAATTAAGTAGTTTATGTGTGACTTTATCAGGGAATTGTAGATAACACTTCGCACTTTTTTTGGTATACAATTATTAGATTTTCGGAGTGCTCCTATAAGCGATGAGAGTTTTGATTTGATATGCTCAATGTGTGGTTTCCATGTCAGTTTATCATCCAACCATAATCCTAAATATTTCTCTAAGTTTGATTGTTGTATTCGAATATTGTTTATTGTAAGGTCTGGAAAATTTTGTATTTTTTTATTTTTTGCAGTGAAAATCATATATGATGTTTTTGACGTATTTATTGTTAAAAGATTGCATAGAAACCAGTCATTGAGCAGATCAAGATCTCTTTGAGCCTCCCTAACTATGTCACACATTGAGTGGCCATAGTAGAAAAGGCAGGTATCGTCTGCATACATTGTTAGGTGTCCTGTTAAACCAATATTTTTAATATTGTTAACATATATAAGAAACAGTAAAGGCCCGAGGATAGAACCTTGTGGAACGCCATACGTTATTTCTTGTGGTTTACTCGTGTAATCTCCAATTTTTACTACTTGGTGTCTATTCTCTAGATATGAAGCAAAAATACGAAGTGCTGTATTTTTTATACCTATATTGTTCAATTTATGAAGTAGTTTAACATGACTTACAGTATCGAATGCCTTCTTTAAGTCAATGAAAATACCTAATGCAATATGTTTGTGGTCTGGTCAATACGAGTACTTGGCCATGCCTTTTGGTTTAAGAAATGCTCCTAGTGTTTCCAACGTGCAGTTACTAATGCCTTAGGTGAGCTAGTACATTCTTACGTCATTATTTACATTGATGACATCATGATACCCTCTCAAAACCCTGCTGAAGGCATTTACAGGCTTAGAGAAGTTTTAAAATAACTTACTAAAGCTGGGTTTACCCTTAACCTCGGTAAATGCTCATTCTTAAAGCAACGAGTAGAATATCTTGGTTATGATATCACTGCTGGTAAATTCCGACCTAATCCCCGAAAGATAGAAGCGTTGACTAAATTAGAGCCATCTAAAACAGTTCACCAGCTGAGACAGTTTATAGGTCTTGCATCATATTTTCGAAAGTTCGTTCGAAATTGTTCCCAGACCATGAAATCTTTGTTGCTGTTAACTACCGGTAATAAGACTCTCAAATGGAATGATGCATTAGAAAGTATTAGACAAAACATAATCTCTATTCTTACGAAAGAGCCCGTTTTGATGATTTTCAACCCGGATTATCCCCTTGAGTTTCACACAGATGCCAGCTCAGATGGCTATGGAGCTATTCTCTTTCAAAAAGTAGATAATAAGCTTAATGTCGTAGAATATTTCAGTAAAAGAACTTCTGCAACTGAAAGTAAATATCATTCTTATGAATTAGAGACCTTAGCTGTAGTCAATGTCATTAAAATCTACAGGGTCGCAAATTCACTGTTATAACCGATTGCAATTCTCTTAAAGCCTCGCGGAATAAAACTGATTTAACACCCCGCGTTCACCGTTGGTGGGCATTTTTGCAGGCATATGATTTTAAAATAGTTTATCGTGACGGTAAACTCATGAATCATGTAGACTTTCTTTCTAGAAATCCACTACCCGAACCTCCCGTGTTCAGTCATTTAGATAACAAGACTGAACAAAAGCGTGTTGATATCACAACTCTTCGGGTAACTGGCTTTTGGCTGAACAACAGCGTGATCCTGAAATAGAATTGATAATATCAAACTTGAAAAACAATCCGCTTCCCCTGATGTTGCTCAAACTTACGAATTGCGATCTGGTGTTCTGTATCGAAAAATACAACGTAATTGTCAAACGCGTTCATTGCCTATCGTAACTCGAGCACTTCGGTGGTCTGTCATAAATCACGTCCATGAGTCCATTATGCACTTAGGATGGGATAAAAACTCTCAAAAAGCTTTACGAACATTATTGGTTTGATAAAATGGCTAAATACATCCGAAAATTCGTAGAAAATTGTATCACATGCAT
The DNA here is from genome assembly GCF_905220365.1 of Vanessa cardui. NCBI lineage: Eukaryota > Metazoa > Arthropoda > Insecta > Lepidoptera > Nymphalidae > Vanessa > Vanessa cardui. Next base: position 13,025,747 of record NC_061153.1, read on the forward strand.
AGTTTCCAAGTCTCATTCTGGAAGAGTTCAAGCAAAACTACATTCTATTCCCAAAGTTAACATACCTTGGCACACAGTACATGTTAATGTCACAGGAAAGCTTAGTGGAAAGTGATCTTAAGGAGTATGTCATCGTTTTGATAGATTCTTTTACCAAATATGTCTTACTGTATCATAGCCTACAAATAGATGCATCAAGTTGCATTAAAGCTTTGAAATCTAGTGTTTCCTTATTTGGAACACCTTCAAGAGTAACTACTGATCAAGGTCGTTGCTTAGCTAGTAAAAATTTCAAAAAATTTCAAAGACTTTTGTGATTCCCATAAAATTGACTTGCAATGGTCAGATCGAACGCATTATACGAACTTTAAAAAGCATGCTTACTGGCTGTTTCGTAGTGAACACTATGGAGCCTAATTTTGTTGAAATTAAACGCAAAAAATTCTTGATACAATTTCAATTAATAGAAAGGTGTACAACGGTTCGAGTGCAAAGTTAGAAGTGACACAGCAATAATTCGAACGATATGAAATTACATTTTTATAAAAGTTAAAACAATGTGGTCGGTAGATACAGAAAACCCGTGCAACAAATTGTATGAAACATCAGGAAGCGCCTGATTACAAATAATAGCAAAATAGGTCTTCAGGAGTTACTGCTCCCTTAAATGGTTGTAGGCGCGAACATCTTCCCCCCTCGTTGGAAGGTTGCCTTTCAACACTGAAGATCTTCAGCTTTCGGAAGAGGGCAGATCCACACCACTGGTCTTCGGATGAAACCTCGCGTGGTCTTAATGTCTGCTACCCGATGCGCTCCGTCTGGTCCCGGATACAGGTGAGTTATTCTCTCGAGACGCCAGGATAGTGGGGGCACATCATGTTCTAGGATTAAAACCATATCCCCTATATTGAGCTTGGCGAGATTTGTTCTCCATTTTGTACGCTGCTGCAGTTCAGATATATATTCTTTTTGCCAACGTCGCCAGAAGCGTTGTCGGATTTGTTCTAGTCGAGCGTAACGCTGCGTGACAGTGAGATTTTCAGTCTTCAAATCAGGCGATGGTAATGCAGTCAACGGCCTCCCAATAAGAAAGTGACCAGGAGTAAGAGCAAGGAAATGGAACATTAGGGGTAACACGCTGACAGGGTAGATTACCCACTTTAGGGCTTAACGTTTTACCTTGAATCCGCCTACACTGTACGCACCTAAATACAGTTTGTCGTACAAGATGTCTTCCGTTAATAGGCCAGACGTATTCCCTAATAGTTGCTAGTAACAGCTGAGGGCCTGCGTGCATATTTCGTATATGTTCATTTTCGAATATCAGCCTTGTTAAATAATGTGATGAGTCCAAAAGAATGGGATATTTCTTATCGTAAGAATAACCAGATGCATCTAACCTGCCACCGATTCTGATTTAGTTATTGTCATCTATGAATGGAGATAAAGATAAAATTGTAGGTTTTGTACTTAATGGTTTACACTGAATTAATGTATTGTATTCAGTGACAAAGGATTGTTTTTGAGAAACTGCACACTAATATTGAAATGAGTCATTTAGCTCATCAAGTGTTAAGTTCCCGGTAATTTTACATTTTTTAAATTGTAAATAAATAATAATAATAATAAGCCCCCCAAAATCCAACCTTACGTCCGAGTCGAACACCAGACCACGTGGGGGGCGGACACGTATACATCTGAAACTTATCCGGCAAACAAGGCTATGGTAACCCATCAAACATGGAGCAACATTCAAAAAGATTACGTATAGGGCCGCTACCCAGGGGTCGCCGGGGCACACCTGGAGTCAGTGCTGGGTGTTACAGCATGCGATCCACTAGCGGTGGGGGACTGAGCAGGCGGGTTCCCCCCGAACAATTACCTACAGCCGACAATAGTCTACCCGTTATTAGTGCTAGTCAAAATTCTGCTTTTAGTTTTAACAGGCCAACTGTCGATGTTTCGCAGGGAGCCGCTAGCTCACAACCTGCGACCACCAAGGCTGGTATACCCAGAGTACGCATGAAGTGGGACAAAGAAGTTAACTTGTTTATTATGCGTACTCATCTTTATATTAGAAAATTAGAAACTGATAAAGTTATGTACCCTAAACGGCTATTCGAAAAATTTAAAACACAATATCCGGATTGGAATGTAAGTCAACAACGTATCGCAGATCAAAGAAGAGTAATAATTACATATAAATTAATGAGTGAAGATGAAATAGCACATCTTAAATTAAAAATTTCTAAACAATTAAGAAGGGGAGCGGATTTAAATAATCAAACAGATACATCGTTGCATTCACCCCATTTACAATCACAACCGTTAATTCTGACACACAATATAGTTACTAGCCCTACAACTTACAATATTACACAATCTGATGCTTCTACACAGACAAATTTAACATTCCTAGTTCACGATACAGAAGTATAATATACTCAATCTACAACCTTAGAAAACCCACAACAAAAAAACATTGAAGAATAAAAGAATCTTTTAAAAACAGCACTAACTAAATTTCAAGGTACTGATCCTAAAACCCGACCAAAATTACCGCGATTAAAAGAGAGTAAATTACTTCATGATCTGATTTATACATTCAATACTCATATACTACCTACCTTTTTTTCATTTCATTCCGACCTATAGTCTATTCCAATGGGAAGAGGAGAAAATGTAAATAAACAACTTTGACCTTGAATCGATATGTCATTTGCGTTCGACTAGTGAGGTGAAAATAATCGAATGAATAGGTAATGAATGCTAAGGAACGACATATTTTTTTGATTTTAAAAGTAATTTTTCGTTTAAACAAAGCCAGGTCGTAATAAAAAACTTTAGAGAATTCCGAATAAGCACCCGTGCACATGATACGAAAGATGAGAGACGAATGTCTTTCTTAACATTGTATTATTTTCAAAACTATAAAATTGCTATGTACAGAACTGATCTAAACTTCGAGATAAGAGATTTTTTAAAGTAAAATAAGTCTTTTAACTTTTTTGGTAAAAATGTTATTTTTATATAGAAACCTTACTGTATAAAAATTACTTTTTTATCTATCGTTAGGTTACTTTTTACGTTTCTAATAAATAATTCATATTATATATAACAAACAATTAAATAAATATATATTTTAAAAAATATCTATAATGAATGCTAAAACAAAAATAATATATTTTTTATCTGTATAAATTCATTCAGTCTCCATTCGTTTAGCGAACATCCTTAGTCGAGGCCTCTATTTTAAATGTTCGTCATCGAAAAATGGCGTCTTGAATGCCGACAAAACTGTTTTCGTTACTTTGGAAGTGAAATTGTAGTGAATTTATGTAGTTTAGTGAAATGAAGATATATTACTCAAGAACTGTTTGTAGTCAATTATATAGCAGAATTATCAACAAAACACTTGTGATATTGAAAAATACGGTATGTTTTGAATGTTTCCTTTTGTGATACGAATGGACTATACTGCATTTACATACATGAATATATTTTTCAGCTTTAGTAATAATAACAAAACTTGGATATAAAATTAAGTCAGGAAATATAGAAGATTCAAGCATACAGAAAAAAAAGAGCCATAAGCCAGCATGGGAACATAGATTAGAAAACGATATAAAAGCTTAGAGCAGATATTGGTAGGTTAACTCAATATTTAAAAGGCAATAGATCTAAAAAAGTAGTAGAAAAAGTAGAGATAATATTTAAAAATACCAAATTGCACACTATTCACGAACGAGAAAACAAGAAACCAGAAGAATATATCGACACTCGAATAATACAAACAATGAAGAACAAAAACCAAATAAAGATGAACTTATAAACTACTGGGCAGGGATTTAGAAAAAAAGGAGTGACCACAATTTACAGGCAAAATGGATTGAAGAAGAGAATCAGAAGTGGGGTTATATGGAACAGATGGAATTTATAGAATTAAAATTAAATGATTTAACTGAAGTTTTAAAACGAAACGAAAACGAAAAATTGGAAAGCTGCTGGAATAGACCATATACATAATTTCTAGTATAAAAAGTTTATGTCATTACATGATATTCTAACAAAAATAATTTCAGACCTAATTAACTGTAGAACTCCATTCCCAAATTTTATAACAACCGGCTTGACCTACATGCTACCAAAAAACCAAAACACCCACGATCTATCACAGTACCGTCCCATGCCTACCAACAATATATAAAATAATCACATCCTGCATTACCAATAAGATAGTCTTACACCTGGAAGCACATAATGTAATGTCAGAGGAACAAAAGGAAATCCATATTAGAAATGGTATCTTCCAGGGACTCTCTCAGTCCTTTGTGGTTTTCCCTCGCCCTAAATCCTCTATCTAGAATACTATCAGATTCTAAATTTGGATACCAATTAACACGTGACATAGCGGTTTCTCATTTGATGTACATGGATGACATAAAACTATTTAGTAAATCTGTGAAAGAAATGATAAAAATTACCTTAATTAATTAACCTTATTACTCACCATATCGACACTGGCGACTGTTCCCCTATTCGTCAGCGCTATTACCGACTGTCAACCGAAAAACAGCGCATTTTAATAGAGCAAGTGGATGAAATGTTGTTTTTAAATGTGATCGAGCCATGCGAGAGTGCTTGGTCGTCTCCCGTTCTTATTGTTACCAAAAAGAACGGTGAACCCAGATTCTGCCTCGACAGCCGCAAATTAAATTCTGTTACTAAACACGACGCTTACAATCTACCGTATATATCTGAAATCCTATATAATCTACGAGATGCACGCTACCTTTCTAGCATAGATCTATCGAAAGCGTTCTGGCAGATTCCTATTGCTGAGGAAGACCGTGACAAAACGGCATTTTATGTTCCTGGTAGGGGCACGTTGCGATTTAAGCGCACTGCCTTCGGCCTAACCAATGCTCCCGCTACTCAACAGCGACTTGTCGACTTATTGTTTGCGGAGTTTGATTTAAAAGTCTTTGCGTATTTAGATGTCATAACAATGTCGTAACACTACTTTTACGTATATTAGAAAAACTTAAGCAAGCAATTGTTAAGCAATTGTTAAGCAAAAATTGTTAGATACAATTAATTTAGATAAATCTAACTTCTTTAGATCACAATTTAAATATTTAGGTTACGTCGTCGACAGTTTTGGTTTGCGTACGGATCCAACTAAGGTTGAAGCTATAGTAAATTTTCCAGTGCCTAAATGCCGTAAGGACCTTAAACGTTTCCTTGGTACTGCTACGTGGTATCGACGTTTTGTGCCAAATTTTAGTACCATAGCCGGATCTCTTAATAAATTAACTTCTTGTAAGAAAGGCGCTCCACCTTTTAAGTGGACTTCTGAAGCCGATTCCGCCTTTGAAAAACTTAAGGAATGCTTAGTTTCAGCCCCAGTTTTATTGTGTCCAGATTATAGTAGGCCGTTCAAGATCCATACGGATGCTAGCAATTATGGTATTGGTGCAATGCTTACTCAAAATATTGACGGCAAAGAACACCCGATTGCCTACATGAGTAAGTTATTGACTGCTGCGGAACGGTATCGCCGAGCGCGAAACACTAGCCGTCGTGACCGCTGTTGAATATTGGCGATGTTACATCAAAAACGGTCACCCTTTTACCGTATATACTGACAATAGCGCGTTAAAATGGTTCATGTCGCTCAGTAATCCTACTGGTAGGCTCGCTCGTTGGGGTTTACGTTTGTCAGCCTTTAACTTTGTTATGAAGTGGAACTAACTTGATTATGGGTCGTTTTATTTCTTCACTCTTCGTACGTAGCGTCACGACTCTGATGTGCCCATCCGTTCCTGGATGAACGTCAATCACACGACCCATAGCCCATTTCGTCGGTGGCAGGTTCTCTTCTTTGATGAGAACAATGTCATTAACCTTCATATTTTCTTAATGGAAGCTTTCCATTTCGAACGAATTTGTAGGTGTTGTAAATAGTCGGGCGACCATTTTCTAGTCAATTCAATTTCATTTGCAATTAAGTTCGTTGCCCGGTCACTATGGTTTTGATGCGTCACCACGTTACGTAAGTTTTTTATGAAACGCGAGCTATCACTCGCACAATATGCTTTATTGAACTATGTTTATTAATTAATTCTTCAAACATAGTATTTGAAGTTTGAACGGCGCATATTTGTACATCTTTTTTCAGTTCAAATTGGGGTGTTTCCATCTTTGACATGACATTTGCTATATCATTTTTCAACCACTCAGGTCCTTTCCACCACAGCGAGTGTTCGGTGAGCTGTGAAGTAGTGAGTCCTCTTGTAGCGCAGTCAGCGGCATTCTCATTGGAACGTGACGCCAGCACGATGACGGCATGACATCTAACATTTCTTTAGTGCGATTAGCGATGAAAGTCTTCTAACGAGAGGGGTGGCCTTGGAATCCATCCCAAAACCACCAAAGAGTCGGTCCATCCGAGAATGGGAACGTCAGATGTTTGAAGAGCCTTCAAAACTTTTGTCATTAATTTGGATAATAATCGAGCGCCACATAGCTCGAGTCGCGGCAGTCATAGTATTCTTGCGAGGCGCCAATTTTGTCTTTGATGCGATTATTCTAACGATAGTTTGTCCATTGTCATTTTGTGATTTGAGGTATATGACGCCAGCATAAGCTCGTTCAGATGCATCACAGAATCCGTGTACCTCGACAAACGTATAGAGATTCCCGATCCACCGGGGTATGTAGAACTGACCACGAACACTGCAAAGTGCTCGAAACGTCGGGATGTTTAAAAATAATTAATATACGCGATTCATCCGTTATAAATAGTTTTATTTAAATATGTAGAACTCGTCAATGTGTTTCAGGTCTTCTTTGATTTTGTTCCAGTCTTGCTGCATCTCAAGTGGAACTTCGTCATCCCATTCCATAGATATCAACCAAAGTTTTTGAAACAATAGTTTGGCTCTAATGGTGAGCGGAGATAGCCATCCCAGTGGATCAAAAATTTTTGAAATATTCGATTGTAATATATGTTTGGTACAAAGGACCGATTCGTCATATTCTTCAATCGAGTGAAATGTAAACATGTCAGTAGCGGGGTTCCACCGTAATCTGAGCGCCATTGTAGAGTTAGCAGTTTTGAAGTCTATTGTTGTCGGATTTATTTGTTCGGTATTTAGGTGTGCAAGTAATTGCGGACAATTACTCGACCATTTTCTAAGGTTAATTTTAGCGCCGTGTAACATCTCGATAAGTTGTCTTTGGACTTCTCTTGTGTGGTCATGCGAATGGCTGCCGCTTAACAAATCGTCGACGTAAAAATGATGAGTCAGGGCTTCAGCAGCAAGCGGAAATTTAGTTTTATCGTCAAATGCTAGCTGTTGCATCGTACGCATAGTTAGCACGTCACGGTGCACAGTTGATATTCTTTGATACAATCTTGAATATTTTCTCGCCATAGATTTTTTGCAGGTGTTGTTGTTCGGGATCCAGCAGAATACAGCGGTACATCTTCTCGCAGTCTGCTGAGTATACATATCGGTACGTTCGCCATCTGAGCAATAAACTTTGAATGTCTTGTTGAAGCTTGGGACCCAGCTTGGTTAAAGACGACACGAAGTTTGGTGGAAAGCGAGTCTAGCTTTTGTACCCCGTGATGTGGTAGGTAGCACATAGGCTCTTTGTGTTCAGTGCATTCGCGCATGTGACCTAGATCTATGTACTCATGTATGAACTGCCCGTAGCTCTGAAGGAGTGTACTATCCTTCATCAGACGACTCTCGAGCTGTTTGAATTGAGTCACGGCGAGTGTTCTGGAGTGTCCAAGATACTCTGCAAAGTCATTTTTTATCGGTAGTCGCACTTCATACCGACTGTCAGGCAAGCGCTTAGTTGTTTTGGTATAAAGTTCTTCGCAAAAGAATTCCTGTTGCGTCATCGGTGTGGTTTCGGATGCGATTTCCTCCACCTCTCAGTAGTTGGCGATGTCTTCAACTCCATTTATAAGAACGTGGCAGTTAAAAGTAGTAACAGGCCCAGACAGAATCCACCCTAATCTCGTCTGTTGGGTAATGGGCTGTTCTTTAGTTCCCTTGATTAAGCCACTTATTATGATTTTTGCATAAATTTTTGCGTCAAGTAAATTTTGTTTGAAATATTGTAGTCAGGATCAGCGAGTTGAATGTGTTGCAAGTGTGAATATTTCTTGGTTGCAAAATTAGCATGCGGCAAGCTGTTCACTAGTTTTGGCATTACTAGGGCGTCAGTGGTGAAATTGTTGTCATTATAGATCGACATGCAGTGTACAGAGTACAGAGGCATTAAAATTTTGGCGAGGCAGTCCTAGGAGTTGCGCAGCATTTTCAGTTATAAGAGTTTTTTGCGACCCTTGGTCTTAAAGTGCTCGCAAAGTCAGGTAGGTATCGTCAATGATTTGCGGAAAATTCATCTAAAACGATTCGTCTAAAACAATTCGACTAAAGCAATTCGTCTAAAAAACAATTCGACTATTAGCAATTCGTCTAAAACAATTCGACTAAAGCAATTCGACTAAAACAATTCGACTAAAGCAATTCGACTAAAGCAATTAGACTAAAGCAATTCGACTAAAGCAATTCGACTAAAACAATTCGACTAAAACAATTTGACTAACAATTTAGCTGAAAATAACTTTACTGAAATTAATTCCACTAACATTGAGTATACAAAAGTCAAGTGGAATAAGAGTGTCTCTTTGCTTACTCTAAAATCATTGTACCGATAAACTGTTTATTAAATTCCTATCGTGAAGGTGTATCCACGATTTTTGAGAAATCTGGCTGGAATTCGCTATATGGACTAATCATCAGATTAAAATAGGCATGATTATCCTTCGTGAATTTCCGCTCTCAGTCGGACCCAGAGTCAACGAACGATGTACAGAGACTTACCCGGGATACGTAACTTTATATAAAATTTTACAATTCTTCTTAAAACGTGATCAACGATCGATTTGTTCTGACGAAACGTCGTTCAAATAGTACGCATCGACGCGGCGATAATACGAATTCTTCTTAAAATATTGTATGTATGTATGTGTATTTATAAAACGTTTTCTCTTCGTTCTCTGCAGAAAACCACCTCGAACGTTCAAAACATCGTAAGTTGGGTGAGTCGAGAGCACCTCAGATGGTGTGTGGGACATGATAGGGTGGGTGTGGGGCATCTCGGATGGTGTGTGGGATATAGTTGGGTGGGTGCGGGGCATCTATAATCGTGTGTGGGATATAGCAGGGCAGGTGCGGGCCGTCTCGGATGATGTCTCGGATGATGTGTTGGACATTGTGGTACACAGCGTGGCATCTCGAATGGTGTGTGGGACATGATAGAGTATTCGCGGGGCATTTAGGATAGTGTGTTGGACATAGTGGGGTGGATGCGAGGCATCTCGGTTGGTGTGTGGGATATAGTTGGGCGGGCGTGGGGCATCTCGGATGGTGTGTGGGACATAGCGGGCCGCTCAGGAGAAGACAGAAGGTTCACAAGTGGTCAATTTTCAATAAGATCGATGAGGACTGCAGAGTCGCAAAATTGAAATGTAATGGGGAATGAGCAATGTTTTTAGTCGAATTGTTTTCAGTTGAATTCTTTTAGACGATTTGTTTTAGACGAATTGTTATTAGTCGAATTGTTTTTAGTCGAATAGTTTTTTAGATGAATTGTTACTAGTCGAATTGTTTTTAGTCGAATTGTTTTTTAATCGAATTGTTTTAGTCGAATTGATTTAGACGAATTGTTTTAGTCGAATTTTCCGTAGACGATCAAAAGAGATATTATGGCCATGCCAATAAAAATATCTATAAACCAATTCTTAAAATAAAGCAACACAAAATAAGTAGCAAATTTTTGCAATTAACATTATATTTACAATATAATTTTAGGCAAAATCCTATTACGGAAAGTATTGTAGGCACAAGGCACAGTTCTTAAGTACCATATTTATGAGCTATGTCTAACTAAATTACATAACATTTTTTGTAAGTTATTCTGGAACAACAACATAAAAAATATACTTTCAAATAAATAATTATCTTATACAACAAAATTAAAGGCTATTAGGAACAATAAAAAAATCACAATCGTTTTACACTTTAAATAACATTAATAACAATCAGTCTGAATCAGTCTCTATAATCTATCAGTCTTAAAGATTAGAATAAAACCCTTCGTAATATTTTGGTATAATATTTTTAGATACAAGATTAAGTATACCTTGCTTCTTTGACTGTGAAATATGCAATTTTTGAGAATATAATTTTTTTATAGTATTATTTATAGAGGGATTAGCTTTTTGTTGCCTTTTTTTTAGAGTAGATACAGATTTAAACCCCTCTTGCTGGTAAGAAGTCTTATATAAAAACTTATCTTTAATTTGTTTGTCAACTTTTATTATCCTTATGTCAGTCCATTTAACCTTTTCTCCGTCTTCATTCGTTGTATAATTGCCTAGAGCTAGAGGTTTTAAATCAAAAAAACTTTCATGTGTAAGTTCTCTAACCAAGTACGGGGAGCCTTTCTTCTTAGCAGTTTTTATCAGAGTAATGTATTGATCTGGCACGTAAATAGGGGAAGACCTCAAAGCTCTGGAGATATTTCTCTGAATCATGGAATGTACTGCATCCCCCTCATTTTGGGTGTGACCCTTAATGAGGAACTTATGAGTAATACTTCTCAGTTTTGGGAATGCACCTGTTGCATATTGGTACATTGACACCATGAATTTATTTTTTTGTTGACCACAGCAATTGTCACTGTAAAACACTACATCGAAGACTTCTGTAGCTTTATTATTTAAATTCTCCAAATACATGAGCACACAGGATCCGATCTCATTCACCCCTCGAGCTCCTTCTCCTTCATGCCAAACAAAACAAGTTGTAGCTTTAGAGCCAAGTTCGGTAATGGTAAAATTTAATAAATTTATTTTAGAAATATAATAAAAGCTTGACACTTCACCCCGTGACATGGCATTACCGCCTGCAAATCATATACTGATACTATGAAATTTTCAGTAACATTATTCTTATCTTTTTCTTTTTCTTCTCGTGATAATGATTTTTCTTTCAAATGCTCTTCGTGTTTTTCTTGCAATTTCGACTTCTCTTCAGAATTATCAAATGATGTGCATTCTTCACATTGATCTTTTTTAGGTTTCCAAAAAGATATATTAAATTCAGACATAAATATATTATAGTAAATTTGATACGAAACATGCTGTTTATTTTCAGAGTTACATTTCTCAACATAATTTCTATGCAAAGCAGCTACGGTAAGGCCACCTTCTATGTACTCCCGTTTAGACTGTGCACGACAATAGTGACTCTCGGGATCGAGTTTATATGATCCCTAACATCGTCTTTTAGAGATGAATCGAGCTTGGGGTGATTATTATGCTTCCCTCTAAATTCTTTAAGCTGAACCCCTTTTAAACTTGACTTCTGTTTTTTTACAACAGTCCTAATGGTTTTTTCTGAAATAGCAAGAGTATTCATAAAGAATACTTTGCATACTCTTGTGCGTTCCCCATTTAGTGGCAAATAGTATGAATGGTTGAGATTTTGGCGTGTGCTGCCAACGCGAGTGTAACGATACTTTGGTTTGATTTCTGTCATATTGCTATATATAAATTGTCTTTGTACAAGTAAATCAGCAGTCTTCCAATATTCACTAAAAATTAACAGTCTTTCCTGAGTAGTAAATTTAGTAGTGCATTTTAATTTACACTTATCAGAACATCCTGCCCCCATCTTCTTTTCTTTTATTTCCTTTTTTGTTTTTGACATAGATGTATATGCCATACCACTATTTCTTAATAATTTTGTTCTATTCCTTTTCCATAAATGAGTATTTACTTTCCTTTTACGACCTTTTTTTTCTTTGTTTTGATCGTCAATACAAGGGGATGCTGTATCGACACTTAACGCACTATTACTGGGTACCTGGTCATCTATACTGTAGGGTTGTAAATCGAAATTGGGTTCACCTTTATTTATTTCAGACTGCACATCAACCGGAATCTTTATCGTCATCGAAATGTTTTGCTCTTTAGACTCTATAAAGCTTTTACTAGACCCAGAAGGTCCAGGTGTGGGCAACAGTTGAAATTCAGTCGACAGGGCGCAGTCCAGATGATTGTCGCCATCTGAATCTGTGTGAGATAAGTCTGTTAATGCCTGGAAATCGGGATCTTGAGCACTGTCGTCACTAGAAAAATCTTGAAAGGAACTGTTCATACTACTCGTAGATGTAGAAGTTTCGCTGTCACTATCAGTTTCTGGAACAACGACGTGCGGTCTGGTCTCTCTGTCTTCATCATCAAGCAGAGATAAATCAAGATTATATTGGCTCTCAGGAATTGAATTAGTGTCCGAGGAATCATTTAGCAGGCCAGCATTCGGTTTATCGTTTAATATTGAATTATCAATTTGTGGGTTAGTGTCTGTCGTTGGCGATGTGTTAGAACAGTTATCCTCAATATGTCTCGTGTTGGTATTACCTGTTAACATACTCAGTATTTTGTGCGCTCTACTGTTCATTCTGTAACAATATTAATATTTTTTTAAGAAACCCTAATAGTTAGGCAAGTATACAGAAAACAATTGTATTAATATTATAATGAGAAACATAAATAGTTTACTATTACACGAAATGCCAGAAAGGTGACCATTTAATTTAAGGTGAAAGCGTTGTTTATGCAGCAAATTGCAAAAAAAATTTGAATTTCGCGGTTACCCTGACGGTTCCACCTTAAATTTATATAATTTGAATCCACTGTAAATCAAAATAATGCAATACTGGTGTAAAAAAGAATAGGCTTTTCGTTAATAAAATAATTTTAATATAGTTAACTTATATCAATTATAAACAAAACGGCCGCATTCCATAATATGACTGGTTTGAATTGAAATAAATATAGTAATTTCACAAAAAATGTGAGCAAAACGGCCATGTTCCGTTATATGACTATTTTGAATTGGAAACAATATTAAACTTAAATAATTATTTAATGAAAAACGGCCATTTTTGAAATGTGGCAGTTTTCATTTAAAATAACGTTTAATACTTACGTGAATATTTAATGTTAAACGGACGTATTTCACAATATGGCACTTTTGATTATAATCTCTCTTACAAAAATGGTAACCTTTTTGAAATGTGGCACTTTAACATAAAACTAACGTGCGCTTGTGACGAAGGTCGGGTCGCAACTGACAAAATGGCGGTTTTGTTCATATTTACTCCGCGCAAATACGAAAATGCAAAAAGGGACTTTTATTATTTTTGTATCTTAAAATGGGAAATCAATGGTAGTTTTTTTAAATATAAAAATATGGCCAAGTAGCATTGCTTTTTTTTATAAAAAGTATTTTGATATTTTTTTTAGTTGTGGCCCTTTTGTATTGAAGCAGCGATATGTTTATTAAACGTTAGTTTACTGTCCATAATAACTCCTAAATCTCGGACTTCGGAAACTTCGGTTAAAGATACACCATTTATTAAATAAATGGAAGAAATATGATTTCTTTTCTTGGTAAATTTTATATGGATACATTTATTCACATTTAAAATCATTTTATTATCTTTACACCAACTATTTACAGCGTCTTAATCACTTTGGAGTAGTTTAACATCATCAACACTTAATATTTGCTTATATATTTTCAAGTCATCAGCAAACATTAATCACTTGCTATGCAAAATTTTATCTGTAATATCATTTATGAATATTAGAAATAGAATAGGACCAAGATGGGAACCCTGCGGCACACCTGAACTGGCTACAAATGGACTAGAGCTAAAACCATTGACAATTACTTTTTGCACTCTATTATTAAGATAAGACTCAAACCATTTTAACAGAATGCAATGAATACCATAACTTTGTAATTTTGATTTTAAAATAATGTGATCTACCCTATCGAATGCGTTACTAAAGTCTGTATATATGGCGTCTACTTGTGTCCCATCATCTACATATTTTGAGATATCTGAAACATAACTAACAAGGTTGCTTACTGTCGACCTATTCCTACAGAACCCATGTTGTTTATTTGCTATCATTTTATTTAGGAAGAGGGTAAGCTTGTCGCATATAACTTGTTCAAATATTTTTGAAAAATGATTTAAAATGGAAATTGGACGATAATTACTGACTAAATTCCTATCCCCTTTCTTATAAATTGGTACTACATGCGCCTCTTTCCATTCGGTAGGAAAAGTACCAGTAATTAGGGATCTATCAAAAATTAGTTTTAATGGTAAGGTTAGATATTTATAAACTTGTTTTATGAAGTATGGGGGTATGCCATCCGGACCGGCTTCTTTGCTTGCGTCAATAGATTTTAGGATCTTTGATAATGTACGTTCTGTAACATGAATAGAACCCATTGAAAATTGAGGAAAAATATCATCTTTATTGAGCAAAGAAGGTGAGTGCACGGTATCGTCTGTTGATTTTGTGAAAATAATAGGTTGGGGAAAAAGTTTCTTCGTATTTTATATGAAAATTCAAAAAGTTTTTTTTATAATTTATTTACATTTGACTAAAGTATGTAGGTGCCATTTTGTTCCATAACTTTTTGCCATCTTGTTGGTAGTGACATGATCCCATTGCTGTAAAAATTTTGGGGCTTCTGATCGAAAAACTGCGACAAGTGGTTTTGGCAGTCCTCTCGTGATGTTAACCTGACACTGCCTAAGGAATTCTGCAGAGAACGAAACAGATGAAAATCTGAAGGTGCAAGGTCAGGACTATACGGCGGATGCATTAATACCTCCCAGCCAAACTCTCGTAATTTTTGTTGAGTAGCTAAAGATGTGTGAGGTCTAGCGTTGTCATGGTGAAAAACCACACCCCTTCTGTTGATCAATTCTGGCCGTTTTCTCTCAATTTCTTGCTTCAAACTCATCAATTGTTCGCAATACAGTTCTGAATCGATGGTCCTGCCGGGCGGTAACAGCTCATAATGAATGATGCCCTTCCAATCCCACCATACACACAGCATTACCTTGTTGCGAGTTAATCCGGCCATTTTGCCACAGTCTGTGAAGCTTGACCGGCCTTTGACCACGATCTTTTTCGCACGTTCTTGTCGTATGTGATTCACTTTTCATCACCAGTTATCAGCTTCTTCAAAAATGGTTCGGTTTCATTACGTCGTAATAAAGAATCACAAATGAGTACACGGTTCATTAGGTTTCTTTCAGTGAGTTCATGAGGCACCCATATATTGAGCTTTTTTGTGTACCCAGCTTTATTCAAATGAGTCAAAACCGTTTTGTGGTCAATTGCCAGTTCTTCAGCTACATCGTAACTACTAATATGCCGATCTTGCTCCACTTTTTCAAAAATGGCATCAATTTTGTCCGTAACAGGGCGACCAGAGCGAGATGCATCTTTGATATCAAAATTTCCGGCTTGAAAACGCTTAAACCAAACTTGCGCTACTCTCACAGATACTGCATTAGGTCCATAAATATCACAAATTTTTTTCGCGGCTTGAGTTGCATTTTTACCTTTTTTATAGTAAAATTTTAAAATGTATCGAATTTCTTCTTTAGATTCACTCATTTTAACAACAACAAAAACAAATGAAAATCACACAAATTCCTAATTTGAATTTGGAAGTGCCTTCTTTAAAATTAAAACTTTTTAATGATACCAAAACCAGCCAGATACAAATGGTATAGCCAAAGAGATTTTATTACAAGTTCATACATATATGCGAAAAGACTTTTTCCCCAACCTAATAGATGAAAACCTATTTGCAAACAAACTACATACACCATCACCGGTATTAGATTTATTGTTATTATCATCAATCAATTCACTAGGAATTGTCGATGAACCTCCTCGCAAAGTTTTTACATAAGAAAAAAACTTTTTTGGATTGGATTTTACTGCAGTTTCAACCCCACTTATATAACGAGAATAATAAGATTTCATGACTCTATCTACACGATCATTTAAAATGTCCAATTCAATCAAGTCTCTAGGATTGTTATATTTTTTAAATCTATATCTTATTTTCTCTTTCTCAGTTATAATTTTGATTAAGACTCGTGAAAACCATAAGGGATATTTTATATTTCTTTTAATACTTTTTGGCACAGTTGAGTCTATAATAGATCGAAGTGTGTGATAAATAAATAAAATTTTAACAAAAAGAAAAACCGACTTCAAACAAAACACTATTTTAAAACAAATGAATATGCACGAAAAAGTAATAAAAATAATTGCGTATTCAACATATTTTTTAGAGTCCTCCTAAGTAAACTGAAATGAAAAATATTAGACTACTTAAAAGTCGATTTACGATTATATAATGTAGTTATAATTATTGGTATATTTGGAGCCGGTGTCAGCCACGGTGCCCTTGCCCCAACAATCAAAAGAAAGAAGCGATACGAGCCCCTTGATTGATCCAGTATATTATTGTGTAAAAGGTAATTTGTAAAAAACATATTTGTTAAAGTATTCTCGTATTGTTTTTTGATAGATATACTGTAGGGTTTTATTGGCTGACACCGACTCCAAATATAGCAATAACTATAACTACATTATATAATCGTAAATCGACTTTTAAGTAGTCTAATATTTTTCATTTCAGTTTACTTAGGAGGACTCTAAAAATATGTTGAATACGCAATTATTTTTATTACTTTTTCGTGCATATTCATTTGTTTTAAAATAGTGTTTTGTTTGAAGTCGGTTTTTCTTTTTGTTAAAATTTTATTTATTTTTTGATTTTAAGTGAAGCTGATGTTGACTAACTATTTTTTATTAATATGGATAGATTAAGCGTTCCGTTAATATGAGTCAGAAACTACTTCGAGGACAATTTCAAAGGAAACTTGCGAAAAAAGGAAAAATAGACTTTCAAAAATGCGGATTTAATACGTCATGCGGCGTAAACTACAAGGTACCACCCTCGAAAGAGGTGTAATCGACCTTAGTAAAAAACTTTGCAAAAGAGCTATTATATGTCGTACATCATATGACATCACATCATATACACAAAATTTGATTAAAGACAGTAAGAAATTCTGCCCCAAATCGCACCCTAACTGTAAGCTGTTTAGGAGTTCCGTCAATACATAGTATAAAACAAAGTCACTTTTTCTGTCCCTATATCTTCAAAACTACGCAACTGATTTTAATGCGGTTTTTTTTAATAGATAGTTTAATTCAAGGGGAAGGTTTCTGTATATAATAAATGAACAATATAGTAAAGAAACACTGACAATTTTAGAAGTTTGCAATGTGATGTCGTAAATAAACAAATTCTTTAGTATATTTAGTATCAGTATTGCACCCGTGAGAAGTCGGGGCGGGTCGCTAGTTGATTATAATATTTGATTATGACAATTACATGAACATAACCACGTTCCGGAAGGTGATTCAAATATCCAAGTAACCCATAAATAAAAGATTCGACCGAGTATTGCTAACGTGCTCCTCAGAATTGTTCCGTTCTATCCCGTTCCCTTAATTTATCATAGATCCTATGCTCAGAACCTTACCAAATTTACACCAAACTACGCTTAAAGTATATCCTACTACTATTATAAAGGCGAAAGTTTGTATGTATGGATGTATGGATGTTTGTTACTCTTTCACGTAAAAACTACTGAATGGATTTGAATGAAACTTTACCACAATATAGCTTATACATCAGAATAACACATAGGCTACAATTTTTGAGGTTTCTAATGTGAGGTCGTAAAAAAACACATTTTTTGCGCATTTTTTATCCTTTACTTTGTACGAGAAATAATGACTTATTTACGAAGCGATTTTAAGCGATTACTAGACTAGACGGGACGAACCTGAAGTCCACGCGAACGAAGTCGCGGGCAAAAGCTAGTCCTTTATAATAAAAAAAGAATAATCGAAATTGTGCCAACCAATTTTGAGTTATTTACCTATTTATCGCGCACATACATAATGCAAATTTAAGACTTATGTCGTTTTCATACGGATACCATCATCGGAAAAAAATTTTAAAAAAATGGGACCCCACGGGAAGCACTACCTTTCAAACAAAAAAAAAATTATCAAAATCGGTCTACCCAATGAAAAGTTATGAGGTAACAAACATAAAAAAAAAAATACAGACGAATTGATAACCTCCTCCTTTTGGAAGTCGGTTGAAAATTGAAACCATGATATTGACATCCCCCTTAGCCGACTTAAATTCTGACTGCCAGTTTACTTGGCTTAATTTAGAATTCACAATAAAGTAATCTGCCTTTTCAACCGACTTCCAAAAGGAGGAGGTTATCAATTCGTCTGTATTTTTTTTTTTTTTTTTTTTTTTTTTTTTTTTTTTTTTTTTATGTTTGTTACCTCATAACTTTTCACTGGGTGGACCGATTTTGAATAAAAAAACACCATTTGTCGTATCTCCACGATTTGAGAACATCCCGATAGCCGCTACAGGTAGTATCGGAATACTTGGCGTTGATATTTCGAGCCTCGTTCAGTTCCGCGGTCAATTGGAAGGCAAAGCCAAATTGGCTTCAAAGAAGCTCGGTGTGCTCAGCAGGGCGAGACAGTACTTCACGTCGGCCCATCGCCTAAAACTTTACAAGGCGCAAATTCGGCCTCACATGGAGTACTGCTCTCACCTCTGGGCGGGTGCTCCCCAGTACCAGCTCCTTCCATTTGACCGCATCCAACGTAGAGCGGCTCGAGTTATCGACGATCAAGCCCTTTCCGATCTCCTTGATCCTTTGGCTTTGCGTAGAGATGTTGGATCACTCTGCATCTTCTACCGAATTTTTCACGGGGAATGTTCCGAGGAATTGTTCGGATTAATCCCGGCTGCTGAATTTCACCTTCGGACATCTCGTCAAAATTCTAAGTTTCACCCGCACCATCTTGATGTCCGAAAATCCACAACAGCGCGATTTCTTAGACATTTTCTGCCTCGCACAACCACTCTGTGGAACCAGCTGTCGCCGGCGGTTTTTCCGAACCGATACGACATGGGAACCTTCAAGAAAAGAGCGTTCTCCTTTCTCAAAGGCCGGCAACGCACCTGCAAGCCCCCTGGTGTTGCAGATGTCCATGGGCGGTGGTAGTCACTTTCCATCAGGTGAGCCTCCTGCTCGTTTGCCACCTATCCCAAAAAAAAAAAAAAAAAAAAAAAAAAAAATTTTCCTTTACTTTCACTGACACCCACAAGTCCTCGAAAATACTTTCAAAGTGTTTGATTCGTTTAGACTGTATTTTATTTGACACAGCTATAAGAACTTCTCCACCATTTTTACCAGACAGTGCAGTTGTACACCGATCTCTTCTGTATGTTGTGTAGTCAGTAGTAAAAAGCTCGTTGTCGTGAATAGAATCATCTAACCAGGTTTCCGTTGCTATTATAATATCAAAGTTATTTTTGTAAGTCTCTAACTGAATATCATGCAACTTAGTCTTCATACCGCGAAAATTTTGGTAGTAAATATTGAATTTTAAAGTTATTTTTTACGTAATACAACTCAGAGGTCTATTGAATTAACTTAACATGTTCTGTAATGACTCCTGGCACTTTATTTGTTTAGCCGGAGATGTGTCATTTTTTCGCACAAAAATATGTCCGTTCCGTATCCACACAAATCTGTACTGTTTTTCGCGAGCCACTTGTCTGGTTTGTGCATGGAGAGATTTATAATATGGTGATAAATGTTCTGATATAAATATAGAGGACTTCGTTCCTCCGTAACCTAGATGACCCGAGTGAAGCTTCTCAGTAGGATTAGACTTATTGAACTTTGAAGCAGCTGCTAATACTTCATCCCTTAATCTTGTGCTTGGAAGTTTAACTATTATGGCACGTGGTCTCTTAGAATTACCATCCATTTTTCTTACTCTGACACAGGTAATAATATCACTGTCTTTCAAAGGGACAGATACCATTGCACCTACTTGTTTAATGACAGACACAAGGTTTTCGGATTTGTTTTCGGGGATACCGTTGATCTCCAGGTTATTTTCTCGTGAATGCTGCTCTAACAGTAGTAACCTAGATGTGAGATCGTCAACTGTTCCGGAAAGTTTTTTATTATCTTTTGTTAATTCTATTATTTTCTCTTCATTAGATTTGAGATCAGATTTTATACGGTCATAATCTTCACTTAAGAATTGTATAGTATTTTTTAAATCTTGTAACATACTCAGTTCATTCTTTATTGTTTGAAATTCGATCGAAAAATATGAATCTACGACCTTTTTAACTGCTTCTGTTACAGCAATTTTAATTTCTTTCTTCAATGAAATCGAATCTATGTTGAATGTTTGTGAGGTGAACGTGTGTAAATTACTATCAGTTGTAGGTAGAATAGGTGAATCACTTTCAGAGCTCTTTGTGCTATTTTTTGAAGTTAAATCATTGGAATTATTTTGTTTTTCTGATAATTCTGATAATCGGAGTTTTAGAAATTTCTTTTTTGGTTTGTTTGTGTTTGCATTTAATACAAATCCAGTTATTTTTAATCATCTTATCCATCATATTAAAAGATCCTTCCGATATTTTGGCACAGTTTATATCATAATTATGTGTGCATTGTTTACACTGTAAATATTGCTTATTAACAATATTTTTGCTACGTCCAATACATGTTTTGAGCGTAGAAGACATTGTTATTGTTTATTTTTATCAATAATTGTGAATAAAAATTGTAGTAAACAAGCAAAAAACGGTCGGTTACTTTCCTGGTAAACGGCAGCGGTAAGCGATGCAAGCAAACATGCGCGACTAATGTATTGGACACTGGTGCGATATGAAGCGGTGTAAGCGCTCAATACGTGCAGCGTGCTTCAGTTCTGCGAATTGTTGTCGGTCAAAGCAACAGCCGTTGCGTGGAATGTTTCGAATTGTTTATGCTTATAACTCAACAATTACATAAGTTTACACTTCTGTTAATATCACTGGATAGCACTTTTCACCAGTAACTAGTTATTATAAGATTTAGCTATTAAACTGCACGTTTTACTATAAATTAGAATTAAAAACACGGAGTGACATAAAAACACGTTATCGAAAATTTAAACTATTAACTATTCAAAATCTTGTTAAATTACCAACTATACAATTGCCTAAGTTTAGCGGTTCCTATGATAACTGGCTAGAGTTCCATGATACTTTTTCTAGTCTCATTCACTCCAACGACGAAATTGACAACATTAATAAATTTCATTATTTGAGAGCGTCACTAGAGGGCTCTGCCGCCTTAGTTATACAGTCCATTGAATTTTCAGCGAAGACTTACCCTGTTGCTTGGAAGATATTATGCGAAAGGTTTGATAATAAACGATTACTCATTCAAAATCACGTGACAGCATTATTTAACATTGATTTAATTACTAAAGAGTCATCCGTGTCTATTAAGCGTTTAATTGATCAATTAAATAAAAATTTAAGAGCTTTAGATTCTCTAGGCGAACCGACTAAGCACTGGGATACATTGTTGATACATATTATAATACAAAAATTAGATACTAAGACGTATCGCGAATGGGAGGAACTTAAGGGTCGTCTTGGTAAGGAGGAACCTCTTACACTAGACTTATTTATAAACTTTTTGCGTAATCGTGCTGATTTGCTAGAGGCCTTAGAGTTATCGCGAAGTAATAATCATTCTCACCAGTCTAATAAACAGAACACGAAAATTAAAAGCATGGTTTCTATTTCAAGTCCAACTCAGGCTGACGATAAATCTCCGATAGCCTCATCTACACCTAAACCCTGCGTTAAATGTAAAGGTGAGCATCCGCTTAAAAATTGTCCGCAGTTTTTAGGTCTTAATAATGAACAGCGATTGAAACTCTTACCTAACTATAAAATATGTTACAATTGTTTTCATATTGGTCACTATGCAAACCAATGCAAAAAACCTGGTTGTAGGATATGTAAACGTAAGCATAATACGCTTATCCATATATCAGGTTCGAAGTCGCAATCACCAGATAATGCTGGATCATCAAACATGGATAAGAGTGATTCGAACAATATGAATTCTACTTCCAGCTCAAATATTTCTTTATCGGCATGTTTGAAAAATTCAAATCAAGGTAATCATGATGTGCTATTATCTACAGCCCTTGTCAAGTTGTATGACTCCGAAAATCAGGAATATATTGCTCGAGCGTTACTTGATTCCGGAAGTACATCATATCTTATTACAGAAAATATGTGTAATAAATTAAACTTACCTTATGATAATGTCGATCGTTCTGTAACAGGAATAAATAATTGCACTCTACCAATAACTAAAATGTGTCGTGTGCAAATGAAATTTTTAAATAATAATTATTTTACAAATGTTACTTGTTTTGTTTTACCATCGATCATAAGCAAAGTGCCTTATAGTCATTTAGACATTTCGATGTTAGATATTGAATCTAATATTAATTTAGCTGATCCTAATTTTTATGCACCCGGAGACATTGATTTAATCATTGGTGCTGACCTCTTTTGGGATTTATTAGGATCACAATTTTTTAAGCTAGGTAGCGGCAAACCGATACTTTTTGAAACTAAACTTGGTTGGATAGTTTCTGGACCCTTGTTTGGCGGTCATGCTAATCGCTCACCAGCACATATTAAATGTAATTTAGCACAAATAGAGTCTGATAATGATTTTAGATTCAAATGAAGTTATTTAAGAGAATTTATCACGATTTTGGCAGTTAGAGGAAATTGATAATAAATCCTCCTATTATTCTGAGGAAGAAAAATTATGCGAAGAACAATTTATTATTAATACTTCCCGTCTTCCAGATGGCCGCTTTTGCGTGAGAATTCCTTTAAAAAATAATATTGTAACTTTAGGTGAGTCTTATCAGCGTGCTAAACATTGTTTTTTGGCTCTTGAACGTCGTCTTAATAATCAACCTTTACTAAAAACTAAATATCATGATTTTATGTTGGAATATTTATCACTAGGCCATATGTCCAACTCTAATTTAAAATCTAATGAATTTTCTTATTTTATCCCACATCATGGTGTCTGGCGTGATAGTAGTTCGACAACAAAGCTAAGGGTCGTGTTTAACGCTAGTAGTCCTACTACTACGGGAGTTTCCTTTAATGAAATTCAAATGGTCGGTCCAACTATACAGGACGATCTTTTAAGTATTCTTTTGAGATTTAGGCAGCATAAGTACATTTTGTCCGCTGACGTGGAGAAAATGTACAGACAAATTTCAGTACATCCAGACGATAGACACCTTCAAAGAATTATCTGGCGTAATAATACAGATGATAATTTAGATATTTATGAATTAAATACGGTGACCTATGGTACAGCGAGTGCACCATTTCTAGCTGTCCGCTGTCTCAAGCAAATAGGTCTCGAATGCTCTGATTCCAAAATAGCTGAGATTATTTTACACGACTTCCATATCGACGATCTGCTCACTGGGGCAGATACCATCGATGAACTTATACAGATACGTCAAAATGTTACTAATGCTTTAGGTATGGCGATTTACATAATGATGTTAAAAATATTGAATCATTTGATTTGAACATAGGGGCTGATGAATCTAATTTTAAATCAGTTTTAGGTTTAGATTGGCGTTCAGATTCGGATAAAATTTGTTTTTCCATAAGTGGTAATATTCCTATTACTATGACAAAACGTAGCATACTTTCTGTAATCTCACGAATTTTTGATCCTCTTGGATTACTTACACCTCGTATTATTATCATGAAATGTATGTTACAGAAATTATGGCTACAAAAATTGTCATGGGATGATCCACTACCAGCTGATATAGCTAGGTCATGGAATGAATTTATTATTGATTTACCAATTCTTAATGATTTATTGATTACACGTAATGTTTTAGTGGATTGTTATAGTTATATAGATTTACATATATTTTCGGATGCATCACGATATGCTTATGGGGCATGTTTGTATGCTTGTAGCGGAAACGACAATGATGAAATTTCAGTTCGTTTGCTTATGGCTAAAGGCAGGGTCGCTCCAATCAAGCCTACTACCATACCAAGACTGGAACTTTGCGGGGCTCTTGTGGGGCTACGTCTATACGAAAAGGCTGTTAGTGCTCTCCGAGTCAAGGTAAGGCGTACGTTTTTTTGGACCGACTCTTCTATTGTTTTGGGCTGGCTTAAAACCCTACCAAATAAATTACAACCATTTGTACGCAATAGAGTTGCAGAGATCGTAGAAAAATCTTCTGGTTGTACTTGGCGACATGTACCTACGCTTGAAAATCCTGCTGATCATATTTCGCGAGGTGTTAATGCCAAGGTTATATCGCTTGAGGTTTGGTGATCAGGCCCAAGCTTTTTAAGACGAGATATGTCACATTGGCCACCTCATCCCGCTAGTTCTGAAACTCTTCCAGAATTACGTTCTGTAATTACTGCAAATATAGCTGTAGGAAGTAATAACAATGAATTCATTGATTTTAATAGATTTTCTAATTTATCTAGACTTAAACGTACTGTAGCTTATGTTTTACGCTTTATTCGAATTTGTAAGAAAGAATTAATTATAGATACATTTTTAACTGTCGAAGAATTGGATAATGCATTAAATCTTATAATCAAAATATCACAAAAACAATCTTTTTCGGAATATGAACTTTTAATAAATAATAGAAATTTACCTGCTAAAAACGCGTTACTCAAATTAAATATATTTCTCGATGATTTTAAAATTCTTCGTGTTGGAGGCCGTTTAGAACATGGTAACTTTACATTTGATAAAAAACATCCGATTTTGATTCATTCGAAACATCCTTTTACTAAATTATTATTTCATTACGAGCATAGACAATTATTACATGAAGGTCCGCAACTATTACTGAGTACGCTTAAGGAATCATTTTGGCCAATAGGAGGTAGGAATTTATGAATCGATTATGCTGGTCCAATTATGATTATTAGTCGACAAGGTCGTGGAAGTAGATTACTAAAAGCGTATATTGCAGTTTTCATATGTTTTTCTACTAAAGCAATGCATATCGAATTAGTTGGTGATTTAACGAGCAATTGTTTCTTGTTAGCTTTGCGTAGATTTATGTCTCGTAGGGGGAAACCTAAAAATATTTACTCTGATAACGGTACTTCGTTTGTCGGCGCGTGTAACGATATTGCAAATTTTATTAAAACCAATAGTGATGTTTTATCTGAGACTGTAGCTGATGATGGCATTAAATTTCATTTTACTCCAGCTTATGCACCACATTATAATGGCTTGAGCGAAGCAGGTGTCAAGTCCACCAAATATCATTTATTAAGAGTACTGGGAAATTGTCACCTTACGTACGAGGAGCTTTATACTGCATTGGTACAAAATTACGAAGCTCAAAACATCAACAAGCTGACGCATTATCAAAGACTTGAGCAACTCCGTCAACAATTTTGGAAACGATGGAGTAAGTAGTATCTCTCGGGTCTTCAGATGAGGATGAAATGGCAAAATTCCGAAAATCACCTTAAACTTAACAGTCTCGTCGTTCTGAAGTTAGACAATCTGCCACCGCTCTGATGGAAGTTGGGTCGAATTGTCAATTTGTACCTAGGAGCCGATGGTGTTATTCGGGTAGCAGATGTTAGGACTGCAAATGGAATTGTTCGGAGGGCATTCAGCAAAATATGCCTATTGCCACAACCTGAAGATTGTTGAAAGACGTGCTTTCAACGCCTGGGGGCATGTCTAAAAATCATATAACATTTAGTTTGTTTCTTTTATATTAGTTGATTTAATAACTCCTGTCAAAATTACAATAGCAATATTACTGTTCACCGAGATTTTAATTGCTCATATTTATTAATATTTCTAGATTTATTTTATGCCTACCGACACAGTTTTTTGTTACTCTCTCTCTTCATATTACGCTCTTATAGTGATTATATTGATCTTAAACTTAATTCCGTTTTTCATTAAATACACCTGATATTCATGGACACGCCATACGATATTAAAGAGTCAACTAGGGCGTAGTATATCATATATAGAATCGATCTTGGTACTTTGTAACTTAAGTTTTTAAAATTGGCTAATATTACCCTTAATTTAGAGCAGAGTGTGTCGATATGAATTTTCCAAGTAAACCTGTTGTCTATTAATAATCCCAAATATTTATATCTATCGACTATTTCGATACTGTTACATTTACAAATATCAGTCACTTTATGAAAACAGTCGTACGAGTGGCCTATGATTTTCAAGTCGCCTATGTAATTAGTTTTATTGCTTAAACGTATATACAGCAACTTAGTTTTATTTATATTTAAGATGATACCATTATCATGTGCAAACTTTATTATATTATCAAAATCATTTTGTAGCTTATTTTGTATATCTTTTATGTCGTGGTGCGCATACATAATACACGTATCATCGGCAAACATATATTTTTGACAATATTTTATCATAGATGTCATACTATTTACATGAACAATGTAACAGATAGGTCCAGTGACAGATCCTTGACTACACCATATTTTTGTATTTGTCTATTATTCATTTCGTCTTGTATTTTTGTATGATCTATTATATAAATAATCTCTGAACCAATTTAGTAAAGGCCCTCGAATTCCACATTCATCCAGTGAGTTTAAAAGAGTTAGATGATTTAGAGTGTCAAACGCTCTTTTGAAGTCAATGAATATTATCCCTACGTGTTTTTTATTATTTATATGATTATTAATTTCATTTGTAAATTTATAATAATAATAATTAATAACTTTATTGCACACATAATACAATCAAAGAAAATCACACAGATACAGCAAGAAGCAAACTTAACACTAAAGGGCGGTCTTATCACTGAACAGTGATCTCTACCAGACGACCCTAAAGAAAGAAGCTTGCAAACTCAACGGGCGAGTGCAAAATAAATCACAACAATGCAATATAAATACACAATAAATATACATACATACATACATGACAACTATATATACATACACATATAAGATACATACAGAGATAAAATAAATAAATAAAGTAAATGATATTGATAATAATTATGATTAACAAGATATAACACACATAGTACCTACAATTAATCACATAATTCAAGTACCTAATACCTCCAAACATAAAATAAAAGTTATGTTAAGGATAAGTAGAAGTTTTTAACGCGAGTTTTAAAAATACATATAGATTGAGATTGTCTAATTTCAAATGGAAGAGAATTCCACAATCTAACTGCTTTTATTGTAAATGAATTGGAATACGATTGTGTTTTGCATAATGGCATGCTCAATTTATTATCTTCTTGTGAACGTAGATTTATATACGAGGAAAGACCAGCACAGAAGGAGAAC
The DNA here is from genome assembly GCF_905220365.1 of Vanessa cardui. Classification (NCBI taxonomy): domain Eukaryota; kingdom Metazoa; phylum Arthropoda; class Insecta; order Lepidoptera; family Nymphalidae; genus Vanessa; species Vanessa cardui. The sequence goes on from NC_061153.1 coordinate 13,053,076, forward strand.
CGTTATTTTAAATAAAGAGGAGAGTAAGGGTTGAATAGAGTAGAGTATAGGAGAAAAACATATGTAGGTTTTTTTTTATGGCATAGGTGGCAAACGAGCAGGAGCCTCACCTGATGGAAAGTAACTACCACCGCTCATGTACATCTGCAACACCAGGGGGCTTGCAGATGCGTTTCCGGCCTTTTAAAAAGGAGTACGCTCTTTTCTTGAAGGTTCCCATGTCATTGGTATGCAGAAGAAACAGAGTGGGTGATAGAACGCAGCCTTGTGGAACACCAGCATTGACGAATTTTAAGTCAGAGCATGCACCGTCGACAACGACCTTGATGCTCCGATCTGCCAAAAAGCTGGTAATCCAATTGCATAATTTCCCGGGAAGCCCATAGGAAGATCGAAGGCCTTCGCCTCCCCCTTGCTTTCAACTGCTTCAGCCCACCTGTGAGTAAGGTAAACTAGAAGATCACCGGCTGAGCGAACTCGACGGAAACCGTACTGGCGGTCACTAATCAGCTGATTCTCCTCTAGGTACCGCAGAAGCTGGCAGTTAATAAGGGACTCCATTATCTTGGAGAGCAAGGAGGTGATGGCTATAGGCCTATAATTGGACGGGTCTGAGCGGTTGCCTTTTTTAGGGATCGGATGCACCAAAACTGTCTTCCAGCAATTCGGGACGACGCCTAATGTGTAGGATTGCCGGAAAAGACGCGTTAAGACCGGTGCCAACATGGGAGCACATGTCCGTAGCACGATTGGAGGGATATCATCGGGTCCGCTCGACTTATGAATGTCCAAGGAAAGAAGTGCTTTACGAACTGCACTTTGCCGGAATTTAACCTCCGGCATCGTGGTATCACACCGCGGAATTTTTGGTGGAGATTTTCCTTGGTCATCCAGAGTCGAGATCAACGCGAAGAGAGAGCCTAAAAGATCAGCTTTCTCTTTCGCGGTATGGGCCAATGACTCATCGTCCCAGTGCAGAGATGGAAAAGAGGGCTGACAGAAATTCCCTAAGACAGCCTTAGCGAGAGACCAGAACGCTCGTGTTCCTGAAGGGAGACGCACCAGTCTCTCGCCAATTCTGCCAATGTACTCCGTTTTCGCCCTAGCAATCACGTTTTTGAGGGACCTAGAGGCAGAGTTATATTCCTTTTTGAATGCGCTGGTATTTACATCACGAGACGCAGATGCATTAGCCCAGGTTTGATAGCGTTCCCACTTTCGGCTTGATGCCGTTTTGCAGAAGCGACCAAACTAAGGCTGGGACTTGCCACCGATGGGTACTGCAGAGTAAGGAATGAAATGAAGAATGTAGATTGCGACGAAGCCCTACTGGGAGCCATCCGAGTTCAGAGCGGAACTGCGAGTCATGGTCGAATTTCCTAAGTCCAAATATAAATCTAATTCAGAGATTTTGAAGACGATCCAACTTACCAACTAATTTCTCCGACAAGTCCGGATAGCAAGCATCAGCGTAGTCCTAAACCGGCAGTAACAGACTATTGGCTAGTAAAATCTTTGTCTTAGTCGGCAGAAAGTTTTTAAATCTTTTAAGGAAATTTATACTAGCAAAGATTCTCCGACTAATTTCCGCTACATGAGACCGCCAGGATAGAGAGCTATCTACGATGATCCCCAAATTTTTAACAGTATTCGAAAAAGTCAAAGTGGATCCGTTAAAAATAACTTTTGAAAGGTTGTTGGAATCGATTTTGGTAAGCTGTTTCGTCATTCCTATAAGAGTAAGCTGCGATTTGCTAGCATTGACCGACAATCCAAATGACTGACTCCAGTCGGTAATTATCTTGAGGTTACTATTCAGTTTATCGATAGCCGTTGTAATGTCTTCAACTGGAGTCGTCACATAGATTTGTAGGTCGTCCGCGTAAAGATGGAAGGGAAGAGTTAAAAGTTCAGTGACAGTATTGATATAAATGGAAAACAAAAGAGGGGAAAGGACAATTCCCTGAGGAACTCCAGCACTAAGACAGCAATACGAGGAATGACGCTCCCCAGCTCGAATACACTGTTGTCTACAAACTACAACATTTGGCGATAGTTGTTCTACAACATTTGGCGACAAGTTTATGGATTCTAATACGGCCAACAGGATGTCATGGTCAATAAGGCTAATATAGTAACATGCTTTTGATCCATTGCGAACCGGCCATCGTCAAAAACCTTCGCAAGTGCCGTCACAGTGCTGTGGCCAGGTCAGAAGCCGAATTGGAACGGACTTAGGATTCTGTGTCGTGTTAGAAAAAGGTTAAGTTGGGAATGAACAATACGTTCAAGGATTTTAGACAAGAAAGAGAGGATAGAGATAGGACGATAATGTGAAGGTAAAGTCGGGTGAGGTTTAGGAATAGGGATAACGTGAGCAAAGCGCCAAACATTAGGAAAAGACATACAGGAAAGATAGTAATTAAAAATGTGACAGATAATAGGTGCTATTTCGTCGAGGACCAGTACAATGATTTTGCGACTAATCCCATCGCTACCAGTGGCATCCGATGAGATAGAAGCTATATTCTTATAAAAGTCATCGGTGGTTATAGGTTCAAAAGTAAAATTGGGATAGTTGGGTTTGATCCGTGACTTAAGGAGGGAAATGGTTGACGCTTTATTGTAATTTTGTGAGGCAATATGGGCAAAATGATTATTGAGGGAGTTTCAATCAGTGTCAGGAGAAATGGTTACCCTGGATCGACCAATACCCATTGAGTTCAAAAATTTCCAAACATCTGATGTGCTCCTATTATTTATAGAAGCATGCATATATTTTCTTTGAGCATCTCTGCAAACCCTATTACACCTATTACGCAGTCTTTTATATGTATTTAGGGTTTGTTCAGTCGGTCTAGATTTATACTTGGACTTAGCAGCATTACGTTGCGTCATCAGCGTTCTAATATCATCATTTAGCCACGGTGCCGGAACATGTTTAAGCTTAATTGGTCTGAGGGGAGCATGTTTATCAAATAATTCAATGAGAAGCGAGTTGAAAATACTCAGCTTCTGTAGTCGTCGTTCGTTGTAGCATTAGGAATTGCATCCCAATCGATAGACTGCAAGTCTTGCATAAAGTTTGCATTATTAAAATTTTTAAAAGTGCGGCGCATGACTACCGTTGGCTTGATTTTAGGAGGACGAATCTTAAATGACAGGTAGACTAAGTCATGATATGAGAACGCATCTGCTGAGAGCTGACCATGTGTACTGACAAGCTCGGGAGAAGACACAATCATTAGATCAAGAAGTGAAGGAGAACAATTAGGGAAGAAATGTGTAGGATTAGTTTGAAGAAGATAAAGATTAGAGCTGTTAACTATATGATTGAGTTGTTTGGCACGTGAATCGTTTTTAACCAAACAAGTGTTAAAATCACCCATTATGATAGTTTGGTCAACATTAGGTAAATGGGTCTCAAGTAAGATTTCAAGATTGTGAAAGTAGTTAATTTGGAGTGATGGGGAATAAAAAACTCCCAAAAGAAGTTTTAGCTTGCCAAATAGTACTTCCAGAAAGATGTGCTCAGATCTACCCGAGTAGGCGGAAGGAGATTTGCTTAAAATAGAGAAAGGAATGTGGCTACGCAGATAGATCGCCACCCCGCCCCCACCTTTGCCAGTTCGATCGTTACGAACGAGATGAAATCCTGGGAGTTCAAAAGAAGTTGAGGGTAAGGAGGCTTTTAAGAAGGTCTCAGACACCAGGATAGCATGTACATTCGTAACATCGAAGGAGGCTAAGAGGTCAGAGTAATGCGCAGGTATGCTTTGGGCATTTATGTGGATGACATTAAAATTATTATGAAATGAGGAAAATGTTGAGTTAAGAACGCTATTTAGAGGTAATGACGTACTATGAAAACTTTCATCTGAAGACGAAAACATAGAAAAGTATCTCTCGTCGTCAGAACTATTTGTACTCATATTGAACGTATTATGTGTAAAATGTAATAAATTCTAAAATAGTATAAGTTATTGTTAAATATAAAATATAAATATTTATATGTAAAGTTCAAATTATGCAAAAAAACGAAAAATACATATATGTATAAATATATTTATGTAAAAATATACCAAGAAAAAAAATTAAAATTAACGGGTATTATTAAAAGGTATTAAGCAGAGTAAAATAATTATTTATAATAATACGTCACTAAATGTATTTTTATACAATTTACCAGAGAATATTGTCAGAATAGTTAGATTAAAATCGCCGACAACATTAGAGAGTGCGTTAAGTATTGTGTTGGAGGAGGTGAACTTTCGCGAACAATACAATCAACGAAGTAAAGTGGCAAATTCAAAGGTCAATAACTCTTTTAATCAACCAACATATTTTAAGCCTAATAATAATTTAAATTTTTCTAATAAACCGAATTTATCTATGCCGAATTACCCTTCTAACCAACAACACCAATTTAAATTCGGAATACCGCACGTAAACCAAAGACAGCATATGCATATGCCTACAGGTTTTAGACAAAATTTATCTCCATATAGATTCGGAATTGCTAAAGGACCACAAATACCACCACCAATAATTAATCCTCAATACGGACACCGACCTATGCAACAGTTAGGTTACCGTCCACCTTTTAATAGTAATAATTATAGACCTCAAACACAGTTTGGTTATAGGCCTAACTTACATCAAGACGGAACAGGACAAAATGACGTATCTATGAGAACCGTAGTGCAAAATAAACCGACTTTCCCTATTAATGAGACTTATGCGTATGACTACAATTACTATGACAATGAAGATTATTACGACCCCGACATCTAAATTTCAGAAAATGAGTCCTATGAAAATAACTATAATGACATAACATATTACAATGAAGAAACAGACGAAAACACTACCAAAAGAAGTTCTAGTGACCTTGATAATGAAAATAAGGTAGAAAATTTTTCAATAGTAGCCTCAAATCTACAGAATCGATAGAGTTAAATTGCGAAAAACACCTAAAATTACCATATATATATCCCAGAAATAGATGCGAAATTTATGATAGATACTGGAAGTACGCGTTCTTTCATTAGCCCTGAAAAGGCATATTATTATTTCAACAATTTTATTTCATATGAACCATTTGAAGTTATAAGTACGCATGCTACCAGCACTCATAATGAAGCTATTAACATTCCTTTAATGCCAACGTTCAATAGTAATCATTTTTAAAAATTTTATGTGTATGATGTAGATGTAAAATATGATGGATTGATTGGTAACGACCTCTTAAAACAGTTAGGAGCAGTTATCGACTTAAAAAATTAAATATTGAAAACAAATTCATCAAGGATTCCTATAATATATAATGACAAAGAATATATTCTTGAACTTCCACCGCGTTCTGAATTAAGAGTATCCTTACCAACAAATCAGCATTCCGGTGATGCAATAATTAATTTTACTGAATTTTGTAAGGGCGTGAGAATGCCAGGTGCGATAGTAAAATGTGTGAATGGTTATGCAAAAACAGTTATTCAAAATACCTTAAACGAATCTTTGACATTGACTATTAAATCCCCATTCGAGGTATCAAAGTATGAAAATATCGAGTGCAAGGTCAATTGTATGAAAAATGAAAGAGAATTCGGAGAAAATCAATTACTATTAAAAAATCTAAATAAGTTAAGGTTAGATCACATGAACGAAGAAGAGAATAATAAAATATTTTCCCTTTGTAAAGAATATAAAGATATTTTCTATTGCGACCAATTACCTTTGACATTTACGAATGACGTTAAACATTTTATAAGAACGCGCAATGAGGATCCTATATATATTAAGCCCTATAGACAAGCCCCTATACAAACGGAAGAGATCAAAAGACAGGTAGAGACTCTTTTAGATAATAACGTAATTCAGGAATCTTACTCGCCATGGAGTGCACCCGTTCATCTTGTTCCCAAGAAAATGGATGCCTCTGGGGAAGTAAAATATAGAATGGTTGTAGATTACCGACGACTGAATGAAATAAATATTGACGACAAATACCCTCTTCCGAATATTACAGATTTATTTGATAAGTTAGGTAAAAGCGTGTATTTTTCTACGTTAGACTTAGCTAGTGGATATCACCAAATAGAGATTAACGAATCTGACAGACAAAAAACCGCTTTTAGTACTCAATCAGGACATTTTGAGTTCTTAAGAATGCCATTTGGTTTAAAAACCGCCCCAGCGACGTTTCAAAGGGCGATGGATAACGTTCTCAAAGGTTTACAGGGTATACATTGCATGGTATACCTTGACGATATAATTATATTTTCAGCTAGCTTAGAAGAACATATTAAAAGCCTTAGAATAGTTTTTGACAGATTACGTACTAGAAATTTAAAGGTACAACTTGATAAATCAGAATTCCTACGAAAAGAAGTCCTTTACTTAGGACATACAATTACGAAAGATGGGCTAAAACCTAACAATGATAAGATAAAAGCAGTATTAGATTTCCCAGTACCGAAAACTACGACAGAAATTAAAAGTTTTCTTGGATTAATAGGATATTACAGACGCTTTATAAAAGACTTGGCTAGAGTTACACAGCCTCTGACCTCATGTTTAAAAAAACGTAATAAAATAATAATAGATGACAAGTATTTGGAAGCATTCCAAAAATGTAAGGAATTACTGACGAATGCACCCCTTTTGCAATATCCTGATTTTGAAAAACCCTTTGTACTTACTACAGATGCATCCGCCATAGCCTTAGGCGCAGTACTATCTCAAGGCCCTATAGGTAGTAACCATCCTATTGCTTATGCCAGTAGAACACTTAGTGACTCTGAGTCACGTTATAGTACAATTGAGCGTGAGCTTAAGTTAATTAAGTTAATTAATACAGACACGCCGTATATGCACGAATTTAGTAACACGAAAATACAAGTAGAATACTTAAAAGATATAACTATAGAAAAGGTAAAACAAATTATACCAACTAAAAGATTTCGTAGAGGTTTGCTTAACCCATTGGGTTCTATTATAAAATCAATAACTGGTAACTTAGATCACGAAGACGCGCTTCGCTATGATCATTTTATTAATAAATTTAATGGCAAACAAAATTTACTTGATAACAAAATTACACTGGTTTCTAAAATGTTGGAGTATTCTATTAATAGTACAGAAATTTTATATAACAATTCTTTAATCATTAACGAACGTTTAAAACGCGTAGAACTAATGTTGAAGGACATAGCAACCAAAGAAGAAAATGCAGTATATTCCACTTATATTTTGAGTATGTATAGCATGTTCATTAATAACTTCCGTTCAATATATATAACGCTCGATGAGATGGAAACAGCCTTAGCATTTAGTAAAGTTTCTGTGCTACATCAATCTATAATTAATACAACAGAATTGTTTTACATATTAACTTCTATAGAAAAATATCATAGTTTAATGTATCCTGTAACTGAAAGTAATATGATTAAGATAGAATGAACATTGTGTGTTAAAGCGTATGTAAAAGGAAACCAGATTACATTTATTATGGAAGTCCCTCTTACAGATAATAGTACATTTCATTATTATAAAATGTATTCATTACCTATTTTGGATCAAGTTAAAAACGAAACTTTTATTATTATTCCCGAATATCCCTTCCTTATGGTGAAAGGTTCAAAATACTTGCCGGTCGCGTCTCCGTGTCAAGAAATTCTCAGCGATAACCAGTACATATGCACTGAACATAACATCGTACCCTACTCAGCGATAACGTGTATGGAACAGTTGATGCAGTTTCACAGTAATCTAACACAATGTCATCAACGCGTTGTTCTTATAGAAAAAATTAAAACGCAACGTCTTTCTGCTGCTCGTTGGATAATATATTCAAGAGATAAAGAAGTAATGTCTTATAAGTGTGGAAACGATGTAATAAAAACATCTATGATTGGAACTTATCTCGTACAAATCGATCCTGGCTGTGAGGTCATCCTCGGCGATCTTCAGTTATTTTATTTTCAACATATCGCTGCTTCAAAACGAAAGGGCCACAAATCAAAATGTTAGAATGTTACAGGAGGGCTGTTTTAAAATTTTTCAGTTTTCTTTTTGAAATATCTTTCCACACGTTCGTCCATTTTTTATGTAAATTATATGTTTGAAAGCGTCTTTTAAGCCTTTACCTAGGTCCTAATGCATTATTTTGATAACTATCATCGGAAGCAAGCTAACGACATATACGTCCCTTTGGCATATAAATTATTGTAATTACACTAATGATCTTTTTCAATAATAAAAATTTTAACAAAAAGAAAAACCGACTTCAAACAAAACACTATTTTAAAACAAATGAATATGCACGAAAAAGTAATAAAAATAATTGCGTATTCAACATATTTTTTAGAGTCTTCCTAAGTTAAATGAAATGAAAAATATTAGACTACTTAAAAGTCGATTAACGATTATATCATGTAGTTATAGTTATTGGTATATTTGGAGCCGGTGTCAGCCAATAAAACCCTACAGTATCAAATTATGAAAGAAAATGCGCATTTATTTAAAAAAGTAACTTAAATGTATTTGGTAACAAACAACGCAGACTTCAAAATTAAGTAAATGTTTCTAAAAACTTAATAAGACAACTCAAAATTAGTAAGTATGTTAGGAATAAAATCAAAGAAATTATATTATTTTTTTACGTGAGAAATATTTTGTTACTATTCTATAACATTGTTCAACGTTTAACTTTTATTATAGTCTTATAGACTTCTGAACATTATTATATTACTTACTCCTTTACTTAACAAATTACAAATTTATCATAACAGTAAGTACTTAACTGTAAATAGGAACTCAATTAAAGATCAGTCTCACTGCTTACAGACGTTTGAGCATTGGTTACTTCTAACTAATCAATCACAAATTATCACAAAAAGTATGTACTTATCTGTATATAGGAACATATCAAATGTCAGTCTCATAAGATTTTAAACTAACTTTCTATTAAACCTTATTAACTATAATATTCAAAGACTAATATAAAAGTTTTCATAAATTTTCGGTATTACGTGTTTTTCAATAAGCTTTAGAATACCTTGCTTTTTTTGTTCAGAAACTTTCAACTTCTGTGTATATAACTTTTTCAGTGTGTTAGTTGCAACCGTGGCTTTAGGTTGCCGTTTCTTCAAAGTACATACTGACTTGAACTCTTCTTCTTCGTATGAAGTCTTAAAGAAAAACATGTTTTTGTTAGCTTTATCAATTTTTAGAACCTTTACATCGGACCATTTTAACTTTTCTCCATTTTCTGCTGTGATGAAGTTACCAACAGCCAGTGGTTTCAAGTCGTAAAAACTATCATGTGTCAGTTCTTTAACAGTGTATGGTTTTCCCGTCTTTTTTGCAGTTTTGATCAATGTAATATATTGATCGGGTACATAAATTGGCGAAGATTTTAATGCTTTTGAAATGTTTCTTCCAATAACGGAGTGAACAGAGTCACCCTCGTTTTGGGTGTGACCTTTAATCAAGAATTTGTGTGTTATATTTTGCAGTTTTGGAAGCTCGCTAATGGCATGTTGGTACATAGCCAGCATAAATTTATTTTTTTGCTGACCACAGCAATTATCACTGTAGAAAACTACGTCGAAGTTAACGGTTGCTTTATCGTTTAGAGATTTTAGGTACATATACACACATGAACCTATCTCATTCACCCCTCGAGCTCCTTCTCCCTCGTGCCAAACAAAGCAAGTTGTGTCCTTTGTACCAAGCTCAGTAATCGTGAAATTTAATACATTTACCTTTGAAATGAATAATAAAAGCTTGACACTTCACCCCGCGGACAAGGCATCACAGCTTGTAAATCATAGACAGCGACTACAAAATTGTCACTAACATTTTCCTTATCCTTCTCTTTTTCCGCTCTTACGAGACATTTTTCTTTTAAATGTTGGTCTTGCTTTTGTTGTAATGGAACTTTATCTTCAGCATTAGCGTAAGCAGTACAATCTTCACATTGGTCCTTCTTAGGTTGCCAAAAAGAAATATTGAAGTCCTTCATAAAGATATTGTAATAGATTTGGTAGTTTACGTGTTGCACTCCTTCAGATTTACATTTTTCTACGTAATCTCTGTGCAATGTAGCTATGTTGGTCCCACCTTCGATATATTCACGTTTCGTTTGAGCACGGCAATAATGGCTCTCGATTCGTGGTATAGATTGTATGTGAGCTTTTACACCATCGATTAAATTAGATTCAGTCTTGTTATGGCTTTCATGTCTCCCTCTCTTATCTGGTATTTGAGTTCCTGTGAGACTCGAATGTTTCTTTAGAACAGTTCTGATTGCTTTGTCTGAAATTGCAAGAGTATGCATGAAGAAAATTTTGCATACTCGGATACGGGTCTTATTTAGAGGCAAGTAATATCCATGATTGAAATTTTTACGAGTACTGCCAACACGAGTATAACGATATTTGGGTTCAATTTTGGTCATGTGGTCATGGACGAACTGTCTCTGAATATGTATATCAGCAGTCTTCCAGTACTCATCAAATATTACCTGTCGATCTTCCTGTGAGAATTTAGAAGAACAATTAAGCTTACATTTGTTTGAACAAGGAGGCCCAACTTTTTTACTGTCCATGAGCTTCTTCGACTTTGACAAAGACGTGTATGCTTTACCAGTATTTCTTAAAAATTTGGCCTTATTCTTCTTCCATATCTCTGGGTTTGCTTTTCTTTTACGAGACTTAATAGCTAGATGTGTATCCGTACAAGGAGATTGTCCATCGACGCTTACTGGCAGACTATCTACGCTATTTGGCTGCATATCAAGACTGCGAGGCTGTATCAGAGTGCTAAGGCTGACTGGCTGCAGTTCATGACTATCGATGTCTTGATGGTTACTCACACTATGTGATTGCTCTTCACTTTTAAGTGGTTTTGGCTGGGTATTGACGCTCTCAATGTTACCTATACAGCTTTGTAGTATGTCGTCAATTTGGTGTGATTGGTTAATATTGCTGGCTGATTGATTTTGAGGAAATTGGACGGTTTTCGTAGTTTTATTAAAATCTCTAGAAGTTCCGGGTTTTGGTGAAATATCTTGCCTTATTAGTGCTGTATTTTCCTCGTGATCTTCTTCCGAATCTGATTCGGAACTAGATGATAAGCTTATATTGAAATTTGGATCTTTGACACTGTCATCAGAAGAAAACAGACTTGTTGTGCTATCTGAATTTTTGCTTTCGCTGGAACTATCATCACTATGTTCAATCAAAATGTTTGGTTTATCGTTAAAAGTAATCAAATGTTCTTCATCGGAGTCCAAAATACTTAAATTTTAGCCATATTGACTGTCTGGTATAGAATTTGTATCGAAAGAACTATCATGTGGGTTGATAGACGAAGGAGAATCAGGAGAAGGAGAATCTTGCTGCAGCTGTGGACCAATTGGTAAATCATCGTTTTTATGTGGACTAAGGGGTAATGGTTTATTCTTCTGTAAAGAGATGGAATAATTTACCATTTTCACAAGTCTATATCCTCTGGTCTTATGCATCCTGTAAAATAACAAAATAAAACTAGTTTAACTTCACAAGTTCATTACAAATAATCCCAGTAAGTATTATTAAAAATCACTTATAGGTACCAATATTATTAATGGCCTTTAAACCCACATTAATTGCATTAAAAGCTAAAATAATTTATTAAATCGCCAAGCAGTTAAGCAGTTATAAGTCATCTTTTAAAATAAATTATTTACTAACCTAAAAAAAAACCAAAACAATAGTTAGTACTTTTCGTTTCAAAAGGTCTTCACAAACTATTATATTTAATACCGCGAAATAGACGTTTCACAAAAACTGCTTTTAAGTTTAAAAGAAAGGTATGTGTTTACAAATTGATTCTATTGCGAAATAGACGCTTTTCGGAATGTGGCACTGTTGCTAAATAAATTGTATTTTACTTACTTTTATTTTATATGCCAACCCGACGCATTTCAAAATGTGGCCCTATTGTCTATAAAATTTTGCCTGATAATTGACGACTTTTTGAGATGTGGCTGACTGGCTCAAAAATCACGTACCACCGCACCGACTGTCAGGTTGCAACTAGCAAGATGGCCGTATCGCTCTGAAGTTAGCTACCGAAACGTTAAAATGCCAAAGAGGCGTTTGTGTATTTTAGTGATTTAGAGTGCAAAATCGATAAGTGTCTTTGTGATTTATGAAAATAAGGTTCATTATAGTTAAATTTTCGGCATAAAAGTAGTTTTGTCTTAAATTTTCGCGATGATTACACATTTAAATAAAACTATTTATAACGGATGAATCGCGTATATTAATTATTTTTAAACATCCCGACGTTTCGAGCACTTTGCAGTGTTCGTGGTCACGGGCAGACTAAGATGACATTTGTCTATTTGAAGAACAAAGGAAATATTATTAACAACTACCGCCAACGATTTCTCAATTGATATCTTGAGTAACGTTCCGGTTGCACGCAGAAGGCACTAACTGTATCTTTAGGTCTTGCAGTCTGTTGGATTTGGGATTTTAAATTTTTAATAAGTGGATCCCAGGTGTTAGAAAGTCTCCAACCATCTTCTCTATTGAAGTTCGGATGTTTTTGAATTTCAATAGCCTCGCGTATCATTCTAGGAATGAATCTGTGTTCTCTAGCGAGGATCTGTGGTTTATCAAATCGGATAAAATGGTTAGGTTTATCCAGAGCATGTTCACAGACTGCAGACTTAGAAGAACGCCTATTTTTGACATCTCCTATATGTTCCTTGACCCTGATACCGATACTTCTCTTTGTTTGGCCTATGTAAGATAAACCACACTCACATTCGAGTTTATATACTCCTGCAGTTTGTAAAGGAATATTACTCTTGATAGGTCTCAAGAAAAGTCTTTAGTCTGCCCGTGACCACGAACACTGCAAAAGTGCTCGAAACGTCGGGATGTTTAAAAATAATTAATATACGCGATTCATCCGTTATAAATAGTTTTATTTAAATAAAAGTAGTTTTTAGAAATTTTGATATGTGGCCCTTTCGTTTATAAGCAGCGATATATTGGAAAAATTTGAATACAAGATGACACCCATTATTAATCTACCTGAGATAAAGAATAAAAATATATCTATTTCTGCCGAGCCGATCGATATTAAAGGAATAAATTTGGATGATATAAAATATCTTTCTGCGGTTTTCAAGACAAATAGTTTAAGTGAAAGTGAAAGTGAAATAGAATCTGTAATAAAAGTGAATAGTGTCAGTTTAGGGACCCTAATTATATACTTAATATTACTTGTTTTGTGCTTAATTTTAATTTCAAAAAAGTTAAAAGATAAATTCTTAAGTAAGGGTCGAAACCTTCAGAATCCAGATGCCTCTGACGGTTTCGAACTTAAGGGGGGAGGAGTTATGTTAGCTCAAAGCATGAAGACAATAGAAGTAAATGCTTAATCAGCAGAATGTAAGTCATTGTGTCATTCTATGCTTTGGGATCATATGTCTTGGGAAATGATTTTGTAAAAAGGGAACAACATTCGACTAGAGCATAAACCTCTGTTCGGTCGTGTCAATTTCAATTATAATTAAATATTTTAAAACTCAAATATTATATTTTTAAAAAAGTCTGTATTGCTCCCGTAAACTTGTCTAGATTCTCAGTGTTTACGTTTAGTTTTGTAGTATATTTTATTGTTAATAGTGTTTTAGTTAGTAGTTGGGTTAAGTGGTGTTACTAATATATTTAAATTTTGTGAGTCTTATCTTATATCAATATTTTTAAGTTTGTAAGTTTTATAATGGAGGTGGATATATGGGCTTCCCGGGAAATTATGCCATTGGATTACCAGCTTTTTGGCAGATCGGAGCATCAAGGTCGTTGTCGACGGTGCATGCTCCGACTTAAAGTTCGTCAATGCTGGTGTTCCACAGGGCTGCGTTCTATCACCCACTTTGTTTCTTCTGCATATCAATGACTTGTTGCAAATTGGGAACATTCATTGCTATGCAGACGACAGTACCGTTGACACCTTATACACCGGCCGCGCAAATATTTCTCGGGAAAACGTCGAAGTAAACCGGAACAAACTTGTGTCTGAAATCGAGTCTTCGTTAAACGAAGTCTCGAACTGGGGCCGGCTAAATTTAGTCCATTTCAACCCCAAAAAGACGCAAGTTTGCGCGTTAACCGCTAAAAAAACACCATTTGTCGTATCTCCTCGATTTGAGAACATCCCGATAGCCGCTACAGGTAGTATCGGAATACTTGGCGTTGATATTTCGAACCTCGTTCAGTTCCGCGGTCAATTGGAAGGCAAAGCCAAATTGGCTTCAAAGAAGCTCGATGTGCTCAGAAAGGCGAGACAGTATTTCACGTCGGCCCATCGCCTAAAACTTTACAAGGCGAAAATTCGGCCTCACATGGAGTACTGCTCTCACCTCTGGGCGGGTGCTCCCCAGTACCAGCTCCTTCCATTTAACCGCATCCAACGTAGAGCAGCTCGAGTTATCTACGATCAAGCCCTTTCCGATCTCCTTGATCCTTTGGCTTTGCGTAGAGATGTTGGATCACTCTGCATCTTCTACCGAATTTTTCACGGAGAATGTTCCGAGGAATTGTTCGGATTAATCCCGGCTGCTGAATTTCACCTTCGGACATCTCGTCAAAGTTCTAAGTTTCACCCGCACCATCTTGATGTCCGAAAATCCACAACAGCGCGATTTCTTAGACATTCTCTGCCTCGCACAACGACTTTGTGGAACCAGCTTTCGCAGGCGGTTTTTCCGAACCGATAAGACATGGGAACCTTCAAGAAAAGAGCCTACTCCTTTCTTAAAGGCCGGCAAAAAAAAAAGGATACTCCGCCTGAACCCCCTGATCCAGGTGGCTCAGCACAAACCGATACCGATACTCTTTCTCCTCCCTCTATTCCGGTTTCTCGAAAACGCCAAGTTAATGAATCGATTAATTCCGATTCAAATGCTAAAAAAACTATAATTCATCCAAATTCTGCAAATCCTTCGATACAGACCATTTACACTCACCCATCCATCTCTGAAGGCCCAAAAATTTATTCTGATGATGACAAGGGTCCTTTCATCGTACAAGTCCCGGGAAGTCTCTGACCCAGCCTCAGGAACTACTATACGACCAATTAAATTTGGACAATTTCTGCACACCCATAAAATTAAAGGAATTATTAATGATGGTGTTAAAAACATAGGTCGTAATAAAATTTCTGTTGAATTTTCAACAGCCCAAGCGGAAAACTCATTCCTGGCAAATCCTATTGTTGAAATGTGCAAGTACAAAGCTACTGTACCGACCTTCAATGTAACCAGAATGGGTTTGATTAAGGGTATCCCCGTGGACTGGACGATGGAAGAACTTGCTATGTCACTTGAACTTCCCACTGGATGTGGTGAAGTAATGAAAATAAGAAGATTAAACAGAAAGACAATTAATGACAGTGTAACAACATGGGTTCCTACCCAATCTGTTGTTATTACTTTTAGAGAACAAATACTTCCTTCAAAAGTTTTTTCCTATCATACATCCCTTCCAGTAGAGACTTACAAACTTCCGACCATCCAATGCCTTAATTGCTGTCGTTATGGTCATATTAAAACACAGTGCAGATCTCAACCTAGGTGTTATAAGTGTGCCAAATCCCACACAGTTGAGTCTTGTAGTGTAAGTAAGGATAACGCCACTTGCTTACACTGCTCTGGTAACCATTTTACGACAGACAAGGACTGTCCTAAGTTTTCCCGGCAACAGTCAATTAAAATTGTTATGTCTCAGGATAACATATCTTATATTGAAGCCTCCTCTCGGTTCCCTCCTGTTCGTAGATCTTATGCAGAGATTGCAAAGGAGATGTTTACCCCTCCCTCATATTCTCCAAATATCCAAAATCAACCTATCCCTTCAACTAATAGGTCCTATCGGAAGACTGTTATCAGTACTCCTCGCCCAAGATCACCTCTTGGGAAGGGGTATGATAAGCAGGCCCATCAGTCGATCATTGGTAAGTGTCCCTCTTCTGCTCCTAACGGTTGTGCTCTCAACCAAAACACTCCTAATCCTCTTAATAGCAATCCTAACTTCTTAGAAATGCTAACAAAAATACTTCTTAGTATTATTTCAACATGTAACGACATCCCCTTACCGTCCAACGTTGCTCCAGACTTATGTCAATTATTCTCAATCCTTCACAATGGCCCAAATCAAGCTTCCTTCAATGGAACTGCAAGAGCGTCCGTCCTAAAAAACATGAACTCCTCTCACTGATTAACCTCCATAAACCTATCATTATTGCCGTCTCTGAAACATGGTTGATCTCTGGATCCCGATTCCGGGTCTCAGGCTTCTCCTGTTTGAGAGATGACAGAAATGATGGTTATGCAGGGAGTGCCATTTTTATACGGCACTCCCTCCCCTTTTCCCAAATTCCCTAAACCCTTCCCAGCCAGCATATTAATGCTGTTGCTGTCCGAGTCCTTAACATCTCTTTTCTTTCCCTGTACATTCCTCATCCTAATCCAGCTTTAATTCCTGATATTTCTGCCATCATTTCCTGTCTTCCTAGTCCTATCCTTGTAATGGGTGATTTCAACGCCCATCACACCTCCTGGGGTTCACATTTCTGTGACCCATTTGCTCTCTTGTTGATGGACATATTTGATGATGCAAACCTTTGCATCCTCAATAATGGCTCACCAACACGTAGAGTATACCCTAACCAAAACCCAAAATCCACTGTAGACTTATCCTTATCCTCTCCAGTCCTAGCTTCTCAAATATCCTGGAATGTCCCCTCTTCCTCTTTTGGTAGTGACCACTTTCCTATTGTCCTTTCTTTAAATCACCGATCCATTCCCCATATAAATCCAAACCCCTCATTAAAATATAAGTTAAAAAATGTTAACTGGTCTGCATATGCTGAGTATGTTGATACCATGATCGACAACCTCTTTGTTTCACAAGACTATGGAGATGTAATTGTTTGCTATAATCTTTTCCTTAATGGCATTTTAACTGTAGCTGATCTTCATTTCCCTAAAAAGCGCATCTCAAAAACTCATTTGCTTTCCACCCCTTGGTGTGATGAGGAATGCAAGCGATTATCTGAACAGAGGCTAGAGGCTGAAGTTTCATACACATTGTGTATGTCAATGGATAATTTTAGGAGGTATCAGAGAATCGACGCAAAATTTAAACAGCTAATTTCTAAAAAGAAGAAAGTCAGTTGGATTCATTTTTGTGAATCCCTGAGTCCTCGTTCCTCTTCCTCTGCAGTTTGCTCCCAACTTAAAAAATTCCGCCGTTGCCTTAACTTTGTCAATTCTTCCTCAAGTACTCCTTCTGAGTGGCTTAACAATTTCGCTGACAAGCTTGCCCCCCCATTTGTCCCTTATGAGGACAGTTTTCTAAATTCTACGCCTGCATCTACTTTGGATGAAATGGATGCCCCCTTTTCTTTTTCTGAACTTAATTGTGCTTTAAATGGTCTATCTGATTCTACTCCTGGGGAAGATGGCGGTCCTTACTCTTTTATCTCTAAATTAAACGATAAAGCGAAAACTTGTTTTTAAATATAATTAACTCGGTTTTTATCAAAGGAATCGTCCCGCAATCTTGGAAGTCACAAATTGTTGTCCCGATTCTTAAACCGGGTAAGAACCCTTCAGATTGCAACTCATATAGACCGATAGCTTTATCGTCAACCTTGGCAAAGATCACTGAACATATTTTGAAGAACCGCCTGGAATGGTTAATGGAAAGCAGAAATATACTTGCTCCCTCTCAATTTGGCTTTCGGAAGGGGTTGAGCACCATTGACAGTCTAAGCATACTTACAACAGACATTCGAATAGCCTTTACTAAAGGAGAGTACCTTGGGGGAATTTTTCTTGATATATCTTCTGCATATGACAATGTCCTTCTTCCGTTACTCAGGCAGAAAATGCAACAGCTGAGTATTCCACCGAGGATTGTGCATCTCATATGTAATCTGTTAACTTGCAGATCCATAACGGTAAGACACCAACATCACTCTCTTCCCCCCAGACTTGTCTGGAAAGGTCTTCCTCAAGGCTCAGTACTCAGTCCTCTGCTTTATAGCATATACACCCATGACCTCGATTTGTCTGTTAACAATTTTTGCAACATACTCCAGTACGCTGATGACACTGTTTTGTATTTTAGATCTAGCTCCATTGAAAATTTAACGTTTCGATTAAACTCTGCTTTGCATTACCTATACCAATGGCTCTCTGACCATGGCTTGTCGCTGTCGTTGGCCAAAAGTCAAGCAGTGATATTTACTAAAAAGAGACATATACCTTCTATTAATTTGTTTTATGAGGGTCAACGTATCAATTTTGTAGACAAAACAAAATTTCTTGGTATTATTCTCGATCAACGACTGAACGGAATTTCACACTCTGACCATTTAGGCAAGAAATGTGAAAAATCAATTAATGCCCTTAGAGCAGTATCTGGAGTTTGGTGGGGAGCTCACCCTTATACATTGAAGCTGATCTATAACGCAATAGTTCGTAGTCATTTGGACTATGGACTGTTTGTTCTAGATCCCTTCAATAAATCAGCTTCAGAAAAATTAAACAAAATTCAGTACAAATGTTTGCGTATAATCTTGGGTGCAATGAAATCCACCCCTACTAATGCTCTGCAGGTTGAGTGCGTTTACCCTCCTCCACATATAAGGAGGCAATATTTATGTGACCGCTTTATCATCAAATTGTTACAGTTATCTTCCCATCCTCTATTGCCTCGATTAAACAAATTATCCCACCTTTAAAACCCAGACAGTTCGAAATCCTCGTTCCTATTAAACAGTTTCCTCAAGTACACCAACCTCCCCCATCCCCTTTCCACTTTTCCTTCTAATCCCCTTTTTTCCACCTCATTTAATGCTCTTTTATATAATCCTCTTATTATCACAAATCTCGGTCTTATAAAAGGTTCTTCTGATACTGCTATCCAATTTCACAGAATCTTTCATCAAAATTGGCCAAATCACCTCGCTATATATACTGATGCCTCTAAACTCTCACCCAACAGATGCGTTGGCGCAGCTTGTTGGATACCAAAATATAAAATAGCACTCCTTTTTAAATGTCCCCCAGAAACTTCTATATTTTCAGGTGAAGCCATTGCTTTACTGGAAGCTATTAGGTTTGCCCAGTCGCACAACATACCTCAGTCTATTATTTTATCTGACTCTTTAAGCTGTCTGTTGGCCATTAAGGAAAATCCTTTTCGCAGCAAATTAAGACTTTCTATCGTTTTTAAGATCAGAGAGGCCCTGTTGTCCTGGTCTACAAGTTTTGCTCGTCTGGATTCCAAGTCATTCGGGTATTATTGGAAACGAGATGGCTGACTCATATGCAAAGACTGCTATTCAATCTGGTTCATCTGAGCATTTTGTCAATTCCGCTAGAGACTTGCTCACTCTTGCGAAGGTTCAAATGGTTAAATCCTGGAGCTCTTTTTGGATTTCATTAAAATCGGTTACGGGTAAGTATTACTCGGCGTTACAACCTGAAATTTCGAGGCGTCCTTGGTTTTCGTTTCTCAGGCACGCTGATCGTTGGGTCATTTCCACTATCTGTCGATTACGCCTCGGCCGTTCCTGTACACCTATCCACCTAGCTAAGATAAGAGTTCGAGATCACTCACTGTGTGAATGTGGCCTAGACGAAGGTTCCGCAACCCATATCCTGTTCCTTTGTCCTAAACTTCTTCATCCCATTTATGATGTTCTCCCTCCTAAAGTCCCTCACCCTATAAATGTTGAATATTTGTTGACGTTTGTGTTTAGTCCATTTTGTTATTTTCTATGTAAATATATTAAATGCAATAAAATGAAGTTGTATATAGTCCAATTGAGTGTGATATTTAAGTATGTTATATAGTTTAGAGTTCTAACAATTATTTTACTGTACCTTATTATTAACCCTTAATGTTTGTGTTGTTCTAGGTTAAGGATTAACAAGGAAATTACTACGACTATGCTAATCTTCAAAATTTAATTGAGTTTGTTTCCTCAACTGTACCAATCAATCTTTTTCGTGTCTTCTCCATCCTACGTGACATTGGCGAAATAATCTGTGCCCTGTCGGCACAACTAAAAGCCATTAAACCAAGAATTGAATTGAATTGAATTGTTATTTAGTTGTTAAATTCGGCATGTACAGATAAAATCAATATAATTATTATAAGATTACCCCATAATATTTAAACCTCACAAGTGCTAAAGATTAAAATGTAAGCGGGTATATTGTCAGTAATATAATATCAAGATAAGAACAAAGCAATATCAAAGTACAAGCCAAAATCGACTTTAAGGCAGAAAAATTATGCTAGAAGAATAAAATGAACAATCAAACTTAACAAACAAATAATAATAAAAGATTTAATGTATACTTACACGAGAGGATGTAACGTAAAATCAAAAAATCAAATCAAAATACTCTTTATTGTACACCAGTAAATAAATCACATATACACGATTAGCTGAAAGTTGTACAAGAGGCGGCCTTATCGCTAACACAGCGATCTCTTCCAGGCAACCTTAACGGCCTGGCCACGGGGATCGGCGGCGCGAACGGCGGTGCGAATTGCGAATCGACAATTCGCGCGGCGCCGTTTGCAGGCCACGGGCAGAGGCGTTCGCCGCCGCGAATAGTGAGGACGTCCGACGGCAAAATGTCTTTATCTAAATTATATCGATATTGTTTAGATAGTAATCGCTTTTTGGTTCAACACCTAATATTTGGAAGTAATTGTGGAGTACATGGCTTAAATAAAAATCTGGGTATAAACGGGGAATTCCACAAGAAATACGAGAATTCGCCGCAACTGCCGCCGACTCCGTGGTTTACGCCGTACTGATTCATAGTTTTCGTGTAGCTCGCCGGCCGCGCCGCAGATCGCGCGCGCGATTCGCTCGTTACAATTCGCCGGTCGCTTCGCCGGTCGCCATTCGCACCGCGCAAATATTCGCCTAAGCGAATTTCCCATGGCCAGGCGGTAACTTTTAATCAGTCATTAACATTAAGTTCAATTATTGTTATTATAATATTATAATAGTCAAAAAATATATATTATTGTAGCTTAAGTTACTCCTTATTCTATCAGTTTTCTGCCAGTGAAAGTCTCGTCAAAATCGGTCCAGCCGTTCCAAAGAATAGTCGGAACAAACAAAAAAATTGTAAAAAAATAATTTTTGTACCTATGCATAAATATGTATATATACAAGGTACATATATCATGTACTGTGTATATATACATGCATTAAGTAAAAAAGGACTATTTTAATATTACAAACAGACACTCCAATTTTATTATATGTATAGATGTAACTGAACTTGTGGTCAGTTCTGCTAGCTAGCGCAAAAACAAGATGGCAGACAGTAAAGCCGAGCGTACGTAGGTACCGAATACTATGCCTACATAAATATTTGGGTACACATTCAAAAAGGCATATTTTATAATCTGAACGTAAACTTTTGAATATATAACATAATCCATCAAAATTATCAAAACCTGAGATGTGTAGTTTAATGACGAATTGACGTTACATCATTAATTAATTAATTAATTATATGTACCTAAATAAATAAAAACAAAAAAAATAAAAAATTTTTCGTGTGTGTGAAGGTGAATACCTTCACAATCAGAAAATTTTATACTTATTTCTTCCCACAACCTCTTCACTACATGTTTAAATTTATATGGTGGTATAGCTAATATTTCAGCAATATTAAAGTTTCGGTATACATTTTTCGCCGCGAAAAAAACTAAACTCTTTTGATCCCAACGAGAATTCGCCGCGACTGCCGCCGACTACGTGATTTGCGCCGTCTGATTCATAGTTTTCGTTTAGCTCGCCGGCCGCGCCGCAGATCGCGCGCGCGATTCGCGCGTTACAATTCGCCGGTCGCTTCGCCGGTCGCTTCGCCGGTCGCCGTTGCGCGTGGCATGTTCAGTACATTGCTATACGTTTGTTTCATTCGCAAGACGCTTCGCCGTTCGCACCGCGCGAATATTCGCGTCCGCGAATTTCCCGTGGCCAGGCGGTAAGGTAGAGGAAAACAGATATAGTAAGAGGTAGGGGTGTACAGAGCAGATATAAACATAATAAATAAATACAGTGTAATATTAATATATTAAAAAATATATAAAATAATACAGTACCTGATATCTAAAATGCATACATATATGTATCTATCTAATTAAATTCAAATTATAATGTACAAAAATTAAATTAATGTCTCGCGAAAAAAAAACAATAAAATAAGTAAATAATTCTATTAAGTACAGCAATTAAAGTGCAAGATAGTATTGTCTCAAGGAATTTTTAAATGAAGCAAGTGATTGTGCACGTCTTATTTCAACAGGAAGAGAGTTCCACAGACGAATAGCCTGAACAGTAAAGGAGTTTGTATAGAATGAGGTCGAATGAGGAGGGATCTTTAAAAATAAATTATCTTCTGAACGAAGAGAACGATTTATTTATTTATTTATTCTTTATTGCACCCAATCTTACAACTAAAAAAATTACATTTTAGTTACATAAAAGTTGCATGAGGTGCAACAGGCGGCCTTATCGCTAAGCAGCGATCTCTTCCAGGCAACTTTGGGTAAAGGATCATGATACTGATATTAATGGGAAGGGTACAATAACTTTTTACATATATATATAGTATAAATTCTTAATAGAATAGTATACAATATACAAATAACAATAAATTTATATAATATAAATATATACTATATTAAATACATACATACATACATAAATAAATACATTAAATATATATAATAAAATAGGAGATATTAACTAAACAAGAAATTAACAACAACAACTACTGCTTAGAATAACTAATGCGATAAGTAAAAGTCCTTAACCATACTTTTAAAAACGGCTAATGACTGTGCGCGCCTTACAGCTAAGGGTAATGTATTCCAAAGTCGAGAAGCTTCTACAGTGAAGGACTTAGAATAGTAAGAAGAAGAAATGAATGGAGAGAAGAAGGAATGGAGAGAATTAAATTTTCATTCGAGCGAAGAGCACGCTTATGAGTCTAAGGGTGTCGCTGGATTAAAAAGAATAGAATAAAGAAGAGATAAAATGTGAGTATTCCTGCGAAGGCGAATAGGGAGCCACTTGAGTTTTTGGCGAAATTCGGAAACATGATCATATTTGCGTAAACCAAATATGAACCGTATACATAGGTTTTGTAATCGCTCAAGTTTATTTAATTGCTCCTCACTTAAGTTTGTATAACAGGTGTCGGCATAGTCAAGAATCGGTAGAAGGAGAGATTGTGCAAGCGTAACTTTAGTTGGAATGGGTAAAAAGTTTTTCAATCTTCTCAGTGAGCTAAAGGATGAAAACAATTTTTTACTAACCTCATTTATTTGAGGTGCCCAAGAAAGGTGCCTATCAAAGATAACGCCGAGATTTTTTGCTGTTTCACAGATTGGTATGCAGACGCCATCAAAAAGGACAGGTGGTAATTGTTTCCAGTCAATCCGTGAAATAAGTCTCGGGCTACCAATGATAATCACCTTTGTTTTTGTGGGATTAACTCTCAGACCATAAGATTTACTCCATTGACTTATGTGTATCAAATCTTTGTTTATTAAATCAATGGTGTCCGAGAGCCCGCTGAATTGTGTCTGTGAATATATTTGGAGATCATCTGCGTACAAGTGGTAGAGAGAAGAAATGTGATTAGTGATAGAGGAAATGAATACAGAAAATAATAGAGGAGACAACACGCCACCTTGCGGGACACCAGCGCTTAGCATATACCAGTCTGAGTTACGACCATTAGTATATACGCGCTGCCGACGCCCTCGCAAGTAACAATGAAACCAGTCAGTCACCTTAGGAGATATGTTAAGAGAACGTAGTATAGCTAGTAAAATATCAAAGTCTACAGTGCAAAATGCATTACTGAAATCCAGCAGTGCCAGCACTGTAATCAGTTGTTTGTCCATACCAAGTCTGATGTCGTCCGTTATTTGAACGAGGGCAGTAGCCGTACTATGACCACAGCGAAAACCGGATTGGAAAGGATTCATAAGGTTATTTTTGGATAGAAAGGGACTATCATTTGCTGATATATAAGACGCTCAAATACTTTGGATAAGAAAGGAAGAATCGATTCGGGTTGGACTTTTTAGGTACAGGGATTATTTGAGCATCTTTCCAGATCGTAGGAAATGTACAGGATTCTATCGACAAGTTGTAGATAGATGTAAGGATAGGAGCTACAATATCAATAATAGGAAGAATCATTTTACGGCTAATGCAATCTGAACCCACGGCATCAGAGTTGATGTCTAAAATGTTCTTCTTAACATCACATACAGTAAACCGACTAAAAGAGAAAGAAGGAATATTGGGAGTAGAAGACGCTGAAATATTTCTAATGGTGCCAGTTTTTATCGTACCATCTATGGTATCAGAAGACGAGAAATGCTAGTTAAGTTGGTTTATATCCAGATTATTTAAATTTAGTTCTTGACGTGCTTTCCCAATTCCAAGTGTTTCAAGAAATTTCCACACCTTAGAAGGATCATTGTCGGTTAAGGACTGATGAATATGGCGTCGTTGTTGATCTCTACATTGCATGTTGCAGCGATTCCGAATATTTCTATATTTCTCGCGGTTTTTGTCTGTAGGGTTCATTTTATATTTTGCTTTGGCTATGTTCTTACGATGTTGTAGTACTTTGATTTCTTCAGTAAGCCAGGGAGCAGGCCGATGTTTTAGGCGCACAGGACGAATGGGAGCATGAGTGTCATACAGTTGTGTCAGTAAGGAATTTAATATTGCAACCCGTTCGTCAACTGTATCCGCAGCCAGTACTACTGACCAATCGATTCTAGATGCATCTTCATGCAAGCGACTGATATCCATACCACCAAAGTTACGCAGCAGAAGGATTCTTGACTTGGCTTTAGGTGGTTTAATTTTATAGGACAGGTAAAGTAAATCATGATAAGAGAACGCTGTAGCATTGCACTGACCATGTTTTTCAACATGGTCCGTGGAAGACACAATAATTAAGTCAAGGAGTGAGGGATTGGAATTCGGAAAGGAATGTGTGGCAGAGAGAGGAAGAATGTGCAAGTTAGATGAAGATATTAAGGAATTGAGTCTCACGGATCTATAGTCATTCTTGATCAGAAAAGTATTAAAGTCACCCATCAATATAGTGTAATAATTTACTCCTCAATATAAATTGAGGAGTAAATTTTTCAAGAAGGTATTCTAATGAGGAGAAGTAGTCGATTGATAGGCAAGGATTATAAAAAACACATAGTAGAAGTTTACAATGGGAAAAGGTTAACTCAATAAAAAGATGTTCCGCGGAAGGACCAGTCTGAGGTGCTGACATGCTGATAATTTTAAAAGGAATGTAGGATCGCAGGTACATGGCAACACCTCCACCAGCTCTATTGACACGGTCATTTCGAATTAAATGGAAACCCG
Source organism: Vanessa cardui (assembly GCF_905220365.1). Classification (NCBI taxonomy): domain Eukaryota; kingdom Metazoa; phylum Arthropoda; class Insecta; order Lepidoptera; family Nymphalidae; genus Vanessa; species Vanessa cardui. The sequence continues at coordinate 13,078,606 of NC_061153.1, forward strand.
GTAAAGAATATGACTCAGAAGACAAACATGGCTTAAGCCATGATTCAGAAACAAGTATAGCATGGAGGTTTATGTTATCAAACGATGTGAGAAGGTCAGGATAGTGAGCAGGAATACTCTGAGCGTTAATATGAACAATGTTAAAGTTTTTAGGTACGTCTGTAAAAAGATTTAATAGGGATTCATTGAGCGAAGGAATACTTTGAAAGCTGTCGTCGCTACTGGTTAAATCGGAAGAGAGAGAAAGATAAATATCATTGTCGTCTTGAACATGGCTATTATCAAACATTATACACATATATTAAATAATAATAAATAAATAAGATTATAATAACTTAAAATAAAATAAGTATATAAATATATGTAATAAAAACAATTTATAAATATACAAGTTGCGAATATATAATAGTTCCATCTTACCCACCAGCTGTTGAAAGATTAAGAAATTGATAAAACTAATTAGTAATAACTAAAAAACCTAAAAACTAAAGAATAATAATTTTAAATCATAATTATATACATAATCTGCTTACCACTGACATAACATAAAAAAGGATCGAAACGGTGTGTTTACATTCAAGTACTAATGGCTACACAAAACAAAAATTATAGCGTAATAAACTAAAAATAACATTAAAAAAAAAAAAGAACTATCAATAGAATAAGTCACAAAACAAACTGGTAGTGAAAAGTAACACAAAATTAATTTCACAATGGAAAAATTGTAGCTGGAATACAATATATTAACACAAAACAGAACAGATATTATTACAGTCATTTCACTATCAAAAAAATAAATAAATAAAATAAAAATTAAAAGTAAATTTATGTATTACAAAACAAAAAACAAGTAATACAAAAAGAGGAAAAAAAAAGAAAGAAATAAAATAAATAAATTATTTAAAAATAAAGAAACAGTCAAACAAACGTATTTAAAATTGACAAAACACTAGAGTCCAGATCGTGACAGCTGTCATTAAGAAGTTGTCTGCACAATCTGTATTTGATATCTGACATAATAGTAACAAATTTTAAACTACACTCATTTATAACTACACCAATCAATAAAGAAAGTAAGTGATTAGGAAGGTAAATTAAAGTAAACAAACCAATGGTAGTAGTAAGCAGATACTATGTACAACTGAAAATTATAATCACTACTTTTTAACAATTCGTTTCGGACGAGAGACTGCAACTTAGCTATCTGGATTCTTCGAGACGTTAAGGACCTTGACTTCTGGAGATTTTAAAGGTGAAGAGGATACAGCGTCGAGTTCAGCGAGTGATTCAACTTGGTGACGCGATCCATCTGGGGCTATGAAGAATATCCGTCCATCCCGGGTCCAACACTTTCCAATGCCGAAACGCTGCCGTGCTAAAAGGAACACATCGTGCCGTGTCTTCGTGAGGAACTCCGATTGGGTTATGCCAGTGCCTTTAAATTTTGACTTGGCAAACCACACCTTATCCCGCACGCTAACATCACAGAACTTAACTACAATTGGCCTATTCCGGTTGGCTGTAGACTTACCAAGCCGATAGGAAGATTTGATGCTGGAGCTTGAGAAGTTTGTTAAGTCCAGATGGTCTGCAACGAGACTAGTAACACGAGCACTGGTGTTCTCGGCTTTTTCTTCTGGGACTCCATGAAGAAGTAGTATTTTGCGCCTTCTTTGCATTTCCTGGCGGTCCAACTCCCTTCCAAGAAATTCTACCTGACGCTGAAGAGTGCTGAGAGCAGTTATAATGAAGCTTCTAAACTGCGTGAACTCCGTTGAAAGTGATGGTGTGTGTGTAGCAACTGATGAAGATGTCTTTTGTAACTCATGTTGAAATTCGTTCATTTTGGTATTAAAGAGTTCCGACATGGCAGACAGTGAATCTTTGATTGACTCCATGGTTTTAGCAGTGATTAATTGTTATTTAACTTATTATTTTATTGTTTATTGTAAAGGAGATTGTAAGCTGGTAGGTAATGTTATTTAGACGTACATGTATTATATATAATGTATTTTTAATTAAATAAAATTTAAGAGCTCACTAAAAACGTTGCAACTTGTTTGTGCAACGATTGTGACTTGAACCTAAAAATTTGAAATTCTCTTTTAAATAGAGCGGAGTTGAAGGATGAAAGAGTATTGAGTAAAGTAGATGGAGTATATGAGTATTCCTGCGATAGCGAATTGGGAGCCACTTGAGCTTTTTGCGAAAGTCGGAAATGTGATCATATTTACGGAGACCAAATATGAAACGAATGCAAAGATTTTGAAGGCGCTCAAGCTTGTTAAGTTGCTCCTCTTGTCAGCATAATCGAGAATTGGTAATAGGAGGCTCTGTGCAACCAAATTTTTGGTGGGAATAGGTCGAAAGTTACGCAACCTTCGGAGCGACCCTACAGCTGAAAACATTTTTCTGCTTATGTTACTCACCTGTGGTTGCCACGATAAATGTTGATCAAAAATAACCCCTAAATTTTTGCATTCGGTACTAAACGGTAAATCAACACCATCCAAGCGCACAGTAGGTAAGTTCGAAAAAGAAATGCGTGATATTAATTTGGAACTTCCGATGACAACAACTTGACTTTTTGTAGGGTTTACTTTCAATCCAAAAGATTTTGACCATTTAGCAATTTTATCTAAATTTTCATTTACTGATTGAATAGTTTCAGCTAAATCGGTAACTTTACTCAGTGAGTATATTTGGAGATCTGCATACAAGTGGTAGAGAGATGTAATATGAGAGGAGATAGAATTAATAAATATTGAAAACAAGAGAGGAGATAACACGCCACCCTGCGGCACGCCAGCAGTAATAGGAGACCAGTTGGAGAAATAACCGTTAACTCCTACACGCTGCCGACGCCCACGCAGGTAAGAATGAAACCAATTACTTGTGGAGATATGTTAAGAGAACCGAGAATAGCAAGAAGGATATCAAAGTCCACAGTGTTGAAGGCATTACTAAAATCTAGTAATGTCAGCACCGTAACTTGTTGATTATCCATTTCTAGCCTAATATCATCAGAAACCTTGATCAAAGCAGTAGTCGTACTGTGACCAGGTCGGAAACCAGATTGTAAAGGGTTCAGAAGGATATTTTTGGAAAGGAAATAATTTAATTGAGTATGGATGAGACGTTCAAGGACTTTCGAGAGAAAGGGAAGGATAGAATTCCTGAGGTTCCTTTTGGGTCTGGTTGTTTGAAGAGACTGGACTGTTTTACCTTTTGTATTGTAGTTTGGAGATTGATTTGAGGTGCCGGCTGTCGCCACGACGGCTCGATTATCAGGCTCTAACTGATTTGAAATAGATCCCAGCTCAGCAGTCGAGGTTATTCTATGTCGAACACCACCAGGACCAATTATGAAGATCTGACCCTCTTTGGTCCAGCAATTAGACACACCAAATTGTTGTCTCGCTGCCATAAATGCTTCGTGCCGGCTTTTTGTCAGGAACTCGGAAAGTGTGATACCTGTGTTCTTGAGACTGGCTTTCCCGTACCAGACTTTGTTACGCAACGATAAGTCCTGAAATTTGATGATTATAGGCCGTGGCTTATCCTTTGTGGGACGACCTATGCGGTGACTACGTCTTGTGGCAGCTGGGACTAATTCAGGCATTTTGATATGCTGAGATAGCATCTTGACGGCGGCGGCTGTAACATTCTCACTTTTAGACTCTGGGATACCATGGATTAAGAGAATTTTCTTTCTACTCCGCATCTCAAGTAGGTCATGCTGCTTAGATAACACTGACAATTGAAGTTAAAGGCTTTCTAATGCAGACAGCACAAAATTGCGAAAGATGGTAAATTGAGCTGCAATATTGGATGTAGAGCTAGTCGCAGGTATGGCAGTTTGCAGGTTGTGCTGATATTCAGCCATTTTAGTGTTGAAGTGCAATGACAACTCCTCAATGGATTCTTTGATAGCTTCCATAGCTTGTGGACTTTTTATCAACAAACAAGTAACAGTAGTGATATGTGGTGTAAATATATATGTATATTGTGGTAATTTATCAATGTATTAACTGGAATGGAGTTCAGCTGGCAGGTATTGTTAAAAATTAAAGTATTCCAATCATTAATGTCTTCTTTTAGTAATTAATTTTAATATTAAATATAGAGCTTACAGAAACAGTTGTTGTTTATTGTGCAGCTACCCGAAAAAAAAAATTTAATAGTTGTTGCGTGCTTTTACCTTTTTGGAATCCGAATTGACTTTCTGTAATAACATTATTTTTAGTGAAGAAGTTTGTTAATTGATGAACAATTACTTTTTCAAATATTTTGTTAATTAAAGATAGTATGGCTATGGGTCTATAGTTTTTTGTGTTATCGTGTTCTCCCCTTTTATATATTGGTCGAATAATGGATGTTTTTAACATATCTGGGTATTTACTTATTTTTTATCGATATATTTATCGAGTGTGCTATTACTGGAGAAATGGATTCTTTTATTATTTTAAGGTCACTTATGCGAATATTATCTATACCTGGAGACTTATTTATACTTAAATTAGAAATTATTTTATTTATTTCAATAGCTTTTACTGGAATAAATCTTATAGACTGAAGGAAATTTTTAACGTAGGAGTCTCGATTTAAGAAAGAAATATTACACTGATGCTTAATAATATCAATTTCGTCTGCAAAAGAAATACAAAATTTTTCACTTAAGTGCTTAGTAGTTGCGTTAGTATTACTTCATCAATTGAAGATTTTTCTTTTCCTAACCACACGTTTACATACTCCCATATTTTACGAGTATCTGACCCTGCATTAGTTATTAATTGTTTCTTATAATTATTTTGTGCTGCATTAATAGCCTTATTAGTCTTATTCCGCCGTTTTGTATATTCCAATCTATAAACACTATTTGGATTATTTTTCCAACGTCTAAACAGATTATCCCTTCTTCTTATCATGTTTTTAAGATTATTAGTAATCCAAGGATGATTTTCTCGGCTGGTCTTATCAACGTAATTTACAATTTTAGAATTCAATTTATATATGGAGTTAAATATTTCATAAATTTTTGTATACAGCAACAAGGGACACATAATAAAAAAGTAAGTAAAAGAAAGACACATAATATTTAAAAGAATATTCCAGTTATATTTTTTGAGTTCAGTTATTATCTTAGAGTTATTGTATATTACTTTATTTGTAGGTTCTTTTTTATTTTTTTCCGTTTCTTTTGCTATACAAATAAAATAGTGATCAGCTAATTTACAGTCCAATATGGATGAAATACTATATATTACAATTGGTTATAACATAAATATGGTCAATACAGGACTTACATAGTTTTTCTAAACGAAATTCTTCTCTTGTCACTCCATATATCTGTCTTGAAAGGCCACAGTTACTTAGAGTATCTTCATACGATAAAACTAGAGGATTATTATACTTAAATAAATCTATATTTATATCTCCAACAAGGATTATTTGCTGATCTCCTGGTAAACCAGTTAGATGTTTTTGGATATCATTTAGAAATGCAATTCAGAAATTCCATTTTTATCTGGAGGTCTATATATACAGAATAATGTAAACATATTTTTACCACATAGTATTTTCCTCAAGTTTTCACATTCTTCTATAGTAGTCGAAATTTCTTTAAATTTAATTAATTCTTACAGTAAATCATTATACCTTCTCCTCTTCTAGATTTCCTTAATTTATAGAATATTTCGTATCCTTGTAGTTTGTAGCTTAGTATATCCTCTGTAATGTTTACTTCAGAAAGTATAATTATGTCAATCGGATCTCTAATGTTATTCAATGTTATCAATAGTTCTACGTGATGTTTTTTTAAAGATCTAATGTTGATGTGGGTTAGAGTTAGATTACTTCCTTTTTCTATCTGCTTAGTCCAACTTTCAAAATTGGGGTATCTATTCAAATTTATAGGTTGCAAAAAATCTATATTATTTGCCATCATTATTATTTTTTTTTTTATTATTCAGTTGGTTGTTTATAAGTTTCAATTATTTTGCTCATTTGTCTCCTTTATCAATAACTTCTCTATATCTGATGTTGAAAATATTGAAAATTTTTTACCTTTTTCATTCTTCCTGCAAAAAATTCTACCATTTTTAACCCATACATATTTATAGTACGGTTTTAATTTTTGTTTGGCATTCCATAAGAGTTCTCTGTTATATTTTGTTAGATCTTCATTTATAAATATCGGTGTACTATTTCTGTTTGTGTATCTGTAAATATCTGTGTTATTTCGAGTTTTCCTTCTTTTTTCCCACCATTCTTCCCTAGCTTCAATTGATTTAAATTTAATTACTATTTGGGAGCCATCTTTATCTTCGTTATGTTTTGATTTTTTGTTTTTAGATACTCGCCATGCTTCTTCTATTTAGTCAGATTTAACTTCCAGTTTATTAGCAATCATACCTAGAACATCCGATAGTTTTTCATCTGCTTTTCGTTCTACTCCTACTACCACTATATTTTTATTTTTTTCAGCTTGTTCAATATTGTGCACTCTCATTTCTAAAGCCTCATTTGTTTTCTGTAGAAAGTTACATTTATTTGTTAGGTCTTCTATTTTTTTCTCACTTTTCTTATAACATTTGAGTAGATCATTATGCATCTGCGGCAACTCATCGTATTTTTCTGCATAAAATTTAGTATTTTCGCGAATCTCGAGGATTATCGCCATCTTGTTATTTAATCCTACAAGTAATTGACTTGTCGTGACAGTGCTTGGATCAAAGTTAAGGAAATCGTCTTCTTCATTTCTTCGCTGTGATACAGGATCAGAAGAAGGAGACGGGGTTGTCATACTTTCTTCATCAATATTTTGACAGTTCGAGCACTTTCCACTCGTTACAATTTTAGTTAAATTTTTGAGGCATGATCTTGTTTTGTGGAAATAACCTCCACATTTGCCTTTACATAGAAAGTACTCATCTTGTTTTTTAATTGAAATAAACAGTTTACATTTCTTGCACTGGTACTGCATGTTAAACGCACATAAGTCATTAGCAACAAATGTTACTATTGCAGACAATACGTGTTCACTCGCCGAGAGCTAACAGCATGGAAATAGAATTTCTTAAGAAGCTTTATTATGTCTCAAAATATCATTGAACATTAATTACAATACCATAGTTAGTTAGTTAGTTAAAATACATTTTTTTTTCGCGGGTAGGTGCTTAAATAGTAAACACACATTATTTTATGCTCTTGCAATTTTTATTAATTTTAAATAAATTTATGACTATATAATATATATGGAATTGATCTAAAAGTCCTTCAACCTACCAGCTTTAATTCCTTATAAGAAAATCCACACACAGTGAGCAAAATATTTTTATTCACTATTTATAATGGACGCACTTAAAGTCACTATACGTGAACTAAGAGAACATTTTGACACAAAAATGGCTGATTTTCAAAGGAGTCTCCAAGCTTCTGCTAACCCAGCTTCAAGTCCCACATCCAACATCGCTGCTCAATTCAATGTATTCCGAACCTTCGTAATGAGTGCTCTGGAAGGTCTTCAAGCTCAACTCGGACTTTTGGCTTGTAAACAAGAAGAATTGGAGATGAGGACTCGAAGAAAAATCCTCTTGGTTCATGGCATCCAAGAGAGCAAGAATGAAAAGGTTGCCTCAGTTGTTGTTGAAGCTCTCTCGGAACGTCTTAAGATCTCCGACTTAAAGACAGAAAGCATTAGCCGTTGTCACCGTCTGGGGCGGACTAAAACTAACAAGCCTCGGGCTATTCTTATAAAGTTTCGCGATCTTGGACTCAGAAACAAGATCTGGTATGCAAAAACCGGTCTTAAGAACTCCGGCATAACTTTGTCAGAATTCCTGACCAAGGATCGGCACGGCGTCTTTACAGCTGCACGACAGCGATTTGGTGTCGATAAATGCTGGACAAGGAATGGGTATGTGATTGTTATGGGCTCTGGTGGTGCTCATAATAGGATTACTACTTTAACCGAGTTAAATTCTTTGCCATCTTCATCCGGTCAAATTCCTTCAACAAACTACGTTACTGGTGCTAGTGCAACAACCTCTGCTAATATACCCGTGCATAAGGAAGGTAAATCTTCTTATATTAGACCCAAAAGAGTAGTTAAAAAGTAATTGTATGTGCTGGTTAAGTAATTTTTGTTTCTAGCTTCTCTTAATAATAATTTTCCTTTTATATGCCTAAATGCATGTAACATATACGTTGTTTTCGCTTTTACTATTACGTTGTAGTTTTTTTTGTATTATATACCCACTTCTCACTTTTTATTAGTAGCATAATTTTACTAACTTCACCTTATCTTATATATATATGTCTTTAATAAACAATTGTGATTTGTGCGTGATAATATGTCAGTTGACATTATCAAAGTCGACTAATGTCACAGACAACATCTGCTGACCATAGACTATAACTGTGTATTAAGTCAGTTTTACACTATCAATAAAATTAAATGCACTTAATTATTGATGGATATCTACTTGTTTACGTCTTGTATATTATATTGTTTTTATTTTTTTAATCTACATTTTTTTTTTTTTTTTAAACTTTTGTTTGTCACTTTTGTTTTTTTTTCCTTGGCTTCTGTATACTAAGGTGAAACTTGTTTTTCTGCCTGTTGTGGTAGTTATATTTTTGATTCTTTATTTATTTATTTTTCTTGTTAAAATAGTTTTATTTTGTTTTAGACTTTTAGTATATTTTAAATGTAAGTGCTTTTGGTACTGCTTTTAGTACTGCCACTGCTTTTCTCTCTTTATTATTAGATATTACTTTATTTTTATTTTTATTATTAGATAGTTAGCTTGCATATTGTTTTTAATATGCTCGTATGTCTTACTCTCTTAACTTATTATTATTAGATGGTTATTTTGCTTATTGTGTCTATTATGCTCGTATGTCTTTCTCGCTTAACCTTCTGTTTTATGTATATTTTAACAATTATCTCGAGTGATATCTCTCATGATTCTGGTGGGTGAAAGGACTTTGTGTATTCATATTATTACTATTTTTTTTTTTTTTTCATTTATCGTTAGTATTTTATTTTGTCTTTTACTATATCTTATTATTATATATTTATTCGCATATTTTATAGTATACAATTATGAGTATCGATGATATTGAATGTAATATTTTTTCAGACGACGACAGCAATAGTTTCACCACAGCTTTTTCCACGGATAATAGTTTTCACAGTTCTTATTCTCCTCTCTCCTTGTCACTTGATAATGCCTTCTTTTCTATTCCTAAAAACTTTAATGTAGTTCACATAAACGCTCAAAGCATCCCTGCTCATTATTCCGACCTTTTATCCTCTTTTGACAACTCCAACATACATGCTATCCTTGTTTCCGAGACTTTCCTCAAACCCTCCTTGCCTTCTTCCTGCTTCTCTTTGCCCAACTTTCATCTCATTCGAAATGATCGAGTGGGTAAGGGAGGTGGAGGCGTGGCAATTTATATCCGAAACCATATTCCTTTTACAATATGACGACGACCTCCATGGTCGAGTGGTGTGTACACCGGTTTTCATGGGTACGCCACTCTGAGGTCCCGGGTTCGATTCCCGGCCGAGTCGATGTAGATTACCATTAGTTTTCTATGTTGTCTTGGGTCTGGGTGTTTGTGGTACCGTCGTTACTTCTGATTTCCATAACACAAGTGCTTCAGCTACTTACATTGGGATCAGAGTAATGTATGTGATGTTGTCTCATATTTATTTATTATTTAATACTTGATATGTCTGACCCGCAATATTCTGAATCTGCAGAGCACATCTTTATTGAAGTTCTATTTGGCCGTGTTAAGTTACTATTAGGTGTTTTTTACTGTCCGTCTCTTCACATTGATTACTTTAATTCCTTCGAACAATTATTGGGGCTTCATACGGCTAATATAGAACATTCAATTATTATGGGTGACATTAACACATGTCTCATTAAAAATGATGCACGTGCAAAGCGTTTGTTAAATATTGTCAGCAGCTCTAATCTTAACGTTCTCCCTTCGAAAGCAACTCATTATTTTCCCGGCTGTTCACCATCTCAGTTGGATCTTAGCATTGTTGCATCCTTGGAGCATGTAGAATGTCATGGACAATTTCCCGCAGAGACCTTTTCTTACCATGATCTAATATATTTATCATATAAAATTCGACCTCCTAAGATTAGGCCTACTGTGGTAATGCGTCGCAGTTTCAAGGATTTTAACAATGATGCGTTTATGAGTGAGCTTAGCCAAATTGACTGGGATTCTGTATTTAGAGCTGAAACGACTGATGACAAGTTAGATATCTTTAATCCGCTCCTAACTCAACTTTTTGATAAATACGCTCCTTTACGTCCCATCAAATTGAAAAATCTTCCTGCTCCTTGGTTAACCAGTGAAATTAGAACGTTAATGACTAAGCGTAATAGAGCCAAATTTAAATATAAACATAACCCCAGCACTGAAAATTTAATTAAATATAATATATATAAATTAAATACAAGCGCTTGCGTAACCGTTGAAGCAGGGTTTGTCGAGATGCTCAACGACGTTACATTCACAGTACAATTAAGAACAGTAATTCTTCTCAGACATGGAAATTTCTACAGTCGCTCGGTATCGGACGCCAAGCTTGCCCTGTCAATCCAAACCTTGATCTCAATGCTCTGAACGGATTTTTTGCTACTACTGTCCCTATGGATATCAAGGAAAAAATAAAAACGCTTAGTATTCTTCGCTCTCTACCTACTCCTAACAACCCTCCTTTCCAGTTTTCACCAATGGCGCTAAGTGATATTAGGGCTCATATTCTGGCTATCAGGTCTAACGCAATGGGTAGTGACGGAATCAACCGCAGAATGCTTCTCCTAATTCTTGATGAAATCTTACCTGTCATATCTCACATCTTTAACTCCTCCCTCTCTTCCGGTCAGTTCCCAAGAGCATGGCGTGTTGCTCACATCCTTCCAATTCCTAAAAATAAAAATCCAGTATCCTTTTCTCATTATCGTCCTATATCGATCCTTCCCTTCTTGTCGAAAGTATTGGAACGTATTGTGCACCGCCAGCTAAACGACTACGTTTTAATGTACAACATCCTCTCCGAATATCAATCTGGCTTTCGTATGGGCCACAGCACAGTTACCGCTCTGGTAAAAGTATGTGATGACTTACGTTCCAATATGGACAACAAGCAGTTGAGCATCCTTACATTGCTGGACTTTAGCAATGCATTCAATGCGGTTGATTTCGAGCTCCTGTTGGCTGTCCTCCAGTCCATCAATGTTGCTACGGACGTAACTGACTGGTTTCGTAGTTACTTGTTTGGTCGTCGGTAAAGTGTACACATTAACAGCCTCTCTTCTTCCTATCTCCCTCTCACAGCTGGTGTACCGCAAGGTAGTGTCCTTTCACCTCTCCTGTTTTCTATTTTCATTAATACCATTCCAAAAATCCTTTCATCGTCTTTCCATCTCTATGCCGACGATCTGCAGGTCTATGTTACTTGTACAGCACACGATATTGATGATGCCATCGCAAGACTCAATCAGGACCTGCTTAACATCTGCAATTGGTGCAAGGCGTATGGACTCTATGTTAATCCTGCCAAGTCCCAAGCCATTATAATTGGTAGCACCTTACAACTCTCCAAACTTAATTATAGCAAATTACCCGCTATTCTTTACGACAATGTTTCCTTAACCCTCTGTTCCCATGTAAAAAACCTTGGTCTCCTTATAGATACTAACCTCTCCTGGTCCGTGCAAGTTGCAGAAGTAAGTAGAAAGATTTTTGCCACTATTAGCTCTTTCAAACGTCTGAAGCACCTATTACCGGTTAAAACAAAAATTTGCCTGGCTCAATCACTACTGCTCCCAATACTGGACTACGCTGACTGTAGTTATACAGACCTAACAGAAGAACAGCTAAACAAGCTTGAACGATTACAAAACGTCTGTATCAAATTTATTTTTGCGCTACGTAAATTCGATCACGTCAGCGAATACCGTAACCAACTGAAGTGGCTTACAATTAGACATCGCCGCAACTTGCATATACTCTCCCTTCTCTATTCTATCCTTTATAATCCTCTATCTCCTAATTACTTAAAAACTCGTTTCTCTTTTTTAGGCACTGACTCTGATTGTCATCTTGATCTGCGGTCACGAAGTGACAATCGCTTAAAGATGCCAACAGCTCATACTCGCTTTTACAGTGAATCTTTTACTGTTAAAGCTGTGAAGCTATGGAATATGCTTCCCCCGGAAATCCGTCGCTCTAATTCTATTTATATATTTAAACGTCGTGTGAAAACTCACTATCTTTCCTTACAATAAGTAATGTATGTACGTTTATTGAATATGTATTATATATAAAAATGTTATATGTGTGTATTTATATTTATTTTTTACGTATCTATATATGTAAGTATATACATATACATATATTTATATGTAACGTATGTAGGTTATATATATTTTATATTAGTATGGATATTATAAGTCATTATTTTCGTTTATCATGAATATTATTATATTTTTATTTTTTGCACTATCCTGCTTCTGCTTCTGCAAATCCTTTCACCAAAGGTTGTCTGTTAGAGATTGCTTTAGCAATAAGACCGCCTTTGCACGCTCTTATTTTCTTTTCTTTGTTGTAATTGTTCTCTTTATTTGTATGTCCTTTCATTGTGTGTGCAATAAAGTATTAAAGTATACATCTAGTTAAGCTTAAATTTTATTACTATATTAAGTTAAATTTGTTTTGGACTGACTTTAACATAACTGATACATACTGAATGTGAGGCGGCGAGTGAAATATCAAAGTGTTGCTCCTCTTCATCTGATTCTTCTTCGTTTCCGGAGCTACCACCACCCCTTTTTTCGGACCCACTACCTCTATCATTAGGGCCTTCCTCTCGATCACTCAGCACTAAATAGCAAACTTTATTATATGTTGATAAATAGAAAAATACTTGAAAAAGAGCTGCTGTTTTAAACAAAATATTGTTTTTTTTATTAAATATTTATGATCAAAATATACACTGCGTAGGTAAATAGATCAGATCTGGTCAGAGAATCAATAAAAGATTGTTTGCTCAAGAATTTACTATTCTCACCATTATCTTCCATTATATGTCTTAAGAGTTCCCTGAGCAGTGAAATTTTTAAGGATTTTTATCTATAATCTTTTTCAACAGTAGGCAAACACGATTTAAAAAAATAAAATAAAATAGTAAATATTAACAAAACTTGACATATATCGCCAGCTGAAAAAAGAGCTGCAGCTGGCGATAAGCAAGGCCAAGGAGAAGGCCAGGGAGGAGCTTCTGGGGGGTCTTAATCGAGACCCGTGGGGGCGCCCGTACCGAGGTGTACGCGGGAGATTCCGCACTCAAGGCGCCCCCGTCACCGAGACGATGTCACCAGAACTCCTCCTGCGCCTGGTCGGGGAACTCTTTCCCCAACCAGGTGAGCATGTCCCTCCGCAGATGGCACCCCGCTCCGTGATCGAAGACGCAGTGGCTCCACCACTAATCACGGAGCGGAAGATGGAGATGGCCCTCAGTCGTCTGAGGGCCAAAAACACGGCGCCGGGCCCGGACGGGTTCCAGGGCGTGTTCTGTGCGGCGCCCTGGAATTCCTAGGTGCAAGGCTTCGGGAGCTGTTCGACGTATGTCTGTGCAGCGGGCAGTTTCCGAAGCCTTGGAAGGAAGGAAAGTTGGTCCTGTTGCCGAAGGAAGGTCGGCCGCTGGATTCCCCTTCGGCATACAGGCAAATAGTGCTGCTGAACGAGACCGGCAAACTCTTCGAGAAGATTCTCGTAGCCCGTCTCGTTTAGCACCTCGAGGACGTCGGTCCGGGCCTTTCAGAGGCTCAGTTCGGGTTCAGGGCGGGCCGGTCGACGGTCGACGCTCCGGACGCCCTGAAGGTTCGGACGACGGAAGCGGTGGCCCGGGGCAGGAAGTCCTGGCGGTGTCACTTGACGTGACGAACGCCTTCAACAGTCTCCCTTTCGAGACGATACGGGAAGCACTCCGATACCACGGGGTGCCGACCTATCTGAGGAGGCTGCTGGAGGCGTACCTCCAGGACAGGGAGGTCCTCTGGGCGGGGGTCGACGGGAGGTTGGTCCGGCGTCGGGTGGTCTGCGGCGTTCCACAGCGGTCGGTTCTTCCAATCATGTAGAACGTCGGTAGCTCCCGTCCTTCCCGGGATGGGGGTGTTGTGCTACCAAAACGGAGGCCCTCCTATTTCACGGTCCACGGAGGGGACCCCCACGAGGGGCGAGTATCACCGTCTGGGGCACGGTGATTAAGGTGCAGGCCCATATAAAGTATCTGGGCCTCAGCTTCGGGCAGCAATTTGTGCATCTCGGCCCGAGGCTCATCAACGCCGCCGCCGCTCTTGGCCGCCTCCTTCCGAATGTAGGTGGGCCGGGATCGCTATGCCGGCGTCTGTACACCGGTGTAGTGAGGTCGATGGCGCTGTACGGTGACCCGATCTGGGTCGACGCCCTTACCGCTGACGATCGGGCCCTGCTGCGGAAGCCGCAGAGGGTCATAGCGGTGAGAGGCATCAGAGGGTACCGTACGGTGTCGTGGACTGCGGCGACACTTCTCGCGGGTGATCCGCCCTGGGAGCTCCAGGCGGAGGTGCTCGCGGAGGTGTATCGGTTGACGGTTCCGGGTCGAGGCGAGGAACCGCGGCGACCGTCCAGGGTCGGCGGAGATCGGGCTCTAGCCCAGCAGACCCTGATCGCCCGATGGCAGGAGGACCTGGGGTCACCCACGGCGGGCCTGGCAACAGTGGAGGCAATCCGTCCCCACTTGAGTCGCTGGGTCTCGAGGAAGAAGGGCACGCTCACCTTCCGGATGACGCAGGTGCTCACCGGGAACGGATGCTTCGGTAAGTACCTGCACAGAATAGCGCGGCGGGAGGCGTCACCCTCCTGCCACGAGTGTGGTGCGCCAGTCGACACGGCGCACCACACCCTGAGTGAGTGTGCCGCGTGGGGGCCCCAGAGGCACTCCTTGGCGGCGTCTATGGGCGGAGACCTCTCGCTGTCGAACATCATCAACGAAATGCTCGGCAGCGAGACGTGTTGGTTGGAGATGCGCTCCTTCTGCGAAAACGTGATGTCGCAGAAGGAAGCCGCGGAGCGGGAGCGGGAAGAGGACGCCGCTGCAGACCCGCTCCGCCGTAGACGACCGGGGAGGAGGAAAAGGCGCTACGCGCACCTTCTCCCCCCGCCTCCATAAGCGCCGCAGGGACCAGGGGGATCTCAGTACCCTGGGAACCCCCTTTAGGTATTGGAGGCCCGCAGGCGGGCCGACCGTCAGGGCGTCACGGTAGCATGCGTAAGCGATCCCGTGGCGCCCGCCGAAAGACGGAGAGGGTACCGCTGGTTTTTTAGTGGGTAAACCCGGTGGACCTGGGCGCACTCGGCGTCCAGGAAACCGGGGAGTCCCACACACCCCCCCACTTTCCATCACGTGGGGGAAGCGCGTAAAGCGTATTTCCAGCGAGAAAAAAAAAAGTATGTGGTCGCCCAGGTATTTTCGTCTCTCTCCTATCGCAGTTTTTTGTAAAGGTACAAGTGTTGGAATAATACAAAAACTCTCCTCACAATCAATACTTTATCTCTCCTGAAGGGGTTTTACGATCCTTCCAATTCGACGATTAAAGTAAGAATGACCATTTCTAAGCTTACTCCTAGTATTTAATGTTTACACGCCCCTCCTTCGACTGTAGCAACATCCGTTTTCGATCAGCAAGAGTCTCTACTTCAAATGAGTGTAATTTTTGCTCATCTATAGTTGTTTTACGGCTGAAATAAGAAACTGGACGTAATAAACCTTCTTTGTCCTTTTGTTACAGAAAACCGGCTACGCCATTCTTGCATGCATCAGTATGAAGTTCGGTCTCAGCGTGTGGATCATAAATGGCAATAACTGGCCTGTTAATAAGCGCCTTTTTGAGAGTTTCAAATGATGTTACTTGTTCTGAGGTCCACTCAAAAACGTCTGAAGAAACTAGCAAGGCCCATAAATTGACGTACCTCGTGTTGACCTTTCGGGGGTACAAATTTTTGCTACTGCTTCTGTTTTTGCACTACCGGGTCGAATGCCATCACTTCCCACCTTGAAGCCTAAAAAGTCAATTTTTTTTGTAAAAGAAATTACATTTTCTGAGATTTTGATTTTGAAATTATCGTAGGGGTGACATTCCTTCTTCGAAGTTGTGAGCTGGAATAAGGATATCGTCCATGTAGATCATGGCTAACTTTACTTCTGCATCCGCTAACACTTTATTTATCGTGCGCTGAAACACAGATAGCGCATTAACTAGTCCAAACGGCATTCGTAAATATTCGAATTGTTCATCGGGTGTTACAAAAGATGTTTTCGGTTAAGATTCCTCAGATATTGGTATTGGGTAGTATCCAGATGCGAGATCCAATGATGTAAAAAACATATGACCGGCAAGGAGATCCAGTTGATCTTCGACACGCTGCATTGGATACTGATCTTTCACTGTTTTCCGGTTCAAGGCTCTGTAATCAACACATAGTCTTTTTTTTCCCACTCCTCTTTTCCACCAAAACAATTGGGCTAGCATATAGTGCATCAGCAATCTAGCATTTCTTGTATCATGCCCTGAACTTGGGTTCGCTCTGTATGTGGCAGCCGATAAGGACGATATACGACTGGATCACAGTCTTTCAATTTAATTTGCATTTCAGTTACTGTGGTAAGTCCTAAGTCTTTGAGTCCTGTCGAAAAACGATCACTAAATTCTTCTAATAAAGTTTTCAATTGTGCTGCTCGGCTTGTAGTTATCATTGCATTGCCATAGTCGTTCATAACCATTGATAAGTTACATACATTGTTGAGACCTTTCACGGGTAATGCACGAGTCATTAGTGTATACTTCTAGAATTCTATTTTATCCTTTTTTTGGAAGATAAGTTGGAAGAGATGAATCAATAAACTTCCGTTGCCTTTATGAACCTCATTCTCATACTCTTTCAGAGCTTCAATAAATTGTTCCAAAATACGTGAGGCAGAACTGCTATTATCTTCAATACCTTTAGATTGCCTTCGATTGTTTTTACTTCTGCTTTGTTTGGTCGAATGTTTGTAAGAATGATTGTCACTATCAGAATTCTCCCAGTTCCGATGCAAGCGACGCGAATTATGTCGTGATCTAGATCGTTTTTTTTTTTTTTAATCTTATATTTTTCGCAAGACTCGTGTCATCGGTGTCATTAAGCCTAGAAAAAAAAAACGATGTTGTACATAGTTCATCTTCTCGCTCCCTCGTCATAAATCTCTCAGATTAGATGCGAGAACTGTGCCCGCGTTCAATACCACGTCTGGGGGATTGTCTATATTGGCGATCTCTCAGACGTTGCTCATGCTCTACGTCTGATGGACCACGTTCAACCAAGTACCTCAGGCGTTGCTCATGCTCCCCGCCTGAGGGACTATGTCCGACAAAGTCGTTCGGGCGTTGCTCATGCTCCCCGCCCGGAGGACTACGTTTAACTAAATAGCTTGGGCGTTGCTCATGCTCACCGCTCAAGCCACGAGATCTGTGGTAACGATATTTTGGTAACGTCTGGTATTTTTCGCAGTTTTGTCGACTATTTTTCTTCCTTGGACGTGAACTTTTGTTATTCTTTTTGTTTTCGTCCATAAGGAAAACGTAGCTTTTTCTCCGTGAACGTCTCCTTTCACATATGCTCATCGAACGTCTTGGTATGTCAACATCATTCCCTTGCAATAATTTGGTCTCCATCTGAGGCTTAAAATACTTATATTTTAGTTTCGATCAAAAAAAAATAAGTAATTAAATTTTGAAGTTATTAAATTAAAAGAATAAAGTATATTGAGTCTTTAAAGGTGCATCAATCTTGAACAAAATACAATTTTACACATTACGTTAGCTTATAAATAACATATGTATTTATAATATTTTAAAGATATTCGTAAAGAAAATTTCACCTAATTTAAATATATTGATATATTACAACTATATTTTAAAGTATTTTAAACTTCAAACACAAAAAAAAACCAACAAAATGCAAAAAAAAAATCATAAATTTAAATATATGCAAAAAGAAACCCAATTAATCATAAAATAAAATAAAAATAAACACTTATTAAGCGATACTTACGTAAGCAGGCTTTACGGCCGAATTCGAAATAAAGTAATCTTGTTCAATCCCCACTTCTGAAATGTTGGAATAATACAAAAACTCTCCTCACAATCAATACTTTATCTCTCCTGAAGGGGTTTTACGATCCTTCCAATTCGACGATTAAAGTAAGAATGACCATTTCTAGGCTTACTCCTAGTATTTAATGTTTACACGCCCCTCCTTCGACTGTAGCAACATCCGTTTTCGATCCATTTTAAAAAACAATTTAGTCAAAACCGGATGTTGACAATCAACGCAAATTGTAACAACTATTTCAATCGAATTATTTATGCTGATAATACTTTAATACATTAAAACAGTAAAATATGATCATATTAAAATAAATATGCTAACACAAGGGTATTATTATTACTTTATTTTTTATTATGCCAAATAGAAGTGTTGCTAAATGTAATTTTCTACGGATTTCCATCTTTAAACAACCAGAATTATTCAAAAATGGCGTGACGTGAGTGCGAGGGGGTATGTGAAAACAATATCGAGCGCAAACATTTTGAACACGTTGTATTACGTTTTTAGTTCTTGCAAGTAGTCTTGGTCCTGTAAGTGCATCAGCGTAATTCAGCTTAGACAAAACCAAACTCTCACACAATGTAATACGCAAATCAGTACTCAGTGAGTTACGGATACGATACAGAATCTTTAAACGGTAATAGCAATTGCGGACAATTTCAGAATAATAGTTTTCAAAGGCGTAGATTCTCGTCCATTAAGACACCCAAATTTTTTGCTTCAGAAACTCTCTGAATATTTTCACCCTTAATTTGTATGTTGAGGGTTTTAATATATATTTTTTTAATTTGATTAGGAGTACCCAGTAACATATATAAGTAGTACCCAGTAATATATACATATATTAGTATTAGTAATATATATTTAGTTTTATTTGGATTCAGCACTAATGTATTGGACTCAGACCAGCTTGATATATTACTAAGATCTTCATTAGGCTTTTCTAGCGCGTTTTCTTTCTCTGAAGGTTTAAAGGAAATATACAGCTGAATATCATCGGCATATATATGATAAGTGCAATGTTTAATACACTTCGTAATGTCCGAGCTGTATAATATAAAAAGAAGTGGGCCTAGAATTGAGCCTTGTGGCACTCCTCTTTTAACTGAGGAAAAGCCTGAGATTAAAGGCCTCCCATCTTCACACTTCAATTCAACTCTCTGTTTTCTATCCTTAAGGTAACTAGAAAACCAATTTAGAGATGTATGATCAAAACCATAATATTTTAACTTGGACAATAGCAGAGGAATATTAATACAGTCAAATGCGCGGGAGTAATCTAGCATTACGAGAATAGTGCCTTTTCCTTTGTCCTGAGCTGTAAGTATTTCGTCAACAACACAGGCCAGAGCGATAGTTGTGCTGCGACCTTTTCGAAGCCCAGACTGCTCTTCAGGTAGTATTCGATTTAATTCTAGATATTCTGTTAATCGACGACATACTACTTTTCAAGAACCTTAGAGTGTCATGTTAGAATGCTTATAGGTCGAAGATCTTTTAAGCTAACAGGGTTATTATTTTTGGGGATGGGTCGAATTACTGACTCTTTCCACATGTCAGGAAATATATGAGTCATTATGGATTTATTTATTATGCACGTTATAATTCTGAGTGTATAGGGAAGAGACAGTAATATCATATCCAGAGATATGCCGTCCCTCCCTATGGCATTTGACTTTAAACTATGCAGCTCCTTCAAGACCATTTCTTCGCTTACCAGCTTTAATTTAAAATTCAAGTCATCATTAAATTAATGTAAATCAAAATATGAAATGGCAGATAATGGTGCATTTTGTGACCCGGGAATATTTAGAAAGAACGAATTAATTGACTCCGGATCATTAAATCCTATATAATAATAAATTATTAATTGAATAAAACCAGTTTTTCTAGTTCAAAGTATTTATTTAAAGTAAAATCAAGTGTTTACCTACAATTGTGATAAGAATTGTGGCTCCTATGTGAATATATGAGCTAACACCTGCACTTACCTGCTGGCTCTTCTTATAGCTGACACAAAATAATTTTGAATTTGGCATTTCTTGAAGGAATCACAAAAAAAAAACACTATGACTTAGTTAGAAGACATTTTAGAAATGCACAGAAGTATTGGTGAGTCTCTAAGTCCACGTATGACAGAATTTGAAAAGCAGTTAAAATCTAACACTAGTGACTCTTCAAAAACAAGTATTGAGAAGCTTGCAACCGAGTTCAAAGACTTTAAATCCTCTGTTTGGAATGTTCTGAGCCTTCTGAAGTCCCTGACGACCAACCTGGCAGCACAAATAGACGAAGTTGACAGCCAATCCCGGAAAAATGTTCTTTTATTTGGAGGGATAGATGAAGCCCAAGGTGAGAATCTAATATCCACAGTGCTCAGTACTATTCATGTCTTGATGGGCCTGCCTAATGTACAGGCATCAACAATTCAGCACTGCCAGAGACTTGGTGTTCATACTAACAACCGTCCTCGTCCAATATTGGTTCGCTTCAATGACATGAGTATGAAGCGACTTATCTGGAGTAATAAAAAGAAACTCAAGACATCAGCGGTGGTCTTAAGTGAATTCTTGACCAGGACACGCCAATCATTATTTGTGAAGGCCCGGAAGCACTTTGGTGTCAGAAATGCGTGGACACAAAATGGCAACATACTTATTAAGTTGCCAAACGGTGACCGCAAAAAAGTTATTACTCCGGATGGTCTCGAGGAGCTTATTATACAGTTTCCATGCTCAACCCCCTCAGTATCACCCGCTAATAAAGTACCCAGTGTTGATAAGCCCAAAGTAATTAGTCCAAGGCCCATGACTAGCACTAGTGTTCGACCAGTCACGAGAAAGAACTTTAAAAAACCGTAATATGTATAATTCTGTATAGTGATTCTTTTATCCCATGGTGTAGATTCTTGCTTAATTGAAGTAACACAGACTTTTGTTTTAATTGCATTTCATTGTAGTTAATAAAAGTTTGCAGTTATTCCTATCGTCATATTACACACTGTCATTTTACTAAATCTGTACACATAACAAGGTATATGTTCACTTATTATTTCACAATTCTTTTTATTTTTAATACACCCGCAATGTCCTTTATTTTAATTTTGTAACAAAAGTATTTTGATATTTGATGCGAAATTTGTTATTAACTTGTCAGCTGTCACGTTTGTTGTGACAACTTCTGATTTTATTGATATGGACGCAACTCTTTTCGTACAGATGTTTTTTTTTTTTTTAACCGACTTCAAAAAAAGGAGGAGGTTCTCAATTCGTCGGGGCCTTTTTTTTTCTTTATTTTTTATGTATGTTACCGAATTATTCGAAGATGGCTGGGCCGATTTTGACAATTCTTTTTTTGTTTGAAAGGGCATGTTTTACAGGTGGTCCCATTGTCAGGAGATCAGGATCTGATGATGGGATCCTGGAGAAATCGAGGGAACTCCTCAAATTTTATAGGCACACCTATAGTGATTTCGGTTTTATTCAAAGTGCCTTGGTCATATGCTCACGAAAAGTGACATTTGATGAAGTGGAACTGATGATGAAGACCACAACTAGTAATCAGAACCTATTAGTAAGTAACTATTTTACGGGCTTAGTTCTATTTCTTTAAGATAGTCGTCAAGCAATTGATGTTAGTAAACATGCCTATGATGAAGTCTAGCTAATGGTGGACTACCAGGAGAACTCCTCAATGATTAACGGCATTAAAGTGAATGACAAACACTACCAATTGTAATTATAAATAAAAAAACAACACTGAAAAGCAGTAAATAAATTTTTATAAATAAAAAAAAACCGCCTTCAAAAATTACCTATAAAGAAAAAAATAATCAGTTACATCCATATCCAATTTACGATTTTTTAATCACCTTTTGAAGGCGGTGCCAACAAAGTAAATAAATTCCTATATTGAAATCATTTAATTTGTATCGATAGTAAGGTTTGTCTAATGGTGTCATCTATACAATAAATAGATTTAGTTTTTGTATGTATGTATTATGCACCTATATGCATATATAGCAATGTTGACACCGACTTTGAGAGGTGATTAAAAAATCGTAAATTGGATATGGATGTAACTGATTATTTTTTTCTTTTTAGTTCATTTTTGAAGGCGGTTTTTTTTTATTTATAAAAATTTATTTTATTAAAATACAACATCCACAGGCTCGCAGATGCCCGTGCCTTTTTTTAAATTTTATATTCAATTACATTTTGGCGTTTTATATTTATACTAAACATCAGCAGATCTTCGCTGGAAATCATTTTTGTCGTCTTCTTGGGAGACGTGGCCCACACTGATTTTTTTTTTTTTAATTATTAAATAATATATACTGATGTATAATAAATAATATATAAACTATAATAAATAATATATAGACTATAATAAATAAAATAAAAATATATAGCAGTATATGTATTCGAATTACTACAATCCAGCGGGTCCTGGTCCGCCTTTGATCAGAGAGAGCACGGCCTCGGCGACTCTGATGTCGCGTTTATATATAGATGTCTTGAGGCTGTGCTCTAGGATGGTCCTTTCTGAAGCACCCGCCGCTCGGCCGATGAATCTGCCGATAGCGTCGTCACCATCGTCCGTGTAGTAGACACAGGTGTTAGTGTGTCTAGTAATTGCCACAACTGCGTGAGGAACACTTTCGTGAATACGGAGCCTCACATTTTTCGACTGGACTATGATAACGTCGCCGTAGGTCTGTCCCTGAGATTCGTGGATGGTCATGACGCCTGATCCTTCTCCTTTTTCATATCCCTGGTCCATCAGGAGTTTCTTTTCCTCCTGCGTATGGACCAGATATAGGGTTTCGGTTTGGTCGGATGGTATGTTGGCGTTAGTGAATCTCTTCATTTTGAGGGAGTGGATTATAGAGCTTGCAGAGTAGATGGTACGGTAAACCTCAATAATGGCGTATGCGACGTCCAGGGGGTTTCGGTGCGTACAGGATAACTCGCGGGTGATGTTTGTTGATTTGTGATAGTAGATAAATAAGTATATATAGGTGCGTGCTGCGTCACCACAGATGAGCGCCAATAAAGTCAGTGCGTAATGAGCTACAGCGCGTTTCACTTGTGTCCTATATCTACCAGTGGCGACGAGGAACATCTACCCACAAAGCGAAAAATAAAAAACGAACAAAGGAATTGAGGCGGATTAAAATGTTTTCCAATTCAAAGCCGTTTTTTGGAAATATAACTACATTTAATCATCAGCATCAAGATTGGGTCACATATAAAAGTCGACTCCAGCAGTGGTTCGTGGCAAATGACATCGATGGTGAATCGGACAAAGGAGGTCTTAAAAGGCGCGCCATATTGCTCAGCGCATTCGACGAGAGCACTTATCAACTGGCCAGCAATCTCGTTTTTCCAAAAACTCTTGACGCAGTGAGTTATGTGGAAATTGTACGAGTTTTGGATGTACATTTTACTCCAAAGCGCTGCGGGTTTGCAGAACGTCATCACTTTTACGCGGCGTCGCAGCGACCGGGGGAGTCGCATGCGCAGTGGGCGGCGCGGTTACGAGGTCTAGCGAGCCATTGCAGTTTCAAGAATTTAGAAGAAGCTTTGCTAGACAAATTTGTGATGGGGATGCTTCCGGGTACCGAAAAAGAAAAACTCTTCGCAATGGAAATCGGGGAGTTGTCGATGGCAAAGGCGGTTGACCTGGCGGAGGGCGTGCGGTGTGCACGCATGGCGACTACGGCAGCAGGCACAGCAGAAGGAGTCAGCGTTGACCCTTTGTTTAAAATGACAAAGGGCCGCACCAATCGTAGTGACGGTGATAAGTGTTCCGTGTGTGGTCGAAAGAATCACAAATCTAGTGAGTGTCGCTTTGTAAATTACCGGTGTAAGAAGTGCAATAATAAGGGTCACCTGCACCGAATGTGTAAAAAAGTCAATTACGTAGACTCAGATGAGGTGAACGAGGGTGACGACGGTGAGTTTTTTAATATTCGCAGTAATAACGGGGGGCCTATGACCGAAACAATATCTATCAATAATATTTTATTAAAATTTCAAATTGATAGTGGGTCGTCTGTAACCGCTATATCAGATAAAACTTATTATTCTTATTTTAACAGTGTTACTTTAATTCCTACCAACAAAAAGCTTATCAGTTATAACGGAGGCTTAATTCAAAGTTTAGGTATAGCTAGGTTACCAGTGACATACAACAATAAAACAAACGTATTAGATTTCTATGTCATACAAAATGGAGGGCCGCCATTGCTTGGTCGCGATTTTATTTCAAAATTTAATTTAGAATTATCACCAATTAACGGTTGTTATCATGTGTCGTCGGTACCGGAATCGGAATTGCAATCATTTTTAAAAAAATACTCGGATATTTTTACCGACGAATTAGGTTGTTTTAATAAATATAAAATAAAATTGCACTTGAAAGAAAATGCAAAACCAGTTTTTATGAAAGCCAGGCCGGTTCCGTTTGCGTTAAGGGATAAAATAGATAAAGAAATAAGCCGTTTATTGCAGATCAAGGTCATCGAGCCCGTCGAGTTCTCGGAATACGCGTCACCTATTGTGCCGGTGTTAAAACATAACGGTACGGTTCGTCTATGCGCTGATTATTCACAAACGTTAAACAAACAGTTATTAGTGGAGAAATATCCTTTACCGACTATACAAGAACTATTTACACGATTACATGGTGGGGAACAATTTTCAAAATTAGACATGTCTTCAGCGTATAATCAGTTCGAATTGCTAGATGATAAACATGTCACTTGTATAAACACACACAAAGGGTTATTTAAATTTAAACGGCTTGTGTTCGGGTTGTCTTCGGCCCCCGCCATATTTCAGAGGGCCATGGAAAGTATTTTATCGGGGATAGATGGCGTACTTTGCTTTTTGGATGATATCCTTATTACAGGAAAAGACAAGGTGGAACATTGGGCTAGGTTAAAATTAGTTTTCGATAGATTAAAAGATTCGGGCTTAACTTTAAGAAAAGAGAAATGTGAATTTTTCAAAAATGAAATAAATTATCTCGGATATATAATTGATAAAAACGGGATAAGGAAATCGTCAGAAAAAGTTAAAGCAATTTTAGAAGCTGCAGTCCCTAAAAATTTAAAAGAATTACAGTCGTTTTTAGGTTTAATTAATTATTATAGGAATTTTGTACCCAATGCATCCACGCACTTAGCCCCTCTGTATGATTTATTAAAAAAAGGAGCTAAATGGTCGTGGTCCCCGCAACACGAAAGGGCGTTTTTGGAAGTAAAAACATTTTTAACTTCAGAAAACGTATTAGCTCATTTTGATTCAACCGCAAAAATCATATTAACGGTGGACGCTTCACCTTACGGGCTAGGGGCGGTGTTATCGCAGGTCGGAGCCGACGGCTTAGAACGTCCAGTTTCGTTCGCTTCACGAACGCTAAACTCAGCTGAAAAAAAGTATTCTCAAATACAAAAAGAAGCCACGGCTATAATCTTTGGGGTACGCCGGTTTCATCAATATTTATATGCTAGATCCGAGCCGTTTATATTAAGAACCGACCACAAGCCGCTTATTTCAATTTTCGGTTCCCATAGGGGTATTCCAGAGGTGTCTGCAAATAGGTTGCAAAGGTATGCAATATTTTTGTCAGCATATAACTACACCATTGAGTATGTCAAAAGCGCCAACAATAGTGCAGATTTCTTATCGCGCGGGATTCGGCCGGCGACAGCAGCGGCGTCGACCGACGGAGCTGCGAGTATTAGTCCGGGAGGAACTCGCGAAGACGCCGGTAGTGTACGTGGATGGAACGAGACGGCTACATACGTCAATTTTATTTTAGAAGGATGTTTACCGGTGACATTAGATCAGTTAAAACATGAGACTAAAAATGACCCGGTACTCACTCAAGTTAGTGATTATGTCTTTAAGGGTTGGCCTCGGAAAGTTTATGATTGTAATTTATTACCATATTTTAAATGTAGGTTGCAGTTATCATTAGAAAATGGAATTTTAATGCGGGGGCATAAGGTAGTTATTCCAGAAAATTTACGTAAACACATATTATTAGAATTACACAAGTCACATTTAGGTATAGTAAAAACTAAGGCGGAGGCCCGTTCTAGATTTTGGTTTCCGGGAATTGATGAAGCGATAGAAAAAATGATCGGAGATTGTTCAACATGCATTAGTATGCGGCAATCGCCACCCCGCGCTCCGCCGGCGCCCTGGCCGTATCCGACACAACCATTCAATAGAATTCATATAGATTTCCTTGGACCAATTCAGAATAAAATGTTTTTTGTAATAGTTGATGCTTACAGTAAGTGGGTTGAGTGTTTTAATATGAATAACAATATAACATCGGGATCGGTTATTAGTAAATTATGTGAATTCATGTCTAGGTTCGGGGTACCTCAAACAATCGTGAGCGATAACGGCACTTCATTTACATCTGAGGAGTTTAATGCATTTTGTAAATTAAACGGAATATGTCACTTGACCTCGCCGGCATACCATCCCTCCAGTAACGGCCAAGCAGAGACTTATGTTAAAATAGTGAAAAAGGGCATAAAAACAGCTTTGTTGCTAGGTGAAAATGCGCAAGATATGAATAATAGGTTATTAAAATATTTATTCGACTATCGGAATTCTGTGCATAGTACAACGGGGGTGTCTCCCGCGAAACTGGTATTCGGTCGTCAACTGAGGTCAATACTAGATCTTTTAATTCCTCATCCGTCGCTTTCGTCCCCTCGTCTGAATAATCATGTTCAAAACAAACAGTGCTTGCAGACTAAATATCACGGCGGAAAATTAAGAACTAATTTTAAACCAGACGATGTAGTGATGTTTAAATCTTTTATAAATAAAAATAGATATGTGTGGTGTAAAGGTACTATTATCAAACAGTTGGGTAAAGTGTTATACTTAATAAAGACTTGTGAAGGTATTAATGTTAAAAAACACAAAAATCAAATTGTTTTGTCAAGGAATGTGTCTAAAAACCAACTGGTTCAACCGGGGAACAGTAATCGAAGTGAGGAGGAAAATCAACACCGAAGTGATGTGAAACTTGCATCAGTTCCCTCGACGAGGACGCAAACTAAGATGGTTTTGAGAAATATTCCTAGAGTAAACTATAAAAAATATTTTTAGATAAAAATAATTGTCAAATAAGGGGGGAGGAAATAGTAGATAAATAAGTATATATAGGTGCGTGCTGCGTCACCACAGATGAGCGCCAATAAAGTCAGTGCGTAATGAGCTACAGCGCGTTTCACTTGTGTCCTATATCTACCATCAGGCTTGGCCGGCAGTACCTCATTTCGAACAGATTTTCTCTGTCGATATAAGGCAACTGGTTGATGTCTCCGATAAGGACCATCTCACTAGCTCCAGACAGCTGTGCCGCCATTACTATGGCTCCGAAGTGGTTCATGAGGGCTTCGTCGACCGTCAGTCGGTTGCACTTTGTGCTCTCGTTGAACCCGTTTACTAGCACGGATGCCATAGTTCGTACCCTTGATTTAGCTTTTTCGCCAAATCGGTGTGTAAGTTGTTCAGATCTTTGGCGGCTTCGATTGTTGAGGTGATTACCACTTCGTTATCCTCATCAAAATTCCTGACAATGTGAGTCGTCTTTCCGCATCCTGGTACCCCGTTTATCCACGATATCTGTGGCAGCTCCCAACCCACTTGAGGTGCGTCGACGCCCGGACCTTCTGAGACGGACTTTGCCATCACGAGTATCCTGTCGTCTAGCATTACTCTCGTGCATCTGGCTACTACTACCACTGGGTCTCCTGTTTGTATCAAGAACCAAGGAGTGCGTCTTTTCGCCCCTCCGCATCAACCAGGCCAACGAATCCATCTACAGCGCTGTAGGCTGCCATGTACCGCCCCGACATTTTCCCTTTGATAACTTGGGATGTGTCGTTGTTGTATATGGCCGCCCCGGCTTCTTCGAGCTCCACCTCCAGCAGCTTTTCGTTACCGCGTCGGTAGAACTGCATGATCTTTTTACAGGTGGTTAAGTGGACCTAGCGGGTGGCCGTCACAATAGCCCGGAACTCTAGGAAAGCATTCACTGCATGGTCTCGAGGGTTAGACGCTGGTTTCAGCTTTGGTGGTATTACTTGACCCTTATCGGCCCTTGTTAGATGGGCGCGAGTAGTTTTGGGCTTTTCCGGATGTTTGACCATTAGGAATTCCCTCATTGCCTTCGCCTGTCGACTCGGTGATCCCGACGGGCCAGGGTCTGATCGAGGTGAGGGCGACGTCTTGTTCTTTGGAGATACCAGATCGCGGATTAAACATGTCACCGCCGCCACTGTGGGTACAGGACTCGGCCGTCTGTCCCGAGGGCTCTTCGGGGCCTGGGCTGTTCTCTGCGCCGCTATTTTTAACTGCAAGCGCTCAGATCCGCTTAATTGGGACTCGATGGTGGCCGGCTTTGTGGTAGGGAAAGATGTTGTGACCTCTGGTTTCAGGAAACTCAGGTTTTCTCCCCTATCCTCATATACGATGACCTCGTGTTTTTTCGAGGCTAACAGGCAGCCATAGCGGACTGCAATGTCACCTTTTTGAAAGCCGATTCTCATGGCGTCCACGCTTATCGTACATGGGTTCCCTCCATGGTCCAACTCACCCAACCTCGAGAGCATTTCGCACGCCATTACAAAGGAGGCTTCCTCTTCCCGTTCGAAGAGTGCGACCACTTTGTTTCGTAGTCGCATCAGTCGACAGGTCAAGGCACCCGCCATTTAGATTGTTAGCGCGTCGATGGTGGTGCGTTTAATGCTCACTTTTGAAGTGCTCCCTTTAATGAGTAAGGCTACTCCAGGAGATACTATCAAGCGATCTGAGCCTTCCGGGCGACAGAATCCAATGCCCACCATCTCTGTATCTAAACTCATAAAGAGAGCCACTCCTTTAATTTTCGAGTAGTATTTGGGAAAAATCCCCGAAGAGTATTTGGGAGAGCCTGTAGCTTCTGTCTAAGGGTGTTAATGGTGGCTCGGGTCTGGATTGGCTGGGAAGTCAACAATGAGTTTGTAGTGATAGTGTTGTGCTGTGTGTTTTGTGACGTCTGTGCTGGTGAGAGCGTTGTGTTTTGAGTTTGTGGTTGTGGGGGGGGGGGGTTAAAGATGATGTAGCGGACGAACTATTTCTTTTTGCGGCTACTTGGGCGGCTTTTCTGGCGAATGCGAGGAACGGTGTTCTTGTGGTCTCCTTCTCCATGATGGTTTGGAGAGAGGACTGGTCTAGTCTGGTTTGGATCTTAATTTCTAGTTCCAGTCTTTCTATACCGAATCTTGGGCATTCTAAAATTATGTGGAGGATGGTTTCCTCGCATTCGGGGTCGCAGACGCAAGAAGGGCTATCTTTGATTTTAAATCGATGGAGGTACGCCGCGAATCCCCCATGACCGGTCAGAATTTGAGTGTCGACTGGTGTTAGTACCGATTTTCTTACCAATTTGTTGGCTTTCTTTATGTCTGGTAAGAATAATTTAGTGACTGCTCCGGTTTGTGAGGATTCGTATCGCAACTGCCACCTCTTGACAGTCTCCCCTCGTATCTGCCTTCTGACATACGATATTGGGACTTTATCGTAGTCAGGTGCCGTCTTTTTTGTGAGAGCCGCTTTTTTGGCTAACTCACCCGCTCTTTCATTGCCCGGCGTTCCTACGTGGGCCCTTAACCAGAAAAACCGAACAGTTCTTCCCTCCTCTTGGATTTCTCGTATGCACTCCTTTATTTCAAGGGCCAAGGGATGTGTTACCGATGGACACCTTAGTAGGTCAAGCGAGGATCTTGAGTCGCTCAAGATGTTGGTAGAGCGGTACTTCGATTTCTTGACCATTTTGATAGCTCTGAGGAGTGCATACATTTCCGATTGGAAGACTGTGTTGTGCGGTTCCAGACGGAACGTGGAGTATCTGGATTCTGTTCCTTGATCCCACCATGTTAGAGCAGCACCGACTTTTCCGTCTATCTTGCTGCCATCGGTGAAGATAAGGGGGCCAACTATATGATGTTTTTCAAGGGCTTGTGAGTCCAGGCTCTCCAAGCGCACATACTCAGTTGTTTCGAGTAACGATGGGTGGGGGTTTTGCAAAGGACCCACCCTGCGCTCCAGTTCGCGTCCAGGTGGTATGAGGTCCACGCAGTAGCCTTTTTTTATCTTGAATAGGGTGGCAGCCTCTCGGACGCGGAGGTCAAGGGGGAGTAGTCCTGCTAGGGCTAGTGCCGATGTGAGAGATACTGTTCTGTACGCCTTGCATATCTTTTAGGCGAAGCCTCTTTGGAGCGAGTTGAGCTTATTCTTTAACGTCAACTTCTCTGCTGCAGGAGACCATACGCTAGCCGCATACAGGACAATAGGCTCTATAACTGCCATGTAGATGGTTCTCACTATTTCTCCATTGAGACCCCATGACACCTTTGCTGCACGTGCTAGTTGTTTATAAATTTCTGCCGCCTTTTTACAGGTAGCGACCACATGTGCGTTAAAGGTGAGTTTGGAGCCTATTATGAGACCCAGCAGCTTGATCTCGGTTACTAGACTCAGCTGGGTACCGGACATATGGATCACTGGAGTGTCGAATTTTAACTTCTTGGTGATAAGCATCGCGTTGGTCTTGTGCACTGCGAAGCTCAGTTTGTTTTCGACGCCCCACTCCTGTACGGCCGTTAAGGTGGATTCAGCTGTAGTCTGCAACCCGCTGGTATGGTGATTGGAAAAAACAAGGACTACGTCGTCTGCGAAAGCTTGGCAGTGCACCCCCATTGTTGCCATTTTTTGTAAAAGTGAATCGAGGATGAGGTTCCAGAAGGTGGGTCCGCCAATGGACCCTTTGACACATCTCTTCGTGGTTCCCTTCTCGCTAGTCGCTCTGGCGTAGTTAACTGTTATTCTCCGGTCCTGTAGGTAGGATGCCACCAAGGCATACAAGTTGCGTGGACCTCCATGGTCGAATGGTGTGTACACCGGTTTTCATGGGTACGCCACTCCCGGGGTCCCGGGTTCGATTCCCGGCCGAGTCGATGTAGATTACCATTAGTTTTCTATGTTGTCTTGGGTCTGGGTGTTTGTGGTACCGTCGTTACTTCTGATTTCCATAACACAAGTGCTTCAGCTACTTACATTGGGATCAGAGTAACGTATGTGATGTTGTCTCATATTTATTATATTATTTATTTATTTTAATGTTTGCGCACCATCTGTTTTTTAAGGGCTGGCCACTATGCATTTTCGAAGGCGCCCTCTATATCAAGTGATACCAGAAGTACTCATTTCTTTGATCTTACTTCCTCCTGGATATAGTCAATTAGGTCGTAAAGAGCGTCTTCCGTTCCTCGCTGTGGCATAAATCCGTACTGGCTCGGGTGCAAAGTGGGGAGTAAGCGCCATTGAAGCCTGCCCACCATAAGTTTTTCTACTATCTTACCGAGGATTGGTAATAATCCGATCGGTCTGTAGGACTTAGGGTGGGTGTAATCCTCTTTTCCTGGTTTGCGGAGAATGCAAACATGGGCAACTTTCCACTGTTTGGGGAAGTACGATAGCGATAGGCACTTGTCTGCTAATGTTAAGAATACCTCCCTGTTACAATTTATTGCTGCGGTGCATATATCGGACGTTAACCCATCCGGACCTGGAGCTTTCTTTGGATTGAGACTCGAGAGAACCAATTCCAGCTCCGCGGTTGTGAAAGGTGGGTCATCATTCGAAAGTTCTTTAATCTCCGCTGGAGTTTTGTCTTCTGTGATTGCCCTCGTGGACTTTTGCTGTTCTGTTTCGGCATGGACAGAGTCGTTTGGATAGAATGTTTCCGCGAGAAGCTTAGCTGACTGATCTGGTGACAGTGTTTCACCAGCTGAGTCTCTCAGCAGCATGTCGTCCCGTCTTCTCGAGGTCTTCCTTATCACCCTATAGACTCCGTCCCAGACGCTTTCTCGGTTAGGTAAGGGTGCAAGTCATGGTCCCCTCTAAGTAGACCGAGATTAAACCTAGCCTCAGCTGTCCCGCCTGCAGAAATACTGCCGCTACATTTTCTGTGACGATCTGCGGGTCATGAATAACTTCCAACTTGTCACCGAAGACGACTACTGCGGCTTTGACGGGCTTTTGGCGGTTCAGGGTGCACTGGATAATTTTAGTGCCGGGGTAGTATTTCATCTCGCCTGTCCGTCCTACATAGGGTTCTTGGACAAGTGCGACGCTAATCCCTTTTTCCTGAGCTGTTTTTAGTAGTTCGGCTGTGACTAGTTTCAAGCGTTGCATGTTGGCTTGTATAAACATGGTACAGATGATAGATATAGATATGTATTTTTTTTATTAGATAAATATCTATTATTTTGTTAAATATTGTACAAATAATTATAAAATTTGTGTATATCATACTTTTAGTGATTTATTTCAGTTCATTTTTTTTTCATTTCTTTTATGATGTAAAATAACTTTGTAGTTGTTTTGTGTGCATTACTTTGATTTTTTTTATTGTATAAAATGTTTTTTTTTAGCCAGCAGGATGTGCAACTAAGACCATACAGGTTCAATTTTATCTATTTTTGAATATTTTGACATATTTATTTCATTTTATATAATATTTATATATTATTTTATCACATATATTTATATATTATTTTATTAGATATATTCATATAATTATGAGCTCCAGTGATGATTCGTTCCATTCAGCCATGAGTGATATTTCTTTCTGTTCCATAGATAATGATGGTCTAACTTTAGGTGAACATCTAATGAATGATTTATCGCCTTATTCTCATAATTTTAACATCTGTCATATCAATGCACAAAGTGTACCGAGTCATTTTTCGGACATATACGACACTTTTAATTTAAAAAAATTTGCACGCTCTCTTAATATCTGAGACGTGGTTAAAGCCTTCTTTACAGTCGTCTTCTTTTTCTATTCCTGGTTTTATACTTATAAGGAATGACCGCATCGGTAAACGTAGTGTTGGAGTGGAAATTTATTTGAAAAGTAGCATACCTTTTAAGGTAATTGATCAATCTCCCTCCACTTACAGCTCATCAGCCGAATACTTATTTATTGAACTTAACTTAGGTATCAAAATAGCTGTCGGTGTGATTTACTGCCCACCTAATATCGATTACATTAATCAACTAGAGCTTATATTTGAGAATATTATTTTTAACTACACTCATGTCATATTCATGGGTGACTTAAATACTTGTATGCTGAAAAGTGATTATCAATCACATAAATTAAGCACTATTTTTAATTCTTTAAATATTAATTGTTTGCCATTACAACCCACTCATCGCACTAATACTTCTGATACCTTACTCGATTTAATCATTGTATCTGAAGCGAACCTTATTGCTAAATATGGACAGTACTCTGCTCCAGCATTCTCTCTCCATGATTTAATTTTTGCTTCCTACAGGATCAAAGTACCGAAGCTTAAGAGAAAGACCTTAAAGCTCAGAAACTACTCTGGAATTGATTTGAATAAGCTTCGGTATGACGCCTCAATACTCTATTTGATGAACTGGTGGGAAATTCAGCCTCTTTAGTGTCCCCAATCACCAATACCAATGACATCACAACAATTGATTTGACTGGTGATGACTCCGGCTCTTCCAGTCTAGTATTTGGTAAAAATAAATTAAAGAAATATGTTAAAATTAATAAATATATTAAGAAAACTCAAAAATTAATAAAATCAAGAAATAATTGCTTAAATTATGAAAAAAATCATAAAGAAAGAAACACACTCAGACTAAAAATCATTGAATATTCTAAGAATGTTAAAGTAATGAGACAAGGTTATGAGGCTGATGTGAATGCTCTTCAGGCTGAGATAACATATTTACATAACTCTTTAGATATAATGTCAAAAAAATATGAAATGTCTCAAAAAGAAATATCTAGTCATATTGCTGCCGTGAACAATCTTCTAGACTTGAGTAAATACAATTCTGAGCGCTTTGACTCTCTTATAAAAAACTATACTTGTGATTGTCAGGGCCGTTCAGTCTCTGGGGATGGTTCGGGGCTGCTCAATGATGCAGTGTCCTTGTCTCAGTCAACAGCTCATGACAGCGCCATACCCAACATAACACATCATGTTCCCACCAAAAAATGTACTAAAATCTATAGTGATGAATTGGGAAGAAACATGGGTGTTTGGCTCAATGACATGTGTAAGGGACAATCAGTATTAAATTATTGTATGCCGGGTGCAAGTTATTCCCATATTATGAATAGTATTTTGAATAGTACTCATTGTCCCAATACTACACTAATTATATTAGTTGGGAGAAGGGGAAATGTAAACAAAAAAATTCTTGAAAATTATTATTCTAAATTATCAAATTTAAATGTGGATAGAATATTAATGTTCACATTTCCTTATATTAAAGATGTGCCACAGGAAAATTCTATTAGATTTAAATTAAATAATATGTTACATATCATGTCAAATACTTATTATGTAACAAAAAATGATATATGTAATAAAATAAAACTAATTGACATTAATAACATAATTAATTATAATTCTTGTATATTGACATGTGATAGGTGTCACCTATCTAATTTTTATAAGAGACAGATAGCTAGTTTGCTATCATATTTTATTATTAAAAAATCAACCAATGGTTTGGTTGACCAGACAACTGCTTCTATTGAGCAGTATAATAATAACAATTTAAGACCATATATTTTGGAACATGTTCCAAGTAATTTAAATTAAGTTCTAAGACAATAGAGGTAGTCTCTGGCAACGATAATAATTCTAACTATAATTGTAAAAAAATAGTTACTATAGAAGCCAATAAAAATAATAAGAAAGTAAATAACAAAAAAATTGTAAATCTGGTGCACCAAAGTATTCAAAGAATGTTAGGGAAAGACTTAGAAATTGAATTATTTTTGACCTGTAATGGGATTGATATTTTGTGTTTAACTGAACATTGGCTTCTAAATTATCAGGTTATGTTTAACTTTAGTGGGCACCAGATTGCTAGTCTGTTCAGTAGAAATAAAGCTATACGTGGTGGATCTTTAATACTCCTGTGTAAAAATATAAAATTTAAAGAACGTAAAGATATTGTGAGCCTTTCTATTGAGCAAACTATAGAAATAGCCTGTGCAGAGCTTGAGCGTGTCATTGTTGTATGCGTATACAGGCCCCCTAGTGGATTATATGAATTGTTTGAAAATATATTGGACAATGTTCTATCTAAGTTATCTGGATCTAATAAAAAAATTATTGTTTGTGGAGATTTTAATATAAATTTATTGCATAATTCAACCACAAGTATTAGATTCAGATCTTTGTTAAGTTCATATAATCTGGTAAATCTGTTCTTAGAACCAACTAGAATAACAGATTCCACAGCAACTTGCATTGATAACATATTTGCTACCTATATTCCACAAAACAAAATTATTATTAATAACCTAAGTTCAGATCATTGTGGACAACAAGCCTTATTTAATTTTCATGTTAAAAAAATAAGTACTTCTGAAAAGATAATGTTTGTTCCTTTGACCGCAAGTCGTATTGAGAAGTTTAGAAGTAATATTATGGCTAATCTCCCTCACATACATTTCAGTGATAATCCCAATGTATTATATAACAATCTATTTAAATTAATTAAAAACAGTTTTAAATCTATATTCACTTCTAAAACAGTTAATACAAAAAACTTTTTAAAATTCAGTGATTGGGCGACTATTGGAATTCATAAAAGTAGGCAACGAATGTATGAGCTTTACAATGAAAGAACGTACAATCATAGTGCCACTTTTGCCAATTATGTAAGTAACTATTCTAAATTATTTAAAAAAGTGTGCTTTTTGGCAAAATTTTTAACTATAAAAAATAAAATTAAGAATGCACATAACAAGATAAAAATGACTTGGAAAATTATTAATTGTGAAACTGGTAGAGTTGGCAGTTGCAACTCCGAATTGAGCCTGAATTATAATAATAAAGTAGTAAATAGTCAAAAGGAAGTTGCTACAGTTTTTGAAAAATTTTTTGCTGACATACCAGTTTTGACAACTAAGTCACTTGTATCTTCTCCAGATGTTGCCGAGTCATTGATGAAAGAAAATGTAAGAGCTTGTAAATCTAACTTTAATTTTACCCTTGTAAACCCCAACGACACAATACGCGCCTTTAAGTCACTAGACATCAAGAAAACGGCTGATTTATGGGGTATTTCCCTAAAGGTGATAAATTCGATTATTGATGTAATTGCACCTTTCCTTGCTTTAATATTTAATAGTTGTGTCCAACGTGGTATATTTCCTGACCTGATGAAACATAGTAAAGTTATTCCAATATTTAAATCTGGTAGTTCTTCAGACCCCAATAACTATAGGCCAATTTCGATTCTACCTACCCTGAGCAAAATATTTGAGAAAATAATTCTGAATCAATTATTAGAACATTTTAACAAACATAATCTGCTTCATAGTAAACAATTTGGATTCACGAGGGGTCGCTCGACAACAGACGCTGGTATCGAGCTTATTAAGAATATCTATGAAGCCTGGGAGGAGTCACGGGATGCCTTAGGGGTTTTCTGTGACTTATCCAAAGCCTTTGATTGTGTTCAACATGAGACTCTGGTCAGGAAACTTTATCACTATGAAATTAGAGAATGTGCGCTTGACCTTCTGACTTCTTATCTTAACAATAGAATTCAGAGGGTTGACGTTAAAGGAAATAGGTCTCCTGGGGTCTCAGTTGGTATGGGGGTCCCTCAGGGATCAATTCTTGGACCTTTTCTGTTTCTCACATATATAAATGACTTGCCCTTTCTTGTTGGGAACAAACATGATATAGTATTGTTTGCTGATGATACCTCCTTAGTTTTTAAAATTAATAGAAAACAGGTACAGTACGACGACGTAAACAATGCTATAGCTGATATAGTACATTGGTTTAGCGTAAACAATCTTAGGCTTAATAATAATAAAACAAAAATTGTGAAATTTAGTACACCAAATGTACATAATGTAAAAGCCGATGTACTCATTAACGGGGAATCTATGGATCCAATTGATTCTGCTGAGTTTCTTGGCCTTACTGTTGATGCCAAATTGCAATGGGGCCCCCATATTAACGGATTGGCGAGTAGACTGAGTTCTGCGGCATTCGCGGTCAAAAAGATTAGATTATGTACCGATTTTGATACGGCTCGCTTAGTATATTTCAGTTACTTTCACAGTATAATGTCATACGGTATTATGCTGTGGGGCAACGCAGCCGCTATCCATACTATATTTGTGCTACAGAAGAGGGCTATTCGCGCAATCTATAACCTAGGAGCTAAAGAATCGTTAAGGAATAAATTTAGAGAAATCAAGATATTGACTGTTGCTTCTCAATATATATTCATGTTGTTGTTAATGTTATGTATGTACGAAAAAATATTAATGATTTCATGAGAAAATGTGATACTCATAGCATTGGTACAAGGAACAAACACAAACTTGTTACTCCTGTTACTCGACTACATAGAGTCAGTAACTCCTTTGTGGGGCAATGTATACGGTTTTACAACAGGATCCCAGAAAGCGTTCAAAATGCCTCTGTTGCCAAATTAATTAAAATTATTAAGGAACGCTTGTGTGCAAAAGGTTACTATACAATTAATGAGTTTATGATCGATAGCACACCTTGGGAATGAAACGATCGCCTCCTGGCTATTTCATCTCATATTAAATTGTTTAAATAATATATGAGACAACTAAAAAAAAAAAAAAAACCCGCTGAGTTTCTTT
Source organism: Vanessa cardui (assembly GCF_905220365.1). Classification (NCBI taxonomy): domain Eukaryota; kingdom Metazoa; phylum Arthropoda; class Insecta; order Lepidoptera; family Nymphalidae; genus Vanessa; species Vanessa cardui. The sequence continues at coordinate 13,116,625 of NC_061153.1, forward strand.
CGCCGGTTCTTCTCAGGTCAGGGTATTTTCTTTTCCGAACCGGTGGTAGTGTTTCAATTGACCATCAATAAGAAAGTGTAATGCTTCTATATTGCATAAAGTTATTTGAGTTTGAGTTTGAGTTCAATTATTGACTGGACCGCTTTATTGAATATGGAGACGGTGGATGAAAAGGTCGAGTGCTTGCGTAGTGAAATTTTAAATTTATTTGATCGACATGCTCCGATACGGAATGTTAAACTTAATAACAGAGGGTGTCCGTGGTTCAATGACGAACTTCGCAGAGCCAGGGTAAAACGAGATCGGGCTTTTCGCAAATACAAAAAAGACCGAACGGAGACGAATTGGACAATTTATAAGGCTGCAAGGAATCGATGCAACAAGACGTGTAGGAATCTAAAACGCCAATATATCTTTGATCAATTAGCTAATTCTCCTTCTTCATCCAGTATCTATAATTTTTTTAAAACCATTGGAATCGGCAAACCCTCTCATACCGATACCAGTTGTAATATTAATTTGAACAATTTAAACATGTACTTTGCTTCATCAGAAGTACTTGACGTTCAAACTAAATTTTCGACTTTGAGTGAAATAAATAGTTTGCCAAAACATACTTATCCTTTTAATTTTTCTTCTGTTGGCGGAGCTGAAATAAAAAAATGTATACTGTCGTTCTCCACTAAGGCCATAGGTTGCGATGACATAAGTTGTATCATGATATCCCATCTATTAGACTCTCTCCTTTATATAATTTCCCATGTTATTAATTTTTCTCTATCAACAAACACCTTTCCGGACTTGTGGCGTAAGGCATTTGTTCTCCCACCTCCTAAAATATCAAACCCCTCTCTGCCTAAGCATTATCGTCCAATTTCAATCTTACCTTTCCTGTCCAAAGTACTGGAGTCCATTGTTTACCAGCAATTATCACAGTTCCTCTCATCTTACAACTTATTGAATCCGTTACAATCGGGCTTTAGAGCAGGGCACAGTACTACGGCGTTGCTAAAAGTAACTGAGGATATAAGAGAAGCAATGGAAAATAAGCGCGTCACAGTTCTTGTCCTCATTGATTTTAGTAATGCTTTTAATGCTGTGGACCATGACTTGCTTCTTGCTTTTCTGGCTCAGGTAAATGTTTCAGACTCCGCTATGCAATGGTTCTCATCTTATCTTCGAGGGCGCCAGCAGGGTCCGCATAGGTCAGGATTATTCTGACTGGTGCTGCTTGAATGCAGGCGTTCCTCAAGGCGGTATACTTTCTCCTCTGCTTTTCTCTTTGTTTATAAACTCCGTTACTTCCTGTATCTCGTCAAGCTACCATCTTTATGCAGATGACTTGCAGCTTTATAGACACGCTACTTCTGATTGTTTGTCTGATGTTATTGCTGCGCTTAATACGGACCTATCACAGATATCTCTGTGGTCTGCTCGCTATGGTATCTCGGTGAATCCGGCAAAGTGTCAGGCTATAATCATTGGTAGTCGTAAACAGCACGCAAAAATTGACACTTCGAATTATAAGCTATTTTACATTAATTTTTTAATTCTGTTTTCCGATTCCGTTAAAGATCTTGGAGTGACTTTGGATAAACACTTAAGCTGGTCAGACCAGGTGGGGGAGGTGTCGCGAAAGTTTTACTGTACAATGCATAATATGATGCGTTTAAAACATATGTTACCAACTAAAACAAAAATACAACTTGTCAATACACTTTTACTACCAATAATTGACTATGGTTACATATGTTATCTGGATGCAAATGAAGATCTAGTAAATAAACTCGAGCGACTCCTTAATACTGCCATTCGATTTGTATTTCATTTGTGGAAGTGTGATCACGTTTCTTCCTACCACTCGCAATTAAATTGGCTCTCAATACGTGATCGTAGGTCATGCAGAATGCTTTGCACGCTATACTCAATTCTGAATGACCCAAATTATCCCCAGTATTTGGTATCCAAATTCGTGCTAAGGGCTGACGCACATGACAGATCACTTCGCTCCACGGAAAACCTGTTGTTGTCATTTCCACCGCACCATTCAGGCTTTATGTCGAAGTCGTTTACTGTGACTGCTATTCGTTTATGGAACAGCTTTAAAACCACACAGAAAGACTTTTAAAATTGCTCTGAAAAAATACTACCTAAATCAAAGCAATAATGGTTGATTTTTGGAATCTTCATTATATGTACTCATATAATTATATTATATTATATTATATTATATTATATTATATTATATTATATTATATTATATTATATTATATTATATTATATTATATTATATTATATTATATTATATTATATTATATTATATTATATTATATTATATTATATTATATTATATTATATTATACTGTATTATATTATCGTTTAATTTTTTAAGACTATCTTATGTTTTTTGTACACCTATATTATTCTTTCTAGTACATACATCCTAAGGTTGGCTGGTAGATAATGCAGTAGCATTAAACCCGCCTTTTGTTAATACTTTTTTTTTTGTTAATAATTTTTCGCGTAATTATTAATAAATATTTTTATGTAAGCTTTCTTTTCATTTTGTATCATTTCCTCGACTATTTTTTTTAACATTTTATAATATTCCCTATGAACCTCATTATTCGAGAGCTTAGCCTGTGTATGAGCTTCGTTACGTAAATTCAAGTATTAAATTCGATTACAAACATATAAATTCGATTACAAATATTACTCCATCTAAAACGCTAGGCTTATGCTGGGACTCTTCGTCTGATTATTTACATTTTTCGATTAATATCACGATACCAAATAACGATACCTGTTGACTTCCAAGCAGGATACATTAATTGAAATAATTGTATTTAATTAACATGACGTTGTATTTTTTAAATGTTAAAAAAGAGTAACTACTGAGTTTCTTGCCGGTTCTTCTCGGTAGAATCTACTTTCCGAACCGGTGGTAGCTTCACTTAATTGTAAAATGACGATTCAAAAGTGCTTATAAAAGCCTACTTGAATAAAGTTTATTTTGATTTTGATTTTGATTTTTTGATTTATAACAAACCGTAATAAAACTTTCCATAGTTAGTCAGGTTTTCGACCCCATGGATATTGTTGGTCCATGCGTTTTGTAAGCAAAGTTACTAGTTCAAAAGCTATGGACTCTTAAACTAACCTGGGACGAACATGTACCTCTAGACATTAAAAATTAATTCTTTGATTTAATTACCTCTTTTTCTTACTTAAATTCATTTAAATATCTCGTTGAATATCGTGCGATAATAATAATATAATCGAACTCCATACTTTTACAGATGCGTCGGAGCTTGCTTATGGCAGCTGTGTATACGTCAGAGTGGTTCGCAGTGACGGGTTCACCCAGGTTCGCCTTCTCGCGTCAAAAAAGAAAGTAGCTCCAATAAAGTCCATTACCATACCGCGGCTAGAGCTCTGTGGAGCCGTCTTAGGCGTAAGACTCTGTAACAAGATACTAAATTAAATAACCGCTGCTATTATTGGTGTGACTCGACCATTGTATTAGGTTGGTTATCTTCTTCTCCTTGCCGACTTGAGCGTTTTGTTAGAAATAGAGTTAGCGAAATACAGGACGAAATTAATAAAACAGATATAGCCAATCAATCAGTAATAAACTCATTAATAAATAAAATATCAAATTTCAATAAGTTAATAAGAATATTGTCCTATGTACACAGATTTATTTACAATATTAAAAATAAGAATAAAAAATATACACAATTAACATTTACAGAGTTACATTCATCCCTATCCTTACTATCCTTACTATAATATTATAAATGCGAAAGTAACTCTGTCTGTCTATCTGTTACTCTTTCACGCGAAAACTATTGAACGGATTTGAATGAAATTTGGTATAGAGATGGTCTAGCCCCTGAGAAAGGACATAGGCTACTTTTTATTGCGAAAAGGGGGTTGTAAGGGTTTAAAAAGAGGGGTGAAAAGTTGTGTGGGATTTCTTAATTTTAAAAGATAAAACCATGAAACTTTATATTTAAGCACTTCATAAAAAATAACTAAACATTTCTTCTAGCGTTTTTGAAATTTCGACCTGTGAGGGTATGTAAAAGGGTTGAAAGTTTGTATGAAGTTCGTCATTTTTGAAGATAAAAGCATTACATTTTGTATTTAGGCACTAAATATTAAACAAAGAATCGTTTGAAATTTTTGCCAGTGTGGGGGTGAAATAGGAGTTGAAAGTTTTTTTGGGTGTTCGTCATTTTTGAAGATAAAACCATGTAACTTGGTACGTAGGTCTCTTAGGATATGCAGAGTTTTTCTACAAACGGAATTACCGAAATTCGAACGGAACGGAACGGTTTCGGAACGGGAACTACGAAGCCAAACTTTTTGTATAAAAAATCTTAACCACTGAACCTAAGAACATGATATTTAGAAGTTGAAGTTGAAGTTGGGTGTATCAAGTAAAAAAAATTGGCTTTTGAAGCTAAAGTTCATTTTAACGAATACTCTGCATCGCCGCCGCTGCCGTCGGTCCGTGGCCGTCGTCGCGCACATTCGCCGTAGTGTGGCGGCAGGGAACGGTGCTGTCGAGTGGGGGGGGGGGGGTGCGCACGAATCTAACTATGCCTACCCGAACTGGCAGACACGTGCTACAGAGAATTACATCTGTACATAGAATAAAACAAAATCGCTGTCTCTGTCTCTTATGTCCCTTTGTACGCTTAAATCTTTAAAACTAAGCAACAGATTTTGATGCGGTCTTTTTTTGATAGATAGAGTGATTCGAGAGGAAGGTTTTTGTATATAATACATAGACAACATAGTTAAGTAATACTGATCATTTTAAAATGTAATGTAAATTTAAATTTTTTTTTGCGCAAAATTGTACACCTCAAAAAGTCTACCAAAAAGTCCGCGATGGTAGGTATACAGTTCCTTATGAGATAGCGGTTTGTATTTCCTAATAAGTGAAACTTGTGTATTAATATTACAATTAAATATGTGAATGGTACACCTAAAATTCAAAAAATACTCCCAAAAAACTAAATCCTATCAAGAAAATTACACACGAAGACGACATCGAAGCTATTCCTACTACTACTTATGAAACTGTTACAAATTATGAATCTATTGAAATGAGTAAAAAGTCCTTAAGATTTTTGTATGCTAATGTACGTAGTATAATAAAGCCAGGAAAAATGGATGAATTAAAATGTATTCTTAAATCAATGAAATATACTGTACATATAATTATATTATCAGAGACATGGATTAAAACTGAAGAAGAGGCTAAGAGAATCCTAATTCCAGGATACTTTATCTACTACAGTTATAGGACCAAGGCAAGAGGTGGCGGTGTATCCATATTTGTTCAAGACAATCTTACTCATAATTTTGTCGAAGAGCAGTCTACTGGGGATAACAACTTTTTGAAAATTCATGTTGATAGTCTAGCCTTAGATATTGGAGCCGTATACAGGAAACCGGGATGTGCAAATTTAAATGAATTTTTAGAATTTTACTCTGCCAAATTGCATAAAATCAAAAGGGGAATAATTTTTGGAGATTACAATATTAATTTATTAAACACAGATCGACCAACGAAATTATATTGTGAAGTATTACATGAAAATGGATTCAAGGTTATAAATAGAATTGACGAGAGATACTCAACAAGAGAGACGTCTACGACAAAAACAATAATTGATCACGTGATTTCTAATATACCTACCAACAATTTTCACTTGGCAATCGTGGATACCCCTTTGTCGGATCACAAACAGCTCTTTCTAGAGATTAAAAGAAACAAATCAATTCCTCGCAAAATAGTATCTTACGAAGTAATAAATTATGACAAACTACAAAATTTAAATAAAACTAGTTATACCAGATTTGAATCGCGTATATTAATTATTTTTGGCATCCCGACGTTTCGAGCACTTTACAGCGTTCGTGGTCACGGGTAGACTAAGGTGGCATTTGTCTATTTGAGGAACAAAGAAATATTATTTACAACTACCGCCAACGATTTCTCAATTGGTATCTTGAGTAACGTTCCGGTTGCACGCAGAAGGCACTGACTGTATCTTTAGGTCTTGCAGTCTGTTGGATTTGGGATTTTAAATTTTTAATAAGTGGATCCCAGGTGTTAGAAAGTCTCCAACCATCTTCTCTATTGAAGTTCGGATGTTTTTGAATTTCAATAGCCTCGCGTATCATTCTAGGAATGAATCTGTGTTCTTTAGCGAGGATCTGTGGTTTATCAAATCGAATAAAATGGTTGGGTTTATCCAGAGCATGTTCACAGACTGCAGACTTTGAAGAACGCCTATTTTTGACATCTCCTATATGTTCCTCGACCCTGGTACCGATACTCCTCTTTGTTTGGCCTATGTAAGATAAACCACACTCACATTCGAGTTTATATACTCCCGCAGTTTGTAAAGGAATGTTACTCTTGATAGGTCTCAAGAACTGGCTCACTTTCTTATGAGGCTTGTAAACGGTTTTAATCGAAGCTCGCTTCAAGATGTTGCCAATCCTGTCTGTAACTCCCTTCACATATGGTAGAAATGCAGGTTGTCGCTCAACTGTGGGTGGCTTGATACGGCTTCTGCGATGCTGGCGAGGTACGGGCAGCTTGTTCTGGTGGAGTGCAAGCTTGACCTGACGTAGCTCGTCCTCTAGGTTTTCAGCATCGCAGAGATGGTGGGCTCTCTGAAACAAAGATTTGCCAACGGTAGCTAACTGACTAGGGTGGTGGTGCGAGTCACCATTGAGGTATTTGTTGGTGTGTGTGGGTTTCCTATAAACTGTGTGACTTAAAGTATTGTCGATTCAAATCCAGTATAACTAGTTTTATTTAAATGTGTAATAATCGCGAAAATTTAAGACAACACTAAACTACAAAATACCATAAAAGATTATCAAGGTAATAATGAGGAAATCTCGTATGGCCAATACGGCCTACTAGAAGAGAAAATAAAATATTGTATTATGAAAAGTAAAACTATAAAAACTAAAATAGTCAATCCTCCTAAACAAGACTGGATTTGCAAAGATATATTGAATGAAATTAATATAAGAAATATACTTTGGTATCAAAATAAAACAGACCCTGAAAATAATATAATAAAAGATAAATACAAAACGAAAAGTAAACAAGTAGCAGCTAGTATACAGCATGCTAAAAGAACATACTATTTGAGATCTTTTGATAACTGCAAGAACAAACCAGCTAAAATGTGGCACCTAATAAATAGCTTATCTAATAATAAAATCAAAGTAGTCGCGGTGCCAAGTAAGTTACACATAAAAGAAGGCGTTGTAACTAAACTCAAAGATATCTGTGATCATTTTAATAAGTTTTTCTCTAATGTGGGCCCAAGTCTGGCTAAGCAGATTCCCTCAACAGTCTCGCGTAAATTTAATTTTAATAAACAATTATACGACGGCTCAAAAACTTTAAATAAAATATCCCCAACAAACAAACAGGAAGTAGCTAGAATAATTGACAACTTGGACCCAAACACAAGCTCGGGCATCGATGGTATAAATGTATTAAAAACGATATTTTAGAAGAGCTTACGGACTGTATTAACTCCTCTTTCAAAGACGGTAAATTCCCTGATTTATTAAAGATTGCAAAAGTATCACCCATTTATAAATCAGGCGTCAAATCGGACCCTGGAAACTACCGTCCTATTTCGGTTCTACCTATTATTTCAAAAATTTTCGAGAGGATTCTTCACAACAGGTTAGAGGTGTATTTAAGATCTTTAAATTTCCTTTATGATAAACAATACGGTTTTCGGCCCAAATCAAATACACTTTCAGCAGCAACAGATATAATGACTAAGCTAAAGATTAGTATTGATAGTAAACAAATAGGCTTGGGTATTTTTATAGATTTAAAAAAGGCATTTGATACGGTTAGCCATGATTTACTTATCGAAAAATTAATCCAGATTGGTCTCACGGATTCTGCACTACAAATTTTCAAGTCTTATCTTCATAATCGGAAACAATTAGTTAAAATAGGCCAATCACATAGTTACGTTAGTTCTTTGACGTATGGGGTACCCCAAGGATCAATTTTGGGCCCCCTTTTGTTTCTCATTTACATAAATAGTATAAAAGATATTGGTTTGAAGGGTGATGTAACCCTATATGCAGATGATACGTGTTTGTTTTATTTTGGGAGTACTATAAATTCAATCTTGGTTGATGCTCAGAGTGATCTTGATGTATTAAATGCGTGGTTTCAATCTAATCTTCTGACTATAAATATCTCGAAAACTAATTTCATTATATTTGCAGCCAAAAACAAAAAAATACCTCCATTTACGCCTCTTGTTGTTAATAATATTGCTATTAAAAGAGTTTATAGTGAAAAATATTTAGGCCTTATTTTGGACAGTGGCATGACGTGGAAACTTCATTTGGATAAAATAAAAACTAAACTTGTCTCTCTCATGGGAGCATTGCGAGGCATAGTTCGATGTCTTCCACAACGAGTACGATTTACTATTTATAATTCTCTTGTCAAGCCTCACTTAGACTACCTTGTTGAAGTTTGGGGAACTGCTGCTAAAACTCATATAAATTCGTTACAAACGGCACAAAACAAATTAATTAAAAGACTATTCAGCTATAACTACTTAACACCAACATATAAAATCTTTAAAGAAACAAAAATCATGAGCATAAATCAATCTTATATATATAAAACTTGCATTTTAGTACGTAAAATTTTAAATAGAGACATACATACTCAAATTACTTTTACTAAAAAACATCAAATACAAAAAATTAAATTAAGAAATGCGAATGACCTAATATTACATGCACCAACAACAAATCATGGCAAACAAAACATTTTGTACACAGGTGCTAAGCTATATAACCAGTTGCCGAAGGATATTAAGGATACCAAATCAGCTTTGACGTTTAAAAGACTACTTAAATACTACATTCAAAATAAAGTTAAAGTAATTAATAACTAAAATAAAAATAAAAAATATATTAAAATAATACATTAATACTTTTATAAAGTAATATGAAAAATAAATAAATTGAAAAATCAATATATAAACTAAAAAAGGACATAGTTAAACTAAATTATTAAAATAAAAATATAAGTTGTGGCACATCTAGTTTTATATCGCAACAAACACGATGGTCGCAAAGACGTCGAATGAGTCTTGCTCTTCAGACTATATTATTTCATTTCTACCCACACAATATTTTTATAACTACATTATTCCGCCCTACACTTAAATATTTAAATACTATGTTTTATGTAATATAGTAAGTATCCAGTTATTTCCGTTTTGTCCCAACAATTTTTTTTGTATTTTTGTTTATTTGTTTCTCATGTAAGTGATTTTCTTGTAAATCTTTTTGAGAAATAAAGATATTTAAACCTATTTGTTATTACAACATAGTATAAAACAAAATTGATTCTCGCTGACTGTCTTTTTCTGTCTATGCTTAAATTTTTAAAACTATGGAACGGATTTTGATGACGTTTTTTTAATAGATAGAGTGATTTAAAGAAAATCATTTTGTATACATAGTACTGATAAGTACTGAAGAAAAATGTAACCGACGCAATAAACGTTGTATAATCATTCAATTCGACTCATCTGACGTTAATTCAGGTAAGCCTTATATTTTATCTGCAATATGAATAATCCAGAGTCATTATGATGTCTTTTCATCCTGAGTTTAGCCGAGAGTTAAACGAAGGAATGCATACTTGAATGTTGGCCGAGAGTCAAAATCAAGTAGAAAATTTGTTCAATATCGAACTCGTTATGTTGCAGATGTTGAGGTGCCCGTAGCAACTGAAAATATTCTGCCACATTCTGAATCCCCAGAGGTTCAACCAGAAGTCTCGGATTTGAGAACAAATACAATTCTCGATCTACCCACCTCGGACGGCGAATTACACGGAGAATCAGCAAACTTGACGCCTGAGTATTTGCAAGCGCTAGGAGATGCTATTAATGAAGTACCTCAATACGGTGAAGATATTCACCATGACTTAGCCCTAAGGTGGCTTCCTATATTACGTAGAGGCCTACCTAAGGATGTGAACCGCGAAAAACTTGTGACATCTTATTCAATACCGAGTAACTGTAAGTTATTGAAAGCTCCATCGTTGAACGCTGAAATTTCAGCCGCAATTACAAAAAAATTAGAAAATTATCAACAACAATTAGGCGTGGGTATAACAAGTATTAACAGAGCAGTGACATTGCTATTAACGGATGAGGATAAAATTAAAGCCATCAAAATACTCTCGGATGCAATTCGTATTTTGTCAGACTTGCACTATCAGGATAGTGATACTAGAATTAAATTACTATCGCCTAGTTTAGATAAGTCAATTTTAAATATTATTGATAATAATGAAAGAGATGAAACACTTTTTGGTAATAACCCTTCGGAGAAGATCAAAGCAGCCAAGACTATAGAAAAACAAGGTTTGTCAATAAAGAAGAATATTGCTCCCTCGAAACCTCCTTCCGTCGCTACACGACCTCGACAGGGAAACTGGTCGGGCCCTCCCCGGTTCCCATCGAACAGGGGGGGGGGGGCGCACAGGATCACGGATGCGAGCTTCGACGACGGCAACGATACGTCGAACGCTCCCTACGGGCACAGCACTGCTACCACGACCCAACCACTCGAGCAAGCAACGCACTCATCAGCCGCACCGATATCCATAGAGGTACATGCTGGTCGTTTACAATTATTTTATAATTGTTGGTTAAAAGTTACAACCAATCATGTTATTTTAAAATGGATTCGCGATGGTATCTCAATACCTCTTCTTAGTCACGTAACTCAAGTTTCAACTCCATATAGTAGTTTTAACGACGCTGATCAACAAAACATACAAATAGCAATTGATAAATTATTAGAGCTAGGCGCTATTTCATTATGTTTAACGAGACGAGACCAATACATTTCTAAAATATTTTTGGCACCGAAACAAAATGGACAAAAACGGTTTATTTTGAATGGTTTTTAAAATTCATTTTAAAATGGAAGATTACAGAACAGCGGCAAAATTAATAAGTAAAGGTGGATTTCTTGCAACAATTGATTTAAAAGAATCTTATCTTTTAGTTCCTGTCGCACAAAGTTATCGCAAATATCTCAGATTTATTTTTTAAAATAAAAATTCAGAAATAAATATGTACGAATTTAAAAAGGCATGCCTTATGGTTTATCAGTGGCGCCAAGAATATTTACTAAAATTATAAAAGAGGTAATGAGCTATTTACGAAGACAGGGACATACGTCTGTAATATATCTAGACGACATATTGTGTATTGGTGTAGATTACGTAGATTGCTTGAACAATGTAAAAGTTACTATGCAGGTACTTGAATGCTTAGGTTTTGTTATAAATTATCAAAAAAGTTGTATAGAACCTCAACAAAGTTGTAAATTTTTGGGTTTTACTTTTAATACATTAAATATGTCAATTTCATTACCAATAGAAAAGCGAAGGAACATAGTGAGATTAGTTGAGAAATATTTACAATTACCCACATGTTCTATACGTGAATTTGCTCAATTCATTGGAGTACTGACAGCTGCATGTCCAGCTGTTAGTTATACACAAAAGTATTCGAAAGACAGAAATATCTTTTACTTAAAAAATCACAAAATTATGACACTAAGATTAAACTTTCTAAGGTAATCATACCAGACTTGTTATGGTGGAAACAAAATGTTTATCAAACATTCTGTCCGTTAAAAATAAGAAATTATGAGCTAGAAATTTTTACCGACGCCTCTAGATCTGGCTGGGGTGTATTTTGCAATAATCAACGAGCAAATGGACTTTGGAAAGATAGTGAAAAAGTATTTCATATTAATTATTTAGAATTACTTGCGGTTTTGTTTGGTTTAAAATGTTTTGCAAAAACGAAAAGTAACTGTAATATACTCCTACGGGTAGATAATATTACTGCTATTAGCTATATAAATCGCTTAGGTGGGATACAATACCCACATCTCAATAATTTGACTAAAATTATTTGGCAATGGTGCGAAAAACGCAAACTTTGGTTATTTGCATCTTATATAAATTTTTATAAATAAAAAAAAACCGCCTTCAAAAATTACCTATAAAGAAAAAAATAATCAGTTACATCCATATCCAATTTACGATTTTTTAATCACCTCTCAAAGTCGGTGCCAACATTGCTATATATGCATATAGGTACATAATACATACATACAAAAACTAAATCTATTTATTGTATAGATGACACCATTAGACAAACCTTACTATCGATACAAATTAAATGATTTCAATATAGGAATTTATTTACTTTGTTGGCACCGCCTTCAAAAGGTGATTAAAAAATCGTAAATTGGATATGGATGTAACTGATTATTTTTTTCTTTATAGGTAATTTTTGAAGGCGGTTTTTTTTTATTTATAAAAATTTATTTACTGCTTTTCAGTGTTGTTTTCTTATTTATAATTACAATTGGTAGTGTTTGTCATTCACTTTAATGCCGTTAATCATTGAGGAGTTATCCTGGTAGTCCACCATCAGCTAGACTTCATCATAGGCATGTTTACTAACATCAATTGCTTGACGACTATCTTAAAGAAATAGAACTAAGCCCGTAAAATAGTTACTTACTAATAGGTTCTGATTACTAGTTGTGGTCTTCATCATCAGTTCCACTTCATCAAATGTCACTTTTCGTGAGCATATAACCAAGGCACTTTGAATAAAACCGAAATCACTATAGGTGTGCCTATAAAATTTGAGGAGTTCCCTCGATTTCTCCAGGATCCCATCATCAGATCCTGATCTCCTGACAATGGGACCACCTGTAAAACATGTCCTTTCAAACAAAAAAAGAATTGTCAAAATCGGCCCAGCCATCTTCGAGTAATTCGGTAACATACATAAAAAAAAAAAAAAAAAAAAAAAAAAAAAGGCCCCGACGAATTGAGAACCTCCTCCTTTTTTTGAAGTCGGTTAATAAATACGAAGGATAATAAAGAAGCTGACCAAGAATCAAGGAGAATAAAATATGATATTGAATTTGAACTATCACCAATTGCCTTTGCTAAAATAATTAATAAGTTTGGACAACCTCAAATAGATCTGTTTGCTTCTCGCACCAATACCAAATGCAAAAATCGTTCACGATAAATCCACCGGGATTCTAGTATTTCCTTACTGGCCCTCCCAGCCTTGGTTTCCATTATTGCAAAAATTACAAAAATCTGAAATTTTATTTATTAACAATGGTATTTTATATGATGACAGGTCACAGAAGCAAGGACAGAGCCTACAGCCTACCCTGGGAGCTGCCATACTTTGCGGCTCGCATTCTCCAGGCGGGGCGTTCCCAACCAAGCATTAGATCTTGTTTATGCGTCATTATCAGACAACACTATACGGCAGTATAACGTTACTTACCAACTATGGTGGAATTTTTGTATCATGAATAAGTTTAATCCGGCATTGTCCTTACTTCTGGGTAATAATATAGGAAAAGACGAGTGTATATCCCGAATGTTGAAAGGTGCTTATAGACTAAGATCTAGTGAACCTAAATATAGACATAGTTGGAACCCACAAGTAGTATTAAATACTATAGAAAATTGGTACCCTAATCATACCCTTACTTCGGAAAAGCTTACGAAAAAACTTGTCATACTTTTAGCGCTGTGTACTGCGCATAGGTTGCAAACATTTTCATTAATAAAAATATAAATTCTTATTTCACTTTGAAATAATATTAAATTATTTCAAAGTGAAATAAGAATTTATATCCTCGATATAATCAAAACATCAGGAGTAGGAAAAAATCAACCAATTCTTATATTGCCTTATTTTTTAGAAAAACCAAGCATTTGTCCGGCTAGGACTTTAGTTGATTATATAGATAGGACTAAACATTTAAGACCAAGTAATATAGATAACTTGTTTATTACTTTGAAAAGACCTCACAAAGCTGTTACGTCTCAAACTATCGGTCGTTGGATTAAACAAACTATGGATTTATGTGGTATAGATATGTCAGTATTTAGTGCACATAGTACAAGGCATGCTGCTACATCAGCTGCTCGTGCTGCGGGAATTTCCGTGGATGTCATCCGTAAAACGGCGGGCTGGACCACCGATTCGGAAACGTTTGCTAAGTTTTACGATCGACCAATAGAGAATCGTGACAGCTTTGCAAGGTCTTTATTACTACCCAATAATAATTACATTATTTAAATTACAATAACATTGTGAGAAACTAATAATAATAAATAATGATATTAATTTATTAATTGTGGTTTCATTATGATAAAAATGAGCAAAACTTGAACATCTCCAAACATCTACCTAGTTAATTATATCTGAAGAATGAAACAACGAAATATAATATGTGATCAAACGAACTTCTCAAGTGAAGTTCGATCATTATTATATGAGTTGTTTCATTCGAAGATATAGATTCCCTCCCTCCCAAAAGCCCACAAGTTTTGCAAAAATAAATACTTTAAAGAATGAGGCTAATACTGAGCGCAGTAACGATGAAGGAAATAATGTAGGTACACGAAAAATTATTTTTTATTATGTACCACAGTAAAAAAAAAAAAAAATCTCTTAAATATGCGACGTTACCTTGTAGGTTAGAAGGACTACCTAGTTAATTATATCTTCGAATGAAACAACTCGTATAATAATGATCGAACTTCACTTGAGAAGTTCGTTTGATCATATATTATAAATTATACGAGAAGTGATTAGCTATTTTGATTATAAGAAAGTATAATCAAAATACCAATCAAATCAAAAGAAAAAATAATCATAATTGGTAAGTATGCTCATAACTTCAATAACAATGAATTTATAGATAGAAAACTGGAGCTATACTCTTCATATTAGTTTACGTCGAAGAAACAAAATATTGGAACATCAACGAGAAACTCGTAGCGTCATATAACCAAAACTAATCGAGAAATCGTCGTTTAAATGAGGATCATGCTTCATGAAAATCATTTTTTATTTAGAAATTTTATAATTACACTGAAAGCGAAACAAAAAATGTTTTAAAGTCAATATTAATGCATATGGAACGCCACTAAATAAACATGAAAGGCGCTTTAATGCTCCCAAAGCACCTGAAGTCGTAGCTGTAATTTGAAAAAAAAATCGGAACAGAAATGATAAGCTAGGTATTGTTATCACTAAGCGACACAAAACCAAGCAAGGTGTTGTTGAAATCGTATCGTATCGATCGTATGACGATTATTACGATTATCCAATTCTGTTTCTGCGAGCAGAAGATGGATATCACCTCGGACTAATTTCACGACAGGCTCTGAGACATCAAAGATAGTTAGTTGTATGGATTTATATGCGTATCGTATAATGATTAGAGATAATCAAACTAACCATATTCTGAAGTGTCGTAAACTGTTTCAAAAATTAATTGTTAATATGTAAACTAAAGGAACGAACGATTAATCAACATCCTATACAACGAATCAAAAATTCGAGCTGAAGAGTACTTTCATTTACGAGATACGATATCGAATGATGTAGTTGTTTATATTGGACAAAGAGCAATACTTCAATCTTCGTATACTGGAAGTCCAAGACATATGCACGAATATGCTTAGGGTGCTTTAACGTATATTCACAAGTTTGGATATGTTGGTGTGATGCCAACTTTTACAGACAATAGAAATGTAAATAATAAGGTACAATCAACTTTACATCTAAATTATACCAACGAAAACATACTCATGAACATTCAACAAAAATATGTGATCTTGACAAATGAGTTTATAAGGTGTCATGAACCATCTGCAGCCTATCGAGAACATCATCGAAGAAGATGAAATAGATGACGAATATTAAATAAAATTATTTTTTATGAATTTAAGATCTCGCATGTTTCTTGATTTGTTCTTTAGTTATTTGTACATTGTTAATGATCAAAAATTAATTACAAAGTGAAAATTTAAAAATGTATTTTGCTGTGTCTAAGGCCCAGCGACCAAATTAACTGAGATGGCCCAATGGTTAGAAAACGTGCACGATGATTACGGGTTCAAAAGCGCGGGCAAGCAACTGCTTAATTTGTATTTATAATTCATCTTGAGCTCGACAGTGATGGAAATCATCGCGCGGAAACCTATATGTGTCTAATTTCGGGCTGTTAATGTAACATTAATGTAATGCCCAGCGAAGCGGGCGGATAAAGCTAGTTAAATATAAAGCATAGAGTTATCGCAGCAGGCAACATTTATTAAGCTACAACATCATTTCATAACACATCGATCTATAAAATCATCAAATGTCAATATTGCGAATTTATCAAAATTGTTACATATATATAATTTAAAAATAAGATCTATTTTCCGATTAAGAGATTCCGAGCTCATAACATTTTGCGAAAGCATTGTTTACTTTGATATTGTGCGACAGTAAAAATCAATTTTGGACTTGGATACTTATGTAAAATATAGAAATGATATACTTATGAATGTGTATAAAAAAAACGTAAATCTTTTAATCAACATCCCTTCAAATGAGTCATCTGTCAGAGATCGACTTATATTATAAATGTAAAAGTAACTCTGTCAGTCTGTCTGCTGTTTCTCTCTATATGCTCTCTTTAAACGCGAGCGAAGCCGTGGGCGAAAACGAGTTCAGAAATATATTTATCTGTATCAGATCAAATATCGAGCGATGCCAAATGTTAGGGTGATTTTTTGTTCTTCGATAAATTATTTTCGCTAATTACGATTTTATTAACGATATTTTTCATGACATTGGCAAAAAATCCTTTGGCATATTTGGTGACATTTGATGATTTGGAAAGAACAGAAATAAATAAAGAATATATGTACATAGAGCAGCCATCAAGAGTTTGACATCGCTTTCCTAATCGCAATGCTTTTACAGCGAACAAGTTAAATATCCATAAAAAGACATTTGTTGCATTTCAGTAAACATCGATTATATTATTATACGTGTTACTTGCACTTCAGTACTACACGATGCACGCTCCGATCTCTTGTCAATGGTTTGCTCGCCTCCTGAAATTTTAAGAATCGTAATTAATCGTACAAAGACAAAATATTTCCTTATTATATATTATTTATTAAAAATGTAACAATAATTTGATTGTTTTTTTTTTTGTTTTATGTTATAGATTGGCGGACGGACATATGGGTCACCTGATGGTAAGTGGTCGCGATCACCCATAGACAATGACGCTGTAAAAAATATTAACTATTCCTTACATCGTCAATGCGCCACTAACCTTGGGAACTAAGATGTTATGTCCATTGTGCCTGTAGTTACACTGGCTCACTCACCCTTCAAACCGGAACACAATAATACTGCGTCCTGTTGTTTGGCGGTAGAATAACTGATGAGTGGGTGGTACCTACCCAGACGGACTTGCACAAAACCCTACCACCAAGTAAAGGTTTATTAACAATTATTATGTAACACTTATTATTGTATGCAGTTCCTCAATCTGTTCCCATATGGAAGAAGACCCGATGAAATATAGCTAATCAATAACTGATTAAAATCTTTGGAATAAAAAATTTAACAAATTTTGATCATTTCAGGTAAGGCGTAGACCGTTTTCATTAATTTTAAAGTGAAATACTCTCGGATGGATGCGATATTAATGGATTCTTGACAGACTACGCGACACCCAAAATAATGTAATTATTGTTTATACTTGTTGCTTGTATACAAAATAAATATTGATCTGTAGTGTCTTTATTAAAAAAAAAAAGTAAATATAATAATAGAAGTCATAAGTGCTAGGGGCTGTCTGACAATATGTGCTCACGTAAACGAGCTTTAAAAGAAAATTTAGAGGTAGCTTTTCTAATATCGAAAATATTAGGTAGGTAGTTTATTCCATAATCGGATAGCTTGAACGGAGTAGAAATTAGAAAGGAAACCGGAAGAGTGAGAAGGGACAGAAAGAAGGTAAGAATCCTTAGAACGTAGTTGACGATTATGATTATCACTAAGAATTTTGAAATTACCTTTCAAATACCCCGAGTATTTGAAAGGTAATTTCAAAATTCTTAGAGAGAGGATCAAAGAGAATAGAGAAAATAATTAAAGTAATCGGAAGTCTCTACGTTGTCGAATTGTGAACCATTTCAGTTTATCACGATACTGAGAGATATGGTCGAACTTACGAGACAGAAGATGAAGCGCAAAGAGTTGTTTAAGAGACGATCAAGTTTATCCAGTTGATTTTCGTTGAGATCGCAATAACATACGTCTGCATAATCAATTATGGGAAAGATGGTTAAAGCCTTCCTTACAGTCGTCTTCTTTTTCTATTCCTGGTTTTATACTTATAAGGAATGACCGCATCGGTAAACGTGGTGGTGGAGTGGCAATTTATTTAAAAAGTAGCATACCTTTTAAGGTAATTGATCAATCTCCCTCCACTTACAGCTCAGCAGCCGAATACTTATTTATTGAACTTAACTTAGGTATCAAAATAGCTGTCGGTGTGATTTACTGCCCACCTAATATCGATTACATTAATCAACTAGAGCTTATATCCTACTACTATTATAAATGTATGGATGTTATTTACTCTTTCACGTAAAAACTACTGAATGGATTTGAATGAAACTTTACCACAATATAGCTTAAACATCAGAATAACACATAGGCTACAATTTTTGAGGTTTCTAATGTGAGGTCGTAAAAAAAACACATTTTTTGCGCTTACATTGCAAACGCTGACTGAATCCTACCATATAGATCAAAACAATGTACTACAGTATTGTACAACTTAAAAAGGTCTACAAAAAAGTCCCTGATGGTATATGTTTATCTCTTAGGAATAACCCACAATAACCATTTTTTATCCTTTACTTTGTATGAGAAATAATGACTTATTTACGAAACGATTTTTAGCGATTACTAGACTAGACGGGACGAACCTGAAGTCCGCGCGAACGAAGTCGCGGGCAAAAGCTAGTTTGAGAATATTATTTTTAACTACACTCATGTCATATTCATGGGTGACTTAAATACTTGTATGCTGAAAAGTGATTATCGGTCACATAAATTAAGCACTATTTTTAATTCCTTAAATATTAATTGTTTGCCATTACAACCCACTCATCGCACTAATACTTCTGATACCTTACTCGATTTAATCATTGTATCTGAAGCGAACCTTATTGCTAAATATGGACAGTACTCTGCTCCAGCATTCTCTCTCCATGATTTAATTTTTGCTTCCTACAGGATCAAAGTACCGAAGCTTAAGAAAAAGACCTTAAAGCTCAGAAACTACTCTGGAATTGATTTGGATAAGCTTCGGTATGACGCCTCAATTATTGACTGGACCGCTTTATTGAATATGGAGACGGTGGATGAAAAGGTCGAGTGCTTGCGTAGTGAAATTTTAAATTTATTTGATCGACATGCTCCGATACGCGATGTTAAACTTAATCACAGAGGGTGTCCGTGGTTCAATGACGAACTTCGCAGAGCGAGGGTAAAACGAGATCGGGCTTTTCGCAAATACAAAAAAGACCGATCGGAGACGAATTGGACAATTTATAAGGCTGCAAGGAATCGATGCAACAAGATGTGTAGGAATCTAAAACGTCAATATATCTTTGATCAATTAGCTAATTCTGCTTCTTCATCTTCATACCGATACCAGCTGTAATATTAATTTGAACAATTTAAACATGTACTTTGCTTCATCAGAAGTACTTGACGTTCAAACTAAATTTTCGACTTTGAGTGAAATAAATAGTTTGCCAAAACATCCTTATCCTTTTAATTTTTCTTCTGTTGGCGGAGCTGAAATTAAAAAATGTATACTGTCGTTCTCCTCTAAGGCCATAGGTTGCGATGACATAAGTTGTATCAAGATATCCCATCTATTAGACTCTCTCCTTTATATAATTTCCCATATTATTAATTTTTCTCTATCAAAAAACACCTTTCCGGACTTGTGGCGTAAGGCATTTGTTCTCCCACCTCCTAAAATATCAAACCCCTCTCTGCCTAAGCATTATCGTCCAATTTCAATCTTACCTTTCCTGTCCAAAGTACTGGAGTCCATTGTTTACCAGCAATTATCACAGTTCCTCTCATCTTACAACTTATTGAATCCGTTACAATCGGGCTTTAGAGCGGGGCACAGTGAAGCAATGGAAAATAAGCGCGTCACAGTTCTTGTCCTCATTGATTTTAGTAATGCTTTTAATGCTGTGGACCATGACTTGCTTCTTGCTATTCTGGCTCAGGTAAATGTTTCAGACTCCGCTATGCAATGGTTCTCATCTTATCTTCGAGGGCGCCAGCAGGCAATCCGCATAGGTCAGGATTATTCTGACTGGTGCTACTTGAATACAGGCGTTCCTCAAGGCGGTATACTTTCTCCTCTGCTTTTCTCTTTGTTTATAAACTCCGTTACTTCCTGTATCTCGTCAAGCTACCATCTTTATGCAGATGACTTGCAGCTTTATAGACACGCTACTTCTGATTGTTTGTCTGATGTTATTGCTGCGCTTAATACGGACCTATCACAGATATCTCTGTGGTCTGCTCGCTATGGTATCTCGGTGAATCCGGCAAAGTGTCAGGCTATAATCATTGGTAGTCGTAAACAGCACGCAAAAATTGACACTTCGAATTATAAGCTATTTTACATTAATTTTCTAATTCTGTTTTCCGATTCCGTTAAAGATCTTGGAGTGACTTTGGATAAACACTTAAGCTGGTCAGACCAGGTGGGGGAGGTGTCGCGAAAGTTTTACTGTACAATGCATAATATGATGCGCTTAAAACATATGTTACCAACTAAAACGAAAATACAACTTGTCAATACACTGTTACTACCAATAATTGACTATGGTGACATATGTTATCTGGATGCAAATGAAGATCTAGTAAATAAACTTGAGCGACTCCTTAATATTGCCAATCGATTTATATTTAATTTGCGGAAGTATGATCACGTTTCTTCCTACCGCTCGCAATTAAATTGGCTCTCGATACGTAGCATTTGACTTAATTGAAAATATAATGGTACGAATTTCCTCATCAGTTATCGGAGAAAAGACAAAGTTATCACTTGTCGCAACGGTCATTGACCTGATTTCAGAGATAGTCGTTGATTTAATATCTGAGCATAAAGGCGTAATTGAGGAAAAATGTTGATTTAAAACATTAGGAGAAAGTGTTGAGACAAAAGCTTTCCCTTCACGCTTGTTTAAACCCATGGTTTGAAGGAACTTCCATACAGTGGCCGTGGAAGCATTTGAAATATTACTGTGACAGTAGTGGCGCTTCTTGTTCTCACCATCATATTACAACTGTTACGAGCAGCTTTATAAATGTACCAATTTTCAGTACTTCTTTCCTTTTTGTATTAAGGCGCGATCACGTCGTGTCATGGCCATACGTACTTCTTGCGTTATCCACGGTGCAGTTGGTCGTCTTATCTTAATTGGTCTCATGAAGCAGTATAGCCTCATGGTCTATTTTGGACAAATTGCGCATCCGCACAGTTGGAGGTTTAATTTTAGGAGGTCTTAGCGTATATGCCAACTATAAGAGGTCGTGTCGAGAAAATCCGGGAGCCAACAACTGTCCATGTTTCAAAACATAATCGATAGAGGAAGTCAAAGTTACGTCTAGCAAAGTATCAGGAGCATTTGAATTATGATAAGTGGGACCAGAAGGAAGAATACACAGAGCGATTGATTTTAAAAAGTTAGAGAGGCGAAGAGGCGAGTATTAGATTTTAAAAGGTCAGTGTTCATATCTCCCATGATAATGGTATGTGAATAATCCGACGATAGCGATTCAAGGACGGGTTCTAATGATTTAAAATAATCACAGGTCGGTGGGCAATAAATAACTCCAAGAACAGCTTTAATGCCCTTTAGTTGGACTTCAAGAAAAATTAATTCAGCAGTGAAAGAGAAAGCAGAAGGAGAGGTACATAAAATGGTATTAGGAATTTGGCTATAGATATAGATATTTCGGAGATAGATAGCAACGCCTCCACCGCCTTTACCTGTTCGGTCGTTCCGTATCAGAACAAAACCAGGAAGGCTATAAAGGCTTGAACTAAGTGACGGTTTGAGCCAACTTTCAAGCCAATAATGAGAAGGTAAACTTTGAGTATTTAAATGACAAATATTAAAAGTCTGAGAGCAATTGAGAAGGACATTAGACAGCACAGAACTAAGGGTTTCAGGGACATCGAAAGAGTCCTCACCCTCACTGGAAGGGCAGCTACTGCATGCAGACATGAATTATTCTAATTTTCTAATACTATACGCAACTTCAAATCCTTTCTGCTTGTCCCGCCAACTGACACTTAGAATACTTAAAATACACAAATAACCAAAAAAAATATTAAAATAAAAAATAAAAATAATGGACAAAATCTTTTGGATTACCAAAACAAATAGAAGTATAAATAGGTTATGTTAGCTACAGTCGAAAACTACTTTAAACTTATTTAATTAAAAGAAATTACAATAAAACTTATTTCCTAATTAACATGTCTAACCTACTCGATGTAAGTAATTAGAATGAATAATTAAATTATAAAATCACATTTGCAATGTTACATTTAGTTTGGTTCTCACGACGAAGGAATCGCTGCATCATCAGTCCTCTTGATGTGTGTGTACGTAACTCCTCCACCCTCAGATCAGCGACTATTTTAGAACATTGAGATAAAATGTTAGATAAAGGAAAAGAAAGTACATAATGTTGATTATCTAGCTTTTCCATTATAAATAAAAATAAATAAATAAATATGAGACAACATCACATACATTACTCTGATCCCAATGTAAGTAGCTAAAGCACTTGTGTTATGGAAAATCAGAAGTAACGACGGTACCACAAACACCCAGACCCAGGACAACATAGAAAACTAATGATGATCTACATTGACTCGGCCGGGAATCGAACCCGGGACCTCGGAGTGGCGTACCCATGAAAACCGGTGTACACACCACTCGACCACGGAGGTCGTCAGACATTGCTTCTCTTGCTAGAGTTACGGTTGTGTAACGACAGTATTCCTTTAGGACCTGATGAACAATGAGTTGTTGCACGCAGTCTGGTTCTGGACGGATGCGTTGATTTACTTCATTTTCACAAAGATACCAGTTTCTGACCTTCGGACATTCTGTCTCTATGTACATGAACGATTTCTCGTTAATTGCTATGAAGGGATATGGAGGTATAAGGGCAGTTAGGACTTTATTATGTACAATGGATAGTTTATAGAGATCATAGATATCCGAAGAAACTATTGGAAATTTAAAAATTATTACTATTTGCTTCTCCGTGTAATAATATCCCGGTTCTATAATATTATAGTATTCCCTTAATTCTAAGTCTATAATTTAATTCTTATTATATAACTTTGTTAACTAATCTATCATTAATTTTAAAACATGTATATCTAACATGGAATGGTGAGTGCTAGAAACACGAATAAAAGCTAACATATTTTCTATTCTAATTAATTCAGTCGTCAGGTCTTCTACATTTTCTCCTATTATTACCAAAAGTTGAGCAAGTTTCGCATACTTAAGTAAACTATTTTCTTTATAGACATTTGAATTTAAAATAAGCTGTATTGTTAATTTTAATTTGACTTTCAACTAGTTCGTTAAGTACATCATTATGTTTCAGCATCCGTTCCTTACTTAAACTAACATGATTATTAAACTCGGATACTATTCTATCTTGATTTCTTTCTAACAATTTAATAGCATTATTATAATTTAATGCCTCTTGATAATCTAGGTTGCCTGTAATACTTTTAATTACGGTACCTAAGTTGTCTACAAGACCTCTTTTAACGCGATTTGGTTCCAAAGACTTTAATTGATCAGAGACTTTTTGAAGCTTTTCAGTAAGATAATTTATTTGGAGTTCGTAGAGTAAGTACGTATCATCATTAAGAAGGTTTTGAAGATTACTTAATTGAGTCGTTAAAAGTTTTATTTTTTATATTGTCTAACTTAATATACTGTAGAAATGTATGGTGGTGGGTAGTAAGTCTTATCGGTCCAAGTTTATACGGTAATAGTCCAGGTCCATCGTCCAAGTTTTCAAGAGAGTCCGTCATGTGACTGGTCAGCAGGAGTAGCACTATCCTGTAACAAGTTCGCTCCTTTAGAGACTCGTTTTAATCTAGATTTTGCTACAGGACCATGTTTTTTAGAGGTATAGATGTGGATAGGCAAGTCAGCTAGAACTGTATCTTGTGTAAATCGTGATGCTGTTTTCTGACGGCTAGCAAGAGTATTCCTAATGAAGAACTGTTGTTGGGGTGCATATTTATTTATTTATTTATTTATTTATTTATTTAATATGGAACTCCAACACAGGTACATATGTAATACAAAAAATACAAGTTTAGACAATAAAATATTAAATGTACCTCCAATTATAGGAGAACACAACATGCACTTATAAAGTATTGAACTCTAAAACAAAACTTAAGAAATAAAAATAAAAGAAAGAAAAAACAAACTAAAACTAATAATTACAAAACAATGAAATAAAATAATTTATCGAAAACTATTTAACAAATTTAAACTAAACAAAATGTAAACTAAACAAAATGAAAATAAGATCAGAAACAAATTTACTTTGACTAACAATTTGCATAAAAGGCATAACATTTCTTTTTGTAGGTGCTAAAAGTGTCGAAACCCATATCGATAGTTGGTATTGCGTTATATGAGCGTGTCATTCGGGCTAATGGTGAATTTTTCCCAAGATTGGTTCTATTCTTGCTCATTTTGAACAATGGACATGGGTTCCGAGGTGGTCTTCGTGGCACGTTTATATTAAGTTTTTCGAGCAAATGTTTACTGTCCACTTTATTATGAAAAAGCCTATACAAAAAGGCTAAATCCAATAAGGATCTTCGCACACGAAGAGGTTGCATTTCGAAGTACTTAAGTCTATCGCTATAGCTTTTTACGTGTATCTTCATTCTGTAACACAAGTGTCTCAATAATCGTTTTTGCACCTTTTCAATACGATCATCATATACCTTATACAACGGTGACCATACTTGACAACAATACTCAAGTTTACTTCTAACATAACAATCATAAAGTCGAATCATGGTGGATGTCCTCCTGAAGTCTTTAGATTGTCTTATAATAAAACCCAGCGATTTCAACGCAGAAGTGACAATGACATCAACGTGAGCATCGAAGCGGAGCTTACTGTCAAATATAACGCCTAAATCACGAACCGTTTTTGACTCCTTTAGATGTTTTTCGTAGATTGTATATGAACTATTTATTGGATTTATTTTTCTTGTGAATCTAATGAAACAGCACTTCAGGGGATTTAAATACATTTTATTTTTCTGACACCAGATTACCAGATTATTTAGGTCCTCTTGAAGCTCCAAGACATCAGACTGTTGCTTAATAATCTTAGTGATTTTAAGATCGTCTGCAAACCTGTATACACGTGAGTGCTTCATTACCGTTATGAGATCATTTATGAACAATATAAAAAAGAGTGGACCCAAATTTGAGCCTTGAGGGACTCCGGAGGTGGCAATGTAGGGATATGATTCATAGCCATCGATGACGACTTTCGCTGGCCTATTACAAAGATAAGATTTACACCATGTCAATAAAGGATTGGAAATTCCGTGATGTGCCAGCTTAAGAAGCAATAGATCATGGTCAACTTTGTCGAATGCCTTTGAAAAATCTGTATAGATGGAATCAATTTGCAAATTGCTGTCCACTGCAT
Organism: Vanessa cardui; assembly: GCF_905220365.1. NCBI lineage: Eukaryota > Metazoa > Arthropoda > Insecta > Lepidoptera > Nymphalidae > Vanessa > Vanessa cardui. Next base: position 13,142,442 of record NC_061153.1, read on the forward strand.
CTATAAGATCTGAAAGGTAGTTTAATAAATTTGTATTTGTGGATCGCATAGCAATGAATCCATGTTGATCAGATGATAGAAGAGGCTTGACATGATGAAAAATAAACGGGTAAATAAGGGATTCAAAAACCTTCGACATTGCTGATAGGATCGATATTGGCCTGTAATTGCGTACACATTCCTTATTACCGTCCTTAAATATTGGTACTATTCTGGCCTCTTTCCACTTATCCGGGAATATTCCACTGTAAATAGAGGTATTATAGATAATTGTTAGTGGTAAAGATATAGAATCAGAACAGTTTTTCAAAAATATAGGAGGTATATTATCCGGTCCCGCAGTTTGATGCACATCAAGTCTTTTTAATTTAATTGCAACACTTTTTTGAGAAATAAATATATTTTCCATTTCGTTACAAGATGTCGATTTACTTAAGCTATAGCTTGAATAGCCAAGGTTTGCCTCAAATACGCTTGAGAAGTTAAGAGCAAAAAGATCGCATATGCCTTTTTTGTCTGTTGCTTTACTTTCATTAAATGACATGATAGGTGGATAGTTGGAACTATTTTTATGTTTATTCTTTATGTGTGTCCAGAAGTACCTTGGATTATTACTTATAGCGGACTCAATTGACATAATATAGTTATTATAACAGTGATGCATAAGTTTTTCACAATCATCGCGAAGATATTGGAATTCAAGTAAATCTAGAGGATTTTTATATTTTTTATAACGAGTATGATATTTATGTTTTTGCTTAATCAGATAAATTAAATTAGAATTAAACCAAGTTGGATACTTATTATTATATTTTTTACTTTTAGGAACATGCTGCTGGATTATTTCTCTTAATATACTATAGAATTTATCTATCATAAGATTGACATCGTCATAAATGAGAAGCTCCTCTAACCAAGATATTTTGTCCAAGGCTGATATAATTTTATCGTAATCTGCTTTACGAAAATTAAACCTTATACTTGTAGGATTCGCATTCACATTTTCTTTACTCAATGGAAACGAAACAAATATATCTAAAGGAGGGTGATGTGAGTCGACTTTACGTAGTGGTAAATCGCATTGTTTTATCTCAAGAAAATCGGAATCAAACAAAACTAAATCTAAAACTCGGTCATTCTCGTTAGTAATGCAGTTAAATTGCCGGATGTCGTTCAATTCCATAAAATCCGATAGGACATTATGTATGCCACAACTAGAATTAAATTCAGGTACTAAGTTAGAACCAGATTCGCTTGAATTCCATGTAATATTATTTATATTAAAGTCACCTAGTATTAAGGTATATTTAGAAGAATTCTGCTCAAATAATTTGTTAGCCTCATCAAAAAAATTATTAAATGTTCTTAGGTTCATCGGAGGAGGAAGATATACAGCACAGATTTTTAAAAAATCTTTACTTTTGCCTGAATTTACTTCTACCCTAATCCATAGATCCTCATAATCGCTACTATGTCCTAAAATCTTACATGACGGAAATTTTGTCGAAACCGCTATTAATACACCTCCTCCGAGCCTAGCACCAGCTCTATCAGTCCTATAAACATTATATCTATTGTCGAATATTTCGTTGTCAAATATGGTACCGTTTAACCAAGTTTCCGTAAATACAATTATATCGTAGTTAGTATTTAAAATTTTTAGGGATACATCCATAGTGTTAGACCGAAGACCCCTAACATTTTGATAATAAATATTTAAAGTACCGAATTTAATTATTTTATAAGAAATTAATAACACATAACCAACTTTTAAACAAATTTGAGATCAATTGAATAATAATAAAAACATTAGTTGTAACTATTCTAACTTATCAACAGAGTCTTGATTTTTTATATGTTTATGTTCAGATGACTCATCCTTTCGCACGTAGATACGACCTGACCTAATCCAGACATATCTGTAATTTTTTGCCTTAGCTTTGATCCTGCTAGCAGCATGAAGAGCTTTCATAGCCGGGGATAAATGTTCCATCACATAAATAGGTTTTTTATCACCCGATATGCCAATATGGCTTGTATTTAATTTATCCAATTTATTCTTCTTGTTAAAAGATAAAGTGGCGGCCAAAAACCCATCTCGTACTATTGGGGTACTAAATTTGACTAGTACAGACCTAGGGCGGGGATTTGACTTATCTAATTTCGATACGCGTGTACAGAGATGTATGTCAGATTCATTTAGTTTATAATTTGTGATGCTTGCTATTTGTTTTATTATAGTAACAAGATTTTCAGACTTGTGCTCCGGTATGCATTGAATCTCAACATTACTGGCCCTAGAATGTTGTTCCATTTGAGTTAATCTGGCACTAAGATCTGAGACAGTACATTTTAATTCATTATTTTTCGACTCCAAGTCTTTTATACACTCCGACTTAATCTTAATATCTTGTCTAATTTCTTCATATTTTTGCTCAAAAAAATTCAATGAACTGGTTAATTGTTCAACCTGCTGTAACAAGTCCTTGTTTCTAGCTTCAAGTATTTCGAATATTTTTTTTTCAAAGTTTAAGAGAAAAGAAGATAATTCATTTCTTACTACATAACGTATTTCATTCTTAATAACATCAGATATGGGAGATTTCGTGCATTCTAATTCCTGAGAGTCCGACGGATTTATATATTCATCTCTGACGGATCTGTGTTTATGTTCAATATTTTTGGATCGATAAGTTACGTTAGAAATTTCTGCGCATGATGGGTTGATTTCAGTTTGGTTTTGAGTACTATAACGACTGCTAATTGGTGTGTTCGTATTATCAGACTTAGGTATTTTGTTACGACATGCTTGACAAGTCCAGTTATTTTTATTTTCTTGAGACATAGAATTAAATTTTTTAGGTGTCAAGTTCGCACAGAGGAGATCATAATTATCTTTGCATTTTATGCAAGTTAAAAAGTCTTTTCGCGTTATTGATGAACGACAACCTGCGCATTGCTTTGACATCTTGCATAAAATAATAAATTTTAAAACAATTTGTTGATCTGATTCTTGTTGACCTGATCTTGATATTCAACTTCTGGCTCTCGAGTCCTATTTCTATTTTCAATTAAGGCTCTACGGTTCTCGAGAGAGGTACTGTTTATAATGTTATACACTTCTTTCATTCTTTCTTTATGATTTAATGAGTATTGTTGCAATAAGTGTTGAGTGAAATCTATGTCAACGCAGTCTCTCGGGTCAAAATGTCCGTTTAGTAAGTCAAAGGGTCTACATCTAGTAAAGCTATGTATGGAACTATTATAAGCAATAATGGCATATGGCATGAGGTTGATTATGGGCTCATCTTTATGTTTTAACTTCAGGATACGAAGGTGTTCTAATATTGTCGAACGAAACCGTTCAATGTTACCATTATCGTTTGGAGAGTGAGTTAAAATTTTATGATGGTTGATTTTGTGTAATCGTCTAAATTCTGAAAATAATTGATTAGTAAATTCTGTTCCGTTATCGGTAACTATAGTTATAGGTACACCATGATGGGTACAAAACTTTAATAAAGCTTGTAAAATGCTTATGGCTGTTCCATCACGTAAATGGTACGCTTGAGCATATTTAGTAAAAACGTCTACGAAGGTTATATATTTTTCATTATGTACACTGAATAAGTATATGTGCATATTTTCGAAAGGTTTACTAGCTGGGGGTACTACGTTGAATTGAGGTCTGATTGGATTCCAATCGTATTTAGCTTGTCCGCATATTGTGCATTCATTTATGAATTTTGAAATATGTTCCTTCATATTCGGCCAATAGTATTTTTGAGATAGGGCAAGGTAGCATTCATTTACTCCGCGATGGTTTGTCTTCCCATTATGATATTGAGAAATTATTTCCTGTTGTCGTAAATATTCTTTTATATTTTCAATTTCAAATTTCGTCAAAACGAGGTGCATCGATGGACTTTTAAACTTTTCTTGAATTATAGGAATTATAGAATACATTCCGAGAGGCGGATTTATAAGTATACCGGTTTTAATTTTAGGATTAACGAATTCTTTTATGGCGTTAACTACATCTTCTTCTTAGTTGGATTCTAATAATTGTATGGAAGTTCGCGTGTGGTTATCGAATGGTTTCGTCACTGTTGCTTTTCGTTTAACGTCATTAACTATTGTAAAACATATTTGCCTACTAAATCTGTTAAGAGGGTCGTCTGTAATGGGTATATTTAATATAGGATTTTCTTTATCAGAATGTACAGTATCGGTCGAGGAGTTCGAAGGTGGTGGTGCATGTTCAGGGAAATTTTGTATTATTTCAGAAGGATTTACTATTAGAGATGCATTTTCAGATGGATTTTGTTCTGGAGGTACATTGTCAGGGGGATCTCTCACAGTAGAGGATAAAAAATCGGAGGGGTTACCTAGTAAGGAATTCAGTTCATCAATTTCGTCTATTAAAGTCTTGGTTTCTCCGGTATGTATTTAATTTGGTGGGAGTGCGTCAGCGTTACTATTCATTTTTCCTTTTTTATATATCACTGTAAAGTCATATTCACTTAGTTTTAGTCGCCATCGTGTGAGACGAGAATTTGGCTCTTTCAAATTCATCATCCACAGTATAGAAAGAAGAAGAAAGAAGAAGAAAGAAAGAAAGAATTTTTATTTGTAAGCATCGTGTTGATACATCAGTGACATAAACAATACAACAAAAAAAAAAAAACAAAAACTTAAAATAACAATACAATTAAATAATATCTAAGAAAGATTTTAAAAAGAGGCATAAATAAATAAAAACAAAATGCTGCCTACATAGCAGTACGATGCCACAAAAAGGGAAATCACTCAGCATTTGCTGTCGGCCTAGGAATTTCACACACACAAAAAAAAAAAAAAAAAAATTAACGATTTAAATTATATAGTTTTTTTTTTTTTTTCTATACTTAAATTAAAATACGATTCGTACTATGTGTGAAATTCGCAAAGACGGCAGCACTGATTTTCAGTGATCACCTTATTTCCGTACGTCAAGTGAACGACATTGACAATAGTCCACTAATATGTCGTGTTAAAATCAAATAAAAAATAAAAGTAAAAACATAACATAGGTTTGTGGTCTGTCATTATTTTGAATTTTCGTCCGAATAAATATAGTCTGAAGTATTTGGTCGCCCAAACTATAGCGAGAAGTTCCTTCTCGATGGTGCTATAATTAATTTCACTGTCATTCAATGTTCGGGGTGCAAAGCATACAGGTCTATCAGCTCCTATTGGTCCTTGGGATAGTATGGCTAAGTTAGAAGCGTCAGTCGTCAAATTAAACTCTTTGGTAAAATCGGGGTATTGTAAAATAGGGTCGTTTGTTAACAACGTTTTACATTTTTCAAAGCTATTAATATATTCAGGGTCAAAAGTAATCTTTTTACCTTTTTTCAAACATTATGTTAGGGGTTTAGTAATTCGGGCAAAGTCGGGGATAAATTTCCGGTAGTAACCTAAGAGTCCTAAAAACTGTTTTATTTCCTTAGCTGTTTTTGGAATGGGATATTTCTTAAAAGCTGCGATTTTATCGGGATTAGGCTTTATACCATCCTTATGATATATCCAAGGTAAGCTGTTTTGAGTTTGAGGAACTCTGATTTATTCATTTGAATTTTAAAATTCGATTCCCTGAGTCTTTGAAATACTTTTTCCAAATTATTCATATATTCCTGTAATGACGTGCTAAAGATTATGATATCATCTAAATATACGAGACATATTTCGTTTTGTAAACCACGTAAAACGTTATCCATAACGCGTTGGAAAGTAGAGGGGGCGTTCTTTAGTTAGGGCATACGAAGAAACTCGAAATGTCTATGCTCTAAATTAAAAGCTGTTTTCGAAATGACCTGAGGGTCCATTTCTACCTGATAAAACCCACTTGCTAAGTCAAGAGTAGTGAAATAATTACATTTACCTAATTTGTCAAGGATGTCATTGATATTTGGAATAGGGTATTTGTCTTCTATAGTTTTTTCATTTAATTTACGATAATCTATTACGAGTCGTCATTTTTGTTTACCAGAACAGTCATTCTTTTTCGGTACCACTCAGATTGGTGAGCTCCAAGCAGAGTCAGATGGTCTAATTATTCCTTGATCTAACATTTTAGTTATTTGGTCCCTAACTTCCTGCCTATGTATAAATGGATAGCGGTAGTTTTTCGCATGCACGGGTATTTCGTCAGTGGTTCTAATTCTGTGTTTAATTTTGTTAGTAAACGTTAACGGTTCGCCTTCGATATAAAAAAACGTCTACATATTTAGAACAAAGAGTTATTAGATTACTTTTTTCTTCGTAATTTAAATGATCCGTTCTCAAGCGTGATAGTACTTCTTGTTGGCGTGTCGTATATCGGGTGCATGTGTTCTCAATATTAAACAACTCAGCACTCGCCGGCCGGTCTAAATATAATATAATGTCGTTAGGTGTTGGGTTCTCTACCTCTAAATAACCACGGCTATTATTTACTGTGGTAAGACATTCATGGATAATACAATTGCAAATTAATTGTTCTTTAACAAAAACTTCTCCATCCGGGGAGTCAATAGGAATGCGAATTAATTTTGAAGTTCCTGCTGGGATAATGTCCTCGTACAGATTAACATTGCGAGAGTTGTACATAATAATTGGATTTGAAGAAGTGCGAGTAATTAAGTATCCATCTTTTAAGGCTTGCTATCCGCACGAGAGTAAGTATTTTGCGGCATAGGAGCGGGGCGAGAAATACTTCGCGCGGACCGACCGATTGTGAACTCGTGCCCCGGCGTGGCGCAAGCGCCGGCGACCACAGTATACGAAAATTGGTAGTAGGATAATTTGATTTATTTTGAAAAATACATTCTGATTATTTTTTTCTTCCCTCCTATATTCGACTAGGTACTACTCGTATATAAATCGTAACTTAGGAAACAAATAATCACGATACCACCCTTGGGGGTTGGCAGGAAATTGTATTTACTTTGATTCTTAACCGATTTAAATATATATTTTTATTTGACTAGCTATAATATGGTTGCAATTTTTAATACACATAATTACGCCACCACTCTTAAGGGGTAGGCAGGAAATTATAGTTTGGATAGGAAGGTATTAAATATCAATTTATAATGCCAATGATCACGCCACCGCTATCCACATCATCACGCCACATCACGCCACCACATCACCACCTGGCCTCTATCATGGTTTGGGTAACGACCACTATCAATACCAGCGACCGGAATCGACGGTCCTCCGAAGCTCGGTATCCTTTTCCTTTTTGGACAGTCAAGTGTTTCAGCTTACAAATATGTTTCCCCTGGGAGTCGAACCCAAGACCTCCGGATCGGGAAACTATGGCACTAGCCTCCTTTTCCGGTCCTGAGGTATTTTGAAAATGTAACTACAGTTACAATGGTCTGTTGTGTGGATATGAATTGTTTGTAATGTATAAGTTTGTGTGTGTGTGTGTGTGTGTTTATACGATTATTGTGTATGTGTGTGTGTTTGTTTATTTACAATTTTTTTTTACCATTAATGGATTTAACATTTATCTTCTAAAGATTATTATGTATGACGCTTATTACTTATTATTTGTTAAGTTAAAATGATATCAAATAAAACATTTTTTTCAGTTTTTCTTATTTTATTTTACGTAGTAACTTAAAATTCTTCAAAATCTAATCGTCGAGATTGTAATTGCGTATCTTCGTTAAACTGGTCCATTTCAGGTAATCCAGGTGAAGGTGAAATTGGAGTGTCTACATGATTTTCATTTGCCTGATCATCTTCTACAGATAAAGACCTTATTGGCATTCCACGTGCATGTCTGCTGTCAACAATTTCTGGCAACAAACATTTCATGTAGAAATTAATCAACTTTGGCTCCATTTGCGTTTTCCAGAAATGATCATCCAGTTCGATTCGCTTCGTGAGTATGGGCTCATTTTCTCCAGCCCAGATTCCGAGCAAACAGAGTCGTCTTCCAGTGACATGTAGCTGCCCCTGCAACTGATAAAACCAGTTAGATTTTTTATTCAAAACTGTTTCACTGTTTTTGTCGTACTTTATTATTTGAACTTTATTTTGTTGTATTGCATTAGTCAATCCCATTTTAACTGAAACTAATGGACACTTGATTTCAACAATCATGTCATCGCCCACTAATCCATCAGGAGTTGCTCCATTTAAATAAAACTAGTTATACCGGATTTGAATCGCGTATATTAATTATTTTTGGCATCCCGACGTTTCGAGCACTTTACAGCGTTCGTGGTCACGGGTAGACTAAGGTGGCATTTGTCTATTTGAGGAACAAAGAAATATTATTTACAACTACCGCCAACGATTTCTCAATTGGTATCTTGAGTAACGTTCCGGTTGCACGCAGAAGGCACTGACTGTATCTTTAGGTCTTGCAGTCTGTTGGATTTGGGATTTTAAATTTTTAAAAAGTGGATCCCAGGTGTTAGAAAGTCTCCAACCATCTTCTCTATTGAAGTTCGGATGTTTTTGAATTTCAATAGCCTCGCGTATCATTCTAGGAATGAATCTGTGTTCTTTAGCGAGGATCTGTGGTTTATCAAATCGAATAAAATGGTTGGGTTTATCCAGAGCATGTTCACAGACTGCAGACTTTGAAGAACGCCTATTTTTGACATCTCCTATATGTTCCTCGACCCTGGTACCGATACTCCTCTTTGTTTGGCCTATGTAAGATAAACCACACTCACATTCGAGTTTATATACTCCCGCAGTTTGTAAAGGAATGTTACTCTTGATAGGTCTCAAGAACTGGCTCACTTTCTTATGAGGCTTGTAAACGGTTTTAATCGAAGCTCGCTTCAAGATGTTGCCAATCCTGTCTGTAACTCCCTTCACATATGGTAGAAATGCAGGTTGTCGCTCAACTGTGGGTGGCTTGATACGGCTTCTGCGATGCTGGCGAGGCACGGGCAGCTTGTTCTGGTGGAGTGCAAGCTTGACCTGACGTAGCTCGTCCTCTAGGTTTTCAGCATCGCAGAAATGGTGGGCTCTCTGAAACAAAGATTTGCCAACGGTAGCTAACTGACTAGGGTGGTGGTGCGAGTCACCATTGAGGTATTTGTTGGTGTGTGTGGGTTTCCTATAAACTGTGTGACTTAATGTATTGTCAGGATTCTCGATAATAAGGATGTCAAGGAAAGCTAAAGAATTATTTGCCTCTAATTCCATAGTAAATTGAATGTTTTTATTTATAGAATTAAGATGTTCTAAAAATGCAGATGTTAGATCACTAGGTAATATTGTGAAAGTGTCATATACGTACCGTTTATAAAACCTAGGTGTTATTGGTCCGGAGCGAAGAGCCCTCTCCTCCAGGTCTTCCATGGATAAATCGGCGACCACGGGGGATACTGGAGAACCCATGGCTACCCCGTCAACTTGTACATAGAATTCATCATTCCACAACAAATAACCGGATGTGAGGCAGTGATGTAACAGCTCTGCATATTCAATAGGCATGTTGTGTGTCTGTAGCTTCCTATTGACAATTTCGATGCAGTCTTGTATGGGTAAGCACGTTAACAAAGACTGGACATCAAAACTAGTCTCATTGTTGGTTAATTTAAGGTCTTTGATTTCACCAACAAACTGGTAAGAATCCTTGACATACGCCGCAGTGTGTCCTCGGAGGGGTGATAATGTCCTTGCTATGTGTTGAGCCAATCTATATGTTGGTGTATCGATTTGGCTTACAATAGGACGCAGCGGAGCACCAGTTTTATGGATCTTAGGTAACCCATACAGTTTTGGCGGCTTTGCACATGTAGGCACGAGTGATTTTTTGTCCAGATTTAATTTCTCTTGATGTTTTGAAATTAACGTGGATGTCTTTTTAAGAATATTGTTTGTAGGGTCTTTGGTTACTTTTTTATAAGTCTTTACATCCGATAAAATCGCGGAAATTTTCTGGTTATAATCACACGTATCCATCACAACGGTCGCGTTTCCCTTATCTGCTCGGAGGACTGTAATGTCTTTATTGTTGCGTAAGTTCTTCAGTGCAATAGATTCATCACGAGTAAGGTTTCTTTTCGGTGGCCGGCTTCGACGTAAAACACTTGAAATGTCCTGTCGAAAAGCTTCCGAGTCTTCCTTTGTGATGTTATTTTTGAAAAGACACTCCTCCACATTGCAAATAATGTCTTCAAACGGTATTATGGATGGGGCCGGTGCAAAATTTAAGCCTTTATTTAATACCGCAATAGTCGATTCATCTAAACTTTGTTTTGACAGCTTGACAAGTGATGTACGCGCAGGTTTTTGAATTTCCCCGGTGTTGCCAGTATTGAAATTGTTATAATTTGATTTTACTCCGCTGAGTTTTTCGAACTTTTTTATTTGTTTTAATTTTAAGTTATTATATTTTGTAGCGGCTCGTTTATTAGTAAAATCGTAGCATTTTTGCCAATCTGTTTTTGATAATCGCGACTCGAGTTCTTTACTTAGGTTGTCAATTTGATCCGTTAACCGTCGCGCGTCAAATCGATGTTCTCGGATGAGTTGTAACAATAATTTCTTACTTGCCTGATTGAGTATTTTATCACCATGCTTTATGTCCTTCTTAGGTGTGATCCTTACACAAACCGGAATAAGATTATGGTCACGGCATCTTTTCAGGAAGTTCATGGATGTTACGAATCGAGCATGTTTGATTTTTAAGTACTCCAACCGGCGAATTTTATTTGATGTTTCCAGTCCGTACTGGTTCACATAGTGTTGTCTTAAATTTTCGCGATTATTACACATTTAAATAAAACTAGTTATACCGGATTTGAATCGCGTATATTAATTATTTTTGGCATCCCGACGTTTCGAGCACTTTACAGCGTTCGTGGTCTCGGGTAGACTAATCGAATAAAATGGTTGGGTTTATCCAGAGCATGTTCATAGACTGCAGACTCGAAAATTTAAGACAACACTATGTGAACCAGTACGGACTGGAAACATCAAATAAAATTCGCCGGTTGGAGTACTTAAAAATCAAACATGCTCGATTCGTAACGTCCATGAACTTCCTGAAAAGATGCGGTGACCATAATCTTATTCCGGTTTGTGTAAGGATCACACCTAAGAAGGGCATAAAGCATGGTGATAAAATACTCAATCAGGCAAGTAAGAAATTATTGTTACAACTCATCCGAGAACATCGATTTGACGTGCGACGGTTAACGGATCAAATTGACAACTCAAACTCAAACTCAAACTCAAATATCTTTATTCAACATAGAAGCATTACACTTTCTTATTGATGGTCAATTGAAACACTACCACCGGTTCGGAAAAGAAAATACCCTGACCTGAGAAGAACCGGCGAAAGAAACTCAGCGGGTTTTTTTTTTTTTTGTTTGTCTTATGTATTATGTAAATAAACAATTTAATATGAGATGAAATAGCCAGGAGGCGATCGTATCATTCCCAAGGTGTGCTATCGATCATAAACTCATTAATTGTATAATAACCTTTTACACACAAGCGTTCCTTAATAATTTTTTTAAATTTGGCAACAGAGGCATTTTGAACGCTTTCTGGGATCCTGTTGTAAAACCGTACACATTGCCCCACAAAGGAGTTACTGACTCTACGCAGTCGAGTAACAGGAGTAACAAGTTTGTGTTTGTTCCTTGTACCAATGTTATGAGTATCACATTTTCTCATGAAATCATTAATATTTTTTCGTACATACATAACATTAGAGAATATATATATATATAATATATAATATAATATATATAGAGAATATATATATAACCTAAGTAAAGAACTCGAGTCGCGATTATCAAAAACAGATTGGCAAAAATGCTACGATTTTACTAATAAACGAGCCGCTACAAAATATAATAACTTGAAATTAAAACAAATAAAAAAGTTCGAAAAACTCAGCGGAGGAAAATCAAATTATAACAATTTCAATACTGGCAACACCGGGGAAATTCAAAAACCTGCGCGTACGTCACTTGTCAAGCTGTCAAAACAAAGTTTAGATGAATCGACTATTGCGGTATTAAATAAAGGCTTAAATTTTGCACCGGCCCCATCCAAAATACCGTTTGAAGACATTATTTGCAATGTGGAGGAGTGTCTTTTCAAAAATAACATCACAAAGGAAGACTCGGAAGCTATTCGACAGGACATTTCAAGTGTTTTACGTCGAAGCCGGCCACCGAAAAGAAACCTTACTCGTGATGAATCTATTGCACTGAAGAACTTACGCAACAATAAAGACATTACAGTCCTCCGAGCAGATAAGGGAAACGCGACCGTTGTGATGGATACGTGTGATTATAACCAGAAAATTTCCGCGATTTTATCGGATGTAAAGACTTATAAAAAAGTAACCAAAGACTTATAAAAAAGTAACCAAAGACCCTACAAACAATATTCTTAAAAAGACATCCACGTTAATTTCAAAACATCAAGAGAAATTAAATCTGGACAAAAAATCACTCGTGCCTACATGTGCAAAGCCGCCAAAACTGTATGGGTTACCTAAGATCCATAAAACTGGTGCTCCGCTGCGTCCTATTGTAAGCCAAATCGATACACCAACATATAGATTGGCTCAACACATAGCAAGGACATTATCACCCCTCCGAGGACACACTGCGGCGTATGTCAAGGATTCTTACCAGTTTGTTGGTGAAATCAAAGACCTTAAATTAACCAACAATGAGACTAGTTTTGATGTCCAGTCTTTGTTAACGTGCTTACCCATACAAGACTGCATCGAAATTGTCAATAGGAAGCTACAGACACACAACATGCCTATTGAATATGCAGAGCTGTTACATCACTGCCTCACATCCGGTTATTTGTTGTGGAATGATGAATTCTATGTACAAGTTGACGGGGTAGCCATGGGTTCTCCAGTATCCCCCGTGGTCGCCGATTTATCCATGGAAGACCTGGAGGAGAGGGCTCTTCGCTCCGGACCAATAACACCTAGGTTTTATAAACGGTACGTATATGACACTTTCACAATATTACCTAGTGATCTAACATCTGCATTTTTAGAACATCTTAATTCTATAAATAAAAACATTCAATTTACTATGGAATTAGAGGCAAATAATTCTTTAGCTTTCCTTGACATCCTTATTATCGAGAATCCTGACAATACATTAAGTCACACAGTTTATAGGAAACCCACACACACCAACAAATACCTCAATGGTGACTCGCACCACCACCCTAGTCAGTTAGCTACCGTTGGCAAATCTTTGTTTCAGAGAGCCCACCATTTCTGCGATGCTGAAAACCTAGAGGACGAGCTACGTCAGGTCAAGCTTGCACTCCACCAGAACAAGCTGCCCGTGCCTCGCCAGCATCGCAGAAGCCGTATCAAGCCACCCACAGTTGAGCGACAACCTGCATTTCTACCATATGTGAAGGGAGTTACAGACAGGATTGGCAACATCTTGAAGCGAGCTTCGATTAAAACCGTTTACAAGCCTCATAAGAAAGTGAGCCAGTTCTTGAGACCTATCAAGAGTAACATTCCTTTACAAACTGCGGGAGTATATAAACTCGAATGTGAGTGTGGTTTATCTTACATAGGCCAAACAAAGAGGAGTATCGGTACCAGGGTCGAGGAACATATAGGAGATGTCAAAAATAGGCGTTCTTCAAAGTCTGCAGTCTGTGAACATGCTCTGGATAAACCCAACCATTTTATTCGATTTGATAAACCACAGATCCTCGCTAAAGAACACAGATTCATTCCTAGAATGATACGCGAGGCTATTGAAATTCAAAAACATCCGAACTTCAATAGAGAAGATGGTTGGAGACTTTCTAACACCTGGGATCCACTTTTTAAAAATTTAAAATCCCAAATCCAACAGACTGCAAGACCTAAAGATACAGTCAGTGCCTTCTGCGTGCAACCGGAACGTTACTCAAGATACCAATTGAGAAATCGTTGGCGGTAGTTGTAAATAATATTTCTTTGTTCCTCAAATAGACAAATGCCACCTTAGTCTACCCGTGACCACGAACGCTTTAAAGTGCTCGAAACGTCGGGATGCCAAAAATAATTAATATACGCGATTCAAATCCGGTATAACTAGTTTTATTTAAATGTGTAATAATCGCGAAAATTTAAGACAACACTAGGAGTTGCTTCAATAAATGGATAAGTTTGGTCAATGAATAAACCACAAGGCAAAATATTTAAATTTTCCTGTGTCTGTAGCTGCTGAAGTGCTTGCTTTTCGTGTTCGAGGGTCGGCATTAGAAATTCGCATCCCGAATTTGATGATAGTAGGGGTTGTTTCTTAAAGGGGTTGTTCCCCTCTCTCGAAATTTACCACTCCCAACCCGCGGAAACCCATAGTTTTTTTTTAATGTGCGTTTAAAGTTACGTGTAACGGATCGATCTTTTACATTATAATTAACCTTAAATCATTATTTTTATGTTTATTAGCTTTTTTCTGTATTATATTTAACAAATACTATATTAATTTATAGTAAAAAAAACGTGTAAAAGTTTAATTTAATTTTGTAGTGAAGCGATTCTTTTGTAAAGAAAATAATAATCACCCAGAAGATTTTACGAACATGATAATAGAATACAATATAACATAAAATATAAAAAAGATCCATTTATTGCATTATTAAATTTAGTCAAGTATATATACAGATAAATGGTTCTTATAAATTTCTAAAATATACCTATTGTTGTTTCTATTTTTCACCCAAAATTAACAGCTGTGAGGGGCACAGGAGCGGCGAAGCCACTCCGGCAACAAAAATAGTAGATAGTTATAGTAGCTAAGGATAGGTTAGGTTAGGTTAGATTTTATGACCAAAATATTCTATTGCCACATTTCGAGGACTTCCAGAGGCTTTGTGATATTTTATACATTGCACTATTGATTTTCGCATTGCCAAAATTCTGACATTAGTCAGCAATTTACGATGTACTAAAGCATATTTTGTTTCAGTTGTTAGGTTTCGAAGTTTTTTACAGAAGTTGCGCAGTATATGGTTTCGACATTCGATTTTTTCTACGGTTATTTTGGGTCTCATACGGTCTTGCTTTAAGAATTGCAGAGTAAGTTGATGCATCACCGTCTCCTACCATTCGTGCGTATATCAAACCATACATTGGAATTGATGCCTTGAACCACTTGGTGGTAGGGCTTTGTGCAAGCCCGTCTGGGTAGGTACCACCCACTCATCAGTTATTCTACCGCCAAACAACAGTACTCAGTATTGTTGTGTTCCGGTCTGAAGGGTGAGTGAGCCAGTGTAACGACAGGCACAAGGGACATAACATCTTAGTTCCCAAGGTTGGTGGTACATTGACGATGTAAGGAATAGTTAATAATTCTTACAGCGTTAATGTCTATGGGCGATGGTGACCACTTACCATCAGGTGGCCCATATGCTCGTCCGCCAACCTATACCATAAAAAAAATATATATATATAGCGCATACCAAACAATACTTATTTTTTACCCCAATGTAAAGTATTTGGCCTGTTCTTCTGCCGATTATGGCAGCTGTTCCTGATGACGCTTTGTAGTTTGTGCCATAAGATCTAGCGCACCAGGAGCCGTCAACGTAAACATCTACCACCGGGAAGCCGTTCTTAATTCGACCTTCTTCTATAGCAAAATCTTTTTCTTTCTGAGCAGCAGCTTCCATAGATTCACTTGCAGTCTTTTTCCACTTTTCAAACACTTCATCTTGTAAAGACAAAAAGTATTATAGCTGAACATAGCTCTTCAAATTTATAAAAACCAATACCAGTTGCTACGATTCCAGTGATAGCGGCTATATTCAGACTAACTTGTTCCTTGTCGTTTTTTTTCTCAGAGTCGATCAAGCAAACTTGTTTGCACATATTGCACTCAAAACGAAATGTAGATAACAGCCCCCGTCGTCTTTCACTAACTAAACGGAAGTTACCTAATTGGCAGTTGAATAAACCGTTGTGATGAGCTTTTTCTTGTAGTTCTTGTAAAATATGATTAATATCACAAAAAGAAAAAACAGAAACAGAAAAGTGCACACTGTTAAAAAATCACTCTCCAAAATTTTCTTTATTTTTTTGTTTAAAATTTATTTTAACAGTTTAAAAAAGTTATATTTTACATAAGTGACATATATAGGCTACTTTACATAAGTTATTGTGGTTCTTATGTCTTTAATTGCATAATAATTACACTTACCTGTTGGCTCTACAAACTTTCTCAAGGAATTTTTTACATATCACAAATAAAACATTATTTATTCTTCAATACAATGGCAAGAGTGGAAGATATACTGGAAGTTCATAAAAACATAGCAGAATCGCTTGGTAATAGGCAGAATTCGAAAAACATCTGAAATCCACAAGTAGCACTGAAGGTAACAGGAATAGTCTTGATAAACTTGCAAGTGAGTTTAAAGAGTTTAAGGCCTCAGTGTGGAACATCTTGGACCTCCTAAGGACACTTGTCACTAATTTATCTTCACAAATTGATGACATCGACAACACTTCTAGAAGAAATGCTCTGCTGTTCGGTGGTATTCAGGAGGCTGAAGGTGAGAACTTGGTTTCAACTGTCCTTGGAACAATTCATGTGTTGATGGGCATCCCTGATATTCAGCCAGGTGTGATCCAGTACTGCCATCGTATAGGAAGTAAGTCTGAGAAGGCTCCTCGACCCATTGTTGTTCGATTTAATGACTTAAAAGTTAAAAGTCTCATTTGGAGTAATAAAAAGAAATTGAAATCGTCTCCAGTTGTGCTGAGTGAATTCTTGACTAAGGTTCGTCAATCTCTCTTCACAAAAGCAAGAAAAAGATTTGGCATAACTAACACCTGGACCCTTAATGGAAACATATATATCAAATTGCCAAATAATGAACGCAGGCGTGTCACAACTCAGGAAGACTTCGATGAATGCCTGTAGATGTTCCCCAATCCATCGCCTTCAACACAGTCCGTTGACAAGCCTGCCAGCTCTGTGCTGCCTCGAGTCAGCCCTTCAGCTCTTCCTGACGCCAGCAAAAGGCCACTTACGCGACGAAATTTGGTCAAGAAGCAATAGTATATTGTTATCCTATGTATTCTATATCTTGTTTTGGTTTTACTTTCATTTATTTTATTAATAATCATCCCATAGTACATATTGAAGTCCCTCTATTCTCTCGATAGTATTTCGTATTACTTGCGATTGATATGCATATGTGTGAAATTTATTTAAAATCTACACAATGCTTATCTTAAGTTACAGTTCACTTACACTTAATTGTTTTTTTTACTATCACAATGATGTTTATATTGTCCCACAAGGGTCAATTCTTGTGGGTAATTATGATACATTTTTTTCTTTTCGTTTAATTATTATTAGTGTACCCGTAGCAATTACAATATTTTTATTCTTTATCCAAATTACATGTTAAATCGGGTATATTTGTTTACCAATTCCATACGGTTGACACTTGACAAGTTGACATCTGAGCCAGCTGTCAATTGCTAGTGACTTGGATGATTGTGTTTTGGCACACTTTTTTTCATGTCTAATAGATTGAGGAAGGTCGGTATATTTGAGATATTCCAGGTTATGTGGAATAGCTCGAAATCTAGAAAATTAAAAATAATTTAACATAAAATAATTTAATATAAATAAACATTCTTGTTCGAATTATACTGTTTCTTGTTTAAAGATATTCGCAAAAAAAACAAACATTTATCCCAAATATGCCGCACTTACTCTATAGATATAGATAACAAATTTTATTAGAAGTATTCCTTTTTACATTTTATTTATTTTATATTAGTTACATGTTTCTCAATCTGTATTCGTCAGCTATAATTAAATGGATAAAATTACTTTTTTTTTATATATAGTCATGTTGTATGTTAAACGATTGTACTTTAGCTATCATGTGCATGATGGATTTTTTTTTTTTAATATCTACTTTTTACCTTTATTACGAAATTTTTTATTTACAAAGTCTTATTTACATCTGTTTCTTTTTATCATTATTGAACAGCTATTATTATTATTAATCCATTTTAAATTTTTTTTTTTTTGGGATGAGCAAACTTTTTGTAATTCACTTAGATATATGGTTTCTAGACTTTAACGTGCATTGTATTTTTTTTGCTTATGTATTTTAGTAATTCGAATAAATATTAGTTACGTATTTTAAGTGAATTGTTGTGAGCCAACAGAATGTGTATGTTTAGTCTAGTCAATTTACTTGATTTATTTTAGATTTTTTTTTTAATTCTTTTATTTCATATAATTATATTTAGATATTCGTTATATATAAATATATTATTATATAAATATATATTTATTTAGTATATTATATTTTTTTTGTATTTTCATTATGAATTCAAGCTCTGAATCATTTTATTCTGCAAGAGTCGTCATGATGATGACGACATTTCTTTTCTTAGTACTGATGATAATTTTCAATTACTAGGAGATTTACTGTCTAATGAATTCTCACATTTTCGTAAGAATTTAAATATTTGTCACATCAATGCACAAAGTGTTCCAAGTCATTTTTCCGTTCTCTTTGCTACATTTAACCAGGCATCCATTCATGCTGTTCTTATTTCCGTGACCTGGTTAAAACCTTCTCTTCTTTCTACTTCTTTTTCTATGCCTAATTACATTTTAATCAAGAATGATCTAATCGGAAAAACTGGTGGGGGTGTTGCAATATATTTAAAAAGTCACATCCCTTACAAACTTATCTGTCAATCAACTTCCCAGTATAACGCATCATCTGAATATTTATTCATCGAGATAGATGTAGGCACCAAGATAGCCCTTGGAGTGGTCTATTGTCCCCCCAATATCAATTATTTTTTTTCTCTTGAGTCCCTCTTCGAGAATCTTTGACAAAATACGTGAATCTTCTCCCGAGGAAGCTTTAAAATTTTTAAATACCCTCGGTATTGGCAAGTCTCAAACTTTCTCTGATCAATATCAATTGGATTTAAACAATCTCAATCTTCACTTCTCTTCACCTCCAGTCCTCGACTTGCAAACTAAACTTTCAACGCTTTCTGAAATACATGGCTTGCCTAGAATCACTTCCCCACCTTTCAGCTTTTCTCCTATTACGGAGAATGATGTTAAGAAAACCATTCTTTCGATCAAATTTAAGGCGGTTGGTTGCGATGGCGTAAGTCGAATTATGATTACCCCTATCCTCAATTTTCTAATTCCCTCCATAACTCACATCGTAAACTTCTCCTTTTCCACGAGTACATTTCCTGAGATGTGGCGCAAGGCTTTTGTTTTCCCACTCCCTAAAATATCAAATCCTTCGCTACCTTCTCACTTTCGTCCTATAACAATTCTCCCCTTTTTATCCAAAATCCTGGAGTCCATTGCACACCAACAAATCTCTTGCTACCTTCATAAAAGCGACTTATTCAATCCACTCCAATCGGGCTTTCGTCCAGGTCACAGCACAACAACAGCATTGTTAAAGGTCACGGACGATATTCGTATTGCCATGGAAAACCAGCAACTCACAGTGCTCGTGCTTATTGACATTAGCAATGCTTTCAATGCAGTAGACCATGACCTC
The DNA here is from genome assembly GCF_905220365.1 of Vanessa cardui. Classification (NCBI taxonomy): domain Eukaryota; kingdom Metazoa; phylum Arthropoda; class Insecta; order Lepidoptera; family Nymphalidae; genus Vanessa; species Vanessa cardui. Next base: position 13,162,023 of record NC_061153.1, read on the forward strand.
CTTCTTGCATTTCTTTCCCATGCTAACTTGTCAGAATCTAGTGTTGAATGGTTTTCTTCTTATCTTCGAGGGCGCCGGCAATCCACACGCATTGGTCAGCTACAATCTGATTGGTGCGAAGTGAGTGCCGGCGTTCCTCAAGGCGGCATATTATCTCCTCTGTTATTTTCTGTTTTTATAAACGCCATCACTAAAATTTTAACTTCGCACTACCATCTGTATGCCGATGACTTGCAGCTCTACGAACACTCTGCTGTCAATGATCTTGCCGCGGCTATTAACTCCATAAATGATAATCTCCACCGCATTTCTCTTTGGTCCGCTAAATATGGTATCACTGTCAATCCATCCAAGTATCAAGCCATCATTATAGGCAGCAGGAGACAGTTAGCTAAGCTAGATGTTCTGACTCTGCCCAGCCTAAGATATAATAATATACCAATAGAGTTCAGTAGTAGTGCTAAAGACCTCGGCATTATCATTGACAGTAAACTCACTTGGGGGGAACATATTAAAGAAGTTTCTCGTAGGTTTTACGCCACTATGCATTCCATGATGCGTTTAAAAAAATGTTTGCCCATGGAAACTAAAATCTAGCTCGTTACTACCCTCTTGGTTCCAATTCTTGATTACGGTGACTCCTGCTATCTCGATCTGTCGGAAGAACACCTGCATAAACTTAATCGTCTCCTTAACACTGGCATCGCTTTATCTTTAGCTTACGTAAATTCGACCACGTTTCTCGTTTTAGGAAACAGTTACACTGGCTTCCTATACGGGAACGTAGATATACTCGGCTTCTATGTCTTCTCTACTCTATTCTTACCGACCCTAATGCTCCCACTTACTTATCCTCTAAATTTTCTCTTCTTTCCTCTACTCATAATAAGCCCTTACGATCCTCTCAATTCCTTACCCTTTTCATACCTTCCCATAAATCTGGCTTTGTTTTCAACTCTTTCTCTCTAGTTGCAGCCCGGCTTTGGAACACTTTGCCTGATTCTATTCGTAGAGCTCCATCGCGCGATTCCTTCAAGCGCCAAGTATATATATATATATTTATATTTATGTATATATGTTAAATATTTATGTACTTATATATGTATATGTTTGTGCATATCTATGTATTTTATATTATTTATTACATCGATTTAATTAATTTACTGTATTATTATTATATATATGTATAGGGGTCTATCGCTATGTATATATTTTAAATTTTTCTTTAACTTCTGTGCACACCCTACTCACTTCTCTCCTGCATTATTCTGGGTTGGCTGGCAGAAAATGCTGTAATAGCGTTAAGTCCGCCCTCTGTACATGTTTGATCTGTGCAATAAAGAATAATAAAAATATATATATATATATATATCAATTATTCGGCGACCTGAAATAGGCAAAAACTCATCTTCTTAGAGTTTAGGCTCTACAATAAGAGAGTTATCTTCGTCTTCAGTAACTCTGAAACAATGAATGGATTTTGCAAGTTAGTGCTATGTTTTACCACTTTGATATTTAAATTAAAGAAATCTATACAAAGAAAAAAAACTTACGAAAGATCATGCTGTAAAGTGACAGGATTCAATCGGGCAGATACATTTTCATCCAAGTCAGCACTGTTGCTATCCAGGGGTCTAAAAATCAAGAAAAAAACATAATATAATAAATAAGTAATTTTGCGGATTCAATTCCTATCTGTGATGATTTTATCTATCTTATTGTCGATGTTAATTCATATTTTTTATTTCAGAGATATATAATTAAATTGAACTCACACACACACACACACACACACACACACACACATACACACATTCAAACAACAAACATATTTTTTTGATCTATGCTATAAAATTACCGATTATGAGTTCGCCTCTCATGTTGTACAGTTGTTGCTTGGGTCGTATCCATTATAATTTCTTGTTGTTCCGACAATAGGCTGAAAAAAACGATCACACAAATGGAAGTATATTTACACGTGATGAGAATACAGTTATACCACTGGTATCACGGGCGAGTTTTGTTTAGCTCGATATCGACTTGCTAATTAAAATTAATAAGGCGCCTTAACAGGGGCGGGCACACAGACACACAAAAAGACAAGGAGAAATGTAAGTTAAGTTTCTTTTTTGACTACAGAACCCTAAAAAGCTTTCCTTCCCGAGCGTAAAGCAAAATAAATTAAAAAAACTCCAACTAAATGACTCACCCTTCAACAGAGATTTTTTTAAATGCACCTTTGTCTCTTGATATGGAGGCACTGCAAGGACCAAACATGTTAGGCTATTTTTCAAATTACACTACAATTACAACTAAAACATAAAATTTTACGTTCTGCTTTCGCTGTCACATTGCACTACTATTTTTTTTTACTGTGTCTTAGTAACATAACATGGCATAGCCGTTGTTAGCTAAATAAGTAAAATAACCATACCTACGATGTTACATTTTCCGTAGTTGCACTACTGTTGGTATATTTTTTCTATGTGTATGTATGATGGATGATGGTCGAATATTTCATTATAATATAATGTCACTTATACTTCTATGCTGGACTGGGAGTGATAAAAAAACATAGAATGAGCCAGCTGCATCTCTACAATGTTTTGCAATGTAGGCGATGGGCTGATAACCCGTCACTATAGCAATATACATAATCATAATCTGTATTATCCCTCAAAACTTGTCAAACGTGGCGAAACGATCTATGTTTAGGTCGTTAGGTCGTTTTTGCCCTACGTACCCCATCAGGATTAAAGGTGTGATTTTATGTAGGTATGTAAATTATATTAACTTACCTTATTGTTTGTCGGAGTTTCCGTAAATTACGCTTACTCATCTTCTTTTTACGTGTTTTATTTCCCATGATTAGGTATTTATGCTGTAATCAATATTTACAAATAAGAAACTAATAAGCTAAAATGTTAATTTTACAATATTTCATCAACAGACACTGATTTACTTACACCAAAATCACTAACAAAATCGATTTGCGGGGGTGAGGAAAGTTGCGGTCGCAAAATTGGCACAGGTCCTGCTCCGATGACGCCCGGCGGGCAACTGAAGCGCGGCGCGTGCGACGTATTGTTATATAATGAGGTTTATAAAAATATTGATAACCAACATTGAAAACTAGGCGTAAAAAAAGCTTTGGGATATTAGTAGTAGTAGTAGATATTAGTAGCCTATTTTTCAGTACTTTTTATTTATTTATAGCGTTAAAAATAATGCAGTACAACACGAAAAATAGGTATTAACTTACCTATCTTTGCGATTTTTTATGATCAAGCTAAGTAGTAGTAATCGTGTTTTGAACCGTAAAAAACACCAGAACAGTTCAAGAAGAACATATATATTTTTTTTAGGCCACAAAAATGACTATTACATATCTTACAACTCAACCAAAAACAGGTCGATTTGGAATATCCTCGCCTTAAGTCAATTTTAGTCTTCCATTTCGTTAACAAGTCTAGTCCTATCAGTCCGTCGAAATAGTCATGGAATTTATAAATGAATAATTTAATGTCTTGAGGATCCCTAAATTCTTCAAAGCACGGTAATGTAATAGAATACTCATTCCTACTTGTCGTATACACATTAGTCACTTCAAATGGATCGTAGTTTAATGGAAAATTTGAAAAATACTTTTCTACAGCGTGAGGGCTAATGAAAGATTGGTTTTCACCGGTATCTATTAAAAGTTTAAGCGGAGGGTTTTTAATTTGAATATACGGTAATTGTCTTTGCGTCTGTAAGTTTAATTCTATTTTGGTTTAGGTGATTTCTGGTCTGAATGAAAATCCTGATCGGTACAAATAGCTTCTGGCTGTGGTTCGGCTTCATTTAATAAACGGTCATTATTCGTATTGTAATAAGCAATAGAATTATCGTAATAGTCGGGTCTGTAATTAGTATAAAGTAAAATTACATTTTGGCGTTTTATATTTTATACTAAACATCAGCAAATCTTCGCTGGAAATCATTTTTGTCGTCTTCTTGGGAGACGTGGCCCACACTAATATATATATATATATATATATATATATTTTTTTTTTTTTCAAATAATATATACATAATCTATAATAAATAATATATAATAAAAATATATAGCAGTATATGTGTAATTCGTATTACTACAATCCAGCGGGTCCTGGTCCCCGTTTGATCAGAGTGAGCACGGCCTCGGCGACTCTGATGTCGCGTTTATGTATAGATGTCTTGAGGCTGTGCTCAGGTGTTAGTGTGTCTAGTAATTGCCACAACTGCGTGAGGAACATTTTTCGACTGGACTAAGATAACGTCGCCGTAGGTCTGTCCCTGAGATTCGTGGATGGTCATGACGCCTGATCCTTCTCTTTTTCCATATCCCTGGTCCATCAGGAGATTCTTTTCCTCCTGCGTATGGACCAGATATAAGGTTTCAGTTTAATCGGATGGTATGTTCGCGTCAGTGAATCTCTTCATTTTGAGGGAGTGGATTATAGAGCTTGCAGAGCAGATGGTACGGTAGACCTCACTAATGGCGTATGCGACGTCCAGGGGGTTTCGGTGCGTACAGGATAACTCGCGGGTTATGTTTGTTGTCAGGCTTGGCCGGCAGTACCTCATTTCGAACAGATTTTCTCTGTCGATATAAGGCAACTGGTTGATTTCTCCAAAAGGACCACCTCACTATCTCCAGACAGCTGTGCCGCCATTACTATGGCTCCGAAGTGGTTCATGAGTGCTTCGTCGACCGTCAATCGGTTGCACTTTGTGCTCTCGTTGAACCCGTTTACTAGCACGGATGCCATAGTTCGTACCTTTGATTTAGCTTTTTCGCCAAATCGGCGTGTAAGTTGTTCTTTCAAATCTTTGGCGGCTTCGATTGTTGAGGTGATTACCACTTCGTTATCCTCATCAAAATTCCTGACAATGTTAGTCGTCTTTCCGCATCCTGGTACCCCGTTTATCCACGATATCTGTGGCAGCTCCCAACCCACGAGAGGTGAGTCGACGCCCGGACCTTCTGAGACGGACTTTGCCATCACGAGTATCCTGTCGTCTAGCATTACTCTCGTGCATCTGGCCACTGCTACCACTGGGTCTCCTGTCTGTATCAAGAACCTAGGGAATGCGTCTTTTCGCCCCTCCGCTTAAACCAGGCCAACGAATCCATCTACAGCGCTGTAGGCTGCCATGTACCGCCCCGACATTTTCCCTTTGATAACTTGGGATGTGTCGTTGTTGTATATGGCCGCCCCGGCTTCTTCGAGCTCTACCTCCAGCAGCTTTTCGTTACCGCGTCGGTAGGTCTGCATGATCTTTTTACAGGTGGCTAAGTGGACCTCACGGGTGGCCGTCACAATAGCCCGGAACTCTAGGAAAGCATTCACTGCATGGTCTCCAGGGTTTGACGTTGGTTTCAGCTTTCGTGGTATTACTTAACCCTTATCGGCCCTTGTTAGGTGGGCGCGATTAGTTTTGGGCTTTTCCGGATGTTTGACCATTAGGAATTCCCTCATTGCCTTCGCCTGTCGACTTGATGATCCCGACGGGCCAGGGTCTGATTGAGGTGAGTGCGACGTCTTGTTCTTTGGAGATACCAGATCGCGGATTAAACATGTCACCGCCGCCACTGTTGGTCCAGGACTCAGCCGTCTGTCCCGAGGGCTCTTCGGGGCCTGGGCTGTTCTCTGCGCCGATATTTTTAACTGCAAGCGCTCAGATCCGCTTAATCGGGACTCGATGGTGGCCGGCTTTGTGGTAGGGAAAGGTGTTGTGACCTCTGGTTTCAGGAAACTCAGGTTTTCCCCCCTATCCTCATATACGATGACCTCGTGTTTTTTCGAAGCTAACAGCAGCCATAGCGGACTGTAATGTCACCTTTTTGAAAGCCGACTCTCATGGCGTCCACGCTTATTGTACATGGGTTCCCTCCATGGTCCAACTCACCCAACCTCGAGAGCATTTCGCACGCCATTGCAAAGGAGGCTTCCTCTTCCCGTTCGAAGAGTGCGACCACTTTGTTTCGTAGTCGCATCAGTCGACAGGTCAAGGCACCCGGCATTTGGATTGTTAGCGCGTCGATGATGGTGCGCTTAATGCTCACTTTTGAAGTGCTCCCTTTAATGAGTAAGGCTACTCCAGGAGATACTGTCAAGCGATCTGAGCCTTCCGGGCGACAGAATCCAATGCCCACCATCTCTGTATCTAAACTCATAAAGAGAGCCAAACCTTTAATTTTGATGCCCGGTGTACCGCGTTTTGCAACAGTTCTGTGAACGCAGTGTATTGAGTGGGTTGGTTGGACGTGCTGGGCTGGTCTCTCTTTACGAGCAATCCCCGAAGAGTATTTGGGAGAGCCTGTAGCTTCTGCATAAGGGTGTTAATGGTGGCGCGGGTTTGGATTGGCTGGGAAGTCAACAATGAGTTTGTAGTAATAGTGTTGTGCTGTGTGTTTTATGACGTGGTCTGTGCTGGTGATGGCGTTGTGTTTTGAGTTTGTGGTTGTGGGGGGGGGGCGGTTAAAGATGATGTAGCGGACGAACTATTTCTTTTTGCGGCTACTTGGGCGGCTTTTCTGGCAAATGCGAGGAACGGGGTTCTTGTATTCTCCTTTTTCATGATGGTTTGGAGAGAGGACTGGTCCAGTCTGGTTTGGATCTTAATTTCTAGTTCCAGTCTTTCTAGGCCGAATTTTGGGCACTCTAAAATTATGTGGAGGGTGGTTTCCTCGCATTCGGGGTCGCAGACGCAAGAAGGGCTATCTTTGATTTTGAATCGATGGAGGTACGCCGCGAACCCCCCATGACCGGTCAAAATTTGAGTGTCGACTGGTGTTAGTACCGATTTTCTTACCAATTTATTGGCTTTCTTTATGTCTGATAAAAATAATTTAGTGACTGATCCGGTTTGTGAGGATTCGTATCGCAACTGCCACCTCTTGACAATCTCCTCTGGTATCTGCGTTCTGACATACGATATTGGGACTTTATCGTAGTCAGGTGCCGTATTTTTTGTGCGAGCCGCTTTTTTGGCTAGCTCATCCGCTCTTTCATTGCCGCGCGTTCCTATGTGGGCCCTTAACCAGAGAAACCGCACAGTTCTTCCCTCCTCTTGGATTTCTCGTATGCATTCTGATAGCTATAAAGCTTAAAATGGACTGTATTTATTTTTAAAATATTAGATCAAGTAAAACACACCCGTACTTCTACACTGCTTTATTACGACTGGTTCTAAACAATACATTTTTAACATAAATAGACCGAACATGCCTCCCACCAAAGGACAATAGTCCTTTAAGTTACTTAATGTAGTTACAAAATTATTTCCATTTTATCTTAAACAGAAGTGACATTTCAAATCTATACAATGAAAGTTAATTTAATAATTTCACCAAACAAACTATTTCATACAAGCATTTTAATTTCACAACATCAATTCGTCATAGCAGATTTAACATTTCAATAAACATTTCAAACTCAGATAGAGTTTGAACTAGTTATATGTACCTAACGTATTGTTATATAGTTTACTTAACATTTGAGTTTAAATATTTAATTGAAATCTTCTATTTTATTTTGATAAAACATCTTAGCAAAAATGTAAAAAGTGAAAAAGTTCTAACCTAAATAATAAACATATGTGTGGATTTTATAAAACAAAATAAGCTTATGTATCTACTTAGATTATATAGGTAAATAACAAAGTTTTGACACCGATCTCTTTAGTACATCACTACCACTTTGAATGCTATACACTCTAGTGATATTGTCAACATCCTGGGATGTTTAGCAACCACACGCCCTAGTGACCATTTACCTGGAGGTAATTGTTCATTCTTCAATAGAACAATATCGCCTATGTCAAACTCTTTTATGGGTTTGAGCCATTTGGGACGTTTTTATAGCCTAGATAAATACTCAGCCTGCCACTGATGCCAAAAGTCTCTAACTAATTTTTGTGCATATTGCCATCGCAATATATTACTTAAATTGCAATGACGTCGATCTGGAATCGGTATAGTGACAGGTGCTTCGCCGATTAAAAAATGCCCTGATGTGAGTATTTTGAAATCAGTATCTGTAGTATCAATTGGTGTTAATGGTCTTGAATTCAAACATGCCTCAATTTGACAGAGTGTAGTCATTTCCTCAAAAGTAAGTCTGGAGTTCCAGATGCGTTTTAAGTGATATTTTACCGACTTGACGCCGGCTTCCCAAAAAGCCCCAAAATTTGGGCGGGATAAAATGCCACTGGGTTCCCTCAGAAGCCAAAATGTCATACAAGTCAATTGATAATTCAAGCTTAGCTTCCTTGGAGGCTTCTAGTAACTGTTTATTGGCCCCAACGAAGTTACGTCCTTGATCACTCCAAATATGACTGCACCTTCCTCTTCGAGCTACAAATCTGCGGAAAGCTGCAATAAAAGACTCAGATGATAAGTCACCAACCAATTCTAAATGAATGGCTTTCGTGGCCATGCAAATAAATATAGCGACGTAGGCCTTGTTTGACTTCGCTCCTCTACCCTTTGACATTAAGACTTGCAAGGGACCAGCAAAGTCAACTCCGGAATGCAGGAACGGGCGTGCAGGAGTAATGCGCTCCTTAGGTAAATTTCCCATAATTTGGGTCCTTGATGCAGCCTTCTGCCTTGTGCAAACGATACATCTATATATAAATGCCTTTACTGCATTATTTATGCCCAGAACCCAATATTTAGACCTGATATAGCAAAGCATCAATTGAATTCCGCCGTGCGTGCATCTTCTTATGAGCGTCTGCGATGATTAAGTAAGCTAAGCGGCATTTGCTATCAAGTATAACAGGATGCTTTGATTCATCACTTAGATCTGAATTTTGTAGTCTGCCGCACCCATCGCCCACCCTGACGACATTGCATTTATCCAGATAAGGATTTAACGTTTTAAGTCTACTAACCTTTTTTACATATTTCTTATTGCTTAATCTGTCTATTTCTTCCTTAAAATATTTCTTCTGAGATATAATGATACATGTATTTATAGAATCTTCTAACTCTTTTAACGTTATTATCTTATCTATATTTCCATGATTTTTCCTATAATATAAAAACCTTCTACAGTTTACTAATACTCTTAAAAGTTCATCTAAAGAATCGAAATCTTCAAATATTGTTATGTTTTCCTTTTCTTCAATTTTTAAATTTATGAGTAGTTCTTTCTTTCCAAATCCGTAGGTATAACATTCAATTTTGCAAAATGTATTTTCTTTTCTCTTAGCCAATCTGGCCCTTTCCACCACAGCTTATTTTTAATTAATTCTGATAATACAAGACCTCTAGAACAAATATCGGCTGGATTCGATGACGATTGTACATGAAACCATTGAGAGTTGCTTAAATTATCCAATATTTCTACTACACGATTACTAACAAAAATCTTCCACCTAAGAGGATCTCCACAAAGCCATGACAAAACATCTGATGAATTCGTCCATGCGAAAACCTTATTTTGCGGTAATCGCATCGCTTCCCTGATTTGAGTTAAAAGTCTTGCCAATAATACCGCTCCAAGTGCTACTCTGGTTTTGGATGCTATGATACCGGTTTTAATTTTATTATTACTTTCCACTCTATAATATACAACAGCGCAATAGGCCCTGTTTGAAGCATCGCAAAAACCGTGAAGAGTGATATTATCTTATTCCTTCCTTTCTGTCTTGATCCATCTTTTAACCCTCACCTTATTTAAATTCTCAAATTCTGTTTTTATTTTTAACCATTCTTCTTTAAGTATATCTCCAACATATTCATCCCATCCTAGTCTTTCGATCCAAAGTTTCTGTATTAAAATCTTAGCTGGAACAATCGCTGCACCCAACCACCCAAGGGGATCAAATAGTCGCTGTATATCCGCGAGGATTGTTCTCTTAGTGATAAGATCTGGTTGTTGTGACAATCTAAATTGATACTGAAAGGAATCGGTTACCATGTTTCAGGTCAAACCTAAAGTTTTTATTATACATTCATCTTTATCATTCTTCAGACTTTCTTCCTTTGTTCTTATGCTATATAAAAATTCTTGATTGTTCGTTGCCCACTTTTGTAATGTAAATCCACCTTTACTTAATATATTCGTAAGCCCTTTACTTACTTCTATAGCTTCTTCAATTGTAAAACCACCGCTCATGCAATCATCTACATAGAAATCTTCTTTGATCGTTCTAGCTACTTCGGGATAATCCTTGCCTTCATCTTCTGCTAGTTGTATTAGTGTTTTAATAGCTAAATAAGGCGCTGAGGCCGTACCAAAAGTGACTCTAAACAAACGGTACTCTTCTACATCTTCTTCTATATTATTTCTCCATAAAATCCTCTGTAGATCTGCATCTTCTTTATTTACTAATATCATTCTGTACATTTTTTGAACATCGGTCACGAAGCATATTGGTTTTAAGCGCCACCTCATGACTAGATTTCTGAGATCTTCTTGTAGTTGAGGTCCTATCATTAGTATATCGTTTAATGATTTCCCATTCGAGCTCTTACAAGAAGCGTCAAATACGATTCTGATTTTAGTTGTTTTGCTTTCTTCTTTAATGACCGCGTGATGAGGTAAATATATTGCCTTTTTATTTCTTTCTTCTTCTGGAACTCTTTCCATATGGTTTAAGAACAAATATTCGTCTATAATTCTTCTGTAGTCTTCTTTAAGTTGTGGTCTTTTTTCTAATCTTCTTTCTAATAGCTGTAATCTTCTAAGAGCTACATCCTTTGTTTCACCTATTATATCTGCTGATTCTATTAAAGGTAACTTAACAATATATCTCCCATCTGGTGATCTAGTATAATTATTTAAATAAATCTCTTCACACTTCTTTTCAGTTGCCGTAAATTCCCTTCTTCTTGATTCATCAATACACCATAAATTTCTTAACATATTGTCTACCTCTACTTCGATTTTATGATGCATTACTATGATTATACTTTGAGTTTTGTTATCATAAATGTTTCCGAACAAAATCCAACCTAAACTGGTATCCTGTGCTGATGGTGATCCTATTTTACCCTTGATTAAATTATTTTTAATAATTTCCGTATACACTTCAATCACAAATAGTATATCTATTTTACCAGCTGTATAGTACTGGGGATCAGCCAAGTTGAGACCTTCCAAATGTGACCAATGTGACCTTGGCTTGATTGATTGATACGGCAATTTAGTCGTTACGTGTGATGATAAAACATATGCCTGAACAGGGAGTCTGAATTCCAAATCGTATCGTGATAATAACTCCAACTGTACCACGTGACTGACTGTTGTTGTTGTTGACTTTACACCTGTCACCGTACCATTGATCGCAGTTTTTTTGAGTCGTAATGATTGAACTGTTCTTTCACTAATAAATGATGCCTGTGATCCAGGGTCTACCAAAGCCCTTAAAATAATTATTTCCCCCGAACAGTTCCTTACTGGAACGAGTGCAGTTGCCAAGAGCGTCATTTTGGGCCCCGACGATAGGTGTGACACTACTGAAATGTTTGGTAAATCGTTATACTCACCTTCTACTTTTGAATGCAAAGAAGATACCCCGGTTGAATTATTCCCCAGTTGTAACCCGGACTTCTCCCTCCTGTCCTCTAAGCCATAATTATTTTGATGTAAAAGTGAGTGATGTCGTTTACCACAAATCCTACAAAAACTCTTTTGTTTACAATTATTGACCGAATGATTTGATGATAAACAATTATAGCATAGTCGATTATCTTTAACGAACTCCCTTCTTTTGATAATATCTAACTTCCCAAAATCCTTACAAGTATACAAATAGTGATTTTTATTACAAGAAAAGAACGTTCTCGCGTGGTGCGTATAGTGGATGGTTGCGTTAATAAAACTAATGTTTGAATATTAGATTCGAGAAAATTAATAAAACTTTTAAATGTAGGTAATTCCTTTTGGTATTCAGTACTTACAATTTTTCCCATTCTTTGTGCGTCTCCAAATCTAATTTCTGTGCGATTAAAAATACTAATATCGGATCCCAATTAATAATAGATATATTTAAATTTTGTAAACCATTTAAACATTCTTGTATACTATCAGCTAAATATTTTAAATGATTTGCAGATTGAGTATTTATTTTTTTAATACCAAATATTTTTTTTCAAAATAGCATCGACAATAAGTCTTTTATGTGAATATCTATTTCTTAAAGTCTCATAAGCTACATTGTAATTCTTCTCGATCACTTGAAAGTTTTTAATGGTATTTTTCGCTTCACCAACCACACACGACTTCAAATAATGCAAACTTTGCACATCACTAAGCCTTTTGTTATTATGGACAAGCGACACAAACACATCTTCAAACGACTGCCACTCCTCATATGCACCCGAGAATGTAGGAAGGTTAATCTTAGGTAGATGAACTTCTGCGTTGAACCCAGATGACGCCATCTCCGATGCCACGTGCGCAGTCTTGCTGGAACTGCTTGCGGATTGAACGGACTCCAACATATCTACCAACTCGCCCCTTAACTCCAAATATAGGTATTTAAACTGGCTGTGTTTATCTTCCGTGAAATATAACAACTTTGAACGTTGATCTTTATTCGTATTCTTTACCAACTCCTTATGAGCTTCTCGAAAGGAATCCCAATATTCTTCTATGCACTTGATTCTCGTTTGTAAATATCCACCGGTCAATCTTGCTCTAGGAATTTTTTTTATGATTAATTCGAGTTTCCAATAATTCGTATAATTTTTCCGTCGTTGCAATTATATTTTCTACCAAAGCCATCGTAGAAAATATGAAGTATTAAATTTTTTGTTGATAAATGATCCTCGTTGAATAATTATTGCTAGTCACCGATGCACACAAGTCTATACAAAAAAACTTCTTCAGTTCAAAGTGTTTTTTGCTAATGCATCGAAGTCAATATGAAAAAAATTGTTTACGCCAATCCTTATCGCTCGCCGGCCGGCTTCCGAGAGAAATGATGCACCGCACTATTCGGCTCGATTATGGACCAAACTATGATAGCTATAAAGCTTAAAATGGACTGTATTTATTTTTAAAATATTAGATCAAGTAAAACACACCCGTACTTCTGCACTGCTTTATTACGACTGGTTCTAAACAATACATTTTTAACATAAATAGACCGAACACATTCCTTTATCTCAAGGGCCAATAGTCCAGTCATTTTAGGTTTCATCTGGGGAAAAAATCCTAGTGAGCTGAATTTTTGTATACACCTTTATTACGGCGTTATTATGAAGTTGTGAAAAATTGACATCGATATCGTGCCGGCTAAAAAAATTACAGAGGTCAAAAGTCATTATAAAAATTGTTCCTCATAAAATTGTCTACAAAAAATGTCTCTTATAGTTTTTCTGTAAAATTAACGGTTTTCGGATTACAGTGCTGAGAAAGCGGCTAGAATGCACTCACATACGGTATTGTATACCATACACCAAGGCGTAAACTCTATTGCTTTTTAGTAATGTTTGTAAATGTCTCTAATTTCTTTATATTTATTATCAAATGGTTAACATGAGCAATCTTAAATTTGGTTTATTCAACCCGGGCTCGCTTGGGTCACATCATGAGGAGTTCATAGTTTTAATGGAGCGTCATAAAGCCGATGTGATAGCCATTAATGAAACTTGGTTGCGTCCTGGAGAAGATGGCAGAGCCCCTCGTGTCCCAGGTTATCGATTACGTCATATACCGCGACCTACGGAGATACGATCAAGGGGTGGTGGTGTTGGCTTTTATATAAAATGTGGTATATCTGCGCGTACACTTGCACATCCTGTTTTTAATTTGGTTGAACAAATGTGGATACTCGTTAAATTGAACGGCAGGACTATAGTTGTGGGAACAGCTTATCGCCCTCCCTGGTTGAATACGTCCAGTTTTTTTGATGCATTGTCAGAAACTATCAGTGCATTGCCTTATTACGATTCGTTATATTTATTAGGAGATTTCAACATCGATTATCTTAGAACTCATGAATATCAGAAACAAATCTTGGACACCTTTTTATCGACTCACGGTTTGACACAACATGTCACGAAGCCTACACATTTTACGGCTAACAGTGAAACTTTAATAGATCTCATTTGCTCTAATACAAGGGTTCACAATATTGTAGTAGAACATATTGCAGAGCTTAGCGGCCATGCATTTGTTTCTTGTGAATTAAATATTAAGAGAATTAAAAGTCCATCAAAGATCTTTATGTTCAGACCGCTAAAAAATATTAACAAAGAATGTCTCACAGATACACTTAATTTAGTTAATTGGCAGGACATATGCAAAATCGAGGACATTAATGACATGGTAAGTCAGTTCACTGGTTGCCTATTATGGGTATTTGATACTATTGCCCCTATTAAGATGGTCACCATCAAAGATACTAACTACCCTTGGATTACTTATAATATTAAATTATTTATGAGACGTCGAGATGAAGCTCAAACTCAGGCAAGGTTGTCTAAAAATGATTCGCATGTAAATTACTATAAAGACCTAAAACGACAAGTGGTACAGGCAATGCACAGGGAGAAATCTGCTTATTTTAATTTTCATATTAATTCCAATATTAAAAACTCAGTTGAACTTTGGAAACACTTAAATAATATTATACATATAAAACAAAAACACAACCAAAATATACCAGAACATCTTAATGACCCGACAATGATAAATAACTTCTTCCTTAATGTGCCAAGTAGTAGGGATCACGTTTCAATAGCAACAATGAATTATTATGAATCGAACAAGTTTGGCACGGCTGTTTTTACATTATTACCGACTAACGAAGTCGAAATTTTACAAATACTCCGCTCGTTGAAGTCTTACGCCATAGGTGTGGATGGAATATCGTTGGACATGATTTTGTTGTCGTTACCATGTATTTTACCAGTTATAATTAAAATCTTAAATACATCAATCGTAACGGGCACATTTCCGAACCTTTGGCAGACTGCGATAGTTAAACCCATTCCCAAGAAGGAGAATGTTTGTGAACTCAAGGATCTACGACCTATTAGCATTTTACCCTGCATATCCAAAATATTGGAAAGAATCGTATGTAACCAACTGACACGATTCTTAGAGAATAATAATGTTTTACCACTTGTGCAATCTGGATTTCGTAAACATCACAGCACCACTACTGCGCTACTGGATGTTACAGACAATGTTCTATGCGGCATGGACGTAGGCGAGGGAACGATTCTTGTTTTACTAGATTTTTCTCGTGCCTTTGATACCATTGATAGAGCTCTGTTCTTGTCCAAATTAAAATATTACGGATTCAGTTATCAAA